>NC_071475.1:11475000-12100000 GCF_028500815.1 Rissa tridactyla | reverse complement strand
AGACACAGAAGTAACATCCAAGTTATACAGCACCATGATGTTTAGAACTACAAGACTTTTGAAAGTCTCCACAGAATTATAGACTGCCCAGCCCCTGGGCACCGATCAATAGGCCGATGCTGATTACAATGATGGAGGGCAGAGGACCAGCAGATACTTCTGCTTTCAATAATGAAGCTTAGATGAGGTACCTAGAGACCCCTGACCTAACCTGACTTAAAGCAATTTCACTCATTGATGTTTGACAGCAATTTGTAAGGTATTTCAGCTCGGTTTGAACCAAAATTGATTAGCGTGCTTTGAAAGAATCTGTAGCAATTCAATACAATACCAAGCAAGCGAGATGTGGCAGAATTCAAATAGTGAGAACAATAAGAAAATGACAACAATCCTATGTTTCAAGACCCACTTAGATCTTCAGAAAATACTGTACATCAATATACATCAAAGGGTTTACGAAAGGAGGTTAAGGGGTTTTATTTCTTTGTTTTGGTTTTTAGTTTATAGCTGCAGAAACTCAAGTGTTGTACACTAAAATGACACTAAAAAGTTGCATGTCTCTGAACCATTCAGGATGGAAAAGTTGGGGTTTTTTTTCTTTAAAGTACATCATAGCCACTTCCAGACAAATTATGTCCCTCCTCTGAGAAAATGACAAAAAATCTTTAATAGGCTTTTAATAGATCTGGAAGACTTGGGAGTGTCAAAAGATGGGAACAGCTCAAGTGTGGTGCCTGAAAGCCATAAAACGCTGAAAACAGAAAAATGGTATTTGTGGGAGTTGGGTTTTATTTGGAAAGTGTACTCACAGGGAGATTAAAAAAAAAGAACAGCTAGATGTGATAAGCGTTCTGGGGTTTGCCAAACTCAGCCACTGACCCCTACGCAAACACACAAGTCCCCACGTATTTTCTCATGTTACTCCACAAGCTGCTGGCAAACCAGTGCCGGTTCCTTTCCCAGCTGGCTTCCTCAGCCCTTCCTCCCGGTATATCCCCAGTATCGAAAGCTTCTTGTAGGCTTCTCTACAAACTGCAAGATCATCCAGATTAAAACCAGACTTGTTTTTTCCCTCAGGTGCGAGGAAGCCAGTATTCAAAACAAGTCGCCCTTTAGAAGCGGCCATCGGAAGACCTTTTTTTAAAGTTGTGTGCCCTGAGAAGGCACCTGCTTCACACAGTTCCAGCCACCTCAGCAGGGAATTAAACTGTTTCTGAAGGATTTGGCAAAGATGCTTCTGCAGGAACAGGTCAACTGATGACACGTTTTTCTTTACAAAAAGGGCCATGTCACTTTAGTGTCACTATTTCAATACAACCAAAATATTTTAGTTCTAAGACAGCACACTTTTGGACTATACTGTTGTTTTCACAAAATAACATAAGCAATTATGGTTCATTTATAGAAATGTAAAAGTCAAAACAAAATATTTTAACTCAAAAGAAAACATTAACAAAGTGCTTTGTTAATCTTAAATGCTGCTTCTCATTTTGGTGTTATGTCTCAATTTTAATTTTCATTTCAAAGGAAGTGTTGACAGTTTGTTTTTTATTCCGATCCAGAATGAAAGCAAAATTCCCAAACATTGCTATTTCTTTTGAAGTACAAATAGCCATCCCTTATCTCGTGCCAACAGGAGGCTGTAGTCTGTATGGATCCCAGAGGAGATACACACTTGCCTCAAGAGGACAAAGGGGGAATGTTTCCAGCCTCTGTGGGGACAAACCATGTCCCTGTGCCATCCCATCCCTGGATGGGCACATAGTAGCTATTTACTACCATCATACTTGACTAGATCTGACGGAGAGGAGCAAAACACACTCTGAAATTTGGCTCCTTTATGGTTACAGGTACCTGTTTCTTAAGAGAGGAATCTCTTCTTGAAGCAGTGGGAAGGAAATTATTTGAAATTAAAACTATCAACAGTTTGTGCTAAAGTTGATAAAGTATCAAGATTTATCCTAGTATTAAAATCTCTTTTTTTTTTTTTTTGGTTAGTTGTACTTTATTCCCAGCTCTAAATGTCACAGAACATGCAGAGAAGTTACCTCAACTATGATCATACTTGTGAGGATGAATGCGAAATGATAGCTGAGCTCCGTTTAGACGTGGTGCTCCATGACAATGTGACAAGGATGTTTGCTGAGTCCAAGCCATGGTTATCGATGTGCATTCAGCAGTGTGGGAGGGGAGAAAGAGACTGTTCCTGTACCCAGGTCCCTCAGCAGCAGGTAACCAAGCTCCAAGGCCTTGCTTCAGCGAAGAGTTTATTTGTTGCAAACCGGAGATTAAATGGAGGTAACGACTCCAGCAGTATGGCACCAGTGGTGTGGGGAATCATGGATCAGGTCCCTTCCTCGGAGCCACCAGCACAAGGTAAATGCTGATCCTGTTTGCTGTTGTGCCCGTGTCACCGCCGCCTGGCCTGTACCTTGGAAAAACCATGTGCTCTGCCCACAACACTACTGACTGAAGCCACATTTGTGAGCGAAAAATCTTGGATCAGACCATCACCAACCAGTTTGATTGTGGAACATATGTAACCAAACACCACACAACCACACACCTGCCCGGCCAGAGACGAAGCAGCGCTGTCAGAGTACTATTGGTTTACAGCTGGCCTTGCCTTTTCTCATGAATATCAATGGAAGTTTTATTCTTGACTTCAAAGAGAGTGTGACTGAGGCCAACATACCACACAGTCAAGCAAGTCGAGCAAGTGAGAAAACAATTTCATCACCAGGTGGACAACTGGTTTGGCTGAATAGACAACTCACAAGCTTGTCACGCAGAGGTGTCACAGCACAACCAAGCACATCACAGCAGTGACCATGCAAGTGCCAAAGAAATAAAATTAAATACAAGAAGGAGGGAAGGGAAATTATCCTAAATGATCCAATCCGGTAAGGAGCAGAAGATAGTGGAAAAATAGTAAAAAGTATGAGTGAGAGGTAAATCTTGTTTCCTTTGAGACCAGGTCCTGATCTATGGTCATCATAACTCAACTGGAGTTGCACCATTAGCACTTTGAGAAATGTTAAATGTATGCATTTGTCTCTTTCAGTAATACATCCAATATAATACTTTCTCACTACGGTAAAAGTAAAATTGTAGAAGAGGAACATGTTTCTCTGCTCGATGCAGACATACCCTGTATACATACACTACATATACTAACCTCCATCCCAACCAGACCCACTACACACACACACAAAATCTTGTATTTTAAAGAAAATTATCAAAATGCAGAGCTTGCTTAAAACTTCCTTTATTTGTAATGTAAGACAAAGGATTAATGAACACAGAAATGCACTGCTAGGCCTCCTTGGGAGCTGTAAGCAATTGGTGCACTTGCCAAATAAAAATACACAAGCAATTAAATGATCGAGAAAAGGTACAGAATTCTTTACACATACGCTCTTGTTGTGTGTACACACACACAGAGCAGTTTCCAGTTTCCATCTGTAAGCAAAATGACAGCGGAGCTATCTAAGCCCACTTTGTAATATGCGGGCAAATAGGCTAGAAAAACTCTCACGTTATACAAATGATGAAACCAAATGCTCCCCACTCTGGCAGTTCTTTGTTGTACAATGCGCACTGGTAGCCTGACACTTTCTTAAAAGGCTTTGGGCTAAAAGGAGGTGCTCAGCAGCTCTTAATATAAAACCCCTGTTTATCTATCTTCGGCAAGTTCAAGTAAAATATAGCAAATTTAAAACCTGAATATTTGACGCTGATACAGCAAGGACTTGGTTACATGCTTAACTTTATGCATTGCATATAAGCCTACTGACTACCCAGGCAAAATTCGGAGTATCCAACATTTGCTGGGCTAGGGCTTACGTTCAAATAACCCGGGCCCAGTTCTCTGGGCTGTACTCTGCTCTTTCTGCCGCGGTGCCAAAGGTGATTCTTTTCCTTTGTTACCAATACATTCTGTGTGCTGGAGTTTCTGTTCGTTTAAAGAAAACTATCTTCATTTCCACACTATGTTACGATGACGCTGCTCAAGGTGTTACATTAGCAAAGGTCTTTTGGTTACATTATACCCTTGGAAATAACTAAAATACATGAGAGCAAGGGGAAATGAGCATACAAAAGTCTATATAAGTATTTACACATCCCATTATTAAAATAAATGAAGGCTAATAAACAAGGAATTAGCCACAAGTATGAAATACAAAATGAATGAGAACTGTTTTCTAAACAAGGTTAATACTAGAATCCACTACTGTTAAAACCAAAATATAACATTGTTTTGGAAGCTGTAATAAAATATAAATTAATAGTTCTAACAACAAAAAAAATCAAAGCTGCATAATTGTTTTAAAAGACTTTGGAGAGCTCAAATTATAGCTTTTTTTCTCAGAAAAAGCCCAGCAGGGGGGAACCTTCCCCATTCTTCCTGCAAGTTGATATTACATTAACAAAAGTCTTCATGTTAAAGCATATACTTCATATTTTTAATAGCTGTTGAGAACACAACACGGTTCTTTCTAAACATAACGTAGCACCTCCTGTAAACATAAAAAGCACTGTTTCAATCTCTAATCATTTTATATGCAATAATGCCTTTGTTTTGTGATGAATTCTTTTCCTTCATTTGAATGTGCCCATAGTTGCAGGGTTCTGTTGAATCACAGCTTACACAATCGCAGCCTCCTAAACTTCAGAGGCTTTAGCACCAGAGTCGCGACTGTCTGGGGAACAAGACTTTTGCTCTGCAACTTTCTGTGGCTTGTAGATACCGTAGAAATGAGGAATTCAGAGAGCCCAGCATGCGCCTCATCTATCCTCGTTTGACCAACAGTCAGCCTTACCCTGATACTTGAAAATAAGGATCAAAAAGCAAGCTAATATCTTTTACAAGTTCTCACTATTGCTAGCCTAAAAGGTTTACCTGCCATATGTTAGGTTTACGTTATATTAAACTTTTTAAAACAGCCTGCTGAATTTTTCCTTTCATTGCCCTCTGGCTCTGAAGTCTTCAAGATTCATTTGGGTTACATTTCCAAACTTTTCTCTGTATTTACAAATGTACTGTTCTTTTAAAGTGGCAACTAAAACTTCAGTTAAAGTAGAATATACTAAGGCAAGTTGCAAAAGACTGTAACATCTATACTTAAGTTTAAATGCTTTTCTGGGTCTCAGGCTTTCAATCAAAATAGATGCAGAGTTGCCTCTGTCCTTTGCATGTTGAGTTACGCTTCTGTGGCAAAGGCCACAGATCTGAGTCAGAAACACACACAAGTCGATCAGAATTTGCAGCACATAGAGGCGCAAACAACAGACATTTGTGTTTGTCACGCCTGTGAGCACAGACCAGCAGTGAATTCGCCAGGACCAAGACCGTATGCCCCTTACTCCAAGCCTCTCTCTTAACACCTCCTCTTCTCAGATGACTCTGTAGCGATGCTGTTTGCCATGTCGTGTCATTCACACAGCACACTTACGGATGTGTCACAGACGTTTTCACACTCTAGTGTTTGGAAAAAGTTCGTCAGCACTTCATCCCGTGTACAGCCTGTTTATCTGGCAGCCTGAGACGCCAGCAAGGCCTGTATTTCCCCTCCTCTCATGAGCTGCCACACAAGCAGAGAGGAACGTGCAAGCTAAAAGGACCTTCTCTGGGAGACGGTATTCTTATGAAACTGTGCATCAGTCCTGACTGGACGGGGTAGAAGCCCCCCAAACTGTAATTCTTCAGAAAACCTACTTTTTAACTTAGGCAACATCCTTTCCCTCATCCACACACCCCAAGTATTTCTCTCTAATAAATGTTACATGTACAAGATCTACAATCTGTATCAGTTTTCCTTGCATTAGAGAAAAGCTTCACGTATCTCACCCTCCTCACCCCTCTCCTACTTTGCCTATTAGATATAAAAGGGAGTAGTTCCAAGTAATGCCTAATTTTTTTTTGCCAAACAGACTTGAAAAGTAAGATGATTTTCTCTGCTGTTTTCTTTAAGCACTCACCTACACACACCCCTCAGGGTTTATACTCAGAAAATGCCCTCTGGGAGTCTGCTCTTGTATCACTGCTCTTTAAGAGTGTCCTCACTTCCAGCTCCCCAGTGACTTGTCCCAAGCACCTTTCAGCTACTGCTGAGTTTTAATAAGGTCTTGTCTGTGCATATCCTAAGACGAACATCATACTTTCGAAATCTAAGCTAAATGAAGTATTTTAAATAAACATCAAATCCATCTTGTATGCTCTTTCACTTTGAGGCCATTCGTTATGATCCTAGCATGAAACTCTCTACTTCCAGGAATGGCAGTGCCAGGCAGAAACACATTTCTATGCCCCGGGTTTCTGGCGAAGCAGAAAATGGGGGTCAGAGGCAGCATTCTCAGTCTCCCAACACAGGGATGGAAGAATGGTTTCGGTGGCCTACCATTGTTACTGTGCAGCAAATAGCAATTAAAGAAGATTAGTTAAACGGGAAAACAGATCAATAGTACCTGGTTTTGTACTCTTCACTCACCATATTCTCAGACTGTATCTAATGTAATTAGTATTACCAAGTTAGGGAATACATTCTTAAAACTGTAAGAGGCTGGAGGGGAAGACCATGACTACTCCATGCAAGCAAGGATTCTCTTTCTGTTCTCCATTAGCTGTGCAGGTGCCACAGCTCTACCGCATCCCCCTCCCATTTCTTGTACGCTGTTTTCCTATTTATGCTGTAATTATTTTCCTTATAATTCCTTCATGAGAAGCCTTCATGAAACTATGGAAGAGCAGAGGGGAAAAATGACAATCACTCCACCAAAAGTGCTATAAAATAGAAAGTAAATAGGCACTTCTATTCCCCTAATCTTTTTAAGTAAGAGAAATCTTAGGTCCTACATCTGAAGAATAGCAAGTAACATACCTTCAGACAGAAGTGCAATTTTAAGCAAATACTTTCCCTTTACTATAGTAAATTTTAACTCATCCTATCACAAGAGTGATCGTTTCTGTAATTCAGTGTCCTCATGACAATCAAGAACATTTGCCCTAATATTTCAAGAGTTATATTCCCTATATGTTACATAGCTCAAACCATAGCTTCTTTGTCAAGCCTAAGATCAGTACAAGCTTTTGCACAACTTCAGAAAACGTTACAGTGAATACAGCTGTAATTAAACAAATAACCAAACTAAACTTGTCAAATAAAAGTGAATTATCAACTTGCCCTGTTACAACCAAGAGTAAATGTAGGAAGAGAACAAAAGGCCTAAGAAAGGAGAGTTTAGGTAGACTTCTAGGATTTCCTCTGTTTTTGTAATTGCAGAGGTTATTAGGAAATTGGATAAGGAAAATATTTTAATTCTGAGTTTCAGTAAAGGAGTTCATACTCTTCATTTACATGCTTCATGAGATCGGGTGCAAGAATTAAAAACTCTGTAAAAATATAGCTACATTTAGTATCTGTGGTTGGCCCCCAAGTAGACAATGACCCGATTTTCATACACCTTCTTCATAGTTTTCTCAATTTGCTTCAAAAATACTTGTGGAATTCTCCCACATAAAGTGTGCACCGTATCCAGAAACTTAGACTGCAGAGGGTAGTACAAAGACTGGAAGAGATTGTCTTCAAATGGAAACTAAAGAAAAGAAAAAATAACTATTAGTTTTCACTTGTTACAAAAGGGCATTTTAGAAGTTTCTGTAAGATAAAACCTTATATAGGCAGGCAATGACTCATCCCTCACCTTCCCAGAGTGTCATCGAAGCCTATCAACTTCAACCACTGGCCTGCTTGGGAATGCTTGCTTTCAGAAAAGTTTGTCTGGGTGTATTACCCGAAACAGCCAACTTCCCAGAAACTGTATTTCTAGAGTCTGTATTTAAAGGAGATTTACTAACATAGGGATATTTTAACACAACAGATATTTTAGAGAGCAGACGTGTACACATACAACATTCAAAGTGGAAATATGGACCTGTGTCTGTATGCAAGCTTCTGCCTTCCATGTACCCAGAGGCTCCAGGTGCTCAGGAAGGACAAGCTTTCATTGGGTATTTATGGACAAGAGCTGCAGTACCACATGGAAGAACTCTACTCAAAGACTTTTTTCCACCTCCAGTATTATAGAAAAGCAATTTATCAGCCTTTTTGATTAGAATTTTACTACAATATGAAGGAGGATCATTTAAATTATCTCAAATACATGCCTGGAGTAAGAGAGGAGAGGCCAAAGCAACCTTGTTATTTTGTGTCTGAGAGGTATACCTAAAGCACAGCTACGCTCAGCCTGATTTGCTGGAATAGCAGTCTAAGCAACGTGGTTAAAACAGTAATCTGCATTGAAATAAAAGGACTGCCTCTATTGAGACAGAAGACTTACATCACGTATCACTTCATAGAGTGCCTTGAATGTAGGCTGTTTGTCGTCATGGTAGACACCTCTATTTCCATGCAGAATAGAGACACCTTCTTCTTCTGCACCTTTACAGTTGCTTCCGTACATACAGTGGTCAGGCCGGTAGTTCCACTGACATGGAAACACATAGAGACACTCTGCCAATGTTGGTAAGGGGAGATGGGGAGAGGAGGGAGAAAAAAAGACACGTCAAACAAGAGTTACAACAAATTAAACCATGTTTCTCTGAAAAAGCTGGGACTGATGATCAGAAAAAAATTTGGTTACTTCTTTTTCAAATATCCCAAGCAGCAGCTAGACACAGAAACTTCCTTTCCTCAGGGGATGACTGTACATATCTCAGCAGTGCTAGACCTGAACTAACAGAAAGAGAGGGCAACAGAAAGCCTGGCTGCAAACATAAACCAAGAGAGCATTTTACAAAGCTAGAAGTGACAGAATCAAACCAAGAAAGCATGCACCAGGTGGCACTATCCAGGGTCCTCTGCCCTAGTAAGAAATTTCCGGAGTTACAGAAATGATTAGGGAAGCACACACAGCAGTGAGGGCTACGCAAAATCCAGAATCCTTCTGGAGACAGCATGGGAAAGCTTGCAAAGTATATCCAGTGTTTGCTGCTGAAGCTTTCATTGGGGCTGTGACAATTCATTACACTGTGATACAGCAGAGTGTAAGAAGTAGTGTATTTTATGCACAGTTCCTCTAAGAGTTGTCATCCATTAATTTCACAGGTCCAGGTTATTTACAGATGAGCCTAATTTCTCAAAAGGGTTTGTAACCTCCTTTCTCCTACTGAGCCTTTTTTTTTTTTCAAACTTTCTCTATGCACCCACAGCATCTGCAACATGCATATAATAAATCATGCCAATCCCTGTGACCTTTTTGCTTCAGAAATGGAGTAAAACGAATCATTGCACTATGCCAGCAGGTCATGTCAGAAGCACTGCAGATTGAATTCATCACTTGGCCTTTCTTAGCTTCCCAGGAAGTCTGCAGCTGGTCCTATGCGGGTCTTGAAGAAGTAGGAGCCTCAAGCCCTCTCTAGCAGGAGACTGCTCAGGAAAGGGTAGATTGTAAGTGGTTTCCATGCGGTCTGACCTATCACACGTTCAGAATTGCTCCCCAGTGTTGCTGAAAGGACAGGAAGAGCTGGAACGCCTGATCCAAACCCTGTTTCAGTTAACGGGGATCCTTTCAGTAACCCTGAACAGATGTTTGCCAGCACAGCTCCTCAGCAGGTCACTACAGGGAGAGGATGTTGTCAGGTGCTTATTAGCTTTTGTACATGTCACTTGAGCATTCTTGATCTTCTTACCACGACTCTCTTACGCATTTTTTGCTGTCACAGCTGGACTCAAACTCCAGCTGCTCTGCGAGCCTTCAGATCCATTAATCATCAGAACAGCCTTCGGAGATGGGAAAAAGCTGCATCTCTTCTGGCCCCAGGTAAGACAGTTCTGTGTATTTTTAAGCCAATGCACTGCATCTATAAAAAGCCACCTGCAGCGGTCTTGACTGATTCCTTCCCAGGCCAGTCTCAACAATCCATCAGTTTAAAACCTTGTCAAAGTCTTGTCTTCTCCTTTAATTGTATCCAGTTCCTTTGTTTTCTTTTCTTGTGCAGACTGATGTTACGTAATTCGTAAAAAATTATTTACCAGTTAGAAGGAAAAGACAGACTATGGTGCAGAGGAGGCTCAACATGTGGATTTGATAGAGAATGCTCTCATCACAAAATTAAAATATTTTTGCAATCTTTGTTTTTTTCCTCCACACTTAAGTTAGCAGCTTGAGTTTGACTTCACAACTAATCTGGCTTCATCTTTTTCTTCCTCCAGCAGACCCTATTCCCATAACATTCATTTCTTTTTGGAAATTATTTATGATTTCATAATGAAGATTTCTTCCACTTCATTTTTTTCACTAGGATTCAGGGTAATACATGGTGTATGAGGGACACACTGATGTTTGACATCTGTCTGCAGTAAACAGATGTTAGCTTATTGCTTTGCTTTTGCTCTCTCTTTTTATTTGCCTGGATTTGGGTATATCCAATTACCTACCCTATGACTCCTTAGAGAAAAAGAAAAGGGAACAGAATAAATAAAAATAAATCCAGACTTATTCTGTTCTTAAGATGGCTTGAGGGAATACAAGGTCGCATAGGAAACAAGGAAAAGCAAATAAGAATGGATACTCAGCATACTCAGAACCATGAAATAAGGTTCTCACTTTCTTTGGGAAGCACGTACTATGGTAGATGTTACTGTTCTTGGAAGTGCCTGAAGTCATTTCTGTGTGATCAGTGCAAAATACTTACAAGGGGCTGAACTTCCAGAAACTGTCTCAGCACTTGTGGAAAAAGTCACACCCTTTTAAAATAAAGATGCCTAAAATTGTC
Source organism: Rissa tridactyla (assembly GCF_028500815.1). Lineage (NCBI taxonomy): Eukaryota > Metazoa > Chordata > Aves > Charadriiformes > Laridae > Rissa > Rissa tridactyla. Next base: position 12,089,223 of record NC_071475.1, on the reverse strand, counting down.
AGTTCTTGGAAATACCCACTCATGAGAACATGACTCCAATTCATAAGGAAACAAAGGACAACACAAAAATGTTATAAGCTGTTTATGGAGGCATTGTGCAAGAGTGACAGGCAGGAATCAGATATGACATTTTGCTGGATTGACAAGTACGTACTGGTCATACATATTGGTGATGCTGGTCCACACTAGGACAGGTGGGTTTTGCCATCTGTTCTCTGAGAATAAGGTTTTGAGAGACCTGAAGTCCTCCACAGCTCTTCAGAGTCCCAGAGCAAGCAGAATACAGAAGAGCAGAAAATGCACAAATCTAAGCAGCAGAATATAGACGTGACCGTCCTGGTGCCTGCTGAGGCTGGATCATGCAGCTGAAAGGCTGGAAGCACCTTTCTCAAAAAGTAACTTTTAGTGAAGGAGTGAAAGTAGGGAAGGCAACAGTTTCAGAGGAGATTATTTCAACGGCTGTGTCCATCTTCTGTTTATATTAGCATTGTTACTTGTTTGCATAAATATACAGCTGAATTTCAGAAAAATAGAGCACAGCTTTGAAGAAAGTTTGGCAATTTTACATTCAGATAAACATCTGAAACAAAAATATTTTTCAACTAGGCCCCGGTCCAGTGACACTCTTAAGCACGCGTACAACTTGAACTTCATTCCTGCATTTGATCATTAATGTTATACTGCCTTATTTTCTCAGAATCTCCAGAAAACAGATTTACATATTCAATGGAACCAAGTCCGAGCCCCCTATTATCATAGGTTGTAAATCCTAGGTGCACTTCATGCCAGAGTACGTTACACATATCCTAAATAACAAATAGCACTTTTTAAAAAATTTTCAAGTTCAAAAAAATTTTCTTAACACAGATAACCATGACTCCAAAAATCATTACTTACCCGGGTTAAAGTAAAAAATTATATTTAGTAAATCCTGATCTCCCCATGTAATGTAATTTTTGTACTTTTGGTATAACGGGTATAACATTTCCTCCCAAGTCAAACCGCTCGGTATCATGCTGTTCTGCAGGACAGAAAAACAGAAGCAGTGAGTGAACAGTGATGTGATATATGACTCACAGTGTGGCACCCACATATTTGTGAGTCTGCGAAGCCATGACAGATACTTAGATGAAAAATGAAGAACTGCCAGGAAATGCTAGACCCGGACAGGGCTGGAAGAGCAAAGCTGACCATGCTATTGTTTATCTAAACAGGAAAGCAAGGTCTCCCGGGTCCAGCTGTGATGTCAGCTCCTGCTATTCACAATCTTCCTATTCTGAGCAACAGGAGGGAGAAAAAGTGGAAAAATGCAAAAATGCAGGGACAAGGTGAAAACTGAGGCATAAAAGCAAGGAAAAATGCACACTAAACTGGGAATTATGATATTAAGAGCAAGGGCTTTTTTTACTCAAGCTGTTCCTTTATAGGAACTCCTGGCCTTGACTGAGGAACAAGACTACTTGGGGTAAATAAATTTTTTAAAGAGGCTAAAGAATACATGCTCAATGAAACAAATAGATATTTTACAAGTCACAAAAGAAGGGAGGTGTCAGAGAAAGTGTTCCCATCTCATTTATATCAAAATTCATGCAGTCACTTGATCTGCAGCAGGATACAAAATTCTATTTACAGCAGATGCAAACTATTACCAGTTTCTCTGGATATTTACATCAAGCTTCCCAACTTTTAAAACAACACAGTGACTGCACTGAAGATCCTTATTCTTTCATGTATCTTTCAAGGGAAAAATAAATGTTGAAGAAGTCATTTTTACTACTGCTAACAGATCGCTTCATCTACAAGTTCTCAGTGCTCCAGCCTCTTGAGGAATTTCATTTGTTTGAATAATAATTTTTACTATAATTGCTTTTAGTATCCAAATATACACTCTATATTTTTCAGATTTTTTAATATACTTTTATATAATTTTTTACTGTTTTTTTTTACTTTATATAATTTTATACTGTTTTAAAAGATGTGAAAAATACATAAAACACTAGTTCCTGCAACAGCTGTATTTCTTCTCACCTTGAACTGAGTGTTGCGTATCCGTGTTAAATTCATTAGCATCACTCCAGAATTGACTCCAGTTGTCCCATAATAAGGGTGACGCGCAAATCGACTGTACCAGCCAATCTTTGGTATTTCGTGTTCTGGGGCCATAGCAGCTAGCTGTGTTGAGTTGAAGTCTTTCAGGATATGCCAGATGTCGTCGATGGGCCTCAGGAAGAGAACATCAGTGTCCACATAAAGGAGAGAGTCCACATCCTTTAAAATGACCTTTTAGGTTTGTAGAGCGAGGAGAGGAAGAGATGAAAAAGAAACCAAATAGACAACAAAAAGGAAGATTATGGGCAAAAGTTACTTTTATTTTAAACCGATAATTTGAAAAAGGTTATTGATTTATTAGCTAAATGTAATTACACACAGGAACAACAGTTATCGGGTTATTGGCTTGCTATTTGTTGTTTGGGCTTTTTTAAATTGCACAGCACAACAGCTACCAGACCACACAAGTTGGATTCTAATCTTCATTTGAAATCCACTAAGCAGTAATATAAAAAATCCACATAGTAATCCACTAAACTCACAGAAAAAAAACAACCAAAAACCAACAAACAACTGCAAGGCATATTTAGTATCAGTTCTGAAATTAAATGCAAAGAATACATATTTACATAGTTTTGTTAGTTCTTTTAAAGATCTATAAGTGGTACAAAAAAAATAATTAACCAGTTGTAGAAAACACGTAATTTTTGCACACGGTATAGCAAGGTTTCTGAAAGGATTACTACTGAAAATGATACGCTATATTGTACCCTATGAATCTGCTACTTTGTGTGTGTATGAAAGGTGCTTTCACAATCTGTCCCAAAAACTAATGTGGATCCTGATCCTGCAGTTGGCTTGACTAGCGCATACCCTGATGAAACATACAGCTTCCTCCACAGACAGAAAGGGTAAGCTATTATAACAGAAAACTTTTCATCTCCATTTGGTATCATTTGGTTTCCTTATGCCTTTCTAATGACTGTTTTTCCTATTACAACTTAGGAGTCTTACACTCAGTATATACAAATGTTTCACTTAAATTAAGAAAACCCTATCGATCACAAAAATGTAGCTGCATCCTACTGAAGAACAAAATTTGCTTGGTAAATAGAAATGTCATATGTCATACTTACGAGGTCAGATTCTGATCTCTGTCATTGGACTCTATCTCAAGAATAACCACAATAAAGTTAAAGTCAGAAGGGTGGAAACTGTAAATTAGATCCAGGATCTTTAATCTATTCTTGTTGACAATGTTCCCCCTTGTGGCTATCCAAATCCTTACATGCTCATTTATTAATTTTAGTAGGGCAAAATATATAGTGCTTCAACAGTCCAAGAAAACTCCCTTGTTGTTTGCATCAGCTGTTTGTAAGGTTGTTTGTTAGGTAATAAATAACATTAGCTGAAGCTGACCATCAGTTCCAACTCATTCTTGTTGCTCTTCTTCATTATTTGCTAAAACTGTCCAAAATTCCTGAAGGATTGAAATTTTCTTGCTTTGGTTTCCGCCAAAAGCCTTATTTCTCTCTCTTTCTTTCTTTGAAAAGCAAATCCAAAAGCCTATTGATTTTCACCACATTGCGGAACAGAACAATCCCTCTCTTATCCAATTGCAATGACACCAATGACAAACTCTTCTATTTATGCAGGTAACTTCATAAATTCTAATAAAGAAATTAATTTTTACATAAACAGAAATATACTGTGACTGAAGATTACCTGTGAAAGGGCGTGAACAACATTAAGAATTTGAACAAGTGGGGGGAAAAATTACCTTTAAGCATGCTCAACAGGCTATCTACTATATGAAGTCATATAAAATAAAAATATAAAAATAATTTTTAAAAATGCCCCAAATTTAGTCTGAGACAGGAGCTAACACATGAATACAAACAGAGCAGAAGCTATTAGATTTTGCCTGAGGGATGCACAGCACGCTGTATACCAGGTAAGATTTTTCCTTAGGGTGCCCTGCTAAAACGACAAGTTCAGGCATTTTCCAGCAGAGGGTTAGGGGGGAGTTTAATGGGTGCATACAGACACTCCTGTCAAGCATAAGTGACAGCCTGGGCACTGCTTCTTCCAGCAGAAAACTGTTCTTTCACCAACCGTAAACACACACATAAATTTAAGTCTGTGGAAGTCATGAACCATCATAATTTTCCTACATATAAATGGATTCAAGCAGGTATTGGAGATCTTTGTGAAGTGGGTGCCTACCAGCATTTGACCCCACACTTTGTGCCTTGTATTCCTCCACTCAGAATTCACATGCTCTCCTTTCTGGTTTGCCAAAAGATTCTTCCCCTTCCTGTGTCCAAGGTGTTGTCCTGCAGTGACACCCAACAGGCTAAAAGAAAAGCTGCGCTACTTCCTTTAAGCCCTTCACAATTTTCTCTTTCACGTGTGAAGTTTTAAGACTTATTTAAAACCTACACGTCAGTTTGAATTGATGACATCCCCTTCTGGCTCTGCATTTAACTTCACCTTGGGTAGGGGAATTTAATTTCAGAAATTGTGGTTGTAAGTGTTCCTTGCATAGCTCCCGGGATTTCAATGGAGTTATATTGGGGATAAATTTAATTTAGATAACTCCAGCATTTCCCATGTCCCATAGACTTCAGTTAGCTCTGTTCCCAAACTAGAGTTTAAAAAATATAAATATTTCAGGATTTACACAGCCCTTAAAACAATATTTAGCTTCTGCTTATTCAAAAGCATACAGAAGGAGATGATGTATTTTTGACACCACTGATTTTCAACGTCAAAAGCAGCTGAGTACCGGAAGGCAAGCCTGGTACAAGAGACCTTGCTCCAGCTTGCTCTGCCTGAACCAGGTGCTGCAGAGCGAGGGTTGGCAGTGCCGACTGTGCCGGGAGGGCTAACTGGAGGGACGTGACTGATGGTTAAAAATTACATGGATCTGACCTGGAGCATAAGCAACACAAGACTGTGTCTGGTAGTCTGAGCTCGCGCTTGCTAGCACAAACCATGTAGACATATCTGACAGACTGTGATTTCTGAAACGAATGGTCAGGAATATGGCTTGACTGTGCTTGTCTTCTTCCTCGCTCTACAGGCGCTTACAGCTTCTAAGAAGTGTGATTTTTTTGCAGCTATGTAGAGCATTCTTAGTAAATCTGTGAAAAAGTTCTGCACAGAACTGGCTATATTTAGCCTGACACTTCACTTAAATACTCAATTATCTGTAATTTGATTTCACAACTCTTGTCTCCATAGATCTTCTGTGTTAGCAAGGTTGGCAAGTAATAACACACTACTGTGTAAACACATATTGGTGTGTTGTGAAGCTGTGTTACCTAATGGTTTGCAACGGCTATCATGGCAGTTTATCAGAGCTTTATCCAAAATTAAGGACAAATCACAAATCTTGATGCTAACGTAGCACTACCACAAAGCTGAGCTACTAAACTTAATTGTAGTAAGCAATTAACTCAAGTTACAACAGAGATGGAGACTTTTGTCTAGGTAAGGTCCTGGCATCTATTCCCAGTGCTGTCTCTGATACACTGGGTTGGATACTTCAGTGTACTCAAGAGGACAGCTATAGCATGGGGATATTGCTAATCTACTTTAAAAGCTCTTAAGTAGATTAAGTGTTTTGAGAAGGGTTCTAAATGTTAGTTACTATTAGAACTAAAATCATCCAAAAATCCCTTAAGCATTTCATGATACTTTAGCTGATTGTTTTGGTAGCTCCAAACCAGCAATACAGAAACAGCTGCAAGTCAGCTCCGTGGTATGCAACATTCGTGAGACCAGAAGAGGGTTTTTCACCTGGTGTCTTAACATCCATGTTAGTATTACAGAACAGTTCCAAGTGATTGCTGAGAGCATTACCCTCCTAGCTTATTTTTAAAGTTTCATTTTGTGCTCATGTAAAGATCCACATCGTCCTTATTCTGTCTTTGCAAATTCCATTGACAGTTTTACTGTAGTAGACTGCAGCAAGAGATTTAGACTTGTGGGATTACACGGAGGCTCAATCTGCTTTCCCTGCATAAGTGGCAAATGTGATCAGATGTCACAGAGTGCCTCTACAAAATGCAGGATGCTGTGTGAACCTCCTTAATGTTTTAGCAACCCAAACACATTCAACAAGTTGGGAATGTGTATATCAACGTCTTACCCAGGACAAAACAGTTCATTACTACAAGCTGCAGGATCACATCCCAGAGCTCCAGTTTTATCAGCGAGTAAAACCACTGAAAGATTCTTATACAATTTTCCCTTAACACATTCCTCATACCCTCCTGTCCACTTTCACACGCCTGCTGGTGCTGCAGAAGAGAGATTTCTTTGGCAGGAGAGGCACTTGTGAATCAAAGACTCACATTCCACTCGGGCTTAGCATTATCAGGAGCAAGACAATTTGCACAACTGAGAGCTAAACAGCTGATAAACTCAACTACAGCTCTCCTGGGGTCCTCCCTAAATCCAGTCGCATTTTATGCCACTGCAGGGGAAAATACTTAGTACAGGGAAGGATAAGAAAAAAAGGATACCGACATCCTGCTGGTATTTATTTAAAATAAAAGTCAAAATAGTTCTCTAAACAATAACACTAGAAACCCTTTGCTCCCACTGTGTGCAGACTGGATTTCTACAGCACTGTCTCATTCAAATGGGATATCAGAACATAGTTATCAAGCCCTGAAAAAAATAATGGTGGCTGAAATTACACAGAAACAGCCCAAGGTTCTGTCAGTCTGCAAACCTGAGTACCAAAGTGCAACTGGACACTTGCCACCTCAGCTATTACTACAGCTTGTTTTCTTTACTATATCCACATCAACTTAGTGTCAGCTGCAACTACTCTTGGACAACTCCTCCTATTCAAAGCCATAAACCTCAGCCTGACCACACATTTTGCAAATGCCTCAAAGAGCACTTGGGAGAAACAAACAAACATTTACAGTTCAGGTTGCCTCCTACTTTTGCTAAGACAACACACGACAGTCTAATATTCCTTACAAGAAGTTACTGGAGAACTTCGGCAATATGTGATAAAAAAGGAACCTAAAAAGCACTGCCCAACCCGAAGGAATCAGCATGAATACATAACCCTTTTCTGTCATCAGAAGGGTGATGACAAATAAAAGTGAAACTGTTTCTGTGATGAGAGTCTACAAAAGTGACAAAAAATACCACAGAAATAAGAGGAACAGAGAATTGTGTTTACTCAGTGAAAATAACCCCATTTGAGTACATCCTTACAAACAATCTATATTGAAAAAGCTAACGCTTAGGGATTATTTTCTGGGTGATATAAATATTTACACAGGGAAGAGAGGATCTCTGCTGAAGTTGGAGTTACTTCCAGCCCATCTGGCCTTTGGGCATTTGATAGTCTACCTCTAAACGGCAGATAAACCTAACTGCTGACAGCACATATTTTCTCACATATGTATTCATAGTCTACGTATCTGGACGTGCAGCTGTCTCCTGATTGTTTCCATCTGAGAAAGTAAAGATTTCTTTGTCCCCGCCATTTCTCATAAGACAGCAATGAAGAAATCTGGATCATGTGAACTTTATTGGAGTCACCCCAATCAAGAGCAATGCAAAAGATATTTTTGATAGATGTTCTCAATTCCACAGAAGTTGCTTTATGCAGAAGTTCTTTCAATTTCTGGTATTTCTGCATATGTAAAATTGTTATCAACACCTTCCTTCTCTCCAGCAACCTTAAATATTTTCAAAGTTTATGACACTAAGTAGTTGCAGTAAAGAATGCAAATTTTCAGTGAACCTGAAGATCCCAGGATACACAGGTCTCTTGCATGAAATCTGACTTTGAGTACATTGGAATCATTACCTTAAGGACAAATATGACAGTCTTGGAAAAAAGAAATAAAACTCAAGGAAAAGGGATTGCTGAAAGCATCAGTCTAAGGGCTATAAGGGCTAACACATGGAAAGGGAGACAGTGGGTAAAGAGGATATGATGACTCCACACTGAAAAGAATGTTATTTATGGAAGGCATGCAGCATCTACCCTGAAAGAGCTCTTGCACTGAGTCTTAAGAGTCCGAGAGGCTAATGGAACTAGAGACAAATAAGAAACACACATCCTTTGTTAGCGGGAGAAAAAGCGAGGCTGGATTTCTGTTTTGTTTTGCTTTTTTTAAATGGCTAAAGCACAGACTAAAATATCGTTAAGCAGATGTTTCAGCCTGAAAATGGTTTTAATCTTAACACCAGCAAATCCTCCTTTCTGTGGAATTAACCTTTTTCTGAAGCAACCTACTCAGAAATCCAGGTGCCTTACCGGAAGAAAAAGGCGCTGGGCAGCACATGGTTTGAATAACTTTTTCCATTCCTGAGCATTTCCTACTGAGAAGGTTATTGGGTAAATGTTGTATTCAAACTTCTTTGTATATGAGGAAGGCCATTCCTTTAACTGAAAGACATGGGGGGAGGAATTAGAAACTACATGTTATATAGCTTTTTTTTAAGAAATATGCATGCATAAAGAATTTATAAACTACATACAGTAAAAAAAGTGTTTAGTTACTACTTGTTGATGTCAATTTATTTTTTCTCAGAGATTTGTGACTTAAAACTCATTCATCAAATGACAAAGAAACTCACCTTCTTCTCAAATTCAGGCTTAAGGGAATCCTCAGCAAAAATGTGAAAGCAGAGCCTCCTGTTGCTAAAGAGAACTGCCGATTTCAGCATGATTAGCGTCTCTTCCAGCCGGTCCCCACATGCCACAACTGCGAGATGCATGCATGGCAAAGATGAAGGTTCTTTTGAACGTTTGTGTTCTCCAGGCTTCCTGAAAATTCATAATAGGCATATAAAAAATACTGAGGTAAACATGAAGAGAATCCCGCATTCACAGATATCAGTTTTTTTTTTCCCCTTTCCCTTCCTTTTGTAAGGGATCAGGAGTCTTTTTTCTGATTAGATATCCACAGAACATGCAAGTGGCATGTCAATTTTTGTCAAAGGTACAAATCAGGAGTGTTAAAATTACAACAATTTTCGGGTTATTCCTACATTTCTGAATTTGCATAAATCACTGTGCTACATACACAGCTGAAACTAATTCAATAGCACCTCAAACTAGACAACAACTTGCTCTGTGAAAATTATAGCTTTTTTTTTTCCAGCTTAGAGGTTATGAAGCCAGAACTTATTACTACCTAGCCAACTTTCTAACACAATGCAGATCCCAGAACTACATCCAGTAACTTCATTACCAGGGCCGTAATGGCTAGACTGGAAGAAGACATCCATACTTTAAAAAAAAATTCCACTCCATCCATATGTAAATTATTCTAACAGTTAATTAATTTTGCTGTTAAAAATGCATGCCTTAATCCTGGCCTGAAGGAATTGGCATAGTTTCAAAGGACTGCTCTCCATTTCACCCGATGGAATCCCTGAGATTTTGCTAAAACAGAGATTTTTAAAAACAAACATATTCACATGTCCCAGATGAATCAGACTATATTCCACAAGCAGTCAAGGGCCAAACTATGGGGTTTTCACTTAGCACCCATCTGTGTCAGCTTTAAATAAATTTCATCTAGACTATAGGGGAATCTGCATCTAAAAAGCATATTGAAGCTACTTGCGAGCCAGAAAATCAATTCTTTTGGGGAGTTGGAGACATTTTCAAAATATGACCTTTTGGTTTTGTGTGCCCTTCCCCCATCAGTATGGAGGTAAAATCACATCCTCCAGGAATGCTTCTACCGTATCGTATTCATGTTCCGACACAGATCGCATTTATACCCCGTTACATGGATGTGTGCTGACAAAGCAACTAAATCACAAGCATCATAATCATTATAGGAGAGATCAAAAGGCTAATCATAGACCACTACCAGGTCTTGACATATCACTAAACAGAGGACATCAATCCCTGCCTCTTCTCAGCACGCATAATTACATACATACAATTAATCAGTAAAGTTAATATTAGAAACAAAAGTTCTAAATAAAGACAAAAATGACAGTTAATAAAGCTGTCATTATCTTTTTCCAGGCATTAAAATGCTGCTCTGTGTAACAGCAATGCTCTATACTACAGAGAAATCCACTTCTGTGTTAAGGAATACCAGCCAATAGTACTTTACTGACTATACAAAGCAACATGTTTCATTAAGGGTTTAAAGTCTTAGGCTTTAGTCTTAATTAAACCCCAATTTCATCAGTGTATAAATAATGGAATACTACATCTATGTGAAGTGGTATTTACTTTCCAACCTATTAGTGTAAAACCCACTGAATTATTGAAGTGAATAATTAGCTGCTCACACAGATCCCCTTTTCCCCCCTTCTCACTATCTGTTTAATGTTTCTCCTTAATTGAGTCTCTAAATCAAGCCATATGCAGGATGAGAACTGCTTTGATATAGCTTCTGGCAATGGAATTCACTGGGAGAGGAACTCTAAGCTTTTATTGCAACATTTCAAAACCCAACACCAAAGCACAAAGCTTTTCTTTGCAAATTTTAGCCCCGGTGAACTCTCCATTACGCAGCTATTTTGTAGTGAAAAATCTTGTATATGTAGACAAGCACTTCCAACAAACAGTCTCAGCAGAAGCAACCCTACATGAAAGCAGAATGCCCTGTAAGCCCACGGAAGCTAAGGATGAACAAGAGACAACACAGACAGCCTCCAAGCCCCAGAGAGTGGAGAAGAAAGCGGAGCCTTGGAGATGAGGAATTATGAATCACAAAAGTCTGGGCTGAAGAGGTTCAGCAGCCTGCAATGGCCTAAGTAGAAACAAAAATCGCCAAGAAAAGGAGCATGAGGTAGTGTCTGAACTACCTCAGTAGCTGTCCAGGACACTGAGAGCACCAGTTAGTGAGGAAAGTAGCAACAAGGTACAGAAGAACACTGGGACACAACATTTGGCATCTTTTTTATAAGTATAAAAGGAAAATAAGAGGACTTGTGAAAACAAAGGTGAGCTGGAAAGGAGATAAAGAAGTGCTGTAGCAGGATGCATTTAACAGCAACTGTAGCTTAGCCTTTGCAAAATTACTATTATTCTTCAGAAGTCTGAAAAGAGGGAGGTGTAAAGGCAAAGTCAAACTGGTAGGAAGGCAAACAAACAAATTACAACAAAGAACATCACAGCTCCCCTTCCCTCCTGTTTATACATGCATGTACACACAGTGCAAGGATGAACGGAAGGGACAGGGAGAAATAACATCTGGATGAAAGGATATTCCTTAAAGATCTGCAGGATACTGCCAACATCTTTAAACCAAAACAGTTCCAGTTTGACCAACAGCATCTAGGATGCTGCTGCCTCACACAGAATAAACAGCTCTGCTGGTTTATCTGGATCCTCGCCGAAGACAAGGCGGCCTCCACCATGTGTTGTCAAGAGAGAAACTGGAGGTTAGAACTTAGCTCATACCTGTGGAGCAGCTACTTCATTTCTACAGGGTAGGTCAGCCTTCTTTAAGCTGAAATGTCATATAAGGTACACACTGAATCCTGATTTGATACAGTGTATCTCCTCCTCTAATTGCAAATGTTTGTTTATCATGTAGTGGTTGATGCAAACATACTGGGAAGCTAAGAGTTTTCTGAGATGCTGCCTGCTCAGATGTTGCTAGACAACACAAGGATGGAATAGACAAAAGATGCATACTTTGTTTTAAAGGATGGAGTAAGTTAATACAAAGGATAAAATTTGTTACAGAGAACAAAAAACAGCTGGCTAGCAAGAAAGAATATCTTGCTAGGTTATCAACCTAAGACATTAATAGGCTTTTGACATAAAGAAGTACTCAGGTAGTGGCTGAAGGGCAAGCGAGCACTGTTTTTGGCTCTATTTCAGTAAGTCAGCCCCTGCAAAGCTTTGGGAGAGTCATTAATTCTTTATGCTTTAGTTGTCCTACCTGTAAAATGGGAACAGCTGTTACAGTAGTAATAGTTACCTACCCCAAGAGACTTCTAAGCACATTAAAATGCACATAGATCCACAGAGTACTGCAATTATTATTAGCCAAATCTTTCTCCCATTTATACGTGCACTCATTCATTTATAGTCTAACTTATTGCTTATGGATAGAGCCTATAATTGGATTTTATGACCTAAAGTAAATGTTTAAATGCATCTAAAACAATACAGAGACCTGGGCCTTAAAGTTTAATGTGTTTGACAAGAACAAATAAAGAAATTATATGCACAAGGTCTTTGTTGCTTTGATATCCTTCTTCTAATTTCAGTACATAAATATAGCTTGTCGATATATTACAAATCTAACTAATATAACATTACATTAAACTCCTTGCTCTGTTCCCTGTTTTACCCATCTGTTGAAAGAAAATGGCTTCCTGCTCTCCCTTTCTCCTAGTCTAATATTATATGGCTTTAAAATTAAAGCTGCCTAAGATTAAGCACTACAGAAAGCATCACAAAATACTTGCAGAATACATCCCTCTGAAACAGATGAAGACAGACTTGGTAAGACGTAGCACGATACAACATTTATACCAAAGGCCGTCCAACAATACAGAACAACTCCTATCCAGTTGCCCAGTGGTATTTTATTTACTGCATACATTTTTTTCTGACAGGCATGGGTACTGACATCGCAGAAGAAGCCTGAGTGCTCAAGCACAATAGTGTACATTTCTAGGTCTTAAAGTTTAGATTACATGCAATTTTCTTATTAGTCACAGCCAAAGTGTCTCAAACATAATTAACTGAAAGCCTGTCTAAATCAATCCAGATCCATTCAAAATAATGCATTCCCATCTCATTACAGAGCCTACTAATCTATTCAAGCCTTCAAATTTATTCCTGAGAGAAAGATAATGCATGCAGATTCTTACAAAATGCAATATAGTTGTTAGTTTTTGAAACCTTCGTATTATGATCTCATTTAGTCTTGCAGCATAAACAAGGTTAGATTTAGGCAATGTATCAAAACTGGTGATTCACTAAATAGGCTCCTTTCCTGACAGTCAACACTGAGTCAATGTCCCAACAGTGGCTCCATTATAAGAAACACATTCTCTCACACGCTTTAAAATATGAATTAGAAATGCTCTACATGCTTTCAAATAAAGTTTTCTCACTTTAATGCAGTTGCACAAAACTGACTGTAGTTGCTGACAAACAAAAAATTGTTGAAGTTTCCATCTCCTTCTACCACTCAGAGAAAAGGGAGAAAAGCACTCAAAACCAGAATGGATGTTTATATCTTGTTCTTTTTTCAAGTGGATTCTTTGTTAGACAAGCATGAGGTATTTGGGCCTTCAGCATGTTATTACAGGCTATCAAACTCTAGCCAAACTTGTATGTGTATGCACACAGGCTGCAAAGAGAAAAAGTATCTTGACAGGTTGCCATATAAGAGATGTTTCGCTTTGGAAAAGCTACTTCCAGGGAACTAAATGTGCTGGCAAAGGTTCACTTCCTGAGCCTTGCCACGCTGGTTTAATAGAAAGTGTGGTCACATCTGCCCTTCAAATGTAAAATAACCCTTTTGCTTTTTGATACTTTGCACACATTGGTTTGGCACATACTTATAATTCTTCATATGAAAAAAATCTTACTGAAGGCATAGGACTTGTTACCTCCAAGAGGAAGGATCAGTAAAACCACCATCAAAAATCAGTTTTCAAAGCTAACCAGAAACTTAAATGCAATGCTTATCTAATGGCCAAAGCAGGTCACATAACCGTATTTACTAACATTTGCTAGGTACCAGCCAGCTAATGATATGTGACTAGGTTACGCTTTTACATTAGAAGAAACTCACACTTCTTAAAACTTCAAAACTAATGTCTTCTATTATTATGATGTGACTACAGAAAGCGGTATTACAAAATCCCAGTTAAAATACAATTCACCTTGCCTGCAACATGACTGATTCTTACAAAGCAAATGCACACTCTAGATAAAGCCTCTGATTATTTCTGAGTTCAGCCCAAAACCTGCATACTTGTGACGAAACTACACAAATCAACTTGGCAAAACTGAATTAAAACAACTTTTTACATTCACATAGACAAAACCTCACTAAGGTTATTTGAATCAATCACGCAGTCTACATGTAAATACATATACTATGATCAGATCACAGGATCTTACACAGTCTTAATCAGACTTTTTATTATCCTGGAGGAATCAGTTAGACCATATATAATCTCTCACATCAAATTTGAAAAAATATTTTCCTTTGCTCATAAGGAGCGACTAAAATAATAATTATTTATATTATAGGAATGAATAGGTAGTAAGAACCCCAATTCAGCATGTTACATTGGATGTGCTTTACTATAAGCACATGCATAAGCAAAGCCTATTAAACCGATGGGAATGCTGACTCCTGAAGTTAATAACTAGTTAAATCATTGTCTGTTCCTTCCACTCCAAATTCAAGCCTGCTGGAAACAGCCTTGCACTGCTTTCAGTGCATCTTGGATCAGGCTTTTTAAACTAAGCAGACCCCACCACCTGATGCCTTCAGCATGCGTGTGTGGACATGATTCATTCCAGAATGGCACCCGTTGGCGGGTACTTCTGCCTTTCCAAGGCGGCAGACATCTCCTCGGCTTGGACCACATTACGTACCACCCCAAAAAATTATTTTTTTATGGACACCTTCAGTTAAATAAATTTTGTTTTAGTATAACTAACACAATAAAGGATCTTTCAGCAAAGGATAGAACTGGACCCACAGAGAAGCACAGAATTGTGCTTCTCAGTTACACAAACTCCTGCTGGTGTCAATGGTGCAGGATCATGCCCTGCCAGCAGATGTGAAGGAAAAACCCAACAACTAACCCCCTCAAAAAAACCAAACAAAAAAACATCTGAGGAAAAGGCATGATTTAAATACAGCATTCCTCTCTTTTTTTCTTGTTGTGTTGCAGACCTTGTAAAAAGTATTTGCAAAGTCAATAAATAACAGAAAAGTTAGATAATGTCAAATTTTGGAACATGAAGATGCTGACTGAAAAACTCATTGAAATGGAACAGTTGTTTACACTCTCTAGTGGTTTCATACTTTCTGGGCTCCTTCCTTTAGTAGTGTTCTCGATTTCCATGATAATCGCAGAGATATGCCTTAAAGAAAAATGACTTCAGGAGGTACAGTTGCTAGTGGAAATAATCCCGCTCTAATACATGCATTTGAATTCTGTACATGATCCATTCTCAGCCACGGTAAACATCTCTTGCATTCAGTAGGGTAACAATGCTTGTAAGAAACCAACTGCTTTAATAAGTTAAGGAGTAAGAGCTCAAGAAACAGGAATAGTCTTTCATTCAAACATCTCTGTGAAATCATGAATCAAAGACACAAAGACATACCAAGTTAATTAGATATATGAGGTCACACTGACCATCATGTAGTTGGAATGCAAAGGGGAAAACAGTCCTCCACCCACCGAAAGCATGCTGACCGTATCTTTTTCTGAAGTAATTACAGTTTTTAAAAAAGTTTGTGCCTGTAAGGTGCTGCAAGAAGGAAAACAGCACTCCATGATTTCAAACTCTTTTTTTAAAGTTTTGCTAAATTAATTTACATATAAAAAGCATTCAAAACAAAAAGCTCAAGAGCTTAAAATCCGCTGGTGCCTCGCAGTTTGGAACCCAGTGGTATCACACCGAACCAGCCAGCTGCCTTCCCTTTTCCCTCCAGCACTAATGAAAAACTCGCAGAAGTGTAGCTCCTGCGAGACTGACAGCAGCTCCTCACAGACCCCAGCCAGCCAGTACCACATTCTCCACGTCAGCCTTCAAAAACAAGGCCAAAACTAATGTAAAAGCCGCTATTCCAGAGGCCGCTCTCGCCCAGGCACGCAGAGCGGGTATCGCCCTGCACGGAGACAAGGACTAGAGGCGGAGGTAACACCTCCACGCACTTCGTGGCATCTCTGGGAGCTAGGCTCCAAGTGAACACGCACGGGAAAAAGTTCATACTTTTACAACCGAAGCTGTTGGCCACGAGGGTTTCCAACCACCACTGAAAAAGATCTGGGAAAGGGAAGTGCCCGAAGGCGGCAAAGAGACACCAGCGAGCGGCCCCAGCAGAGGGGACCCGCGGGGCGGGATGGCGCGGAGACGCGTGGGGCCGGGCACGCCTGACAGCGGCCGGGCCGGAGGGGACCCGGAGGGAGGGATCCCGTCGAGGGCAGGGCCCGGGGGCGGTCACGCGTGGGGCGGGAGCGCGGTGGCGGAGCCGTTACCTGGCGCTGGCGAGTTTGCCCCCGGCGGGGCTCCTCCGCGGCGGGCTCCGCCCGAGCCGCGGCTGCCGTCGGGCGAGCGGGGCGGTGGCGGAGGGCGCGGGCGGCGGTCGCGGCGGTGCGGCGGCGCTGCCCGCCAGCAGATAGAGCAGCAGAAGGCTGCCGAGGCCCAGCAGCGCCGCCGCCACCTTGCAGGAGAGCCGCATGGCGGGGCGGGGGGGGATCGGGCCGCCCGCCCGCCGCCGGCATCGCCCGCCCGGCCCGGCCCGGCCCGGCCCCGCGTGGGGACGTGGCCGCCGAGCCCCGGCCCGGCTGCCGGCAACGGGGGCGGGGCGCGCCCTACCGTACTCTCTAGAGTAGCCGCCCCCTCCACGGTCCAGCCGGACTGGCAACCCGGTCCCCGCAGCGCTCGCCACAAAGGCGGTTCGTTGAGGTAACGGGATGGCAGAGGCTTTGTAAAAGGCATATTGTTTAATAACGCGGGCATCAAGTAGCGTTTCCTCGTTCCAGGGAGGAAGGCGAGGCAGGGCTCGGGGATCCTCGTAAAATCGGACTGTCTTACTCAACAGTACCTTTGATTTCCACAAAAATCTCGGTGAGGGAAGAAAACGGTCCCTGAGGCCAGTGTGTTCCACCCGACTGTGCTAACAGGCAAACTGGTGCTGAGTTTCCTTGCAGCCCCAGCTGATCACCTGCCCACACGCTGTTCTCCTCCCGCCTGCTGGGAAGGCAGGTTGTGTTGGGATAAACTGCAGAACTTGTCAAACAGTGAAGCAATATAAGCATTCACTTACTTTGGGTTGGCTTTGAACTTGTCCTCGTACAACTGATCAAGTGACTTCACCGGTCTTCTGTGCAACATCAGCAGAGACGGCAACACTGCGAATTTCACAGAAATAAATCCTGTTTAGGTTCATAACCTGGTTTATCACCTTTAAATATAGAGTAAGACAGAAATACAAGTATTCTGGCTGCCTCGTGGAGTATAAGCTGCACAAAGAATGGAGACACCATCCTTGGCATGGGGATGGCAGGGAAAGCGGGGCCTCACATGTCCCTCGGGGTGTGAGTGGCAGTGAACTGGGCCACGTGGCTGCTCCCCGCTCCAGGGACTGCTCTGCGCTGCAGCGACCACGTGCTGTGGAACAGCAACAGGGAAGGGCTGTGGGGCTGATGGCCAGAACCACTCTGATCGTGTCTCTCACCTCTCCGTAGGGATATTGGATCCATTAGTTTTCAAATAAGTGCCACGAGAGCACCACTGAAGTCACAGTGCTACCAGCACTACCCTTCAGACATAACCATGCAGCCTGCCAGGACAACGTCTCCTGAACTTGCAGGTCAGGACCCTGCCATTGTAAATGATACATCTCATTTTGACTTAACACATCAATAGGTCTCTTTGGTGACCAAATACCTGATGTTTGCAGGTTACCATGATTCACCCTGTCGGCAAGGAGAGAGGTATATATGGCAACCGAACTGTAAAAAAATATATATATTCTCTAATATGTAGAGAGGCTCTTATTTCAACCACAGGAATATCTGTCTGTTATGGAGATATAGTTATTACAAAGAGAAGCTAAGTCCCAAGAGTGAACACCTTGCCGCACAGCACTATGTCAGGTTTACTTTTAGGTTAAATCTTCCAAGAGCTGGTCCTTCACTACTTAAATGGACGTTCACTTGGCAGTGAAGCTATGCAGCCTGGCCATTTTATACTGCTGTCACAACAAACCTGCACTAATGGTATCCCAAAATGTACTTTACCTTAATACCGATGCAAATGCAATGAACGATTACTGTTCTAGAATTTCATCCAACTCAGCTTCTGAGCAGATGTAAAAATATAAATTACTTCACGCTAAGAAAAAGTAGCAATACTAAATGAGAAACTACAGAAAAGCCACAATACATAAACATATGCTCTTTTCTGAAAATATATGTACTACAATAAAACCCTACCAAACTTTATACTTAATAAAATAATGAGTACCATAGCAACCCCCCAAAATCCTCAACCTATAACAAATGTGTAATTTTTATACTATCAATAAATTCTCTTTCATATATAGGAGGTTCGTGAGCAACATCTGCATAAAAATACCAAGGTAAACATTATGAAATCTGAAAACCATTCTAAGGGATTTTTAGAGACTTTTCCCCTTGTTTCTATGACACGCTGTAGCGTGCCACTTACCTGCCTACTTGCACCATTTTCTTTCAAATTAAGTTGTGCAAATATCAAGTCTTCTGTGCCACCAGCATGCAGCCTCAAACAAAACCAGTTCCACTGCTGATTGAAGCAGAATTGCATTGCACAGCTTCAGATCCGTGCTGCTGAGTCCACTGCACTCTCCAAAGTGCTCAACTTTGGCAGCAAAGCAATGGACTGGCAACGATGGGGAGCCTTGATACGTGACAGTGGCTACTGAGATATTCAGTCAGACGGATGGCTTAGATCTAAAACAATAGTGAGAGCCAGCTTAAGTAAAACTTTACATATTTTAGACTTGAAAAAATTTATTAATACCAAGTGTGTTAGGCATATTTTATATTGCAGACATAGTATCATGGCATCATCATATATAATGAGAGGTAAATAATTCAACGACCTGTACTATAACGTAAGATTTTTTATGTAGATTTGTAAGGAACTAATTTAAAGCATAGTTATATTTTGAGAAAATCTTAAAAACTGAGCCTTCTTAGTGAATTTTATTTTTTTGGATTACAATTTCTAAGGTTTGTAAGAGGTGCTATTTTCTGCAGCAGCCAAAGATTCAAGCAACTCAATGTGAGAGTAAACGACTGGGTTAAAAGAGCCAAGTTCCCGGGAACAGGGCTGTAAAAGAAATACACCCTCTACAGATCAGGCATAGAAAGAAAATTGTACCACACACTATCTATCTAGTGAGCAATAAATTTCAAAAATTCACTATCCTACAACTGAGCCAATAACCCAGACTAGCACAAAAAGGTGTTTATATGCTATTGCTGGAGTACAAGTTGAACTCCAAGGGCTCTTAACACACACGAGACCACAACGGATCCCTAGGAAGCTGTTTAAAAACCTGAAAGTTGCTTCAGCACAAAACCCCACAGATATGTGTAATACCCCATTGTGCCTGTCTCCGCACTGCTCCATGGGCCATTGATCTAAGAACTCTCTTGCTTAGCAGGAGCAAGTCAGGCTCTCACAGAGGCTCATCAGGGCCTCTGTTACAGTTACTGATATTACAGTTGACGTCCTTCAGTCACTAACTCGATCTCTCACATGCAAACTTTACATCCACCTACTTCAAAGCAAGTCTGATCTGCAGTCTAGCAGATAACACTACAAAATGTAACACCAAGAAAGACATTTTATTCTTGTAAAGACTGTTGCAAGTTTGATCCTGATTTTATAAAGACCACTACCCTGCCTTTAGAGTCCCATGTTGTAATCCTTACCCGAAAAACCACAGAAGGTCTTTGTGATCCAGGATCCTTCCCTTCTCTGGAGAAATAAAATGAGAAATTTCATTATCTTTGGATAATGGAAACTGCAAGAGGAAAGAACAGAAATAAAGCTATGAAGACATGGTATTACAAACACAGTTCTTCTGTAGGTGAAACTGTTAGGGATTATAAACTCCTGGAAAATCAAATCTAGGGGGAAAGGAAACTCAGATTAAAATGCATTAGTTTTGGAGGAATGCTTCAGGCCACTTAGACAAAAGAAGTCAAAATATTTGTTTTTCACTGTTTTCAAAGTTAAAGGGAAGAATAGTATGAAATTTACTTAAGTGTGCAATGGTATCTTCTATTTCCATTTCAGGAAAAGCCTTCAATTATCATTTACATTGTTCATTTACACTGAATTTTTGCAAAGTCTAAGTCTGACAATTACAGAATTATTTCTAGTTGTTTGTAAAAATTATAGCACTGATAATCTAGATAATGGAAATAGCTGTATATTATATTGTATTTCATAATGTATTTCATATAGAAATATGTTTCTGATTGAAATATATACCTACTTTATTTCCATTTGTTTCCTGGGTAGAGAAACAGTTCTATTCCTCCTTTTACTTGTTAAGCTAAATGCATATTTTGTTTCTGATTACCATTTTTATGTACATGCCAATTCTATATTAGAATATATTATGTATCATATCTGTGGGATTATGCCAGATTTGCTTGTTATTATTAGCCACGTAGAGTCAATTGTGCTTGTAAATTGCAAAGCTTCGTGTTTATGTTTTTCAAAGGGACAGCAAGTTTTACTAACTACTTGCCCAAAACATTCTAGATAACGCATTTTCATCCTTCAGTGCTCCATTAAACAAATAGCAGCCAAATTCACTTCTTCATCAGAAAGATGCACCAAAAGATGTAGTCTTTCTACATTTCTAAATGAAGCCTTTTCATTACAGTTCTAAAAATTCAGTATGCTTTTTACAGAAGAAAATAATAAAAAATTCTTAGAGATTCTCCTTCATACTTTATTTGGATGGAAAAGCAGAATGGCTGATTTCTTCACTGAAATCAGCATATAAATATTTCTTTCACAAGGAAAGTATTGCCAGACAAAAAAGGCTGTGAGTTCTTAGACTAAAAAAAACTAATTCTGAGGCAGTCTTGGAAAGTGTTAGTTAGAAAAGAATAAACTCTCTGATGAACTTTCTTCCTCATCTTTCACAGACTTGTCTTATGCAAATTTTAACTTATCCAGAGAAGATGGTGCCTACCGGTTCATAATTCAGCATCCTGTCCAACATTCTTGATATAGATTACACTGCTAAGGTCTAAAAGTTAATTACTGCTGAACTTCTTTGGAAATGCATCAAAAGTTTCTGAGGACTTGACTGAGGCTTTGGTCCAAGTCCAATCAGCATCTGAAATTAGATGTTATTAACTTCTTAATAAAAAATGCATTTCATATAGCATGCATCTTCAATTTCTGCATATAAAAAACTGGGCACAAGAATGTTTAGGCCAAATATTAAGACCATCCATCAACTTTAGATCAATGGGGAGAAAAGACCTATTTTGAAGCAAGTATTTATTTTTCCTGCATATCAACAAAACATTTTGCACAGTATTTAAACTGCTGGTTCAGTTTTGTACAACAGTGAAGATGTTTTCTCATGAAGACATGTTATATTCAGTGGATTTCCAGCAAGAAAAAACAATCTTTATCTGCCTGGAAGATTGTTTGTCTTCAAAAAAAAAAAAAAATTCATTAGCACAAGTTACGTAATTATGTTTTTTTTCCTTCCAGGAAAAATGTTTGAATGCATTTCAGAGGGGACAGGGAGAGGAAGACAGTCAGTAGCATTTAAAAATGTAGAGAATTATCTGTAACCAGAATACCTTTCACGGTCTAATGACAGAAAAATCAGATTAATTCTACATTAGGTGTTACATTTAAAGATAGGTAAATTAAAGCTTTTAAACCAACTTTTCTTCCTTTAGCATTTTTTTGAGCTTCTTGCTGCATTTTCTCCTTAATGCTGCATTTCTTTCAGTTCATCAGGATCTGCCTCTATTCACATTGTCAATCTTTTTCACATTTACCTCTATCTGAGAAGAGACTTACGTAACTGGGAATTCCTGTTCCAAGTGCTCAGGAGGTCACTCTTCTGTTTAGTCTACTTCTGCAGCCCTCCACTTCCATGTATTTCAGTTCTTGAAATCATTTTATCCTTACCACCTCAATTTAAATTACATTAGGTCCAAACCTATTGCTATTTATTCAGTTATTAGCTTCATTCTCTCCTCTCCAGAGGTATTTGTTGTCACTGTCACTTTACTTATACATATAAGCATTCTTCTTTTAGTTATACACACAAGCATTTCTCCTACTTACTCATATAAGCATTATGAGCTGCGAGACACAATTTACTTTCAGTAGCCTGTTATGTTTAAGAAGCAGTATCTGACCATGGCAGATGCCTACAGATTTAGGTATGGCTGCAGCTATCACAAAGGAGGAAAGAGATGAGGTTATGTAGGCTATCTTCGCACTACAGCACCCCATCCTCTGACTCACGTTTTGTAGAATGGTTTGGGTTGGAAGGGACCTTAAAGACCATCCAGTTCCAACCCCCTGCCCTGGGCAGGGACACCTCCCACTAGACCAGGCTGCTCAAAGCCCCGTCCAGCCTGGCCTTGAACACCTCCAGGGATGGGGCAGACACAGCTTCTCTGGGCAACCTGGGCCAGGATCTCACCACCCTCAGAGTGAAGAATTTCTTCCTAATATCTAACCTAAATCTCCCCTCTTTCAGTTTAAAATCATTACTCCTCATCCTATCATTCTAGTCCCTGATCAAGAGTCCCTCCCCAGCTTTCCTGTAGTCCCTTTAGGTACTGGAAGGGGCTCTAAGGTCTCTCTGGAGCCCTCCCTTCTCCAGACTGAACACTCCCAACTCTCTTAGCCTGACAGTTGTTAGGGGTTGGGATCTTATCAAATGCTACTTTCACCTCTTGAAATAGTTAGACCTCCCTTGAACCAGGACGACTAGCCCACCACAACACCACTTTTGTTAAAAAACAAGGCCCGTGGGGGGCACCTGAGAGAAGGACCCCCTGGCCGGCGAGGCCCATGAGGTACCGTAAGGGAAGGCCGGGCCCGAGGGGCGGTAGAGGCTCCCTCAGCCTCCCCCCAGGGCCAGAGGCCGCTCACTCGTCAGTACCACGCTCTCTTCCGTTTTTGTTCTCTCCGGCGTTGTTCCCTCCCGAAGGCGGGCAGCGGGGCGGTACATCAGGGAGGCGGCCAGGCTGGGCCGCCGCTGGTTCCCGCCCCGCCGGCGCTGCCCGCGCATGCGCATCCTCCGCATCCTCCACCTGAGCGCCCGGCGCGCGCTGTGGGTGGTGGCGGGGTTAGGCCTAAGGCGGGCGGCCTCAGCGGAGCGGTCTGGAGTGGGGCTCTCCTCGCCGGCAGCCGCCTCCTCGGGGAACCAGCTCCCTTCAGAGGCTTCGGGGCGCTGTGGAGGTTGCTGTTCGCGGCCCTTGGCCATTGGTGCGGGTCTGCCCGTGGGAGCCCGGCTCGTCCCTTCCCTCAGCGCGTCGGCGCGGTCTTGGCGGCTTGTCCCGGGGGCGTCGGGGTCACGGCCGGCGGGCTTCCCTCTCCCGTGCCCTGCGGCGCGGCTCCGGAGTTAGCCTGTGGTAAAGTTATCGCGTATTGACCCGGTTTAATGAGCAGCGGAGGGAATTATGTCTTACTGTAGTACTTTTGAGGGAAAGCAGAGCAAAGCTTTTGTCCCTTTTCTTGCCAGCCCCTTGCTGCAACAGAAGCATTTTAATTCTGTTTGCTTTTTTTTTCCTCTAGTATGTAGTAGTCTTTTTACAGAAAAGGCTGGGAAGCTTAATTATTTTGGGATGCCTTATTTTAGATTGGAAAAAGCGCTGCTGGGTATGGAATATCGCGTTGTTGTGGGATGGATGTCAGCGGTTCCTGGGCTGTGAAACACCCGGGGCTTGTGTGGGAACCTCCAGATTTAATGACCTGGGGTCATTAATTTGTGCCAGGGATGCCCAAAGTGCAGCAGCCCAGAGCAGCTCAGAGCAGGAACTGCTGGGCCTGGCTTTGGGGCTGCTGTTAAATGTTATGAACCTCTGGTTCCGTGTCCTGGCTTGAGGTAAAACAGAAAATAAAAATGCAGGCAGGCTGGCGTATCATCCTTGAAGGGTCTGAGCAAGCTAGCGGATTTTTATTACCTCTTGTCCCGTGTTGTTAGACAGCATGCAGTGTTTAAATAGATAAGAAGAAAGTCCACAGAAATGTACATCAGTTTGCAGGTGTTCTTCAGTCCAGGTATTTCCTATCTAGTTACAAGTCGATAAGCACAATGCAGCTTCTCAGCCTGGAAAGGGTGGAAATGTTGCCCTGGAATCAAGTGATACAGTGAAATGGAGAGTTTCATTTTTGTTATACCTGTTAAATGAAGTTGATTACCCATAAGAAAAATAAGGGTAATCCATTAATTTAGCCCTGTTAATGATTAATGCTCAATATTTGCTCATGAAATTGTCAGAATGGTTAATAAAGAGAACTGTGAAAGTCAGATTTGTATGGATTATAAAATACAGTTCTAATTTTTTGAAAGTATTACTGTTTTTCAGTATTTTCTAGTAGTGGTTTGTGATCAGTTCACTAATGAACTGTACAGATTTAACATCTGCTATGTGTGAAATTATAAGCAAGTTACAAAAAGCTGCCAAGTTCAAGAACTGAACTTAGTGTGCTTTTTATGCTTGATATGGTGGTGCTTTCCTGTGCTCCAGATAGTTGCATTCATTTATGTTCAATTGTTTCATTAGGGTTCAGAGAGATGATGCCTTCACATTCTTGATGACGTGCTGCTTCTGTTGTTGTCATGAGTATGTTGAAGATAATTCTGTGTGAACCTGAAATGGTCATCTTGTAGAATTTTCGAAGTCACTAGTTGCTCTCATAAGTTGGAGATTACAATAATTTTTTCTTGTTTTCCTGTTTTGATAGGGCCGCAAAGCCAGTGGTTGCTTTTCGTGCAGGATTCGTCATGATCACTCCAGCTTTTGAGCTGACCCAGGATCCGGATTTTCTTACAATAGTAATCAAAGTACCTTATGCCAGAGGTTCAGAGTTCGATGTGTATTTTGAAGGGGAAGATTTTAAATTTTATGCTAAGCCATACTTTCTCAGGCAAGTAGTGGCAGGATTTAAAAAAATTTGATTTAGTAAAAGAAATAAAAGTCAGCAGAGAATGAACTTCAGTTTGGTCCCTTCAGAACGTTCCTCATCTGCAGGTTTTACACTGTAGACTGCAGACAGCCCATTTTGTGCAAAGAATTGTTTTTATGGATCTGACCTCTGTTTCTAGACATTAAATCACGTTAAAAGGAGTTTAAAGAAATACTTTTCTAAATTTACTTTACGATAGAATTTTAATTGTAAAATGGCAAGGCAATTCTTTGGATGTATGTAAGTTGTGTAGAATGTGTGTCTTCTCCCAGAGCCAGATACAGTATATTTGCTGAAGAATGGGTTTTGATGCACTTCTAGTAACATATGGTGAGAAAAGTCATGTGAGTGGAGGCAGTAGGAAGTGAGGTTCCAGGCTGTGTCTTTTCTCTAGATAGCAAGTTCCCCACTACACTATAGGAAAGGAACAAGAGGCAATCTCAGTATCAAAGTTATTCTGAGTAAGCAGTACAAGAACTCTGGATGAGTTCTCATATCCTGTTGCTGGGGGTTAGCTTAGAGTTTTTAAATTGCAGAATCTTCCCAGTGTTGTACATTGTGCCAAGGGCGTCATCTCTGTGGTGGCTGTGGCCTCATCCAAGCTGGGAAACCAGGAGTTACAAATTTTCTCTATCTTGGATGCTGGTCTCTTGTACCAATATCTAGGGAAAAAGATTTTGAGGTGCATGGGGATTTAACTCAATGACTTCCATTAGTGTCAACAGGAGTCACGTAGTTAAGTCCTTTGTACTGCTTTTGGAATGTGACTTACATTTTTATAGGCTGAAACACTTAAGTTGTGGAATTAGTCAAGCATTCAATGAGGCGTCTCATTTTTTGCCTGCAGACTAACACTTCCTGGAAGAACTGTAGAAGATGGCAGAGAAAAAGCATCTTATAATACGGACAAAGGTATTAGTTAGTTTTCTTAGTATGTGTGTCATTAAAAATGCTGCTAACTCTGCAATAATTTGTACTTTGCTGCACTGGAATTGCATAGAACTTTATTGAAGTGTACGATACTGTAAATAAATGTAAAGTTTCTCATATGTAGTATTAAAAAAAAAAAAAATCTTGCTTGGGGTTTATTGTACTTACTTAGGCCATCCTTAAGCACAAAGGATGTGTTCAGAACTGTCCTAGTAATGAAAAAATTATGTACAAGTCCTTCTGAAGCCCTGTGGGGGCATGGGGACATGTCATTGTACCAAGATCATTAGTCTAGTAAATCTGCAAAGAAGTCAGGTAGTGCTGAGCAGAAATGAGATAATCCTGAGGTACTCTCTTGAATATGTCTTAAGAGAGAAGACGTTATCTTTTCTCCACACCTAAGGTGGAAGGTATTTCTGGAGTAAAATATGTACCTTCTGGAATTAATGTATTCACTAAAAAAACCCCACAACTAAATAAAACCTATAATTTGCTGCTTGCAAAGCCTTTATTATGTCCTTGACTTAAGACAATAATCAGATTGCTGAATGTAGTTTCCTATGGTCTGTTGAACGCTTGATTGGTGGAAGGATTCAAGATAAAATAAAGCTTGTATTCTGTTGGTTTGTTTTTATACAATGTGAGTCGAGAGACCAACACTTATTAAATATTCTCTTCCACGCTTTATCATTAAAGTCTTTTATTTTTATGAAGTAAGGTTAAAAACATGCACAGGGATTGATGCATAATAAAATGCTACCTGCATGTGTCCCAGTTTCTGTGAGCCTTTTTCATTAGAGGAAAAATGCACATTTTTGTTTGTCTTGGATATTTTAATGCAATAACTGTATTCTGACTTCCCTTTAAGGAACTTTTACAATTCGGTTACCTAAGGAGATTCCTGGCCAATATTTTGAGGGACTGGACATGCTGACATCTCTTTTAGCACCAAAGAAATCAAGATCAGGAAAACCTTTAGTAGAAGAGATAGGTATGACAAAAAAAAAATCCTGTTTATACTAGTGATACTCATACATAATGAAATAGTTAATAGTTGTAGATCTACATAGTGATATATGTAGAAAAATAGAATATTTCTATTATTGCCTAGTCCAAGGTATGAGAAGAGTGTGAATGAATCTGAAAGTTCATCTAAGTATAAAAGTACATGTCTTCTTTATAGGTTTAGTTATGTTTACATTTTTCCAAAATGTGCTTAACATATGCTAATCCTCTGTAGATCTTTGTACCCCTCTAGTGGCTGTATAATACACACACATTTGAGTCTTCTGCTTTCTACAAGCTAGCACAACTGGACTTTTAGTTCAAATGGCATAAGCTAATTAAAACCACAGGTTCTAGTGGATGACTTGGCTGAAATCAGTATTTAACAGACAGGAAGGTTTGACTAGCTGTGTTTAATTTTTTAATATTTATCTGAAATTATTGATAACATTACTTTGATCCTGTCAGGGTTCTTTTAGCATCAAATTCTGATCTTGTTGAAATCAGTGGAACAATTACTTCAGTCTTTGAGTGAGTATACTTAAAAACTTCAGTGTTCCCAGTCTTCATTTTTGAAAGTTTGAGAATTTGGAGCAGGACCTATGGTTTCCTGATGTAAGCGTCTGCCTTTATGACTCAGTGTCATATAAGATTTCTTAAAAGATGTAGTAAAATGAGAAAGGCTTATTGTGTTATCAGTGTTTGCCTTTCTATTAAATAATATGTATTTTCTATGTAATAATTTTCTTTCTCTGACCATGCAATAGATACAGCTGCTTCTGCTGAGTTGTCTGAGGAGGAAGAAGAAGAATTTGACTGGGAAATAGAGCAGACCCCTTATGAAGAAAGTGCAGAAAGCATGCTACCACTACAGTACTGTTACGGCTTTGGGAATTTGCGGTCAGGAGTGTTCCAGCGGCTGCAGGTAGGTGCATTTTTGTCTTTTTGTATTGTAAAAGTTCAGGGTAACTTTCTTGTTGGAAAGGCTTCCCGGCTTATTCCAGAGTCAGGAGGGGATCATTAGATAATTGTTCTTCTCCATTACCCCATTCTGTGACTCAGAATATTCTGCTTTTGCACGTAGTAATACAGAGAAGTCCTTGTTGCTGCAGAACTTAGGGGATGGTAGAGACTGAGTTAATTGTGTAGCAGAGTCAACAGGCCAGTCTGTTTCTGCAGTAGTTTCAGTGTTGGAGGAAAGGGCTGGATGGGGTCCTTGGTAAAAATGGCCTCTGGAGGTGGGCTGCTGTCACCAGCATGGTTCAGCTCGCCTGTGAAGGCACGGAGAAAAAGGCCTGTATGAAGCAGGCCACGTGCCAGGGGAATAGTTCTGGCAAGCTGCAAACTGTCTCCCTGCTGTTAACAGTCTGCTGTTAACACTTGTGCTTTGTATTTGCTATTGTCTTCTGTTCTGACTTCAAACATATTTAACATCAACGTACAGTATATTTCAGATGCCATGAATTTTAATTTATTTTTAAATTAAAAAGAAATTACTCAAAAAATAACGCTAGTGTATAAGTCCTGTTGTGGTTGTTGCATTAATTTTTTTTTTTATTGTGAAATTCATGGTAATTTTCTCTTCGTATTTTTTGTTGTAGACTTGATGTTCTCACAAGACAAAAACTTTTGAAGTGTGAACTCTTCAAGGTGTCTGCCCACCTGCTATCTGTGGGATTTACTAGGGTTATGCTGATGCACTGAAATTTGCTTTTGTGGGTTAATTGGTAGGACAGGAGCTTTAAAATGCAGTTACTTTGCTCTTGTGCGTTCAGCAGTTTTTTTAATTCATGAATAGATTGAAGCTAATCTACAGCCTGTAGCATGCCAGATAGTATAATAATATTTGTAGTATATAGAGCTCTTATTAAAATAGTAAATTATAACAATTTTTTGTAGTGTTCTTACTCTAAGCAATTTAAGTTGTAGCTATTTAAAGCAACTTAATTATGTAACTCTGTAACTCGTTATTGCATAATTGTAGTATTTTCAGGGTTTGGAGCAGAAGGATTGCTGTTTATGGAGAAAGTATTTACATTCTGTTTGGATATATACATTGGTTCATTACCATGAAATTTGTGAAGTACGTTTCCCATCAGCATTAATGTACCACTACTTAATGATGCTTAAAAGGGCACTGCAACTGCCCATTAATTAATGTATGGCCACCTCAGAGTGTGACAGTAATCCCAAAAGTCACAAGAACGGTATCTATGGTTTTTATCTTGTCTTTGTTGTGGGCTTTTGTTAAACATTGCAAATCTTATCATAATGCAAAATAACCTGTCTGCCTTAAGATAAAATGGCCCGAGTAGACTTCATAGTATCATGAATTCTAAGGAACTTCAAATAATTGAATTTCCTTGGAATTTTGATGTTTTGTCTGCACAATGGAGCCTGAATTTGCAAGATTTGCAAGGGAGGTTAAAAAGCGACCAGGGATTTCAGTGTAATGCTGATAAGCATCCTTCCTAAACTCTTACTAAATAAATCTTGCATATCATACTTGTGGCTTGATCATATAATTTTTGTTCCATTTGCAGGATGAACTCAGTGATGTTATTGACATTAAGGCTCCAGACCAGACTCCTGTAGATGAACGTAGGAGGAAACGCCTGGCAGCTGAGGCTGCCAAGTTTGACCCTGATCATTACCTGTGAGCATTGATTTACTTCACCTGGTCAAGTAAAAGTACCTCAGTTGAAATATATTCACTTTTTCTTTTCATAAATTATTGGTTTTGAGATCACTTTTGGAAATAATAGCTTTATTTTTTTTTATTGTCTGTTTCTTTGTCTCTTCACAGTAGGCCTTAGAGGGTATTCTTAAGTGTGACACTGACACAAGACCTTGCTTATCAGTTTTGGGGTTACTCTGCTGTTTAGTTACTGCTTAAATCTGCATTCGAGCAGGGGCTGCTGTGAACTGTTGCAGAACATTGTTTCATAGTTCGCCTCTTCAGCAGCTGAGTAGCCAATCCCTGCCAGCATTTCAGGTTGTAGATGTCAAACTTTGTCTTCCCCTTGTGAAACAAGGATTACTGAAACATCCTGGTCTATGAGAAAGTAAATTTGAGCTTTGAAGTGGTGAAGATTTTGTCTGGGCCACTTTTGCCTTCATCAGATGAAGCCTTTTTTACAGCAGAATGAGGAAAAGTGCCAAACCAAGACTCTGTGTTTCTTTGTGCTTCGTCCCATGTAATGAAGGTGGAAATGATTCTTCTTGCCTTTTAAGTTGGAGTATTTTGGGTTGAATTAGGTTCAGAAACTTCCAAATAAGTAAACTAAATTGAAGCCATGAGATCTATTAATACAGTGATTCTTGCAAGATTGATTTGGTGGGAGAAGAGTGTAGTCCCTAGTAGGGAGAATTAGTACTTCTGGTGTGTTTTGTTGGGGAGAGGCAGGCTCAACCCATTTTGAGTTGTTTCAGGAGGTATCTTTGCAAACTTGGAATTTTTCCCCAGTCAGGTGTTTCAGAGGCAGCTGTGTGTCTTTCTCCAGCACATCAAAATTAGAAAAGCTTTCTTGAAATGTCACTTGGAAGTACATTTCACTAGAACTGAAGTAGTTCCTAACCTATAATGGGATGCAAATTACAGTAATTGTAAGTTTCCATCTTAGACCCTGTGTTCTAGCCTGGTAGGTGAGCTACAACCATTTAGTTTAATAGCTGTCTTTTGGATGCTTCAGAACAGATGATACCAACCTTTCTTCAACAAAAATTGTTTTCCTGTGTACCCTGATGAGAAGGACGTCTCTGGGAGAAATGGTGGCAAACAGAAGTGTTCTGTTGCCTTTGAGGAAGATGTACACTGACTGATATCTTTAGGTTATGTTGTAAAGACACTGAAGGAAAGCAACAAAAAAATCTGTCAGTGTAAGAGTGAAGCAAATTACATTCTGTACTCAGCGGACTGGGTAGAATTTGTATGATGATTAAGAAGGTATTAAGAAACTTCCTGCATTATTTTTTTTAGTTCTCAGTATTTATAGTATTGTTTGGCTTGAAGAAAAAGCTAAAAATGATATGAGGAAGCCTAGAACTTGAATCCTTTAGTATAAATCCTCTCAGAACTACTATATTGAGATTTTTACCACAGTGGATTAGTGCTGAGATGAAGATAATCTCTCTTCCAGAATTTATGTACAACTCTTTTTTTGGTTTTTTTTTTTCACCTTGCTACATTATGCCCTTGTTTACCTAAAAGTCTGTCCCCATCCCTACTTTATCTTTGCCGTTCAGCTGCATACTCTTCCTCCACAAAGTATAGGCAGTTTTAAAGTGGGAGAGCTTCCCAGTAAAATCAGGTTTGCTGCCAGTAATATTGTCTGAGAAGTCTCCTCTTTGGAATGCTTTCCTTTGGATACATCCAGAACAAATCAAGTTTGTTCACCTTCATGTGATGCTGCAAACTCATCAATTTCTTAGGCTTCTGTCTGGGTGGCTCAGGAAAGATGGAGGAAGTAAGGAAGGGGTACTGTAAGATAAGAGAATATTGTTTATGCTTTTAATAATCATTATTTTCTCATTTCAAGTCCGACATATTTCTAATGTAGGAAAATAACCTATTCTGAGTATGTATTAAAATATACACACGTACACTATAAACTGAAATAAATAGCATATGACTTTTTTTTTTCCTAGAGCTGATTTTTTTGAAGATGAAGCTATTCAGCATGTCTTAATGTACAAACCATGGTGGGTTGATGTTCATAAAAAAATGACAGCCTTTAAGGGAGAAAGTCATCAGGAACACGACAATCATACATTTGGTGAGAACATACATGTACACACACCCCTGTTGCTTGAATGATAATTCCTGTGATGCCATGTTCTGTTCTAGTTAGTTGTTCTTAAAGGAAAAAGTATGGGTTTATCCTACAGTTTTCAGTCTTAACCATTCTTAGAGGAGTATTCTGTTAATTTTCCTGTCCTCAGAGGAAAAAAAAATTTCTATGAGGGACAGTTACATACCGAAATCTTTGAGACAGTTGTGTGTGGAGCAGTTGACAGTACATTATAAATTGGTCACTTCATAACAGATAAATGCTTAAGATGTAGTGTAGCACGTGATCTCTTTTTCGTCTGCATAACAAATTTTGGAGTTAACTGTTTATAAAGGCCATTCTAGACTTTCAGGTATCGATGAAGAAAAAGTTCCCTTTTAAAGGTATACTGTAATTTTTAAGATTTCAAAGGAGCTGCTAGTGTCAGTAAGTCATAGCATCTGAAATCAAATTAGTCCTATCTTTGTGTAGTGATTGTCATAGCTAGAAAATGGGTCCTTTGTTTCTGGTGCTTATCTCTTCTTTTTTTTCAGATTTTTCGAGTAACTGTTCTCCCTTTCCTAGTTATATTTTCAGTGGAAAAAATAGTCAAAACTGGTTTTTGTGCCTACTTCCAAATATGGTGCAGACACTTCACAGCAAGTTTTCCAAGCATTAGCTGTGGAAGATTGTACTAATATCAGCCCTTATCTCTGTTTGATAAGCGTGCCTTCGGTAGAATGTTTTATTTTATTTACGCAGTACCACAGAAAGTCGTGGCATTTATTATGCTACTGTTATTTTTATGGGTCTTGGAGACTTTTTTTCAAAACAAAATCTTTGTGTCCTTTTAGAAACTAAAAGGGGTGGTTTCAGGTTTAGTAGATGACCTTGTAACAGTGCTGTTAACTGATAACTGAGATTACCTTTCCATACACAGTGATTGCAGAGAGCGTTACAAATTACTATTATGCATATTCTTTTATTGTCCTTTGTTCATTTCCTATGTAGTATGAAAATCCGATATAACTAAAGTAGATGATGATAATCCCTTCACCAGAGGTTCTTAACAAATATTAGTGCATTAATAATACCTGCACTTTCACATTTTCTACAGGAGAACAACAATGGAATTTGGGTAAATGTTGTGTATTTTGCTGTGAATGTAATCTGATCTTCATTGCTGGTCTCTTTTCAGCCTCTGAAGCCAGAAATTGTTAATTATATCCATCATAAGCGTTTGATTTAAAAAGCATTTGACAAAGGTACAAGAAGCTTGAAAATAGAATATGAGGGGTTCTTTTGTTTGTTTTCACCCATTCACTCCTTAGTAAATGAAACACTGCTAATGTTTGCCTGTGTTAAGGAACATAATGAAAATGAAGAGCTGCTGGATGATTTTGTTGATAAAGAATATTTTTACTCCAAATTGAGATTCCGAAGAAAACCACATACGTGTGTTGCGGGACTTAGGGGCAACAACAACAACAGACAAACTGCTCGAAAGCCTGGCAAGCCTGCTAATGAAAGTTACTCAGAAAATGGGGTTATATAAAGGATCATCTTTTCTCTAAACCATTTGTTATAACAGATATATATTTAATAAGGATGATAAAAAACATTTAGTCTGATCTTTGTGTGGCTGAGTGAAGAAGCGTATGTAGTTTTGTGGATCTTTAGGAAATATAGGTAACATAAGAGGCCATCTGGTGTTTGGGTTACGTTAATGACAACAGCCCACCCTTTCCCTTAGAAAGGCCTCAGTTTTCATAATGTTGTTACTGCTTTTGAATGGCAAGAGCAGCTGGGGATGGGAAGCAGCTGAATGAGGATCTGAAACTATTGGAGGTTCCTAAACTGGAGTGAGTTGTGGTGAAAGAAATCACCATGAGAGGGAGTACAGGTTCCACTTGAAGGTCCCTTATGAATGGGAATACAAAAGGGCAGGAGGTGGGTCTAGGCTGTTGGACCTGAAATCTGATCATCAATAGGATGAGTTCCCTGTGGTTTTATGTTGCTTTTTCACTTTATCCAATCAAAGGGGTGGTCTGCCTAATCGGAGTTACAGATTCAGGAATTCTGACAAGCTGAGTGCAATTTGACTGCATATCTGCGTTAATATGTATTCCAGTATGCATGCTTAGGAAGTGGAAATGACATAGAGAAGGCACATAAAAGAAACAAGGACTGTGCTAGGTGAGGGACCTTCTTTACTACTTGAGAAATTTTATGTTATTTCCACTAGAACTGGGGAGAAGTCTGACTGCATTAAGGCAAAGTGTGCTATGCAGCTAGAAGGATAAGGAGGCCATCGTTGGCACTACAGTGTGGTTGTAGTCAGAAGCGTTTGAACGGTAGTGCTTAGCTATAAAAAGCGAAAGGGTACTTGAGCACAGAAGCTCTAGGGACACAAACATTACGCATATTGCAGTACATTTCAAGGTGTTCTGTGACGCAATGTGTGGTAATTCTCTGGCCCTGTGTATGCATGTATTCCCCTGTAGGTAGGTGTGAGGTCAAACCTTTTGTATTATAGAAATGTCCCCTGTTTACTTTTGAACCTCTTTAAGAGCATAAAGTAGGAGGGATTGAAACCTTCGTGCAGTTTCTTTTTATTGCTTATGGAAAAGAGACATAAAATTAAGAGTACCCGTATTTCTTACTCTTCCTGAGTTCCAAATTCATATCTTGTGTTAGGGAAAGCATCTAAAATAATTTCCATCATCTTTCACGATGGGGACTTCCAAGCATAGAGCTTGTAAAGAGACTTCAAATATTGGCGTATTTAAAATGTCTACAACTCATGGTAGTTGTACTGCCATCAACAGCTTGCAGAAACATTTGTCTGTCCTGTGTAAAGGACGGTTATGTTCTTGATTAAACATGTGCTGTCCCAAGCCATTACCAAAGAACATGGAAACTGAGAGATATGATGGAAATCACATGCTGTCAGATATGATCTCATCTCATACTGGAGAAGTCCACTACCCTCAAACATGAGATGGTGTATCTTTTTAGAGGGTTGTTCATTGAAGGTAAATGACTGGTAAGATAAGAAGGTAGGCATGCTAATGTTACAACTGTTGGTAGATTATAGTACAGGCTACCACAATATTGAGGTATTGACACTAGAATTTGATACCTGGTACCTGTAGTTCCCACCTACACAGTGTCTGTGGAACCAAAATGTCACTGGGAACTGACTTCTCAAGTTACTACACGGAAGAGTGAGTTTAGTGTGGGAAAGTGACATAAAAATTGGCAGGTTCTTTAAAAGTATATTTTTCTTATTCAGAAATGCTGAACCAAGATGGGGTTTTGTTGTTTGTTTCTTCCTTTTGCTGATTTATATTGATGTCCTTTTGTTTTATATCTTCATTGGTTTCTTGGAAGCAAAAACTCATTTACTTTTGTCTTTATAATGTTTTTGGATACAAGGAGTAATTAGAAATACAGATCGCTGTTTGTTTTGTTTTGGTTTTTTTTTTTGCATGGCATTACAATTAACTGAAGATTTTATTTGGTTGATTACTGTTCTTATTTTCATCCCTGGCTATTCTCTCTTCTGTTTTTACATCAGGTTTTTTTAATGTCTCATTACCAGATTTTTTTTTCTTTTTGGATCAGCTTTTCTCATTAGCATTTAAAGTCTTCGGCTCTCTTCTGTCTTTACCTTGAATCTATCTTTATTTAACCTTTTTACTTTTTCTCCAGCCTGTGTGTATGGTGTATATTTTGTCTTTTTTAAATTTCTTCTTTCATTGTCCTAAATGTCTTTTCTTTCTTTCATCCTTTTTTACATTTTACTGTGTATTGCAACGATTCTTTTCTTGCCCTTTGTGGGTTTTTATTTGTTTGTTTTCCCCATAGGCTTGTTAGCCTCCAGGCAGCTGAATTCATTGCCTTTGCAGTATGGCTGAGGAACCAGAAGTAGAGAGCAGGTTTCACCATAATGTTTGTAGCAAAATATCATTTTTTGGAGTGGACATTTTCTGAAGCTGAAAGGCACAGATTTTGTTTACGTTTACAATGTCTAATGCAAGTCAAGTAATACTCCATAAAGCCTAACTAATTACACAGCCTTTCCCATGAGGGAATAAAACTTCTGGAAAGCTTGCTTTCTGCTGCTACTGAAGCTTACGTTAGAGTCTTCCTTCTACAGATTCCAGATGAAAGATGTTCCGTTTTGTAACAATCCCATTCAACTTAGTTAAAAGATCACTTTTATTCTACTTCAACTTGCACAACTGTAAAAACTCCTTTTTAGGCAACACAATAATCTTCAAAGGCTCAGGCTGATGTATGTATTTAATATAATATTCGTATGCTCCAGGGATAATGTATTTTGTTTACAGTAACCTATTATGCTTACCAGTGACCATTCTTTCCTTCTGGTGTCCTCATAGAATAAGAGGTAATTTCTTTTTAAAGATCCATCTTTCAGTAGGGCTCTGCTCAAATATATACCATTACTGGTAAATTCATAAGTTTAAGATGAATCACGTACTTTTCTTCTTTTTTTAGCACGTTTCTTCAATTGTTCTGCTTACCTGTTTTACTCAGTCTTCCAGGCGTTTGCAGCATGTGTACCTTCCTGGCAGTGTTCTGCTGCAGAGCAAGTGTTTTTCATGTGAGGAAAGAAATCTGTTTATTCATGCATAATTCTTGGCATATAAATGATAGGTCTCTATTGTAAAGTATCTCGGATTTTAAAAGGCAAGAATAGTAAGACATGGAAGAAAGAATGATGTATGATTTTGATGTAGTTTATAGGAACTGCACATTTGTTAAATAATAAAGACAAAAATTAGTATAAAGGAAATCACAAGATCCAAGAAATTTTTTGGAGACTTTGGAAAGTTTATGGAGAATGCCTGAAAGAAGGTCAGAAGTGATATGGAGGAAATGGGCTCTAAATTTCAATTTGAGAATTAGAGAAGGGTGAAAGCTTGACATGGAAGAAAAGCTATTTGTGAAGGAGCTAAACTTTTGAATGGAAGAATTGTAAAGAAAAGGGAGGGATGAACAAACCAGATTTGACTGGTAGTAGTTTAGAGTGAATTAATATAGGTATGCAGAGGAAGACAGCTTTGTGGTTTTAAGACTTTTAGTTCACTTCCCGAAGAACTGAGGCTCGTCTGATCGCAGTCTCCTCGACAGAGCTTATGGGGATCTCAAAGATGGGCTCTTCCTACAAGTTCTGCAAAAATGGCTCTGAATCTTCAGTGCCATCTTTTTAGATGTAGAGCCCATGCAGGAAAGGGATGTTGTCGGCATGTCAGCACTGCGGAAAGTTTCAGTAACCTTTCATATATTATCAGATAGCAACAAATTCAAGCACAAAAGACAAATCAATAGAAAATCAGCTTCATTAGTTCAGTTACTTGTTTAAGTTTACAGTATTATTATCAAGTATTTTTAAGGCATTATCCAGCACCAGGGGAAATGCTGATCCTTAGCACAGCCTTTGGGCATCTTTCTAGTCATAGCAGTGCTGCCTTTGCTCTTTTCATGTTTTAGGAAGAGGTTGAAAAGAAGAGAGTCTTGTTTGCAACTGATTAAAATCAATAGCTAACTTTCTTCCTGACAAATTTGCTCTTTGCTGACTAATCTCCTCCTTTATCTGGTGTTGCTGATTCTTTTACTTACAGGGATAGAAGTACACATTTAAGAAGCTTAATATTATAGCATAATATTTTAATTAACATTAAAAAAAAAGCGGGCGGGAGGGAATCAGTTCTGTTCAGTTATTTTCCTTCAAGATAGCTGTGGAATTCAAGACTTGGCTTGACAGGACCATAAGCCAAGGCTCTGCTTTCACCAGAAGATTAGACCAGCTGATTATCAGAGGTGCTTCCTGGCCTATACTTCTCTGTGATTCTCTCAGTCTGACCACGAGTCGGCTATCTGTCGAGATAGCACATTTTATCTAAGTACCCCTAACACATTTAGAATAATAAGTATCACACTGGTTCTGAGATACAGATCCTACACTGGCTTGATCTAAGTGATGCGATATCAGTGTGAAATATGAGTAAGACCGTAACAAAACACCATCTAGCTGTCAGACCTCATCCTCCCCTTTAGACATTAAGCTGTACTTTACTGACAGTTGGGTACTGACAAGCAATTTGAAATATGTTTATTTTAACATGAGGAATGGCTGATTTAAAATAAGTAAAGGAGACGATTAAAAAGTAAGGCAGTCTCTGTAGTACTGTCCAACAGTAACTTAGTATGGCAGATTAATTTTTCTGATTCCTTTAGACATGCCTATATTAATACAGAGTTATACTGTGGCTATAAGAAGCATGGTTTTGGCACTGACAAATGTACAAAACATTTTAAAATCAAACTTAAGGAAAACTTGCAAATTTAGTACTTGGTAAGTAGCAGCAGATGCATTAGATATTAATTATTGTACAGGTATTGTTATATAAACATTGGTGACATAAGTGTACAAAGTACAGGCTTAATAAATAAAATGTAATTACAATTTTACTTGTTCTGTTAATCTTATACTATGAACTTGTATTTTTGAATTAGGAGAACAAAGTAGGTGGTGGGTTTGATGCGTTCACAATGAGTTTCAGGCGTGAATAATTTATTTTTCAAAAAACTTTAAGGAATGGATAGATATTTGTCTGTAAAATTTGAAGTATTTTCTCCAGGGAGAGAAATTTTATTTAGAACACCTGGCACTTTGCAGTGGGTTAAGGAACATCTTGTAACATTTACCTTTGGGAATTGTCTACTAGACTTGTATTTTCTGTGTTTATGATCCAGTTGTGTATGTTATGGTGCTTCAGAGAGTTTGCATTTTAGAGGAAGAAAACTTTTCTCTCGTACGTTTCATGAACTTCACTAGGAGTTTCTTTGCTTTCTACTTAGAAGGTAAGTATGGTTCACATTTACGTGTTCCTCTAGCATGTGGGTTTTAGGGAATCTAACAAACACTTGTTAGTAAAACTTGAAAAAGTAAATTTTTTTTTTTGCTCTGAGTGTTGGACTGTTTCTTATCTCCCACGATTTTTGATCAGCTGTGAAACAAAACCAAACTTCATGTTGTAGTCACTGATTGAGAAGAGTAGATCAGTAGTGGATCCAGTACTGCATATGAGTTTCTGAAGAAGAACAGTTGCATTTCTGATACGTGTGCATCTTGACTGGTAACTGTAGCAAGCACATTGAGGTGCGCCTGGAAATCTGAGAGTGCTGGCATAACTGTTTTGCATCCACCAGAACAGGTATTCTGTCTTTGATGAATTCCCAGGTGATTTGAAGGAATTATTTAGTTTATATGTAACAAAATTCTGTATTACTGTAGTCATCAAAAGTGATTTTAAGCTTTAAGAATCTGATCTGCTCTGGTAGTCTTTGCTAGCAAACTTCTGGCTGTATGCTTTTCAGGATTTCTTTTTCTTCTTTAGCTTCAGTTTTACCTCTTCTCTTTTGTGCTTCTCTTCAGGGCAAAAGTGCCACTTGTGTATGACTTTATTATAAATTGTGCTGTACTCCAGGAGAGGGTTTTTTAGTGAAAGCTAGCTGAAATTGGAATGCCTTTTTTCTTCCAATTGGACCTTCTAACTGTAAACACCCTGTTGTGATACCTCGTTAAATCCACCCTACTGTAGCAACTTACGAAGTGCTTCCATGTTATGTTTTTCAGAAACTAATTTTTTTTCAAATGTGCTACAATGTTGCACATATGGTTTTATGGATAATTTTAATATGAATGATAGAGGTGACTCACTGAAGAATCAATGCAATTTAAGAACTTATATCTATATTCTATCAGCAAATTTCCTTATATCGTCTATATTTCTGATTTAAGGAGTAATATTGAACTGCATTGCATTAACAGAAAAAAAACAGAATTAAAACTGCCATAGTCTTGCTAAATTGTCACTTTGTACTAGATCATAGCAAGTGGAAGAGATTGGCTTTCTCAAGATGAGATAAAAGCTGGAATTTCTTTTCGTGGGAGCTTGTAAATAAATCGAGACTGGCTTGACTCCAAAGAAATGTTTAGCTCATCAAGAAGTTTCCATAGGAATTTAAATCAAATATTTCATGGTTGTGAAGCTGATAGAAACATTAAAAAAGTTCATAAAGATGAAACATTCAAAAATGGTTTTCCTAATTTGTAATTTTATGTCTCAAGATGAGGTGTGTGCATATGTACGCGCCTTTGGCATCACAAACATTTGTTTCAAAACATGTCATAAAATTAGAAAGCTTGTAGAAAACTCCTGGGATAAAGAAGACCACATGTTTTATAGGCAGATTGTGTAAAATGATGATGAGCAGTGTTTGAGGAGGAACATCTATAAGCACATTTGCGATCTTCATCCTTATGATAGAAAAATGGGCGAAGAGTGTAAAAAGGGGCATGGTTTACTAGGAGTTGTAACCTTTTCTTTCTGTAACCTGTGCTGTATGCTCCCCCCGGCGGTTTAGCTGCCTGTGTCCCAAGGGTCCAGGGCTCTGGATTATGGATTATGCCCAGCTGCGTAACCTTGTCTCTTGCTGCTAAGGAAGAAGTGTGAGAAACTCTGCAGAAAAATACGAGCAGTAAAATTGCAGGTAGGATTGTTGAGACAGGATCATTTGTAGCTCAAGGATTACATAGGAAATACCAATGTGTAAGATATAAAATCCTAAATTGGAAAAACAGTGAATCAAGTTGGGGCAAGAATTGCTGGGTTATCAGGTCAAGTCTTTAGTGCTGGTGGAAGATGGCAGCTCAGCAATATTCAGGAATCTGTCTTGGGGAGCCCCAAAGGCTGATCCTTCCCAGGTGCCTGCCTCATCTCAGTGTGGTAATCATTAATTGTTTTACACTTTTAAGTTTGTACAGCTTTTCTCTGCCCCCAGCTAAGTATGCCAGAACATAGTGACTCAAACAAGGGGGTGGTAAAAGAATAATTGAAGAGACATTTTGATACTAATTGTAAGGTTTTGAGTTTGCTCCCTGCTCCCCCCAGATAAATAATTACAATTCAGTGAGTTAAGGGGTACATCATGTATCTACCCCTGGCACTTAGGGCTTGTTTTGAAAGTGTAACAGGACAGGAACAAGTGAATCAGGACCAGAACAAGTCTAATGCTGGTTCCAGTGTTACTGGTGCTTGAACAAATCACTGTGTGGGACTTCCTTAATGCAATAAAGCATCAGCTGTCGAGCTAGTAACACTGCTTTCTCTTGCCAAGTCACCTTGTGCCTGTAACTTTCTTCTGTGGTGTGACCAAAACATGCTCACTACATCTGTCCTATTCAGTAAATCAGAGCCTGTTGATGTGGAAGGCCTGCGCTCTGTGCAGCCTGGGTGAAAATAGCTTAGCTCTGGCTTCTGGCTGTTGTAATTGTACTAAATGGCCTCTTGATTTACTTTTGAGTTTGTACAGAGACAGCTTCTAGTCAGCTATCTACTTAATCTCTACTGCTATTTCAAGGCAAACTGCCATCGTTTCTGAAGTGTTTTAAGTACTCTCAATAAGGGTTACCGTTCAATATTCAATCTTAGCTATCCACGTCTATACCGCTGTTTCCTAGAGAAATGCTTCGATGCATTATTGAAGCATGCCTGCTATGTTGTTGTTGTCATCTTCCTTATGCATCCCAAAGAGATGGTACAGGGCGAGGAGATTGTTTTGGTTGGCTCAGTATAGACATTCTTAACTAAATGAGGTACGCTGAAGATAAGCAAAATATGATGGTCCTAAATGGTGGATACTGTAACTCTTTGGAAGGAAATGCAGCTTTCATCAGTGGGGACAGGATTTTGATCTTTCTTTGATCTTCCTCACACACTGGAAGGATGTTATCAGACAGCATAAAACACGCTCCTAAATCATGCCTACGTCGCGAGTCAAAATTGATGAGGCTTGGAAATACAAAATGTACCTTTGCTTTTTTTCCTTTCCTGTTTCTTTAGTTCTTACCCTTTTCTACAATAAGAAAATACATTTGTTTTTTTTATCCTGCTTTTGTATTTTTATTCTGTACAATGTGAACTTAATAAACTTCACTTTACTCAGATCCTGATTGTGCATTTATCTCTGTATAAGATACCCATGCAACCTTGGCACTTTCAGAGGGATTCAAACTTGCCAGTGTGTACATACAGTAAATACATTGCAGGGCCGGAACTTGACTTTGAAAGGAATATTTCAGAATGTAATGAAAGTTAAAAATGAAAGTAAGAATGATTTAGCCTTTTTCTTGAGTGATGAGTGACTAGTGATTAGTTATGCACTTTTTAAAGAGACCATTGGAAGTAGTATTACCACCTATTAAAATGAATGTGCCACCTTTTAAATTCATAATCAATTATCTTTTTACTTTTTATAGTTGTCTTCTCTGAGGAAGAGAAAGAGCAGCTGAGAAAGCTCACAAATAAATCTTATCTTCTGGATAAAAGAAGCCGTCATCATGTATATCTTGGTTTAACTGATATCCTTCTGGCATACTGCTATGAAATCTGTGTCAATGAAGGAGACAAGAATGTAAGTTTAAAAAAAAATAAAAATAGAAAAATTTCGTATGTTTTAGGAACCTAGTGCTGGACCCTATACTGTCATTTAGGAAACTCGCCATTTAAAGTGAACTTACTTCCAAGCATTAAAAATATATAATTGAGTAAGTTAAAATGGAAGACTATGTCTCTAGATTGAACTTTTGGGGTGCGTGTGGGGATTAATGTGACTTCTAAATATTTCCATTCCTCTGGAGCAGCATTTTAGCTGTAGGAGAGAAGTGGAGTTGCAGGAGACTCCAAACAGTTCTGTTTGTTTCTGATTTGTTTTGTATTGTGATGTCTTGATTTATGTAAATGCATATTTCACAAAATAATTGTTCTTTTATATTGATGCTTCTTCCTTCTGTTTTTTTTGACAGTGCTATAATAAGTATGTTTGTAGTAACACCACTACTGATTTGGATTCTGAAAAAGCATGGGAAATCGTCAAGTTTGTAGGGCTGAAGCTATGCGTTTAGTGTTTTATATAGGCTACCATTATATGCCTTTAACAAAACTGATTTTTTTAGGTTTTTTGGTGGTGTTGGTTGTTTGGGTTTTTTTTAAAGCTTATGCACTGAGTTTTAAAACTTATGCACTGTGTTTCCTGAGGCATTCTGGAAACTAGAGTGAGGCATTTAAAATTTTTAAAATTGACACACATTTTAAAAAAAAAGAAATCCTAATGCAGAG
The DNA here is from genome assembly GCF_028500815.1 of Rissa tridactyla. Taxonomy (NCBI): domain Eukaryota; kingdom Metazoa; phylum Chordata; class Aves; order Charadriiformes; family Laridae; genus Rissa; species Rissa tridactyla. The sequence goes on along the minus strand of NC_071475.1, from coordinate 12,046,336 downwards.
TTTTCTTTTTCTAGTATTCAGACACTGGAGGGAAGTAGAAAGGTGTGTTTCCATTTTCAGGATTCTGATGTTTGCCCATCTCTTACTCAAGCAGCAGCCAGCTTTATTTTGTGTGCTGTATCCTAGGCTTTTAACAGGATATAGAGAATTAAGAAGATAGAAGTTTAGAATAGATTCCATGCTGTTCTGTGGGTAGCTTGCCTTGTCGAAATGGACTTTCTTCCCAGATACAACTTTGCGCCTAGTATCTCCTCTGCTGATATTAACCAATGAGATGTTTTCTTAAGTCTTTTAATCAAAATATTGTAACATGTAATCCAAACCATTCTGTCTTAATCAGACTGAATTGCAAGGCATGGATTTTAGAATGTCAGGCAGAAACATCCAGACCTGCGTATTCAACAGAATGACGTAGGATGGTTGTTGTACTCTGTGTTAGTGTTGCACAAAATTGCAAATACATGAGGATCACAACTTCTGATCTTTGCAATAACCATATGGTATATGTGGAAAACACACTGTGGGTTTTTTCCTTTTTTTTTTTTTTTTCCCCTTTTTAATAGGAAACCCAAGACATTCAGGCCACACAACTCTTTACTAGAGCCAGGATTATAGATCAAGGCTTCCTGGCTTTTTGCCCTAATCATCCCACTAGACCAAACTACCACACAAATACTATGAATCTGTCACATTTTAAGAATAATGACATTTTACATGTACTCCTGGCTTTAGGACCCTCTCTGAAAGCCAAAAGTCTTGAGCTGTTTTTGCGAAACAAGGCATTTCAGCTTGAGCTTTGTTGATTCGAGTTTCTGTTGCTTGGTGAAAGGGACAGAATTCCACTAAAATATCATTTTTCTGTGATCGCTGTTGTATTTTGAAGGCTTTGTGCATGAGCTAGATATTCCCAATACGGAAACCAGTTATTTAACATCTGCATTGCAATATAATTTTTAATGCTGTCCTGTGGCCATTTCAATGCACATAATATAATTACTACTTCATATTCACAAAGGTTCTTAAATTGCTGCCAGAATGTTATCTTAGACAGTTTGCCAGCAGTCTTGAATGTTGAATTAGATAATACTTGTTTTATGGCCTCCTCTTAAAATCAGGTTGAATCAGCCTGGAACATCAGGAAACTGAGTGCAACGTTGTGCTGGCTGGAGGTAAGTTAAAACTTAAGTTTTGCGTTGTGTGTTTGCCATTTTATTTGGTTTTGGTATTCTATGTTGCTTTTGTGGAAAGCTTACTGTTTCAGTATTGAAGGTGAATTAAATGTATATCCTCTTTTTAATAAATGTTACAAGAAATTGATTGTGGCTTCTGGGTTCCCAGCTACCGGAAGCCTCAAGAGGCAGGAGGAATATGACCTCTCATCTGCCTGGGTGCTGGGCTGCCTTCTGGCCCATTCTGGAAAAGCTAAGGATAGGCACTATGAAAAAGCTGCGCGTGTACACACTGTCCCTAGCTCCTGGGCTTGATTCGCAAGTCCTGACCTTTATTTAGGAAGTAACGGTAATTATTCCTCACATATGTCCACATATGCGTGTGTAACTCCATGCTTAGGGCAAGAAAACAGGGCCTTCCAGCTCCTTGATCAGAAGTTGTAGATATCTTCCCATTTAATTGGCTAAAGCATGTTAAAATAGAAAGGGCATAAAGGGCATAAAAAGCAGGGAATGTAATTTCTTAGTGTTCTTGTGTCCTTTAAGTCCTACCTCAGATATGTGTTTTAATAACTTTTGGAGATGGCAGACCTTAATAAAGCAGCTTATTGTTCACTTTTGGGGGTTTTGACTGCAGAGTCTTTCTTCACTTCTAGCTTGCTCTTTTTCTTGGCTGCAAATCAGGTGGCTTCTGGCTTCTCCTCCATTCTGCTGTGTGTCTTCAGAATACACTGGAGAGTGGAACTGGGAAGCCCAGAAGTAAATGCAAACCAAATAGGAAAAGCTCTTGGAATTCAATCAAAAGGTGTTGGATTATTATTTTTTTTTCCACCTATTGTGGAGAAGGTGAATTCCATATTCTTGTAGCAAAAAGACCTCAGTTCTCTAGGTGTAGAACTGTTATTTCATTAAGGCTTTACTGATTGTGTGATCTTTCAGACACATGCTGAATACTCTCAGGTTTCTTGCAGAGTTTAGTGGGCATGTGTTGCTTTACCCACTCCCCTCTTTTCAGTGTTTTTGTCACATCCCTATTTATTTAGTTGCTGCTAGCCCTTTGAAACTAACATAGATTAGAGGAAACAAACTGAATTCTATTCTTTGCTCTTTCAGATTGTTTACCGAAAGCACACAGGCCTGTGTAATTAAGTTGTTACAGAGCTGGAAGTGCAAGGGACTTAACCTGGCCTTTAATCCATTATTTCTTATGACGGCAGCAAGCTAGAAAGGACTGTCCTGTCCTCGTTTCTGCAATTACTGAGCCAAGTCTCAGTTTGCAGGATCAAAAATGAAATTTGACGTGACTTTTGGGTTCAGTCCTTCAAATGTTTCTAGTAGTGACAAATGTATATTAAGTCATAACTTCTTCTGTGACAACTGGTTTTCTAGATCTGTTAGTTTTAATTTGTTTCCAATTGGATAATCTGCAGGAGCAAGTCACAAAGGAGTGCAGTTAAAATGCAGTGATTGCCTTAACTCTCTGATATTTTTTTCTCAGATCCATATCCATAGCGAAGGAGTTCTCTGCATGTGCTTATCCTATAATGTAGCAGTTCTTGGCGCAGCCTGTGCCAACAGTATATTTCACACCCAGAAAATTCAGTCTCCTGGCACCAAGCTGTTAATAACTATATGTGTTGTACAAACCATGTAGAGGCGGGTGTTTTCATCAATCTGTAAACAAAACTGCCTCAGCTATGGTTTGTTTGAACTGACTGCCATTTTGCTGTGTGTGACATGTACACACCTTAGGCTCTAAATATTAAATAACAAAACATAAATTATTTAAATGCTTACCTGTGATCTATTAAAATGAAAAATGGGTTGAGGCAGTCGTATAATGCGAAAAAAGTGCTGGCTGTCAGCAAAGCATTTTTATTAATTTTAATTAATTGAGAGTTCAAGATGAAATAGGTATTTGTACTTGAATTCATAAATGGAATATTTTGTCTTGAAAAGCGAAAGCTGGAAAGGAAATCACTCTCTCAAGAAAGTCTTTAATAACTCATTAATGCCTTTGGCCTGAGTAAATGAGAGGTCTTCCTCACTTATAAAGGAGGACAATGAACTGCTTTCCCTAGGCAGATATATTTATCCCTGTCTAGAATATCTATAATTTTCATGAAAGGCAGAGTCATGTATCATTTTTAAAGATCTTACATGTACACATGTATTTTGTTAATATCATGTGGTTTTAATTTTTCTTTATTCTTAAAAGGCTTTTTATAGCTTCCCCTTAATATATATAATAATGTGGGACAGATGTAATTTATTGCTTTAATCTAAAGAATGGCAAAGTCTTGAGTTAGATGTTTTATTCTAATGTTCTCTACATTCTTTTTTTGAATTCAAAACCACTAAAACGTATAGAACTTCTGTTATCCTGCCATGCAAACTAAATGTTCAGTGTCTTGTTTCTATTTAACATCTTGATTTCCATATCTATTAAAATACAGATTTTTAGATGCATAATATATAAAAATGTGGGGTTTTTTTTTCTATTCTGCTATGAATTTTCCTTAAAGGAGAACAAACAAACAAATAAAACCCTAATTTCTTCGTATGGAAAAGCACACCGTCTAATTCAGATTTCTCACTGATGCACACAGAGTTTCACTAGCATTCATGACGTCCTGGTATCTTTTGGAAGAAGAGTGTTATGCTATCCCTTACACAGACATTTTGGATTAGTGACACGTGCCTTCAATGATACAGTCATGATACTGCAACTAGGTGAGTTTTTTAGTGATTGGAAGTGATGCCTGCATAGCCACGTTGTTTGTATGTCTGTTTTGTTAAATAACTTTTGAATCCTTTGGTGAGTTTCACCCAAATTTGGTAGATACTGGATAGATTTCTGGACGTCTTGTGGTTTTGTGAAAATGGGGGTGGGGAGAGAAGAGAACAAAATTAGTGTCCTTACCAGGAAAAAACCCTTGAAGCAACTCACTTATTACCCAGCAGACAATATAGGCAGTTGTGGTGTAAATTCAGCTATGTTATTCATGCCAGAAAACTTATACAAAAGTAATGTTACAAATGTCTTACCCTTAGAAAAATCTTTGATCAGATCTTGTATCTTCATAAAACAGGATAGTCCAACTGTTATTTATAAAGCTCCAGGGAAAAGGTCTTTAAATTATTTTCCTCTTACTGTGTTTGTCTGTAAAGAGATTTTTTCAGTTGGAAAAGAAAGTTTTAATGAAGCCTTTGTTATGGTAGGTTAGATACTATAATTTTTTTTAGACCCTATTCCAAAGGTGTCTAAAATTTTTATTTCAAACCAGGATCACTTATTGTTACAAGTATAGCAGCAGTCCTGTTGTTTTATGTTGTTCATTGTGTTATTTAATTACCCTGTTAAAAAAGATTGGAAGGATTTCTGATAACTTCCATGATTTATCTCTATCTAAGGGAAGCTTTTAAAGCATCATCATCTTCAGTTGTTCCAGCTGTTCTGTTTGATTAAGTTCTGCTCATCATGGTTTTGCAGTTGTAAATCTGGGAAGTTTCCCTGCGTGATCGTGATTTACTGTTTAGAAGAACTGTTATTTTAATTTAACCCTTGTCAGTGATGTTAGGATTTTGACAGAAAGGAAGTTTTCCCTAATGTTGAATTCCTGCTCTCCTTGCCAGTTTCTTTTTCTAGAATTAGATCTTATGTTGTTACGTCCGTTGTTTTTTTGTTGTTTTTTTATTTCTTTTAACTGAACCAGTCCATTAATTACTTTCTTTTGTCCTGTTTTGAATAACTGTATTTGACATCTAGCCATATTTATTCTTTAAACTGTCCCATTGTGTGTGCCAGTTTAGTATTAACATGCAGAATCATGCTTTGAAGGGCAAGGGGTAGTTTTGTGGTTCACATTCAGTGTTACAGTTCTTTGTAGGATTAAGGCAAAATGGTCGAGATGACTCTGTTAAGTCCAATGTAGTCTGGGAAGAACAGAAATCATGAATTTATATCAGCATCAAAACTGGTTTTGCATCATCTCTGACCTCTGTATGTTATCTTAGTTCTCTGCTTGTTATTAGGAAAATAAGACAGTTCTAAATAACAGCCAAGTAGAGTTGTTCATAAAAAAAACCAAGCAGTGAATACCATGAAAACCATTCTGTTGAAAAATAAATAATATTAAAAAAAAATTATTTAAAACTGAAGAACTGACTACACACTACATATTTGTAGCTTTGTTTTGTTTCTCTTTCAGGAGTAGAGCTGTCATCATCTTAATGACTGCAAATTATTCTTTCAGCAGCGATATTCTTTTTATATTCCCTATTCATCCCAGACAGCTTTCATGTAACAGTACAAGTTTTCAAACCTGTGATTATTCCAGCTTCAGTTGTGTGGTTGTACACAATCATGTTTATATCTTGGGTTGTTAAAGTTACTTGGAACTTTTCTATTTATTGTGACTTACTACTTTCAAAATTAAGCATTGTGTTTGGTTATTTATGTTTTTTTGGACAGAAGAATCACTGAGAAGCAGCACTTTGGTGGTTTATTTTCAGTGCTTGTGTGTTGCAGGATTAAAAAAAAGAAAAAAACGCAAATGGCAATACTAATCTCTACTACTGCCAAAAACTATTGATGATTCAAAGTACCATTTACATTATAACAGTTGGGTAGTGAAGTTTTGAGGGGAAGATATATGCTGTCCCTCTTCGCTTATCTCCACTGGCTTATGCTGCTGTTCATAAGTGTGGAAAAAAAAAAATTCTGATAACAAAAGTGAAATCACACAGTGCTTCCAGCCTTTTAGATTTTTTTTTTTCTTAAGAGTATAGTCCATGAGAGGTAAGCTGTTTGCTTTTCTTTTAATGTTATGATGGAAAAATATATTGGAGTGAACATTCAATGATCCAACAAAATATTTTCAGTAGTTTGGTAGGGGAGGTAACAATACCTGGGTCAGGTTTCCTGCTCCATCCTCCCACGCTGGACGTGTGGCTGCTGTTGCCGCCTCCTCCTCTGTTTCCGAAACACAGTGGCCCCGTAGTGCTTATCGTCATGGTCTCTTTGTGTCACCCACCATGGTCTTGCTCCAACAGCAAAGTCCCCATCTTCTCTGGGGAAATAGTTTGGGTGTGCTAACTCATTCTCTACTGACAGGGGAGATAGGCTAGCCTTGTTTGTTCTGACCTCAGTCATTTGCATAAAAGTTACTGCCATCAGCTTTAAAAGAAATTCAACTTGATTTAGTTGCTGGTTGGAATGGTTTAGAAGCAGTGGAAGAAGTTAAATGCAGCAGGTCTGGCTCCATTCTCTGCATGTCTGTGCTGTGCTGGTTGCCTGGGAAACAGTGCAGCATGGGGCAACCTGCTCCTCTGCAGAGCTGGCTTTGGATCCTTCAGGATGCTGAAAAGGCACGTGCAAGCTTCAAGAAAAGAGAATGTGTGCTCACTGAAACTGGAGTTGCTCATAGTAGAGAGGAGGACACTATCTTGAGTATAAGCCCTGATAAGCTCCAGGTGATGTCTGGGAAGCAGACACAAATATATTACTTCCTTCATGTGGACATAAATCTGTTGGGAGGGGCATTAGCAAGTTAGCAGTGCAGTGATAAAAGTAACGGTGATTAATGTTAACTTCTGGAAGTTCTGGGGATGGTGTATCAAATTAGTTGTCACCACTATGGCGTGTGCATAGTCTGAAAAGTGCTAAGTTTTTAAAATAGCCAACTACCAAAGAATTGGGAAAGATAAAAAATTGATGTGTTACTGTCTATAATCAGAAGCTGGGTGAAGAAAAAAAAGTGTGTGTCTGTATTCTTAAAATAAATGGGTTTGTAGATAATGCTCATACTGCTGAGGCACGTTTGTTGAGTGAAAATGTTTCTTCCTTCCAACTTCAATGGAAGTTGAGCCATGCTTTTTGAGAAATTTCTGTTTTACAAAATACTTAGCAAACTATGCAATGCGCAAAGCATAGTAGTTATAGATAGCATTAAATACTCTGTTGCCCTCTTTGTTTACTGGAAATGATGGATTACCGGTTTGGCAATGTATTGCAGTACATGTGTGATGAACATAGGTAAAAATGACTGCCAAGTAACAGATAATGAATTCAATTAAATAGTACTGCAAACTATTGCTTTTCATGTAGCTGCAAGAGGACTGGTATTTAGCTTTTGAGTTGACCTTGTCGTGACTTGAGCTTTCTTTCAGGATGCTGGTAAGGGAAGTTGGGACATAGTATAATACAATGTTTCAGTAATAATAATAAACACAGTAAATATTTAAAAATAGTAAAGAACTCTGATGGGACTGGATTATTATGCCTCAAGTTATGTAGCTTGACTTTAAAAATACTATTGCTGTGTTGGTGTGTCACTTTCAAGGTACAGGGTACTGCATTTTTAAGCTATTTAGGATCTGTTTAGAACTGCTGTTCTCACTTTTTAATGAGACAGTGAAGTTCAGTTTGTCTTTTTAGATGAGTGCTCCTCCTTCTTTAAAATGTAGAAAAACATAAAGAAGTCTGCAGGAAAAATAACTATGTAAAATAGAATGATTGGACTACTAATTTATTTTGCTTCCGAATATTCAGTATGAAAGCTGGTAGAATTTCATGCTGTGTAAAATCAGTAGGCTGTTATATCGAATGGCAGATTCGGAGCTGGGGTCAAATTATATCCTTTTTTGAACTAATCTGTTGAAAGAGAACTGGATTTCTGAAACTGTAGAATTAAAGTTGTGGGCTGTCGTCTACCAGTTCATAGCAATGAACTCCAGAAGAATCCAGATCACATAGCAATGAACTCCAGAAGAATCCAGTGATCTGCAGACATATGCTTTGACTTTTATGATTTTTGCCTTGTCTGCTCAGCTACTCTGCTGCTTCTCCTGTGAAGTTGCCACTCGTCTTCTCCCCAACAGCAATGTAGGGACATAATGGCAGGAAAAGAAAACCACCTCAGAAAACCCATGGGTCAGTACTTAGATTTGATATCCCATCTTGCAATATATCCCAGTTTCAAGTTGGTTGATATCGTCCTTTACCTCTAACACAGATCTTCAGACCAAAAAATAGAGGGTATTAGAGTCTGCCCTAAATCATATATTTTTAAGTTCTACATCTTAAATCTTAATAGCTTAGAAGATCAAATATTTTTTATTCTATTACAGAAATTGGAAACTTTTTATTTGTGCTTTTATTTGTAACTAGTTGGCTTTTAGAATAATTTGTACATAAAAGGCAATGTATTTATTGATTGGTATAATGCAGAGCTGTAACTTTACACAGAAGATACGCACAAACTCACTTAGAAATAAATCATTCATATTTTCCTGAGGTTATTATCAAAGTTTTTTTTGTGCCTGCTCTTAAACGTTCATTGCTGTTTTTTAAAATAGGCAATTTTTCTTCTTCACCCTTGAACTTAAAAGAGCTTGCCTCTGTAAGCTATGTGAAGAAAATGAAACTGGTTATCCTTGGGATGTCTTCATCTGCTATTCCATGGCTTGCTTAACTCCGGTATACAGTGAATTTTAATAAATGACAAGTCTAGGGCTACAAAAGAAGTAAGACTTTTAGAACTAGCACATTTGAGGTTTGCTTTGACTGACCTTTCAGCGAGGTTTGCTTTTGCCTCATCTTTCAGTGAGTTGAACTGACATAGCTGTCCAAAAATCCCCTGGTCTGTTCATCTTTTGGCTTCATCAGTTCTCTGATCCAGTTCACTATATGGTTTCACGAATACTTGCACTGGCACATCAAAAAGCTGTGGAGAAGGAGGCAAATGAGTACTTAAGCCAGTGTAAGTAATAATACTACTGAATACAAAGCCACAGCCTGCAAGTTAAGACCAGATGTCTACTGAAGACTGAAGTAGATATCCAAAGACAGAACCTAACAGTGTGGAATTTCACAGAAAAAGGCCAAAAATCATCTCTGTGTTATGGAATATCCTACATTAAAGCTTAAATTGTGTTTACTCTTCAGCTCTTATTTTTAATTTCTGTGGTAAGGAGTTAAATACAGTGTTGTATAAGACTTCTTGTTTATGAGGTACGTGTATAAGATTCATATTCTGAAAGCAGAAGTTTGGTAGTTTGCTGAGCTCCGTGTGTTTGCCTGTACATAGGGTTCTCTATTTAAAGTCTGGCTAGATTTGCAACCTCTCTGATTAGAGGCCCATTAAGCTACTATAATCCAAAACTTTAATCTGTGAAGAAATACTGCTTTTTCTTGAGAATTAGTGTTACAGTCACTAATTTACATTGTTGGCAGATGAGTAACAGTAGTGGATGATGTAAATGGTTCGGGCTGGCAGCTTGACAGCTAGAACATTAAAAAATTAGCGAAATTTTAATTCCACATATCAGTTCTTTGTAAAAGAGCACACTTCTTTTTAGTCAAAATAGTTAAGTTTGACAAGCTTGGCTTGACAAGTATTGATGGTGATATAACCTAAAAGCTTGTCAGTTATATTTGGCATTTTGTTTTCTTTTTCTGACTTTTCTTCAATTTGTCTCTTCCAAACCAGTGGAGTTTTTCAGTTCTGTTTGCCATGGCTTTTTACGCTCCATGTTCTTTCTCTTTATTGCCATCTTCCACATCCCTTCGTTTTCATTCTCTGTCGATATTTTTTCAGCATGCAATTACTTAAAAAACAAACAAGTGTTGTGATTTTGTGCTTGAACAGCAGGGGGAGTTCTGATCTTTTCGCTCTTTCATTTTTTTTTTTTTTCAATCTGTAAAATGTAATTTCATCCATGTTCAGGTTTCATAGCCTAGGAGGAGCCAGCCTCTTGGGAGAGGGTTATTAGATTCCATTTGCAGTAGTGGCTGTTTTCATTTGAATGCAGGTTTCCACACCCCCCCCATTAAACAGTGAAAATATTTTTTTTCTCCTTTTTTTTTTTTTTAGTGGTCCAGCACTTAACCCTTTAGCAACTTCCATCAGAAAACTAAGGGAGGAGATTCCAGCCAATTGGAGGTTACATTAATAAATTCTTCATAAATGATGGTATATGAAGAAAATTAAACTGACTACAGAAAGATTTCTGGTTGTGGAATGAGAAAACATTCAAGATTTTAATCTTTTACTGTATTTATCAACTGTGTGTCAAATGGCACCTTCTTGAGCCTGAAGTGAATTTTTCTGGGGCTCAGTTTGCCAAATCATTCTGTAACTAACCGAAGTAGGAAAAGTTCTGCTTAATTTAAGGCAATGGTTAGATGTTAGACGCTTACATTGGCTGACACGATTGCTGTGTCTCCTGCATGCTTGACCCTGCTGTGGGCTGTGTGTTCCCAACCCTGTTATTTTCCAACACAGGTATTTGTGTAGGCATACAGGGAAATAGGTTTCCTCTTTCTTCAGATAAATGGTGGGACATAACTTTTTGTTATTTGTGAGTTACTTTTCAGCTTGCTTTTTGTTTTTAATACTGTGGACTGTATGACTGTGCTGAAGTTTGGGCCGGCATAGCTCAGAGAAGTAGAAAAACTGGGGGAGGGGGGCTTCTTCAGCTGTAGAGAATTACACGCACGACTATGCCTTGGGGGTTTTACTCTTACAGAGAGATTTCTACTGAATTCAGAGGCTCCACGTCCTTGTCGATGTGGATACTGATGGGCATAGTCACATTACTGCTGTTCTGAGACTGTGAATCAACTTAAAATTACAAGATGGTTGTAGATAGCATGGTTATTAAAGCTTCAAAGGTGAGAAGATGGTAAAGATTATCTATGATGATTTCTAGTGAATTACAAAAATAAATATCTATTTCCAGGAAAAGCTGCAGTTCTGAAGTGTCTGCTGGATATTCACAAGATTTTTAGGGAGAATGACCCTGCCTACATCCTTAATGATCTCTTCATTACAGACTATTGCATCTGGATTCAAAAAACCAAGTAAGTTCTTAAGTAGTTATTGATGTGGGAAATGTTTTTAGCATACTTCATCTATGAACAAGGATCAGTAAAATCGAAAGAAATGCTATCTCCTGTAAATGGAAATGTGATCAGTGTTTTTCATTTAGTAACCTTGGCTATCCAGCTATTCTTACTACATAAGTGAAGACATTTAGTGCATCTTTTTATGTAGTGACATCATTGGAGAAGGGAGAGAGGAATTGCATTTTAAATAAAAATGTCAATTTTCATTAATATATTAATGTTTTCTTTGGGGAAAAAAGAGCTTCTGGGGAATTCTCATTCTATTGCTATCTTACGTTATACATGTTCATACATATAAAAAGGTTTATATAGCACTTAGGTAACAGTAGGAGATAACAACTCCTAGTTCAGATTGAATTAGAATCTGACAGATTCTAACAGAATTGACAACAGACAGATTCTAATAGAATTCCAATAGAATGGACAACTTCCAATTCTGGTCAGATGGATGCACATTTACATCTGTATGAAACAGTTGATTTATGGACTGTAGCACTTGTAACAATTGATTATTAACACCCAAATAAGTGTCAAAAATTGCTCTGCGCTGTGTCCTCTTGCACCTGTAGTTGCTTGCCAACTCACTCTCCCTGGCAGCTTGCTGTGGCTTCCACTTCACTTGAGAGGAAACAGTGGCTCTGCCACTTCCAGACATGTCAACACTCCATGTTTCACATGTGTTCTTTCAGTGGAGTTAGTGTGGCTTTACTTATTTCCAGAGTCTCGGGAACTTTGCAACCAGACTGGTTAGAAGTATCAGCATGCTTTAATGGTTTAAAACCAAAAGTATTGGTAGGAAAATGGTGAGAAATGGATTAAAAGAACATAAAGCTGTGTGTTCAAATCTTACTAAGCGTTATATTGTTCTTGTCAGACTTATTCTATTTTTCATACAGCTTTTGTTTTTTCTCCCTCACTGTTTATGTCTTCACAGCCTTCTCTGAAGGCCCACAAAAGTACATGTATGAGTTGCAAGTAATATTTCTCTGAAAAGGAAGGCTTTAGTAATATAAACACAAAAAATGCTATTGTCATGTTTGTTAATAGAACAACATATAGACTCATATAACAATGGTTAAAAACAGTCTTTGCGTTCCAGTTCACAATTTAACAAGAGACCATGGGAGAAAAAATAACGTAAGTGCACAAGACACAAGAAGCAGTGAGGGAATATAGAGGGAACTTGGTAATAATCATGATCAGAAAGGGGAATATGAGAGAACTGAGCCAACTTGCAAAGGCTGTATATTTAGGTGTAACCCTACCAGTACTTCTTAGAGAATTAAAGGCCTCAGTTCATAGGTGCTTATTACATGTTGTAGGTATTGTTGATTCTTAATCTTCTCTGTGTGATTTGAAAACAATGCACAAAATATTCTAAAGCAACTACAGGCGTTTCCAAACACTTTGATTCATCAATCCTGATGAGTTACAGGAACAGCCAGTTCATTTTACACTGACGTTTTTGAGGAGGCATTTTTTGGCCACACCTTAAATACAGGTATGGGGAAATTCATGTTCAGGTTGACATTGAGTTGAAAAAGTGCAGTAAATGAAGAAGGAGAAAGTTATTTCATGCATCTTTCACGAAGAAATGAGTCATAAGGCAGTAATATCACTGCTGCCCATAACAATGAATATAATGTCTAGCAAGTCAGTCATAAAACCCAAGTCTTTCTTTAAATACAGCGGAGGAAAATGTACGGTAGGTATAAGTGACTGATACATTAACACATTTACTCCCAGACGCATACATTATGTACCAGTTAAGCAGAACTGACAGCTTCTAGAAAGAGGGCAATTAAGTTATCTTATTGTCATAATGACATGGCACAATAGTTGTCTGTCATTAGGAGAACAAGAGAAAGAGGAACTGCAGAAGCCATTCCTATTCTTAGGGTCTGAATCAGGAAAGCATTTAAGCATACGCATAAGTCATTCCTGTTCCGTTTAGCAGTGAAGCATCTGCTTGAAGTTAAGCATGTGCGAAGTGAACAGGAACACTTTGTTTTTTCCCTGATGTCGAATGGAACAGCAAAGTTCACTTGTCATTCAGAAAATACCTTAACAGATACAGAAATGGGTGGTGACTTGTCTGTCAAGGATGAGGGTTCCCAGCTCCCCAAGGCCAGTGAGGCATCTGGAGAGCAGGGCGGTACATCTTCCATTCCAGGGGAAGAAGATACTTGCCTTTGTGGTGAAAACGCTTTGGGAGGGGAAGGTATTTACAGGTATTTTTGTTGCGGTCTCTCAGCGAAGTTATTTGCATGTCTCATCAGTCTGGGTACATTCTCTGTTTTGTTTCTTAGCTGTTCTTTGCTCCATGCAAGCTTCATTAACTTTCTTTGTTTTCTCCTGTCTTTTCATAGCTGTAGTCCCAGGGTGCTCTCAAAATCTGTGGAGGGTTTTTTCTTTTCTTCTCCTCTTTCCCTGGTATGTAACCAAGTCCTGGTGGAGGCTGGGGCCTCTTTGTTTAAACAGTTAAAACAGATTGTAAGTTCTTTTTAGTGAAGAATCTGTGCACTTTAAAAACAGCAGGAAACAAATATGTTTAGCTCACCTGTACTGGCAGAGAAAAGTCTGGGAGCTGTAGGTTTTTAAAAAAAAAAAAAAAGTTTGTCACAAGCAGAAATGTAATGGATATATCAAGTTGTAGTAAGTTTACGGTCCTATTCCAGATTAAGCCGCCAGCAGAGGAACACCACTGGTAGCTGGTAAATATTCAATGGAGAAACAAAAACCTATAGCCAACAGTGTGTCAATAGCTGATTACAAATTTGGTTTGAGATCATAGTTTGGCTGTGGCTAAATTAGATGAGTAAGTGAATGTGTCACTGGGCTGGCAAAAGATGATTTATTTTAAACACAATGTATCTGGAATTGGAAATGATTAAGCTGCTGAATAATACACATGCAGGTGGCTAATAGTCAATTGGGTATGGTGAGTACAAGCTACTTCTTTAATTCTAAGGATTTCTTTTTTTTCCTCGGAAAAATAATTTAATTCAGGTACCTGTTACTAAGAGAGAAGTAGATTCCTAGAAGTCTTAGACAATGCAGGATGTTAGCAAGCGCAGCTAAAATTTTGTCTTCCTGTTTGCAATCTTAAAGCTAGTTTTGCCTGCTTTCTAGGTTTCTCTTTGAGCTGCTTATGAAGTTACTATTACTAATTTGATCTATTGTATTAAGTGGAATGTAAAGTCCTTTTAACTGTTCATTGGGCTTTGAAGAAAAGGAGCATGTTACTCAGCCAAACTTGCCAGAAATGGGAGAAAAGTAAATGTTAACCTTGGTACCAAAAGCTAAACAAAGACCTATGGAGGCAGCTTGTAGTAAATCTCGGCAGGTGGTGTCAACATTTATTTTGAAAAGCCAGATGCAGCCAGATGGAAAATTGCGTCTTTAACCCCTGAGGTCATAATGACATGTCATCACTTCATTTGATCCCCTTGCTAAGTGAGCTTATCATCCACCCTGCTGTCACTTCTGGTATTACTTTCATTTCCATAATAAAATTAAATTTAATTTGTCTAGTTTGCATGTTGTTTTTTTTTTCTTTAGGTCAGAGCTTTTACAAACCACTATGATACATATGGCAACCTCTCCAAGGTGAAGTTAAAACTGAATTTGTATTATAAGTCTGAGCTTTTCTCCATCTTTCACACCTTACTCTGAGCAGAAGGAGATGAGAGAGTGGAGAAGGAGCTTTGGGGGAACCACTGGTTATTTGATAGCTGCAGTATGGGCTGCTCGGAGCAGGGGAATCAAGGAGTGGGTTTGTTGTAGGAGAGCTTTTTCCCTTCTGCCGGAGGGGAATTATGTGTCTGTGACCCCATGGGAGTTGTGTCTTTATAGAAGTCAGAGTAGTTTACCCACTGAGTCTTGCTGTGCTGAGGTTCCTTTGTGTAGACCAAGCCTTTCTCCAGCGTTTTGTATTCTCCTTTGTGCCAGTGTCTATTCACATCTCTTTTTGTTGTCCACTGTTGTACATATGTGCCTTCTGGTGGCTCGGCAGCAAGATGCCTGCTGGCCCTGAGTGGCTATGTGTAAGGCTGAACGGCTTCTGAGAGTCCTTGCCTGGGCAGGCCGTGAAGTGCATACTGTTCTGCTTTCCTATGTAAGTGAACAGCTGAGTCCATGCCAATTTAAAATACTTTTACCTAACATTTAAATACATGTTTAGTTTTAAACATGTATTGCTTTAGTGTCAGTAAATGCGTATTTTCTGTGTTCCTGAATTGGAGGTGAAGCTGTTGGTGTTCGTGGCAGTTTTCTAGGGGTTAGTACACTCACTTCGGCACAGTTGTATAGTTGTATACTTCTCAAAGTTTTATGGGTTATGAGGAGTGCAGGAGAATAAGATGTTTCATCCCATGTAATTTGTATTATATTTTTCATCGTTACTATTTCTCTACTTTTTAACTTACCATCTCACCCTTTATCTGTTCTATTGCAAAAAATTGTAAATTCGTTCTTTGTTGTCTATCGTAGTAGCTTCAACTCCCGCAGTTAAAGAGATCTGTACGTTAAGAGGGATGAGTTGTTAAATTGCCTCAGTGTGTCCTGTGGAACTGTGTCTGCAACTTGATTTGTTATACTGGTATATAGGCTGCTTTAATGTATGCCTGCTCTGTAGTCGCATATGTGTGCTCTGCAATCTAAGACAAATGTCATCTTGCTAATTTTGGTCATTGTAGGTGTAACATGCCAGTTCAAGCATGCACTCTTTGCTTTAAAGTAAAAACCAGGATTCCTGGTGGCATTTATGGTCTCTGTAGAAGCTGCTATCTTTGTTGGAACTAACTAAATTAAAGCTAATTAAGATATTCCTCAGCAGGTTATATTTATTTCTCTTGATTTGCAGGTGAGGCATACCCTAAAAGAGAAGCTAGCTTCATAGGTCTCTTTCACTTTTCATCTCCCTTATAATCGAAAACTAGTCCTTGTTACAACATAATTACCTAGTCTGAAACCAGCAGGGAGTTGCTGCTTTATGTGTAAGGTGTGAAGTTCTCTAAATAAATGTAGGATTAATTACATTCACAGCATGTCATTGAGGTGATGAGAATGACTGTGATTGTTCAGCCCCTCCTTTTCATTTCCCCAGGTTTTCTGAATTACTGTTTTAATCAATATTGTGTAATGTGGGCCAGAAGTGTTAAGGCCTGATGTTGCAAAGACATTAGGGAGCCTGAGTCTTTCAGTGAAAAAAAAAAAAAAAAAAAAAAAGAGATCCGTGAGATTTAGGATTTTTACTGCCTGTGTCACATTGGATCATAAAGTGCACAAGGGAGTAAGGAACTCACACTTCAGCATCATGGTTTCAGTCCATTGCATTGGTTAAAGTTTGGTAGAGGGAAGATTTCTTTATGTTCATTCTGACCTCTTTCTTGACTTTAACTGACTTTAAAAGTTTATTTTACAAGTTACTATCTCTCTATATTGGCAAAAAAAGACCAGGTTTGCATGTATAAGACAGCCTACTAACATTTCTTCAAAGCATACATTTGATCGGAGTTTTGCTGATAGTTTGACTGCTGTTGTGCCCATTTAAACACACTGTACCACACTGAATCTTCAAAGCCTTCTCTTCACTTCATAGGAGTATTTGTATAGCTGTACAGGTCTGTTATTAATTTATGTTAAGTTCTCTCCTCTATAGAGCATCTTATTTTCCTCATATCTTGTTACGCACACGAGCTCACCCATATCCTATGCTGTGCTTGCTTGTAGGGCTAAAAACATTTGAGAACGGGTCATGTATTACAGCCTTCCTGAAAGAATTACCTTAAGCTTTTTCTAGATTTGGGGAAGTATTTTGTACCATATAACATCTTTAAGCTTCTGTAGTCAAATACTATGATCTTTAGATGAATGTAAACATAATTTTAACATATATTCCAATTGTACGTTAAAACTATTTGTGAAACTGATCATCTATCTGCAAATGTAGGAAATTTGCTAAGACCTGGAAAACTTTGAAAAGTGTTTCAAAGTATGTGGAAACTATTTTGATTGTGCCATTTTTGCAGCTGTTTCTTCTTGGCATTTTTGTTTTCTTTGGCAGTTTAGGGTTTTGTAAAGCTCAAAATACTTAAACAGAGGAAAAACAGGCTTTTAAAAATCTTTCGGTCTTTGCTTTTTTTGCTGCTTGTAGGGTTTATATTCATGAAATCCTCTTCACTGTGGCACTGCCATGTTCCGTAGGAATGACCCAACTGTAACACCTGAAACTCTGGACTGTAGTGCTAAATGAGGGGTGAAAAGAGTATCTCTTGTTGACTCTGCACCTCTACTATGAAAATATTAACAGGAGGATTCAGGAACAAAACTATCCTAAAAGGTTTTCAAATGGTGTACTGCTAACATGTTAGTTTATTAAATTTTCGATCTGTAATGAGGGGAGGAGGGAATGTATTGAGAGAAGAAAAATCAATCAGTGCTTTAAAGCATTCTCAAATGTTAGAGGAATATGCTAATTTTCAGCTGTTAACCTCTTGGATTCAGCAGCCATGACTCAGAAGAACAAAGGCATAAGCAGTAATATATTCTGGATGAAAATCCTGCTGCTTGGCTCTGTGGGATTAAACTGATTTGTACAGCATGTTTAAAGCACTTCATGCAGTTAAGACCTTAGGAAGAACACAACTCATAGTATTGTATTTTATGTGCATTACAGTTGCATGGTCAACTGTACCCTGCTTTGTCTGTAGTTTAGATTTTACTTTACCTTCATTGCTGCCCCTGTTAACTGTAGTTTAGTGAAGGCTGCGGTAATTTCAGGTTCGATAAAAAAAACTCCAATATTCAAAGTAGGTTGTGCAGAGAAAAGCCAAATTGCTTTCACGTTGCTGCTTTGAAAGCAGCCTTGCCATTAGCATATGCTTTTAGTGTATGTTCTGATGTAGCCAGTTATGTTATTTATCAGATAGTGTAACAATCCCATTGCCACCATCACAAAATCTCTTATTTTGATCTATTTTGTAGTTAGAGGATTATATTTTTCACTATACTTCTTTAATGGTATTGTTATTGTGGGTGCACTGAAGCCACTTAATTCCCTGCCCTCCACCCCCTGCAAAACAAAGCAACTTGTTGGATTTGGGAGATTTTTAATTCGAAGGCTATTATTTCCTTTGGTGTTTCAGCTTAATAAGAGCCATACAGATACAAGGGATAAACTGAAAAATCTTGGTGCTGCTTGTGATCATGCCTTTTCCATGAACGTGGTAAGCAAGCTGTATTTTATCTGGTTACACAGGCTTCACCCTTATTGTCCTGTGATGACTTGCTATAGTAGCTGATGACTACAATCCCCAATTATTGTAATTCCTTCTTAGCAGGCTTTACAAGCTGGCATTACAACTGCTGGCAGCTAGTTCAGCATGCAGCACTACATTTGCTTACTGCTTTGAGTAATCACGATGCATTAGGTTTGCTTTTCATTCACTACTTCGGTGGCCGGTAGCAGTGTATTAACTTTCAGGTGTCCCAGCTGGTTTTCAAGTTTTTACCAATAATGGGAATGGCCACTTCAAATGGTTTCTTTGCAGGCTCTTTGAGGTTCATTATATGCATATTTCAGTTTACGTACCACCAACTGTACGAGTTACTAATATGTCAGTGTTCTAGGAAATGCTGGAAAATGGAAAAAAAAAACCCACAAAACCACTGAAAAGACAGGTAGGTTTTTGTTGCTTTATAAAGTTAAGATTGTTGTTTTCAGAGTTTTTGTCTGAGTATTGTGTGCAGTATCTTTAATAATCTGTAAGAAAATACAGTATATGTCTTTTAGATAAAAAATTTTATCTGACATTAAATGTTATTTATTTGAAGGTAGAAAATGAATAGCACAGACTGACCCATGTTGGCAATATGTGCTTATCTGGAAAACATGCATTTTAAGACAATCAAGTATAAGATGGCATATTCACAATAAAAGATTGTAGATCATAGTTATGGATTGGAGAATATGACAGTTGAGGGTGGCAGTTCCAGAAAAGTAGGTTGGGTGATGCTTGAGAACAGTTTGAACCTGAGCACCTATTTATCTCTGAGGAGGTAAGAGGGTGAGTGCAATGTTCAGCTCAGGAAGCAGAGTAGTATTGTTTAGGAGGAGGAAGTGGCATGACCTTAGAATGCATCATTTGTGAGACTGTGCTAAAACACAGACTAATTCTAGTGTCTGTTCAAAAAGGTGTTGAAAAATTGAGATAATTGGGGGGGGGGGGAAAGGTTCCATGAATGTACATGTCTGAATGACCTGAAACTGAATAAACTCAGTAGTTTATTGTTAAAAATGTTAAAGGTTGATTTGGACTTGTCTGCAAGTATGATGGGACAGAGATTTCATTTTTTAGCCATTGTGCAGTATAACAAAAAAGAATTACAAATAAAATCCATCTAGTTGAACAGAAAACAGGAAAAATTCAGACAGCAATAAGTTTTCACATTTTCCTAGTGAAGAGTAATTATGAGTTGGCTCATTCTCCCTAGGTTGTTAGGTAATTCTGTACTGTCTTATTTGTTTCCATCAAGATAGCATAGCTCAAAAAAATACCTTGTGGTTCAAACACTAGCTATGGGTCTGGTGCAGAAAGTATCTGAGATTCTGTGCAATTTATTATGCTACTTAAAACAGCCTTTTCTAGTCTTATAAGAAGAAATGCTATAATTTTCCTTAGAACTTAGATAAGGGTTTACCAATTTATCAAAGGGTATGGTGACTGTTGGTGCCTGAATTTGGTAGAGAACACAGATTTATTTATTTTCATCCCGAGTCATCTGCTTTTAATCCTTAGATCACAGTTCTTTGATTTAAAAATAGTAACTAATAAATTGCTAGCATATTATTTATGTCTCCTCTTTCACTGTTTTGATGCATGTTTTTAATACAGTTTCTTTTTGTTTACTGTCATCTTGAGCTGCCATGCCTCTCATTAAGTGTTGCATCTTATTTCAGGCCTGAGCTGTCACTTCAATTGTCTGTAAAGCAGTAGGTGCACATAGAGCACTTGGTATATTACATTACTTGTGTATTGTTATTTACAGACTTAAGAGGCTTAAAGCAAAACACTGCTTGCCCTGAAGGCTGAAAAAGTTGATAGACAGGTGGATATAATACCAGAAATTCCCCTTTATATATGTTTTAGCAAGCCCTGTAAAACATGGATTTTTAACAAGGGATTTAATCTCTCCTCCCAGCTGCTAGCTGCAGTTTCCTTTGATGTTTTTCCTCTCCTTTACTCTGTGGTTTTTTTTTCTATTTATTCCATCACTTTTCTGAAGCTCATATTCCTTCAGGCTGTGTCTGAATGCACCTTGCTGTGGGTAGAGAAAGCAAAGAAGAAAGCCATTTTTTTCCCCCTCAGGCTACTGCTTTGATTTTCCAAAGTTGTTGGGAGGCAGTTCCTATCTGCCTACAGAAGGGTCAGTGATCTGTGTCATGTCTTTTCAGTCGGCACATCTCAGCTGACTCTCCTTCTGGTTTGAGGAAGGGAAGGATGAGCTTGTGTAGTTTTGCCTTTCTAAGCAGGTGGAGTGTGCAGCTGTGATCAAAGTGGGAAGATGATCTGCGGGCTGGTAACGTCTTCCTGTTTTGTTTCCAACCTTGACAGCAGCTAGCATGGTCTCCTCCACCTGCCCCCCACCCCTTGCAGTGATTGCCCCGTAAATCTCCAGACAGAACAGAGGTAGAATGAGAGAGAGAAAAAATGTTGAATGAGATGATAATTTAGTCTGTGGCCTAATGCCCACTCCCCACTATTCCCTGGGGATGACTCCTGCAAGAACTGGGCAGTGTGAGCCAGCTACGTGATGCTGCATGTGTGGCCTGCAAGTTTCCCTGTCATGGTCAGGAAGCCAGATCTGCAGCCAATTCAGTGGGGTGTGGTGGTATTATTATAATTCATTAGTATTATTCATAAGAGGCATGATCATGCTCTAGAGCATCTGATATGAGGTGCTCTACAAACACAGCAGGGTGTTGGGGGGAGATGGCAGCAGGCTGTTCAGTTTAGGCCCTTGCAAAAATCTGCTTTCCTGACAGGAATTTGCAAGATGCTCAGATTTGGTGTCTTTTTCTGTTTAGATTGTGTGAGCTGAGAATGGACTGTGAGTGGGAAGGCTACAGGTGGTGTTTTGCCTTCAAGTGTTATGGGTGTCAGTCAGAAGCAACAGAGCAGCGTCAGAGTTAAAACACTGATTGACCTCACTAGGACTTTTGTTGCTTGGTGGATAAATTCCATTGTAAAGGGGTAGGATCATGTTGGAGTAATGAGTTTCTAATCGTGCCTTTAAGCCTGTCTGTTGTCATTGTTGTTCTTGTTATTTTTGTAATACACGAGTTTATTAGCATTATCCTGACACTGAAATTCACATCTTCTGCACTGCTTTGTGTGAGCACCTTTCATTCCCATATTGTAATACAAATTGTATAATTTACAGTGTTAGGTGTGCTATCTGATAGATCACCAGCGGTGACGGTGAAGACCAAATTCTAGGTAATGGCATTAGGAAATTTGAGGGACATGGGGCTAACGTAGAACAATTGTCAGCATTCCATTTCTGTAATGCAGCCAATACTTACTATCACATTATAAAATCTGTTGCTTTCTCTGCATCTGTTTTGTGATGAGTTATCTATTCATCTTTCATTATTTGTATTTATCATATATAACTTTAGAAGCTGTGCCATTGTTAGATGTTTGTACTGTCTGCAACTTACTGAAGCTATTTTGGCAATACTGAGATGCTTCTAAGCTTAGTTAAAGTATTCTTAAAACATATAAATACTTTTCAGTTTCTTTTTATAGTCCAATATTAATGCTGTCTGTTTTCTCTTATGAATATTTTCATAGTAGCATCTACATAAGTAAGCTGTACTTGATTTCTTTTATAATCCAGGATATGTTTGGTTTCAACTTATCAAAAAGACCAAGTAATGAAAGTAAGATGTTATATTGGAAAGCTTCATCTTTTTTTAAAATATTTATAAATGTGAAGTTCAGCTCATGCAGTATTTAGATTCATTATGAAAGAAGCGCTGTGGAATTTCAGAATAAATATGGAGGGAAAGTCACTTGAAATATTCAGACTTATTAACTTAAAAGAAGTCACTTAAATTGAAATGATGGTTCTATGTTTTATATTTGATTTATGGTTAACAAACTGTAATACTTTAAGCTACGTGGGTAGCAGTTCATGTTTACAAGACTGCAAGTTGGATTGCAGTATATCTTAGTTTCTCTTAGTTCTGAAACTCTCTTAGTTTCAGAATTCATGTAATGCCCTTTAAAAGCCAGATTTTCAAGATTAAAGTATTTTATGTTCCGTTTAAACCCATTGGATTCTTCCACATCAGCCACTGTTTTATGGTGCAGGACTGCTTTCTGTCACCTGAAGATAAGTGGTGGGTTTCTCTTGTCAAAAGTAGTGTCTTTATTCTGGATTTCTGCTCTTCTAATCCTGTCAATTTCAAGTGGTGGTGTCTTGCTTACGAGGAGATCTGTTTTCCAGACTTCTTTTTGAACCCAGTGCTCCCTTTTTTATAGTGTGGTCTTCCTATATTTAAGATAAAGATTTGGTGTGCATTGAACGATTTTCCAGTCTCCGCTTTGTCTGATGTCTAAAAAGGAGGGAGGAAAAAGAAAATTCTATAAACTTCCTACAAACCCATGCTTTGTGCCCCAATCTTTTCACCACACCCTTCGACACCTCCACCAGTTAAGAGGCAGCACATGCAGTAGCTGGTCTTGGCGCTGGTCAGCTGGTTGGTAGGTGCGTGCCGTGGCCTCCTACCGAGGTAATACACCATAGCTCTGTTCTGATGGCCCTTTCTCATGAGGGTTATTATTTTTTTTATCTACCTCTGCTTATTTTCATGAAATATGTAGGAATTTAAAGATCCTTTTTAACCTCTAGTTGCTCTTAAATTTGATTGAAGTTGCCTGGTATTTCCAAGAGTTGTTAGGAAATAATTAACAGTAAGTATAGACATGGACAGTATAACTGTAAACTTAAATTATTTCAGCTAAAAAACAGAATCCATTCTCTTGAGAAATGCAAAGAATTAATTCATACCTGCAGTTGCGTAAAATACCTTGAATAGACTGAGCACATTTTATTTTAGCAGTTGGTTTTTCATAAGGAAGTGTAGAAATTAGTCTTTAGTGCTGTGTTGTGGAGATGGTTTGTTTCTTTACTATGAAGACCGTGGTTAAGCTAGTACTAAATCATGTGGACGAATGTTGTGTTGTTTCTGTTGTCTTTACACTCATCTGTCTTTTGCTGCGGATAATGTAGAATATTAGTTAAAGTTTAAGTCAATTTTTACCTGAATCCTGAAGAAAACAGTCCTGTTTCTTCTTCACTAACAAATTAAATTCAGCTTTCTTCTTATATTATCTTCTGTACTCATTGATCAGAGCTAATGAGATTTTAATGGAGTTATTTATTGGTTCTGCCTCTTACTATAAAAATGTATAGTAGACTAAGCACATGAAACATCTGAATGGTTCTGTTTGTGTTTATCTCACTGGCTGTTAATTGTACTAGCTATTCTGTGATTCTTTCAGATCTCATAAACCAGGTAGAGTTCTGATGAGCTAACCAGCTAATAAAGGCTGCAAAGGGATTTAGTAAATGTTGCATATTCATATTTCTGTTTAACAGATACAATATGGAATTTTGTGGATAGAGTTGCCAGTTCTGAAAAGGGACGTAAATTATGTTTTAGACTTTTCTGTTTAGGAACCTGTGGTATTTTCTGTGTGTGGCACAGGTATAAAAGAATATTATCTGTGCTCTTCTGAATGAGGGCCTTTTGTTTCCATTAAAAAGTTGCCCTGTGGTTCAGGTGCTGTGTTTTCTTTTCCGCTTCATGCCTTAAACTTCATGGTAGTATTTGTAAACTTTTATCCATGTTTCACTGTAGAGAATAGTTGTGTTCCCAGAGCTGGATGACATAAAATCTGTGCATAGCTTTCCCCAAGCTTGTGTGGAATTGGGGTGAAGGCATGTATAAGGTACTTAGCAATAAAAGCAATGTAAATTAGGTTTGTTTTCATAGTCATGCAACAGTCTATACAGATACACAAAGTGGTTGTCACTGTCTGTTAACATTTACCAAGACTACGGACTTTCTGCTACAAATTTCTTTCAGAACTTAATTTGGAGTATTTTTGTTCAATGATTCTGAGCTTGCTTTTTCAAAACTATTTCACTATGGTTGGTGGTCATTGACTAGTGTATAACTTGGAACGTGCATTAGGAATAACCTTGAAACTGAAATAGAAAAGGTGAAATATGGAATCTCATGTAAAACACACATTAAAAGGTGTAATTGAGTCTTAGTCTCTTATCTCCAGGCAGATTCTGAAGCTCGTGTTCTTTTGTAACCCGTGAGTAGTTTTGAGCAAATGGATGGTGCATTTAGTGTGATGACGTCTTTATTATTGCAGCTAAATGTCAATTTTTATGGATTCTTTTCCTGAAATGGAGGATTTCTTTTGTTATCTAATCTCATTGTTTGACCATTTATGCTTTTTTGTGCATGTTGACTTTAGGTGTTTCTACGTTAGTGAAGTCTGCTTTTGCATTCAACATAATCATCGTATCTTTTACCAGTCAGGGTTGATCAAACCTAGGCACTTTTATGTCTTGAATATTTTATTAAAATCAAATAGTCTTTCAATTCGCTATCATAAGAATTAAATCATTGTATTATTTTTTTTCTTTCCAGCTGTTTGAAATTGTCAAGTGTGGAGGGATGTTTGACTCTGTTAGTTGCCCTTCTGAAAGAAGCATGCTACTGTGGGTCTAAAGCCCTGGAGTTTAAGTTATGTCAGGGTAATTCAAGACTATGTGTCTCTCTCCCACTTTATCCTCCGCCCCTGGGTGTCAGAGTATGCTGCTTCAGTGACTTACAGTATGGCCTAAAAGGGTGAGCTCAGTTATCAGCTTTAAGAGACTTTCCTCCAAGATAACCAGTTTGGTTGCACAAGCAGTTCTAGATAGAAGCTGACATCTGAATTTTAGATTGAGGAACAATTTCTTTTCTTCTCAAGTATATATAAGAATAGTTAAATGCTTTGCCAGCTGTGTCATTCTTGTATGAGCTTACTTTCTTAACTTTTGATACCATGTTTGACTGTAACTTGTTGAGCCCTCTGCTTCCAGGGAGCTTAAGCAGTATACTTACTGCCGTAGGGATATTAATTTTCATCAAGATCGTGACAGAGTTCCTGTGGGAAGTTAATGTTGGCATTATCAAGGGACTGGACATTGGACAATGTCTCTTCATGCCCCTTGTGTCTGGACAGATAAGGCTTGGGCTGTAAGACAGTGATGGACGGAGTCCAGCAAGAACCACTCTGTGTATGGGTAAAATAAGATGATCTGAAGGGTCTGTCTGTTTTGCAGATGCTCTTTTGTTCACCAGTGACAGTCCACACAGAAACGTCAGTTACATCCTATTGCAGCCAGTCCTCAACCAGCCTTGTGACAAGGCAGAAGATTTCATTATCCCTTATAGCTTAATGGACATTTCAATGTCTTGCAGATACTAAATTTACACATCCTCTATATCTGAACTGCTGAGGCTCTACTTTGGGATAATGTCTGGTGATGTCTGAGATAATATTTACTCTAGAATTGTCTTAATACTTACAGTGCCTCTGGCTAAAAGAATAATTGTGGGAAATTGTAAGCAGTGCTGCCAGGTATGTAATTTAGAACACGTTTAAAGTGGTTATACTCTTGGTTGGTTGTTTTGCTTGTTATCTTATCTGTTTTATCTAAGAAAGAGGGTGTCTCTGAAACTTTCTCTCGCAAGTCTGAGTTTTGCCAGGCCTTGTTGAGAAAGGTGCTTTAAATATAGACTAACAATTTCTCCTTAAACTTGGTAGCTTCTCATGCAGTAAATGTATAAAATTAGGGCAGTTGGGAATACCTTGTGGTCCAGCAGACAGAAAGCCTTTTGCTTAATGCAAGAGCTTTACTATTAGATGGATCCTGTGTGTCCAGTGCTCCTGTTGAGTGGAGATAAGTTAAATAACTGTCCTTTTTATATTTTTCAGCCCTGCTGACTGGCACAGCGTGCTGCTAGTTTGTATTTGAATGCATCTCAAGGAATTGTAGGCCTACCAGGGGATGGCTGCTTGGCAATGAGACAGGCCCATTTTCATATTTGGTGGAACCTACGACACTGCAAAGGCACGTCTGCACTTGAAGTATCTACTGTTTCTTTGAGACTTTTTTATCTTGCCTGTAAGGCTTAAAGATAATTAATGTAAAGTGTTTTACATTTAAAGTAGGGATTGTCAGCCCTTTACAGCCAAGTTAGAGCACTGCTAGTATGGTGGACTGATTCCCATTGTAACACAGTGAGTAGGCCCTAACCGCACTCGAACAACATACTATAACAAGACTTTAGTTGGTTCCAAGACCAGTTAGGTCACATTCAAACACCAGGCTGGTAACCAAAGCTGTTGTCAATGTTTTTGGTTTGTTTTTTTTTTTATACAGGTTCTCATGCTTTGTTGCTTCTGTCTTGTGCTTGAGCAAGAGTAGCTTATTGTGCCGTGACAGCACTTGTGCACTGTACAGTGACTTGATTGTGATTGAGCAGGGGTAGATAATAAGAAAATTCTGTTGCCTCATAATTGTGTTTTGCCACATCTTACACCTAGTTTACACTATGTACTTCTGAAAAGTACATGTTTGTATACACCTGTGAAATGCAAAGCCAAACTTACTGAGGCAGTAGAAATAATGTTTCTATTGTTTACAAAAACAGAAGCAAGCTAGAGCTTGTGCCTGTACAAGAAAAGTCCCTTTCCATTCTGTAGTGAAATGTTACTGACTCCTGCTTTGAAAAGCTGTGCTGCCAGTTGGACTATTTAGTCCCATGTTTGCAAATACTCTGGACAGTGTTTTATATACATAACTCCCATGCTGTGATAGAGTATGCAGTGCCACCCATCACACAGAATGAGGAGTAGAATGCTGATTTTCATATTTGCAAGTTCTCTTTGAGTTGTTTGTTTGTCCCCTGCCCTGGGCAGGGGCACCTCCCACTAGACCAGGTTGCTCAAAGCCCCGTCCAGCCTGGCCTTGAACCCCTCCAGGGGTGGGGCATTCACTCTGGGCCAGGGTCTCGCCACCCTCAGAGTGAAAAATTTCTTCCTAATATCTAATCTAAATCTCTTCTCTTTCAGTTTAAAACCATTACCCCATGTCCTATCACTCCTTTCCCTGCTAAAGAGTCCCTCCCCATCTTTCCTGTAGCCCCCTTTAGGTACTGGAAGGCTGCTATAAGGTCTCCCTGGAGCCTTCACTTCTCCAGGCTGAGCAACCCCAGCTCTCTCAGCCTGTCCTCACAGCAGAGATGCTCCAGCTCTCTGAGCATCTTCGTGGCCTCCTCTGGACTCGCAAGAAAATTATACTAAAAAAAAAAAATAGTATTTATACAAGAGCATAATTACACAGAATCACATATTTTTATTTTAACATTTGGGAAAAATTAGAGGATTTTGTGCCCGGATGTATTCCCCAAGTCCTGCATTTATTTTTTACTTTCTGCGGCTAGATTGACTTCTGTCTTTCCTTCCAGCTTATGTTAAATCTTCCTTGGAAACAATCAAATCCCTAATATGTCTTCTCTGAGACCTTTCACAAGTAGCTCCATGTTCTGGAGATAACAGCTGTCTTGATTCGTCCAATCCTAGTGCCTTTTTTTACTCCTTGGAACAGAAGCTAAACCGGAGCTCATAGGAACATTAGTATTTAACTGGAGCAGTTGTGTCCTGCTTCCTTCCCACCCCGGCTGCTGCTTGTGTCTCAGCACTGCAGTCGGTCCCCATCACCATCACTTCTTGTCATGCTGCCACAGGTGGGCTTTGCTGTAACCCTGTAATGGTTTCCCTTTCCTGTTGCCATAATCCTTTTTTTTTTTTTTTCCCCCCTCTTGCTTTATTTGCTAAATGTCCTTTGATTCTTTGTTCTTTTCACCCCAGTTTTACTCTCTTATAATCTGAGACCTGTGGAACAAGATATTTTTTTTTTCTTCTAGAGCGTGCAGAAACTCTCCACCTGCCTAGACAAGGATTACAGTAGTTCTGTCTTGAAACTTTAATTCCAGACTATATGGACAAGACCCGAGATGTCTCTGTTGTTATCTGTTCCTCAAAGCTATACATTAAACAAAACATGCATCTGATCAGTTTAACCTGTAATTAAACATTTTCCTTAAGCAACTGACATCTTGATAACTAATAATTATCATGTGTAGCACCTTTAAAGCCTATTATGCATGTTTATGTAAGAACACTATTACCATAATAATAAGATATCATTACTGCAAATGTGCATACTGAATGAGCGTGTCTTAAAGTAATCATGCGATTCCATTAATCATACTTGAAAAATTAAAGTATTTGCTGTCTAGTCTCTAAAACACTACTCAAAAGACTTTGGAAACAGCAGGACCTGTTTATTACAAGTCTCTAATACATGATATCTCTTTTCTGATGTCTCAGTTTTGTTTCCTGAATTGTTGCTTATCTTTCAGCTAGGGAAATCGTTAGCTCAGAGACCCACAGTCTCCCATTGAAAGCATTTCCATGCTCTGATTTTTTTTTTTTTTTACACTGTTTGCCTTGTTTTTTGTCGAGGGAGTGCTGCCACCTTTTCCTAAGGCTGATGTGAAATGCACTCCTGAAATGCAGTTCTCATTGGAATTAGGTAATTGCCTTAAACAAGATGGACTGATAGCTAATTGTGGTTCTGTTAGTCCCTTGCACGGGGGGAGGGGGGAGAGAAGCTGCTGTTCAAGTGTTATTTTTTTTTTTTTCTTTTAATGGAAGATTGGAAAGTTGAGGAGTGGAGTTTTCTGCTTTTATGTATAAACTTATCAAGAGCGTGACGGTTTGTGTTTGTTTCTCATATTCAAATGTCAAGCTCTGTGCTCTGTCCTGGTTTTGTTTTAGTTTTTTTTTCTGGAAGAGACTTGATGACCAGAGTGGAAGATGGCAGGAAACATTTAGCCTAATAAGAAATATAAGTAACTGAAAAGAGACTTTTTAATGCTGTTTAAATGCAGTTTAAGAGGTGTCTAAGAGCTAAAAAAAATTGTAAAATAGAAGATTCCTATTGTGGTTGGTCTGACATGATCTTTGAGGCATCAATGGTGCAAAGAGAAAGAAGGTTGTGCAGGTCTGTGTGAAGTCCGCACCCCGACCCCTTTCCCAAAGCGTGCTGCTTGGTAGTTGGTGCACCGTGTCCTTGTGCGTGGTGTTGGCAATCACACTGCTCCTTGGGACCACTCCCTGAGAGGGCCGAAAGAAGGCAGTTGCAGAGGTTAAGAGGATAGATGGAATTGTTGGCCTTTTGCAGGCATTTACTCATCCAAGCAGAGTATCCGTTTGTGCTGTTATTGTTAGAAAGGAAGAGCAGGCTGTTTAATCAATGGCTCTTTTTCCTGTAATCCTTTGTAAAGGTAAAAAGAATGTCCTCTATCAGTAGTTCTATCAAAACTTTTGGGGAAAAAGGACTAAAAGTGAGACTTGAAGCCACAGTTGTTTTATGAAATCGGTTACTGTTGGTATTTTGTAGTGTCTTTTGATCACTCAGAAGGAATTAATCCAAGGTTTTCAGACTAAGAATGCCTTTTACAGTCTTAGGTTGTCGAGTAGCACAGGTGTTTTTCTGTAGCTGTCAGGCACAGCCTTTTCATTCATTCTCTTTGAACTCATTGATAAAAACGCATTTGCGTGACTAAAACGCTTCTTTAGAGAGGCCATTCTTTTATCTGTCAATAGTACCACATCTAATTTAATAACATAATGTGTGTTGAGTCAAATTGGTATATAAATGTGTATTTTTTTCCTTAATGCTTGGCATTCAGTAATCTGTAGCATAGTGAAGTATTTATGAATGCCATGAAATACGTGGTGCCATAGATCTCCTTAATAACCCCAAAGAGGGTGGATTTATACTAGATACAAGGAAGAAAGTTTTTACGCTGAAGGTGGTGAAACACTGGCCCAGGTTGCCCAGAAAGATGGTAGGTGCCCCATCCCTGGAAACATTCCAGGTCAGGTTGGACGGGGCTCTGAGCCACCTGATCTAGTTGAAGATGTCGCTGCTCATTGCAGGGGGGTTGGACTAGGTGGCTTTTAAAGGTCCCTTCTAACCTAAACCATTCTATGATTTTAAGGGAGCGATTTCAAAGACTGAGAGTATCTAGCAGAAAAATATGCATGAAAAATTAGAACAGCAGAAATAGGGAAAAGGGAAAAAATACCTATAGGATTGGGGAAACAAAGTGAAAGACATGTTAGAAGAGATGTGAGGACAAACAGGACTTTCAAAATGGGTTTTCTGTCTATAATGGCAATAGTAAAAGAGAGAGGTGAGACTGAGGTAGCTGGAGCTGAAGATGTATTGCCAGAGGAAATTGTTGTGCCTGTAGTTAGTTGCTTGTGGCTGTCAATGAAATTAAAAGGAACTACATATAAAATGGGTACAAAATAGCGTTCTCTGTCACCATGCACATTTAGCTTTTGGAGCTCATTGTATTCTTGTGGACAGTCAGGCAATAGGACAGGAAAAAGAACTGTAACTTCATATTATTAACAACTCTTACAGGGAAGGTGACACGTGCGTATAGTTAGAAGGAAGGAAAGAGACTGTTTCAAAGGCAAGGTAAAATGCTTTCTGAAAGGGATATAAACTCTTGTGACTTGTGGTATAAACCAGCTTCTCACCAGTGTTCAGGAACAGATTTCCCTGCAAGCCAGGTATTCTCTTACCACCTGCCTGCAAGGCTTCATGAACCTTTCCGTGTATCACTTGGCTGTTTTTTCTTCTTTTTACCTATGGAACAGGGAGAATGCTTTCTTTGTTCCCAATTAGGTTGGCAGTTTTTCAAATCCTCCATAACTTTTCAAGAAAAATTCCAATTCTTGACAAAACCAAAATGGAGATGTATCACCAAAAAGAAGAAATTAGAATATTGTTAAGTAAGCAGATTTTTAAAAATTGATACTCATGTTTATATTGGAGGCTGCTAGGATAATACTGTGATTTAATTCTTAGCTTTAGATTTAAAAATCCTAGAAATACAAATTGTTCTCTGTTGCTTCAATTACTTCTGGGAAACACTTATTTCTTTGTTTTCTAGTCTATGGGTTGACCTAAGGAAGTTTAAGATGTTTTATTCCAAGTTCAGCTTTTAAATGTTACAGTGTCTGTGTAAAACGTGTAAGAAGCTGCATTGAATTTCCCTTCCCCCCACTTTTAAATACAATTCCTTTAGGAGCAAAAAAAAAAAAAAAAATTGAAGCGTCTGTGTTATACTGAGTAATTATGCCCTCTGGGACACAGAATATAAAGATCTTTAAAATCATTCAACTGAGAGAACAAGCACTTTAACTTTTGCCTCGCAGGAGTCATGTATTACATTATCAGCTCCTTGCTCCGGTGTCAGTGTGTCATGCCTTGCAGGTTAGCGGGTTTGGCAGAGGAAATGAAACCCAGTCAGTTACTGCAGGATTTATAGTAGACCTGCTGTTGCAGGAAGCGGTGAAAAGTTGATTGATAGTCTGAGGCAAAACTCTACAACAAGAAACAGGATGTATGTTTGTTATTTTATACCCGTTTTGCCCTTGACGCCCCCCCCCCTTCCATTTCAAGGCACTCTTTTACTTTTTGTTCTCTCTGTTTATAAATCTATGATGCACTTTTCTGGTAAAGCGTGTGCTGACTTCAAAACTCTTGAAGAAATGGATATGGCCGTACCAAAGACTTGAAGCTGACATAGTGCGTCTGCTTTATTTGAGGCGTTTTAAATGTTGCGCTGTCTTCGTAAAATGTGTAAGAAGCTGCATTGAATTTCCCTTCCCCCACTTTTAAATACAATTCCTTTAGGAGCAAAAAAAAAAAATAATTGAAGAGTCTATAGTAATGACACATCTAATGTTAACTGAAGTGTTTAAAAGGTGCTGATATTTTTGATGAGTTATATTTCAGTGGAGTTACAAGCGAAAGGCAAAACACATCTACAAACAGAGTATTGAACACCCCCTGCTCTCAGGGGTGCACAAAGCTAGCTGTGAAAGAAGGAGAGTGTATCACTGGGATGGACTTGATCATCTGTGCTCTATTGGTTCATCTGCATTTAACAGATATATCGGGAAGGGTAGTAAACCAAAATGTTTTTGCTGCATATGAACTTAATCCAGCAAGCCACATACTGCAGAGCTTGCCACTAGAGTCAGCAATCCTGAAAAAGTTTGTTCTGAAATCCTTTTCCCCTTAGCAGGCACTGCTGAAACATCAAAGCAGCAGTAACTTTTCTGCAAGTGTCACTGAAGACTTTCAGTGGGATATTGTCTAGCCTTGTCGGAAAATGACCCAAAATAATAATAATGATGAATACTTTTGATTATTTTTTTTTCCTGCAGCATCTACTTTTACAATCATTATTGAAGAAGACAGTTGTTTGCAAACCAGGCGAATAGTACAAATGTTTAAGGTTTGGGTTCTCGTTATCAAATGGGAAAGTTCTGTTTGTAAAGTTAAATAACATATCTTGTTCTGTGTTAAAGGTCAAAAAAGTTGGCTGCACTCTCTGAATCCTTGCAGAAAACCACACTCACTAAGTCCCACATAGGATTTGAACTGGAAGAGCTGGAAGCAGCAGCAGTGCTGGTAGAAGAGGAAGAGCGCATGTTAAAAGCTGCTGGCACAGTTTCCAAGCAACAGCTGCCGTCCTCTGAGTCGGAGACAAGTGAGTCTGAAGAATCAAGCAGTACTTCATCATCTGAGACAGAAGGCTCTGATTCAGATGAGCGGGAGTCCTCAACCAGTGAAGATGGGAAAATAAATTCTTTACAAGGCACACTTCAAGAGGAGAGGACAGCTCCACTTATTGACTGTAATGGATTAAGGCAGGGCACAAACACTTCGACGTTTGAGGTTAGTGATGAAAAACCAAAGGTTTCTTTGCAATCTACATCTGTTCCTGGAAAATTGATAGAAGAATTAGAAAAGCAAATGCACACTGCAATTAGACTTTCAGAACAGCCTGAAGGATTGGCTGCTGCAAGCTGCATTTTGCAGGAACAAGAAGAAAACCGTGTATCTAAACCCGATGGATTTTCAAAAGATACTACTGGGAAGGGAGATTTCTTGGAGGTGTCTTCAAAGGCAAACCCATTGCTTTTATTTTGCAGCACAAATGAAGATGAAGACTAAAGGACTGTGTTAGAACATGGCATGACCCACTAGCAACGCAGCTCACTGCTATAATGAGCTGTTCCCAAGGCTATCCTGAGCTGCAGGAAGAAGTTGATATTTTTCTTCTTTGTTGTGTTGACAGTTTGGAGGACAAGACTGCTTTGAAAAGAATTGATAGGACTGTATGATAGATACCATCATAGTTAGATTTTTATTTTTCTTCTCTGATTCAGCAGTGTCTCGGATTTGATCTGTACATGTGGGAATATATAATTTCAGTAAACTTCTAGAAACATTTTTCGTTAAGCTTACTCGGTAGTAGAATGATGTGCTAATCCAATACAACTGAAATGAGTTGTAGCATCATTCTAGTTATCTCTAGCTGTCAGGATTTACTTGAAAAATAGCATCATTATGTTTGTATAAACTTGTTTATGAGAATTTGCTGCATTTTTTTTAAATTTTAAAATGCTTTATAGCTAACCATTTCAAAAATAATGGTTATAATTTTAAAAGTCTAAATAGTGCTGACAAATTATTTTAAAATACAGAAATATTTTCTATTTTTTGTACAAAATAAAGGAAATTTCTTTATCATCAGTTCAAGATAGAAGGGTTATAGCTTATATTTCTGCAAGATAGAAGGTTTATAGCTTTCTGCAGTTCTTACGTAAGTTATTTCAACAGCTTTGCCACGTATTTATTCTGTTGTGCTGTTTTTGAAATGTTTTCACATGTGGACACTGCTGTTGCTCTTTAAAAGACAGAAATCCTAATTAGTTCTTATTTTGTTATGCTCTTAATATGACCACAGTAATATTAACCAAAATGAAGAAACAACATGGTACGGTGGTCTTGAGTATAGGACTGAAAGCAAACCTGCGCTGTCTGGACCTGGCTTTGTTATTAGTCGTCACATTGCTTTGGCCAACTCATTTGCTCCTTTTTGTTTTATAACACTAAAATAATCCAAGCAGTCAATATATTTTGTGCTAATTTCTATTAATTGTAGGTAGGTTCTTGAAATCAGGTGGCTACTGCAAATTAAATGCTGCTATTCAGTCTCTGCAAAAGGAATTGGGGACATGGACCACCAGGTTTGGTTCAGCAGGCTGGCAAAACAGGAGTGCTTGATTCATGCCTCTGGAGGAGCAAGCCATGATTACTTTTCCACCTTTCTACTATTAAAAAGTGTACAAAAATCCTAAGCTTAAAGACTTATTCTTCACCAATGCTACACCCTGCTGGAAATCAGCAGGCTAGCTCTGTTCCTGTGCTGACTCCTCTTCAGTAAGAGCTGCAACCCTGATCTGCCAATATCTTTTATGTTCTTAAATACCTACCGGTCGCTTAATCAGTCTCTGTGTTCGGTTCCCCAGGGGAGGAACCTTTCCCATCTTGCATGTCAGTGAGCACTTACTCTTCTAAATGCTGGCAATAAAATCTACACTGTAGCTGCAATTATGCAGCATATGTCTGAGAGAGGGGAAAAAATGCACTTTAAAAAAAAAAAAGTAACCCTCCTCCCACTCTCTCCAAATTACAGGTATGAACTCTGAAACTTCCTTCAGCTGAACATGGGCTGGAGAAAGCTAAATTAGTGTGAGTTAGAAAATACACATTGTGAAAATTTGATAGGTATTTGTAATGTCCTATGTCTTCAGCTGTCTGTCCTTCCCCCCCCCCCCCCCCTTCTCCCATTTTGGGGCAGCCTGTTGAGGACAATGTTCCTCTTTTTCCAAGAGACCTGCTTACTTTCAGGGTCTGGCTGCCTCTTCTGGAGTGAGGATAAAATCTTTGGTTAATCTTTTTGTTCTTTCTTCCACATACCTAAAAGCATAATTTATTTATGCCTTTTGTGAGCCTTTTCCATCATATCTGTTGAATCCAGTTTGTGTGGAAATATCTATAGTATCCATAGAAAGTGATGCCATGGTAAATGCCAGATGAGAACATGGCATGCACACAGGTGTTAACTCCCAGATAACTTAGGTGTCATTGATGTCCTCACCTTAGAGGCCCTGCATAGTTGAGCTCTGTTTCTGTCTTTGAAAACATACTGGTGCCGGTTCACTTCGTGCAGGTCTGCGCCATGCTGTCTGTCCTTCTGCTTCTGCCCTGCTCTTCCTCTGCACATCTGCACCTGGGGAGCGCGGTGCGCTGTGCTGTACCCTGAGGCCTGTTCCCAGGTTTCTTCCCCTTCTTGTCCAGTGTTGATGTTCACCATTGCCTTTTTGCAAAACTCTGTTGAGTGGTTGTGGAGCTGATAATGAATGTTGATATATATAGTGATTGATAGCAATTTTATGTGACCTTTGTAGTGGTGGGAAGTTTTTTGAAGTTTTTCCATATTGGGTGATAAGAATTTCACATGTGAGTGCATTATCCATCACACCCACAGTGCTCAGGATGAGCAACGTCTGTACGAAAGAGAAGCCTTGCTTCTCTAAAAATAACATGCAAAAACGTTCTTAAAAGAAAAGTGAAGCTCTGTAACCTTGCTTAGCCAAAACTGGGGCTTGCTGAATCCATGAACCACAAACACTTGGGAAACACAAAAAAAAGCTGACCCCTCAATCCCCTAAGTTGCTGTGGGTTCTGAAAGAAGTGAGTGAACTCCAATAAAGAGTCAAATTTATGTAGAGGAGCTATTTGGATTAATCTATAGGAATTATGCAGGTTTTCCAGGCTGGAAATGGATTGATACAGAAGGAACTCCACACATGTGTGCTGTGCTCTGCTGGTTTTAAAATTCTCCATGTTTCTAGTGTTCCTCCCCACCCCATCCACCCAAGCTTATTTGTAGCAGAGCCAATACTTTGTTTTAAGGCATTTGTTGCACATCATAATCAGTCCAAAGGGAACAGAATTGCAGTGTCTGGACAAAATTCCTACTGAATATGAGCTGAGCTTGAGAGGGGAAGAGCTGTGGGATTTTACTGGAGGAGGGAAAGTGGGTTATCTAAGGTGTACAGAGTGCTCTGGGGGAGAGATTAAATGGAGTTGGAAATACAATTTGTATAATGTCGTGTTATTAATCGGTTAACTTTATATTAGAGATTTAGGCTAAGTAGAGCATTTTGCCCCAGCATTGTGTTGTGGCAGTGGTGCAGAGCTCCCCTGAAGCCAGCTAAGGTGGCCGTGAGAAGATGGCTCCAGTTAACGTCCTGATGCTCCTCCACTGGAGCAGACTGTTGTGGGGACAACACCGACCTCCGTTCTTACCCAGACCCAAGCGAAGGCAAGGTCTGGTTCTCAGCCCTGCATCTTCACAGAGATGTTTGTGAGCTGTCCTTGCAGAAAGCGGCTCTCCCTGGGTAAGTGCCCAGCAGCAGCCTGGATCCATGCCTGTGGCCCCAGGGGACTCTGTTCTCCCTCCTCGCTGCTGCCTGCAGTGCTGTTCCTGCCAAGGAGAGCAGGAGAGGGATCTGCGGGCCCTCCCTGGTCGTGCGCTCGGTGGCATATGTGCCAGCCCTGCTGTCTTGAGCTGCCCGAGGGTGACAGAGCCCTGGTGAGTGAGAATGAAGGCAAATCTGGTGCTCTCAAGGCTGGGCTCCGCTGCTTGGCAGGACTGTAGGGGGCAACATGGGGTGTTTGTGTGGGGGGAGGGAGTTCTTTGCATCCAGGAGCTGGCTCTGGAAGAATGGAGATGTTCTTAGATTAGGCAGGGAGACACTTGTTCGTGTAGTGCCTTAAGAATAAGGTGTTAAAAGCAACAAGTGAAATATTGGAAACAATCAGAAGTAGCTCAACAAAACTTTTGTTTCCCCCCCCTTTTTTTGATGGGGACAGTGTGACCCACAGGATGTTACCACCTTTTCACTTCTTTCCCCAAAGCAAAAATTAGTGCTGAATTGGCTAAATACTATTTTCTCCCATGGCTTTTCTTAATTCCAGCCAGCTTTCTGAAAATTTCATAAAGGCTTTGCTCTATATCAAAAGAAGAAAGCATCGATTAGACTTGGTTTACTACGGTAAGTGATAAATATGGCAAAGAAATTGATTCACGGCACTGGAGCGAAGGGGCCAGGCAACCCTCTGCCATTGACACAGCTGAATATTGTCAAAGCCTGGGCCGACTGTCTCAAGGCTGGAGAAAACAAACAGGGAAACACATGTCAAACAGATAAATAGCTCTGCTGTTTAGAGCTCTCCGTGGAGGCCATTTGTCTCCGAGATAAGGAAGAATGCACTCCAAAGCTGGGAGAAGATAAACTGGGAGAACAAAATGAATGTGGAATTGCTGTGGTGCTACTTGGGCGTTTACCTGGGGAGCAAATGCGGTGCCCCGACCCCAGGGGGCTCTGCAGGGAGCAGGGTGCAGCACCCAGGGAAATGTCTCTCAACTTGCAGACTTAAGTATTTCAGCAGCAGATGATATTTACACCTTTACAGCATACAGACAAATGGCACTGGTGTCAGTTGTCTTACCAAGTCCCTAGTTTTAAAGTGTTTTCTGAGCCTGTCATGGATCTGTTTCTCTCCTTTTTAGTGGTAAGTGGGCTGCAGCCTGTGGTTATGCGGGCATGCGTGAGGCATGATTTTGCACTGACACAATAAACTTGGGTTGGTAGTATTGTGGTACCCGTAAATCATACTATTTTTATATTCTTAGGTTTTGGAGAAGTGACAGTACCGTTTCCACAAATGCTGCATTTGAAGACCTGACTTAGCTCATATGTGAAATGCCTTTGGTCACGTTGGTTTGCATTTCTTTAAACGTTTTCTTATATTCAAAAGCTGCAATACAGTTGAGCACAGTTGGTGGCACTTTGGAGGATGCTCGAGGGCAAGAACAAAAGCTGTGTCCCTTAGGTGAGGACTAAGATGTTGACAGAGCTCCATGAAGAAGGAGAGCTCTGACCCAGCCGCCGGTCACTTCTGTGGGAGAAGCTTCCTTTAGTCGGGTAGCACTGGTTGGTGATGAGCACGGAAAAGGATCAGAGAGTTTCAGGTTTATAACCTGGCAAGGTCGTAACCTCGCTAACCAGTAACCCCAGGAGCTCAGTGGCCAGTCACTCTCTTGATGTGCAGAGTGACTTTGCAAATCTTTTTCCCTGGTTTCACAGAGGTACTGGGCCTGACTCAGGAAAGGGAACACAGAAATACAGTGAAAAGGAATACAGCTCAACTCTGATAGTGGAGACTTCTTTCTCTGCTACTGACTTGTGCTGAGCAAGGGCAAGAGACTAAAATCTACAATTTCTGATGTATTCTTAAATATCTTTCTGTATATCAGTATCCAAGTGTCTGTCTCAAGGCCATCGGTGCCTTGGGAGCTGTGGTTCTCACTCGAAGCAGCTGGAGTCACTGCTTCTCTAAACCCCTGAAAATTGGACAAACCTGGCCAAAATTAAATGCCAGAAACCTCTTAAAAAAAATAACAAAAGGATGCATCTGAAGGCTTGGCTCTCTGTTCCACTGTGTATCGATAACTCTGTAAAACGGACCTCTGCCCGGGGGAATCTGTGAGGCCTCATCACCACTTTGGTGGTTGTCTTCTGGAAAGGTCCTGTTCTTGGGTCATCCCTGGGCATAGCCTTGCTTCGAGTCAATAAATGAGGATAAAACCCACTGTGGGTGGGTGAGACTGTTTCTAACACTGGAAACAGATCCCTGGGGTTTCCTCTTGGCCGGCAGATCACCTTTGAAGAGCCCAGAAATTTAATAGCCTCTCTCATTCTCATTGGTGATTTGGCTTGCTCCACTCTTCTCCAAGCACAACGCTGCTTTTGTGTGCTTGGAGGTCCCATCTCTGACCATCACTCCCCTTGTCGCCTTGTCTGTTTGTGGGACACTTGCCCACAGCACGCCAGCTCTTTACACTGATATATTTTCACTTGTCACACCTCTGTTCTGCCACTGGGATGTGGTGAGACCTCACCATCTCCTGCCTTTTGTGAGGTGGGAGCTGCGTGGGGTGAAGGAGGAGACGCGAGAAGCTGCTGGGCAGGGAGCATGGAGCCAGCCTTGACCTTAGACAAAGCTGTGCCGGGGGAGAAAGTTCAGCGGGTGGTTTTGTCAGGAGACAGCAGCTGTGTGTGCCTGGCCTCTGGCATGCAAGCTGTGGCTTCCCACAAAGGGCAGGGAGCGCTGCTGCTTCCAATGAGGGTTTTGCCACCTTCAATTGTGCTTTTCGGTCTGGAGTCAGTGGCAGGGTGAATGGCAGTAAACATTATTCTCTCTAATTGTGGATGTGTGAGAGATTTGTGAGTGTAACTCATAAATGGTAATGAGATGTTTAAGGCATAAATCAACTGCGTATCAAGATGAGAACAAACTCCCCTCAGCTGTACTCCAAATAGCCCAGGTAGTGACCCGCCTGTGGCACCCTCCCTGCCAGGGCTGTAATT
This sequence comes from Rissa tridactyla, assembly GCF_028500815.1. Lineage (NCBI taxonomy): Eukaryota > Metazoa > Chordata > Aves > Charadriiformes > Laridae > Rissa > Rissa tridactyla. The sequence goes on along the minus strand of NC_071475.1, from coordinate 12,006,665 downwards.
ACTTTTCATCTCCTGTCCGCAATTTTTGGCAATTATGCAGAAATATCCCATTTCCTGCGGTAAATAAATTGGGATTCGTGTTTTGCCTTGATGTAACTCCTCCTCCTCTAATATGCTGCATTGTCCATTGATTTGCCTAATTATGTGTATTACAACTGCATAAGGCGCTGGGTAGCAGCAGGGGTCCGCTCTGTGGAGGGGAGGAGGGCGATTGCTCCATCTGTTCCTCCGAGCTGCTGGGAGAAGCATCAGGGAGTGAAGTGGGAAATGGAGGGAAGGAATTACCATTTAGTGCAGGTGCCTCTGGAAGGGGGAATCCCACTGCCAGGTGCTGGCAGGCAGCTCTCCTGAGCTCCTTGCGTGCTTAATTACCCTATAGCGAGACTTCCCATCTCAAATTAGAGCAGGCAATTGCAACTGAAGTCTTGAAACAAAATGGGGAGTGTAGCGGTGCTTAATCTATTTCACTATAGAGACCTGCATTTCTCATTCAGCAGGATTCATGTCCCATTCGGCCGAATTTAAAAAGCAGTTACCTGGAATTAGATGATTAATTCTAAATCTGAATGTAGAAGTGTAAAAGGAGACAAGGTCAAAGCATCTGAGCCTGCGAATCTGTGTTTCAGTGATGACACTGTAAAAAGCAAGTGCAACACTTTGTGCTGTGGATTTAGGAAGAAGTTTGTCAGGACTCTCGGAGCCAGAGCAGGGGGTACCAGGCAGAGCACGGGCATGAGCTGCCATTGCTTTTCAGTATTTGCTGTCCTGGACATAGAACTTAATGTCTCCAGAGCTGCTTCTCCCTTTCATGCTCTCAGGATCGCTGATGGATCAATAGTGGCAATAGGATAATGTGTTGCTTGTCTCCTGTTGCTTTCTGCTCGGCTGCTAACAACTGGGAGCAGGTAACTCATCAGATCAGCCTGTCTGTTAGTCCGGCTGGAAAATACCCGAGGAATAAAAAATGGCCAGAACACTTTGTGTGCCATCGTAATGAGTAACGCACAGGGACTGTAATGTCCTGGGAATAACGCACTTGGAAGGGGGAAGCTGTCAAAGTTGAAGTCATGGTGTGTATCCTTTGGTGTTTTAAATTTCCTTAGTGCTTTTTTGTGTGCTTCTGCACCTTGGAACAGCGCTGCAAGGAGTGACACACTGTGTGCCTCTGTGCAGGTTTGATTGTGCCTATGTGGTATACCCTAACTGCTGTACCCGGCAGATTACTCAGGAGTTGTTAGTCCTGCCATTAATTTAGGAATTAAATTGTCCGAAACGATCACATAGCCAAGAGTGCAATAGAAAGTTGAGATTTTTGGTCCATCCTTCCAGTCACCTTCCCACACTGCTTTATACCTGTCCTGAGTGACTGATGCGTTTGTGCCTGGTCCCTAGGGCTGGGGGTAAAGGTGTGAGCCGAAGTTGCCTCTCCATGAGATCTGGTCTAAGTTATAACACTTAAAGTGCTTTTCTTCTTAACTCTGCGGTATGTTCACCCTGCTCAGGCTCACAAATCAATGGCGTGCCGGCTGCTGCGGGACAGAGCCGAGGCGGAGGCGCAGCAGCAGAGCTGTGTCGTGCCTGGGGTCTCGCCTGCGCAGGAGGGATCACTGCTTCATCCGCAGTGACACGCCAGGCTGCATCAACGTCGGGGCTGTGAGGATCATCTACATGAGCTATGAAACGAAGCTGAGGTGCTTGGCAGCGCTCCAGTCCTTCATCCCGGCTCTGAAGCATTAGGCAAGGATTTGGCGTGGGGCGCCAGCGGAAAGTTCCCTTTTGTCTCCAGATGTCCGGCAGCAAACTTCATCGGTCACAGCAGTGGAGGATACGTAGGGTCTCTGAGAGTAAGTGGAATAGTACTGTCTAAAAACTGGGAAAAATCTCTTTTCAAAGAAGATACTGAGGCTAACGTGATTATGCTCTCAAATCCTGAGGGATTTGAGTTATGAACAATCACATGATATGTCTTTCCTGAACCTGTTCCATATTGCTGAAACAATACGCTCGTGGAACCTTAATACCATGCTCTTCATGACCCTAACGAAAAGTCCTAAATCACACTTTTCGTACTCACTGCAAAGCTGCCTGGCTGCCATTGAATATCTACGTCGTACATGCGGTAAAGGAGGCGTGTGGGTGCGCATGCACACGTGTGTGTGTGTGTTAATTTGCTTTTCAAAGTGGCTGAAAACAAAAGTCTGAGGAGCTCCCCCTGTGCCGTGATTTCCCTGGGTGCTGCTCAGTTCACAGCCCAGCTTCTCACCGCTCCTCGCGCTAATGGTATCCTCTCACCAGAGAAAACACCGCACTTCAGCTCTCAAGTGGTTGGCAGAAGCTGTAATTGAGGTGTGAAGTGACTTTCCACACAAGAACCTGCCTTCCAGTGCTGGGCTCCTCGCTCCTCTCACCGCGCAGCGCTCTTAACCGAGGCGCTTTGGCAATTAGCTGTTTATAAATGGGCTAGGAAGCCTATTTCCACTCCTGCTATTCTATTTGGTTTGCTAATCCCCCAATTTGCACCTTAAATCCCTTAAAATAAAACAGGCGTGGAAATGTTGTCGCACTGATTGCAGTAATAAATGCAAAAGAACAAAATATTTATAATATAAATAAATACTTTTGGCCCCAACTTTATCAAAACCAAACTGGCAATTATTTTTTTTTCAATACTGATAGTTACTGGAACGGGAATTCTGAGGCTTAGAAATATGGTTTAAGATCATTTTTGCTTGCTTAACGAATCATTAGCTTTATTAATTTAGTATGGATTCATATGGGAAAAGGGGAAACTACAGAAAATAACGATGTATTAGGTTGGTAGGAGGTATAATTCAAATTAATCTGAGGAAGCGGGTGAAGTCCCAGACCCATCCTTTAAAAGAATCGGTTGGAATTTAGCAAGTCATGGGAAGATACTTTCGCTGATAATGTGATACAGACCCTGACGCATGCGTTCGAGGCGCGAGCGTGTTGCCTGCTGCTCGGCTCGGGGACCCCTGGCTGCCTTCCCCGGGGACTCTGACCTACCCAGGCCCCGCGGAAAGGTCTAGAGTTGCAGGATCGGGTTTTCCTGGCTGCTAACGTTATTTTAATACAGCTACAAGTTTCCCCTGAAATGGGCCAGATATTTCCACTGGGTCTGACCCCAGGCACAAAAGAAGAAAGAAGGGGTTGAGGAGGAGGATGCAGAATGGGGAAGTTTTGGTCTCTTAAAATAGGAATAGTAACTCTTCCTTGCCATGCAGCAGCACTCCCCAGTTAAAAACATGAAAGAGGTGAAATCTGTGTTCATATTCTATTTTAATCTTAAACTTGCATTTTACTTACGTATTACTTAAATTACAGGTTAATCGATGGTAGAGAGTAACTGGACGATCTTGTGTAAAAAATGTCAGAGAAAAACAGTGACAGCTACAAGCTGTAGCTGTCAAAGCCCCACTGCGATGTAAATATTAGATGGATGTTTTATAGATCAGGGAAAATGGGTTGGATGACTGACAGTGATGAGGAAAACCCAAGTACCTGTGGACGTTCAGCGCTGGGAATGTGGTTTGAGCACTAAACTGACCGTCGCACTACAGGAGCGATTACAAGCTGTGTGGTGAGCAGGTGTGAGCTTGGGGGGGGATTTGAAGCTGGCACAATGCACGTGTGAGGTAAGGCAGGGGGGGACACACAGAACTCCCCTGGAGAGCAGGAGCCACGCACGCTGGAGTCCCGGGTGGATTTGGTCGGTGAGCCGGCTGTGACGGTGGAACTCTGCTCCAGAGAGATGGATGCTGCCCAGCTGCCTGCCCCCAGCCCTGCCTGCTGCCTCCCTGCCTGCTGCCTGCCCCCAGCCCTGCCTGCTGCCAGCCTGACTGCCCATCTGCAGACATCGCTGCCCCTTGGGAGAACACCCCAGCTTGCGGCACAGCAGCAGGTTTGCTGCCTGGGATGGAGCACAGGGGCTGTGTTTAATCCATCCTAAAGATGCAATAAAAAGGTGCTAAAGCAAAGCTGGTGTGTCTGCGGAGGCTGGCTGTATGTTTGGCCACAGGAGATGCTGTGGTCCCACAGGCTGCGCTCATGTTTTCTGCAGTGTTCCCTGAGCTCCAGGTGTTCCAGGCTTTGATGAGACATTCTGGCACTGGAGGAGAGCCACCCGCGAGGACAAGGGCATCGTGCTCAGGTGGGGGACAGGAGAATCTGTTGCTTTTCAAACTCTGTTGTGGCTGCTGATGTTTTGTCCCCCGCCAAGCTCAACCTTGTGTCTTTGAACCAAGCTGGCATGGCAGATTGAATAGAGCAAGGGGCTGGGAGCTCTGCCAGAGGTGAGACCACGGCTTTCCTGGCCTCTTCCCTCCCTGTTAACTTTGCCTCTTGCTTTGGGGAACGTAGACAGGAAAAAAATGGACACATTCGGCTTAAACTTCAAAATAAGCTGCTGAATTGCAAATTCCACTGGCTCCATGAGATGCCAGGGTGCCCGGCCGTGGCCTCTGCCCGCCGCGGGTGGGGTGGGAACCTGAAACCTGGAGATTTCACAGGCAACAGAATGTTGAGGCCTGAAGAGCTATGCAAAACGAACTGAAGAACTCGATGAAAAACTTTTCCAAGTCGCCAGCCTGTATTTTCACTCCACCCTAGTCCAAAACCAGCCCCTGGCAGTTATTTGCTGGCAGAGATTAGTACATGGGCGTCTTTAATCTCAAATGCTAAATCGGAGAAGCAGTTTCAGTTTGTGCAAACTCGCCCGCGTTCGCTGCGAGTTCTGATTCTCTTTTTCCGTTACTTTTTCCCTATTGCTACAACAATTAATTAAGAATGGTTCTGCTGAACCCTGTTGATTCATTTGGCACTTGGAAGCTTAATGAGGTGTAAACCTGCAGACTGTGGCAACGGTATAGCTGACACGGTAATTTATATCAATTGGCGTGATTAGTCCAGGTCCTCAATCACTGCATTGTTTCTCCCTGCAATCTGTCATAGCCCTAACAGGGGGACCTTAATACTGCACTTCTGTTACATTGGCGGTAATGTTCTCGAGGTGCTGCTAACAAGGAAAGTACAACTCATGCGATGCTTTGAGAATAGCAACATACAAATTGCTTTTGTAACAACATGTACTTTTCACTCTGGAGATGACTGAGATCCAGCCTTCAGAGCTGCTGGCTGTCTCATTTGTGTTTGCAGTTAGAGCAGCTGCAGGTCTGGTGTGCAAATACCTGCTGGAGGTGTAACCGCCTCCCTCGGTTGGTCTGGCCTTTTGGGAGGGTTTTCTTTCGAGACGCAGAGAACACCTGGCCGAAAGTCCCCATTGCTGCAGGCAGTTAGGAGCCGCCTGGGACGGGGCTGTGAACATCACTCTGTAGGTTGCCGGGTGCGCTCTGCCTTGACGATATTATTCATCAGTAACTCTTAGTTCTGCAAATTCAGCCCAGGAACGTAGGAGCCACCCCAGGTTTCTTCTCCCTTATATCACCCATAGTAGCGGGGTCGGGTAGAGCAGTGCAAGGGTTGTGTGATCTCTGTGCAACCACATGCACCTCGGTTGTGTTGTGAGTAATGCCACTGCATCCTATTGACTTCCACGTTCCAACAAAAGTGTGACTATTCAGAGTCTTGGAATCCACTTTGTTGGTGAGGTATGACAAGGAAGAGAAGGAGATTCTCCCTCTTGGCAGCCGAGGCTCAGCAAAGCCAACAATGGCAAAAACATGAATCAAGAGCCACATCTCTGCTGCTCAAAATAATTGGTTTGGGGGGTGAGCAGTCAGGCAGGTGGTCCAGTTACGCAGGCTCTGGTTGAAAGTATGTGGCCTGTTGCTGTGTCGTCTCCAGATGCCTCGTTTGTGCCCTTCGTTGTGCGAGGGGGATGCTTTGTGGGCCACCAGCGAGCCCATGGCCACAGCCTGGCTCGGGACAAGGGCTGGGAGGAGCAGCAGGACCATCAGTGGAAGCTGCCGCCGAAGGCAGAGGAGTCTCAGAGCACAACCAGGAGCTCCTGTGCGGCAGCGGCATGAGGGCTTGGCGGGGGCAGTAAATCAGTCCTGGTAACAGGGAGTGGTTTAAACCAGCCTAATTAGGTTTGTGCAGTTTTGTATGGAGATGGTGCTACTTTTGTTTTAATTTTTTGGGGGGCATGATCAATGGAAAAACAAATCAACCAACCTCCCCAAACTGAAACCAGAAACATGAGAAATTGAGCTACACCAGAATAAACCCGCCTTAGAGTATTCCCTAAAAATAGGGTTCTAAACAGGTTAAATGGATAAATGAATCAATCTAAAAAAGCAGTTAAGGTAAAGATCTTTTTAATGTTTGAAGAACCAGCGTAAGACTTTAAAGTTGATTCTTCGGGTAAAGAAAATCTGTCATAAATTCTGCGTGTTCGATGTTATGCTTTTAAGCAGAGCAATGAAGCATGGGCTGATCCATTTCTGCACCAGGACCTTCTGTACCACTGCAGTTGTGTAAACTAATTTTAACACCCTTTCTATTTTCTGTGCAAAGAGTCCTTAGAGCAAATGAGTGTTTGACCTGTAACTACTGAGAGTAGTATTCACTTTGGGGCCTATCTGAGCCCTGTGTGGAGCAATACAATTTATTTTAATGATATTTAAACTAATGAGCTTGGCTAATAGATATTTTTGAAGCCCTTTATAGGGGTTCAGTCATGGGACAACATGCCACTGGGCACAAATGCTCATTTACTCTGCAAAATGTCAGAGAATGGCCCATCTATTAGTAAAGTGCATTTTGTTTGATTTTTAAGAATATATTTCCATAAATTACCATCCGAGAAATAAAATAAATCAGCCAGCTATTCAGTGAAATCTTAAATGTTAATTGAGAGTCACGGGAGTGACGAGCTGAAGGAGAGAAGGGCGGGGGGGGTCTGAGCTGTCGGGGTGGCTCCACTGGCTCTCAGCCCCATGGTGCCCTTTGCTGAGAGGTTTCCTACAAAAGGCCTTCACCTCAGGTCTGTGTTACTTCTGCTGATGGGGACCCTGGCAAGAAACCACCCTGTGGCTGGGCAAGTGTCCTGCCACGCTGGCCACCGGGCAGGTGGGGGTTTGCTAGGCTGCTCCCCGGAGCAGCTGGGACAGCCTGGAAGTGAAAAGTGAGCCCCAGAGGAGGAGGAGGATTGAGAAACTGGCTAAGGACCAGAAAAGAGGATTGAGAAACCGGCTCAGCACCAGAAAGGTGATGGTCAAACAAGTCACCACGGCTCCACCCTGAGTATCTCGGTGCAGGCACTTGGATTACATCGTGTGTAGGCTCGTACCCATAAGCCTAGCTCTCTTCCCTACAGACCTAGTTGAATTTTGCATGCCATGACTGTTCCTTGCATGCTGCTTTCTACATATTTATTTTGCTCAATGCCAGCTAGCCAAGGTTGCCCTTTGAGGGAAGATGGTTTCTGCCACTGGTGCATCTGTGGCCAGCGTGAGCTGGTCGCGTTTTCAGTATCCCCACAACTTTCCAGGACTGGGGAGCGAAAACTGTAAAAGTCGTTGCATCAGGGAACATGGGAAGGGAACAGACCTTGCAAAGTCCATTTTCCTGCCCTCGGGCAGGTTGATCTGTGTCAAAACCATTCCCAGCAGCTGTTTATTTAACCCATCCTTGAGCTCTGCCAACACTGGAGATCCCAGAGTATCTTACTGCTATTGCCATTACAGTTTTAGTTATAGCCCATGGGAAGGATATATTGTTATACAAGTGCTTCATAACAAGGATGGCGGGTTTCTCTTCCTCTCGTTATTAGCAGAAGTGATGTGAAGCTGCTACAGAACAGCAGTAGCAGAGGGAGGGGGCAAGGGCAGCAATTAAATCCATGTGAATCATGTCCATGGGCAAGCCCTGAGGCTGCTTGGTGCCAGAGCGGGACCTCGGATTTGAACCCCCCGCCATCCCCTTTCCTCTTCCATCCGTCACGTGAAGTTTGGGGTTGGATTTGTGCCGTCCATCCTGCTCCTGGGTCTCAGCTCGGGGAAGGAGCAAGCGGCACAGGTGGGTACCCCGCAGCCGGCCGGGCTGCTCCGCAGGCAGAGCTGTGGCACCTCCCAACGCTGGCAGCCCAGGTCTGCGCCGAGCAGATGAAAGATTAGAGCGATCAATTTGGTGAGAAGGGAGATTTTTCTCCATCTGTCCACCCTCAAGGCTGTATTTCCTCATAAACCATTCCCCGAGACATCAAGAAAATTGAAGCTGTTCAGAAATGGAAAAAGATAGTTAGCCCAGAATGAATGAATATCCGATACACTGGCTGGCTCTCCCGAAACAGAAGGGAAGCAGCCAGCCGAACCGATGGCTTTCCTGCAGCGTGCTGATTTTTTAAAATAGGAAAGTGCCTTTGTAGCCTGTTGTTTTCACCCAGCACCGCTCAGCCCTGAGCCCTGAGCCGCTCAGTGAAGCGTGTTGCAAACTCTCCCCCTGCCCTGCACCAAGATGCCTCTTCCCCAAACCGCGCAAGATGGGGTGGGGGGGGCGAGATCCAGCCCCCAAAACTCAGCTGCTGTTGCGCGCCCTGGCTGCGTTGTTAGCGCTCATTAGGAAAGCCTGGGGCTAACAGACTGGTCCTGGCCGGCCTCGGCGGCTGCGATTTCCTCATTTGGAATATGGGCTCCAGGCCCCAAGGCTTGCTGTTCATTTAGTAATCTAATGTGTAATGTGTTTTGTGGTTTTTTTTTTAAGGGAATAGCAAAAGATGAGGAAGAGAAGATATTTTAAAGGGTATATGTTTGTGAAGCTTTTCTGTCCTATGCTTCAAACCCTCCCAGCTTCATTAATAGCCAGTGCAAATTGTTTGAAGCAGGAAAGTCACCTTGGGATTGGTGCAGGTTTCCAGGTGAGACCTTGGGATACAGCCGCGGCACCTGCCTCCGTTTCCCTCTCAGAGCTGGATTTACGGGAGGGCTGTAATCCTGTGTCCTTATCCAAATGTGCCCCCCTCCCACCCCTGCTTCTTGCAAGGAATATAACTGTCTTCCTCCGCCATCACTTTTCAGGGTTGTTTTTCTTACTGCTAGGATGGAGAACATTTCTCACAACCCTGTGTAGGCTTCGTGCCAGCCCAATACACACCTCTAATATGCTCACGCATTTGCAGACTTTTCATAGTGCGTGTTCTCTCAAACAAATTTTCAAGCCACCTGCCAGTTTGGTTTTTTTCTTTTCCGTTGCATTTTTGAATGACTAAAGACTATTGGGTGCACATCTAACGAGCTGCAAGTGCAGGAGAGGTCCTGATGCAGAAGTGCCATTCCCATTCTGCGGCACGATCTGCAGAGCATCTTCTCTGTGTGTGCAGAGACCTCCAGAAGCTGCAGTTTCTTCTGCTGCTCTGAGCAGGAGGTGCCCAGCCAGCTGGTGCTTGTCGTCTCCTCTGGCTTGCTGATGGCTTCTGTAATGCATGAAATCCCAGTTAATGTGGCAAAATTGCATGTCCTTAATTTCTGCTTCATTGCCTTTTGGGGGAGAGGGGAGGGCAGGCAGTTCATCTTCTATAAGGTGCTGTGCGTGACTTGGTTTAGCAGTTTTTAATTTTGTGCTTCTTATTGTTCTCAAGGTGTTAACTTCTTTTATGGGGAAATGAGTGGGTCAGAACAGGCGTATCGCTTCATGTCTGACTAAGGTACCGGTATTTGCAGGGGGCGGTGGGTTGGGGATGCCAAGGAGGGTGGAATGGGAAACCCAAGCCTGGGCAAGGCTTACCTACTTGGGCCAGTGCAGGAGAAAGTGGTCATTCCCCAGACAGGCCTGAAGGAAGGGGTGAGACTTTGGGCTTGGAAAGAACCTGCAATGAGAATGCTACGGATGGATTTGCAGGCAAGCCTGCTGAAGGAAAAATCTGAGGGTTTTCGGTAGGTGCGTGGGGGTGGCTTTCCTAAAGCCCAGGCATGGCCAGGGAGCATGAGGTGGAGGATGCTGTTGCTCCTTGGAGAGGCTGGGAGCTGCAGGGCAGCCCTCAGCCTCCCTCCTAGCCCCCTTCAGCCTACGGATGCTCCAAAGCCTTGAGGAAACGAAGGCACTACATGATTTTATTTTTGCCTGAAGCCATGTTTCTGCCAGGAAAACTTCTCCCACACATCCTGATCTGCATCTGCGTGGGCAGTCCCCAGCAGCTGGTGCTGCCTCCCAGCAAAGTCTGGTGGCAGCGACTGTGGTGGGGAGGCCACAGCTGCATCCCAAAATAGTTGGGGTCCTCGCGAGATGGAGAGTGCTGACCTCGGTCCAAGGGAATGAAAACCACTTGTCCTACACAAATACCCCAGGCATGAGCCGTAGGCGACGCTGGAGGATTATGGAGCAAGGGAGAGCCTCGTGGGAGCACCTCACTGTTGCCCCAGCCCATTGGTGCTGCAGGTCAGGGCTCAGCTCTTCCCGCAGGCACCATCCTCCTGCTGTCCCCGTCCCCCTGACAGACCCAACCCACGGCTCCCTCTGGGCTTTCGGATGCTTCTACAAGCCAGTAAGTGTACGGAGGAGCAGCGTGCTATTGTAAGCACGAATGCATTCCTACCAGCTGTCAAAAAGTATTATTTAATCTCAAATAGCTCTCAGTAGCTTTTTTTCCTTTTTGTTGCTGTTGTTTCCTCTAGTTTGTTTTAAGAAGGTTGTTGAGTGTGAGAAAGCAGGAAGTGGTGTCAATAACACAGTGGGTTTTTTCTTTTCACAGACACCCTTTGAACTCCCTTTACTCTGCCTCCCCTCCAGTTACATTTACACACCCTATAAATAACCTTCTAGTGCTTTGAAATGCTTTTATTAAAGCTAAAAGGGATTTTTTTTTCCAAATCCAGTGTTATTTTCTACATTATCTGTAGACAACCTTCAGAATAATTATTATAAATGGCTTTAGGTTTTAACCCGTCTCACTGTGTATGCTAAATGAGAAGGAAAGCCGTGCATAAAAGCGGCAGAAGCTTGCGAAGGTGATGATTGATGCCGTGGGACCCCACCGGCCCCAGGTCTCCTTGAAGCTGTGTCCATGGGGTGAGGGGAGCCGAGGCCGAGTGCGGCCGGTGCCTCAACTGCTCCCGGTCCTCCTCGGGGACGGCTGCCGGGAATGCTCGCAAGTTCCTACGTGAGTGCTGGGTATCTGAATCCTCCAGTCCCTACACACCGCAGGTCTGCTGGAGGGCACTGGGAGTAGTATTGGAGGAGTGACAATTAGGGGGTGAGATTTACGCCGGCTCAGTGGAGCGGGTGCGGGTACGCCTGTGAGCGGGCTCTCCCCGAGTCCAGCCCGCTCTGCCCGACCCCCGGCAGATGGAAACGTGTCCTCTCTGCACCCTGGGAGGGCACCTGGCGCCATGTCCTCACGTGTGGGATGAGTTCAGCACAGTATGACTTTCTGGGATGCGTATTTCTGTTGCTTAGTTGTTACTTTCGGCTTTACCTTAGTAACCCATGGGCACCCCCATTTTACACTGAGGTAAGTCAGAAAATGATCGAGTTTTCCATAATAATTCTCTGCTGCACGCAGTGCTCTGTGTGCTTGTTTTCCTACGCTGGAAGCATTGCAGATCTTGCAATAAGGCTTTGGGACACCTCTTCTCCAGGTCGCCTTCTTTCCTACTGATGTCGATCCTTGGCGGGGCGGCAAATTGATGACAGAACCACCCTCGTAGCTTTTGCTGACCCGCATTTCTCTCTTTTCCCAGTTTTCTGATAGTAGTCATCACTAAGGCTGGGGCTTAACGAAGTGCCTGATGGAAGTTTTGCTACATTGCCTGGAGTCAAGTCGCTGGGAAACCACCCAGCCTCGTTAGCGTAGCACTTAATGACAGCAGATGAAGCTTTCTTGAAACTTAATGAACTGCGAGGTAAGACCACTCCCACCAGCCTTGCAGCCTACAGAAGTATTTATCTCTGCCTCTTGTTATCTCTGTGAATGATGAAAATCTCGTGCACCATCATCGATCTTCAACTTTCTGTATCAACAGGTGGGTCCCAGGAGGGAACTCCTCCGGCTCACGTGGGCGAGGGATGGGGCTGGGGGGTGTCTCTGCAGGGCTTCTTGATGAATGTCCCTTGCAGCAGTTTCTGATGAGGGATGGTGTCACCCTGAGATGAAGTGCATTTGCTCTCATACTGGGATACCAGATACTCTGCTATGGTGTTTAACACACCTGACTTCTAGTGAAAGATTAAGGTTTGGTGCAGGGACATTCTTTACCAAGTGTCTGAGACTGTTAAGGCAGTTGTCACCTCCATTGACTAATGTTGTCACCAGTTTAAGCCTGGCCACTCACATTTTCTGGAGGAAAACAAGTCTTTGGCCTGCAATTTAAAAAAATACAATACAAACAGCTAATTTATTTTGAACCAGCAAAAGAAAAGAAATCAGCAAGCAGTTGCACTGTCTTCTAGGTCGTGCCACATGGTCTTTCATAATTTGACTTCACTGGCAAAAGTATGTTCTTTTTTTGGGGTGATTTATAAAGATGTAACTAGCTTGCAATAGGTAACTTGTTAGATCTAAGCAGAAACAAGGGATGTCACGTTGCCTACACGAGGTGGGATGGATGTGCCCAGTTCTTCTGGCCGAAGCTCTACCACCCGCCGTGGATGTACGTCAGCGTTTCAGAGCAGGTCAGTACCTCGTGCCAGCTGCAAGTCCTGTCTTTTCATTGAAGACCAAGGAGGCGGCCAGATGCTTCGGAGTTATTTAGAGGAGCAAAGAAGTTATCACTTCTCTCCTGCACTCAACTAATTGATTGCGTGAGCATTAATAGCCCATAGCAATGGGATGTGAGAGCTCTGCTCAATCCATCTTCTGCAGGGATTTACCGGAGATGTTTCCTCTTGAGTCTGTGGATGCAGAGTAACATTTATAAAGAAGTTTCTTTGCATTACTTCTAACAATAAGCATTGTTTTCTCAACTGCTTGAGTTGAGTTCTCAGTTCTCAACTGCTTCTCAACTGCTAAGAACAACTTAATTTCTGAGTTACCAGTGGCTCCGGTTCCTTGGCTGTGAAACTCGTAATTGATGAGATTTGACCTGAAAGTGGAAGAAAGATGAATTTGAAGTCAGAAGATGGCAAAACCCCCACATTATTTCGAAATAACTGAAACAATTCTATTTGCGAGCCTTTTTTTTTTTTTCTTGCTTTGTTAATATCTACAGATGTACGGTTAAAAAAAGCCAGCTCCTTAATATGTAGTGTGAGACTAGAAAGTTAAGAAGTCTTGATCATAATTTTAAATAGAATAAAATATTGTAATAACATCAGCAGTGGATTAAATGTTCTCTAATGCATTTACGTATATTAATTCGCAATTGATTTAACTGTTTTGAGGTGGACACTTTTGTTAAGTTGAATGAAAACGAACAAACAAAAAAGACTCTTGGAAAAAAACCCTATTATTGCCTAAGAATAAACCCACTAGTCCTGAAATATTTATAAACACATTGTTGGTGTTATTGGGACAGTGCATTTTTGAGGAACGGAAGGAAGGAGGAATTTTTTTGACCAGTGTGCTGTAAGGCTGGCAGGTCATTTTCTATTCTATATGTAGCTTTTGCAGGAGAGCGCGAGCGATGAAGGGCATTAGCTAAATAAGAGATGATTTAGTGGTGATGGCACTGTTGGTCTGCGTATCCCACAGCTGCTAAATTTCAATATAAACTCCATAACTCTGGATGCAGAAAGAACTGAACATGCACAAGAGACTGTTTCTGAATATATTTTTCTCCCTCTCTCCAATAAAAGGCGCAAATAAGAGCATATTTTTCAAAGTGCAAAGCACTTTACATTGCAAATAGTTACATTAAATTTACATTTCATGGGTGAGTGACCGTAGCCGCCACTTGCCACATCCTCACTGGTGACACTCCGGCAGTTGTACATGATGAACTGCCCGCTGGCCCGCGCGTGCCTGGTGGTCCAGGATTAGAGGTGGCTGAGGATGGAGTGCTGAGGAGCTCCACGAGCATCTTCCCCAACCTTGCCTTCAAAGTCAAAAGGCGGAGGAGTGAAAGCGCAGGAGACCGGGTGCTGGGAGAAGGAACACCTTGTGCAGCTGCACAGTGATTTCTGGGCAAAGCCAAGGGCATGGAAGGACATGATTCCTGTGCCCTGGAGGCAGGGGGTAGCGAGGCACTCCATTTTTTTTACAGAAACAGGCAAGCAGCGCACTCCTGCTCTGCAGCGGAAAGCTTGCAGATAGCTGGTGCTTTCCCTGTAAAGGTCAATACACTTGCTGCCCCCATTTTCTCCAGCGATAATCGATGCAGTGCAAACGCTGTGTTGACAGTTATGCCTGCCATGGAAAACTCATTTTCTGCCGCTCCTCACTGGGACGTGCAGAAGGGCTGCCGTTACACCGATAACGGCTGCACACCCTCCTGCCGTGGGCGACCTTCTTGTTTTGTGGTGGTAGACACAAAGCTGAACGCGCTCAGCTGACTGGTCGGAGCCATCCCGGCAGTTACAGGCTCCCCAATTTTCCTGCCTAATCCTGCCTTCCTCTCCTTGTCCCTGCTGCCGTGCCTGAGGCCACCGAACAAGCCCGGGGTGCTCCTTGGGCTAGGTGGGTTGTAGGAATGAGTGTGCAACCCCCTGGACACAGCTGTGTCCCTCTGCAAAGTCCCTCTGCTGCCGGCACGTCGCAGGCAGGAGCTCAGCGCCCCTTCGCTGCCTGCCACCACCCCAGGAAAGTGTGGGGATTTTTCATCCCTCCTTTCTTTGCTTATCTGCAGCAACCTCAGTGACTTTTCTGGTCAGTCCCTATCGTGACCTTTCCACTCAGCGCATTGTTTTATTTCTAGTCTCAAGGTTCGTTGTTTGCCATTTATCTGTGTTGGCTTTGGCACCCTTTAGCCCAGGGTACGCGCCTGAGTCACTCGTTAGCTGGCAGGGATTATTGCTCGTTAGTTGCTGTGCTGGCATTTACCATCCTGCCCGGTGCGTAAGGCAGACTGAGTCGCAGCTGGATTTGCTCCCATGGATAATTAGAGGTGACCCGAGAAGCAGCGCTGGGGTCTGGTCCCATCTCTGGAACGGGCAATGGGGCAGGGGTGCCGGTGGGGATGTCTCCATGCCCCAGCTTTGGTCCAAGCATGGGCCAAGCATTTATTCCCTGTGGGATTTATCCTGCCGCGGTTTTTGTCCACACTCACAGATTAAAAACCCACGTGTGTTTGTCAGCCTGTGCTGCAGTCACAGCTCTGCTGGTGTGAGCCGTGGGTACAGCCCTGCTCCCGCCTGCCCGCTGGCATTTGCTCTTCTGCCTGTGTTTGCAGAATTCTAGGGGAGATCTCCCCTTTTATGGCTCTTTTTTTCCGCTCACCGTGCTCCTGTTCCTCGCGAGCGGCGATGCAGTGGCACCGTGCCACTGAGCCCTGTCACATCGCAGGGCCAGCTCCTGCTCACAGCATCGTAATTTCCAGAACGGTCCCTCTATGGAAAAAAAGAAAAAAAAAAAGTAGATCTTGAGCAGCTCCTTAATAAACTAGTTCAACGTATAAAGTATTTAACTGTTATGTAATTTCCTGGTAAGCCAGCGGGTCCCCTAATAAATGCCGGAGCCTGGTGCTGGCTCCCCGCCAGCACTCCAGCGTCCCTGGCCAGTTGCCACACGCCGGCTCCTGGAAGCCTCCCTCGCCGTCTCCCACTCCCGCTCCCCACTCGGGACTCCTGGGGTGGCACAGCCAGGTATGGGGGCCCCCGGGACCCCCCAAGTCCCACTTGAGACTCTGTGCTCTGTGGGGAGGTGGCAAGGGCTGGACAGTGTCACCTGGCCACCCCGTCCCCACCGCTTTTGTGACAGAACCAGTTTTTCTCCTCCGCCTTTGCACACACACACACACGGAACCCTTTTTTATGGTTTCTGGCATCTGCGGCAAAGCCACGGGAAATATCGCTGACTTCTGGGGTCTCTCTCGGTTTTAGCTGTTTCTCACCTTTCCAGGCAGGGGGGGAAAGCGTGGAAAAGTGATTGATCCCACCCTTGAAAACGAGCCGAGCCTCGGGCAGTGAGTTAAACCTCCCCGTGCTCTAAACCCACGTCGTGATTTTGGGGGCCTGAATTGGATACCTCGACCTTTAAGGGCTGATCCTGGGGGCCTGATGGCTCACCACAAAGGCTTATCCTTTCTTTCTGCTTATTAATTCCCTGCAGTAACCCCCCCCAAGCTGATGCCTTACCCATGAATCTCCTTCGAGACACGGCACCTGGACCAGGATGCTGCCGGGGTGCCGCGGCTGCCCATCCAGCAGTCGCCAATGTGCCGGCCAGCTGAGGGAGGCATGCCGGCCGCGCCGCGTTTGAACTGGGAGGGAGGTGGGACCGGGGATGCAGCTTCAAAGGCTCTGAACTGGTTGCCAAGAAGTTCAAAGTGGCAGCGCGAGGCTGAAGCGATCCAGATTTGGGTTTTATTTTGAGCCTCATGAGAGTCTTGATACCTTATTTTCCGAGCCATGTGGTTACGGGGTTTGGAAGGCTCTGCTGGCCTGGCTGGCTGCTTGGCTTCGAAACGGGTTGTGTGTTTGTCGTGGACCCCCTCTGGCCACCAACCCCGGGGTGCTGGTGGCTGACTGCTGCAGCAGCCCCTGGTGAGCCAGGAGGAGGGGCTGGATGCTGTCATGTGTGAAGTGAAACCATCTGGCGACAGACAGACAGACAGACAGGCAGGCATCCCACGTGGGCTGTGTGAGCCTGGTCCGGCGACGGGGGCTGTCCGGGGAGGAGGACGGGGAGAGGAGGACGTGGAGCTGGGCTGCATGAAAACGCCTGGTGTTTCCCGGCTGGGCTGTGCTGCGCAGGGATTGTCTCTTATTCGACTGGGCAGGCTGGGCACGCTGCTCTGCCTGGGTTTTGTAGAATCATAGAATTGTTTTGGCTGGAAGAGACCTTTAAGATCATCAAGTACAACCATTAAACTAGCACTGCCAAGTCCACCACTAAACCATGTCCCTCAGCACCACGTCTACCCGTCTTTTAAATACCTCCAGGGATGGTGACTCAACCGCTTCCCTGGGCAGCCTGTTCCAATGCTTGACAACCCTTTCAGCAAAGAAATTTCTCCTCATGTCCATCCTAAACCTCCCCTGGCGCAACTTGAGGCCGTTTCCTCTCATCCTATCGCCTGTTCCTTGGGAGAAGAGACCGACTCCACTCGCAGGTCCACCACCGAGGGTGGTATCTGACCCGGGCAGCCCAGCTGGCCCGGGGCTGACCTCAGCCCTGCACAGCGGGGTCTGCTGGAAGGGCTTTCCTCTGTTTGCCATCAGTTATGATTCCTTCTTGTCCCATTCTACATTTTCCTTTTTTTTTCTTCAGACCTTCTACATCTTTAAGCCAACATCCATTCGGGTGTGAGCAAAGGTTAAGCTACAAAAGCTGTGTGTGGCTCTCCCGGGTTTCCATCGCATTATAACAAAGAGCAAAGGAGATTTCCTGCCTGCGCCGGGCCCGGTGCAAAGTCCATTGAAGCCACTGAGTTCTTCTGCAAACTTAGTGGACTTTGGCCCCTGCCCTTTGGCACGCACTGCGAGGGCTGTAGGAAGCGATTTGTACCCCGTGTGTAAGAGAGGGAACTGCTGGAAAGCCTGCATTTCCCTCTGGGAAGATGCATTTTCCCATCCATGGCATTTTTTTTAAATGCTGGACGCTTCATTGTATTAATGTGTATTTATTGGGTAGGTCAGATAAAAGCATCTGCAAAATCGTTATTCATATTTCTGAAGGAGAATCACTTACAGGGTCTTTTGCGGCATTTGAAATGGTGTGCAGGCCTGAATCTGCCCAAGAAATGCCATTGTCCTGGGGATAATTTTGATCTGTTTGGGTAATTTGTGCCAAGTCAGAGAAGAAGCAAGGTCATTGTGCTCCTTTCGCAGGTTGAATGCTCATTGGAAGGATTTAGTTCCCCTGGGACTTCTGTTAAAGAAAATTGGTGTAGCAGGGGGCAGCACTTTTGAATTTGGCAATTCCTACATTAAATGCGTGAGAAGGTGAAATCTACTGGCAGATCTTCCCCCAGAAATGCTCCCAAACCCCCAGCTTAAACTCGGTTCTCATCAACAAGTGCACGTTTCGGTCCTGGTCCACGTTAGCGGGACGTGCACCAGCTCTTCCCGGTGAGCGCCTGCAGATGTGATGGCTGCACGGGAAGGTGCCCGAGCACCTGCCCAAGTGCTCTGCTGAATCGCACCTTTACAGCACAACTTGTGCCTGTAACACAATTTGGGATTTTATTCACTATTTTCTGCAAGACCTGTATGTACTTTGCTGCTCAGCGTGGTTTTTTTCTCTCTTTCCAGACAAACTGCAATTCAATTTCTTTGCCTTGCTTGTCCTGCAGCCGTTTGCCGCAACCAGCTTCCATGACGGAAGGTTTTGTTCGGACGCACTATCTCCCGAAGGAATTGGTTGCATTTTTGTTTGAAATCGTGCAGAAGGCACCTGGTTTTCCATACTTCCTTATTTTTGGTTAAGTGGCCATCACCTCCTAATTATAGTTTCTCTTTTTTTAAGTACTGTATCAAATTTACAGCCTAATTACCCTTACCTTGTTTGTTTAATGAAGCTTATATAATGATTCCTGTGATCTTCATGAAACATTACGCTGGGATTTTATTTTTCACTTTATAAACTGTGATTTTATATTAATGTTTTATAACCTCAGGTTTCTAATCATAAAGTCATAAGGAGTTTAATTGATTTGAAACTAGCCATGCCCTGAAGTGTCTACATGTCAGATTGATTCAAATTGATCCAATGTGTTTAAATAAAGCTCATGCCAAAAGCACGTAGCACCTTATGCTACCAGATATTTGCCCAAAGCCCCCCCGGTAACTTAATTATGCTGCCATCTCAGTATAATAAATTATTGACTAGGACACGTTTTTATGTGTGTTTGTGGTAGTTTGAGAAGGCAGAGAGACCCCCCCAATCCCACAGGACAGCGCAGGCGCATCGTGGTGGAGGCAACTGGTGTAAATCCATTTGGGGCCGTTTCCATCATCGGTGCTACGGCGACCCGAGGCTCCGGTCCCTGCTCAGTGCGGCACTGTGCAAGTGTCTGGTCACATCCTTGTGTTTTCTCACAGTTCACCTTTTTTTTTGGTACTCTAAGAAGCTGCTTTTACCATTTAAAGAAAGGAATGGGAGATCAGAGAAGAGAATACGATGTTGCGGGGCCAAGCCGAAGCGGACACAGCAATGTCATCTGATTTCAAATCGAATGATCAGCCTGGAAATCCTCTACCTCTGATCCACCTGGGACGACCTTTGTGCATGGACCTGCAAAATGTGTCCGGATCTGGCAGACCCAGATGGCATCAGATCGCCAACGTTCAGATCTGTGTGCACAAAGAGGGTCTGCTGAGGCTGCCGTCCTGCGAGCTGTAACCGGTGCTGCCTCCCACAAGATGCTAAATTTGGTATCCTTGGCTGAGGGATGCAGCAGCTATTCCTGCTGCTGAAAACATCCAAGAAATAGCCCAGATCCTTGGTCGATCAACCCTCGTGGTGAAAACCCTGCTGACCGGTATGAAGCAGAAGGGTAAGGTCGTCAGCAGCCGTGGGAAATGCCTTTGGGAAAGCAAGATGTGATCCATGCAACCCAAGATGCAATCAGCAAAATCAAATCCTTGTTTACCTGAACCTGCGTGAGCAGCACTCGGGTCCTGTCACCCCGGGGGGGTCTCACCAGGGCCCCCATCCCCTCCTTGGAGTTATTTACACGCCTAAAAAAGCCTGATGGACTGATTTAAGTGAGTACAAATTTGTGAAGTAAAATGAAGACAGTTTAATCTAGAAAGAGGGCATCAGGTTTTTGTCTTTAATTAGACCTCAGTGTTACTATTGGATTTTTATTTTATTCTGTAGTTGGATTAGATTTTAGTAAAATAATTACATATGTTAGTACAGTCAGACCAGCTGAGACAAAACTGCTGAATAGGCTAAAATACAACAAAGCTGATTACGGTGACTAGTACCGTGCTGGCTAGAAGTAATGAAGTCGTTATGTTCAGCTTTTTTTTTCCTTAGACACCTGTCCGGATCCTTTTTCTGGTGGCACCGCTGGCTGCGTGCCACTGTCCCGCCAGAGCAGAGCCGCCAGGATCCGTGCTGTGCCTTAACAGGCCTCCTCCTCCAGCCCATGAAATTCCTTGGGATTGAAGAAAATACCTGTTTTTGGGATGGAAGAAATAAAACCCTCAGTTTTTTGGTTTTAACCATCTTGGATTATTTTATTTTAAATTTCTGCCAAAAAAAATAATAATTGGCTGAGTTCTGATACGTGTTAATGCAAAGATGCATAAATAAATTAAAAAAAAACCCAGGTGAATGTTGAGCCCCAGTAAATATTTCCTGACACAGCCCTCTCCCCTTGCAGCCCTCACTGCACAAAGAGCGACTTATCTCCTTCCTGGCACTGGGGGTGAGATGTTCTGCCTGTGGACTATTTTGTGCCCCAGGTGAAGATCTTGAGCTGGGCTGCTCCTGCTGCAGGGAAAGGACAAGTAAATCATAGAATCACAGAATGGTTTGGGGTTGGAAGGGACCTTGAAGACCACCTAGTTCTACCCCCCTGCCCTGGGCAGGGACACCTCCCACCAGACCAGGTTGCTCAAAGCCCCGTCCAACCTGGCCTTGAACACCTGCAGGAATGGGGCATTGACAGCTTCCCTGGGCAACCTGTTACAGTACCTCACCACCCTCACAGTAAAGAATTTCTTCCTAATATCCAATCTAAATCTACCCTCCTTCAGTTTGAAACCGTTACCTCTCGTCCTATCATTACACTCCCTGATCCAGAGTCCCTCCCCAGCTTTCCTGTAGCCCCCTTTAGGTACTGGAAGGCTGCTATAAGGTCTCCTTGGAGCCTTCTCTTCTCCAGGCTGAACAACCCCAATTCTCTCAGCCTGTCCTCATAGCAGAGGGGCTCCAGCCCTCTGATCATCTTCATGGCCCTCTGCTGGACCCATTCCAACAGCTCCACGTCCTTCTTGTGCTGAGGACTCCAGAGCTGGATGCAGTACTCCAGGTGGGGTCTCACCAGAGCAGAGCAAAGGGGCAGAATCACCTCCCTCGACCTGCTGGCCACGTTTCTTTTGATGCGGCCCAGGATGCAGTTGGCAAGAATCATGCAGAAAAGCAACCCTGGAGTCCTTGGTCCCTGTGATTTGCCTGGGTCAGCAGAGCAGGGGCGGGCAGTGTGTGTGTAGTAACATGCAAAAATGCTGTTATCATTTGAGCACCTGATTTCCAAGTTTCGGGGTAAATTTCCTGTTCTGCTTCAGGTTTGGTTTTGAATGCTCTTTTCTATGTAAATGACACCATTTAACTAAATGAGCCCTCTTCCACATACAGAGGACTTGTGAATTCAAAGAAATGAGGAACCGCACCTGGCGGGTGAGCTCAGAAAGCCGATGTTCGTTTTCTTTTATTTAAATTTTGGGTCCCTTGAGAACAGCGAGTTAAGGGAGGGCTTTCTGCGCCCAGCCAGCGCGCTGGAGGTGCTGCAGAGTGGCGGCCACGTCTGTCGGCTGCATGAACATCCCTTGTGAGCTCTGCGCGGCACCGTGGCCTGCCACAGGCAGAGCCAGAGTCTTCTCAGCTGAAATCTTAGCCCTGAGCTCCAGGAGACCAAAATAGAGAATGTAGTTCTTATTTTAAACAGCAAAAATTCCATCTGTTTTCCATAAGCAAATTCTGACCATATGATGTATGGGGTGTCTGAACCAGCATCCTCTGTCCCACAAGGAACCTTTGCGATGGATTTCCATGAGAGCTGCAGTCGGATCAGGGCAAGGAGCTGGCATGTCGCTGATATTTCAGCCCAGAAAGCCAACCGCATCCTGGGCTGCACCCCCAGCAGCGTGGGCAGCAGGGCAAGGGGGGAATTCTGCCCTTCTGCTCCGGTATGTGAGACCCCCCTGCAGTGCTGCCTCCAGGTCCGGGGCCACCAACAGCAGAAGGACACGGAGCTGTTGGAGCAGAGCCAGAGGAGGCCACGGAGATGATCCAAGGGCTGGAGCTCCTCTGCTGTGAGGACAGGCTGAGAGAGTTGGGGGTGTTCATCCTGGAGAAGAGAAGGCTCCGGGGAAACCTTCGAGCCCCTTCCAGTCCCTAAAGGGGGCTTATAAGAAAGATGGGGACAAACATTTTAGCAGGGCCTGTTGTGATAGGACAAGGGGTAATGGTTTTAAAGTACCAGAGGGTAGATTTAGGTTAGATATAAGGAAGAAATGTTTTACGCTGTGGGTGGTGAAACACCAGCCCAGGTTACCCAGAGAGGTGGTAGGTGCCCCATCCCTGGAAACATCCAAGGCCAGGTTGGACGGGGCTCTGAGCAACCTGATCTAGTTGAAGATGTCCCTGCTCATGGCAGAGGGGTTGGTCTAGATGGCCTTTAAAGGTCCCTTCCAACCCAAACCATTCTATGAGTTTATGATTGTATTTAGAAAGTACGGGAGGTGTCAGGAACCTTGGATGTGGCTGTGCCCGCACACAGCATGGGCCGGCTGGCCATCGCCCTGTGCTGTGCAAGGACGGACATCACGGATAGCCAACAGCACCGGCCTTATCGGGGCAGTCTGTTTCTCTGCAAGAATTCAACCCAGTACCACACATCTGGAAAGAAGACACATTAATATATTTTATCTAGAATTTCACGTTTGGTTTTGTGAACACATGGAGAGCTGGAGGAAATTGCTCTGCTCTGCTGAAGGCGTTTAAGACAATAGTAAGAAAAGGTGCAGGACTGCTGTGGATTTTAGTTTTTTCATCACACTGGATTTTGTCCTGCTTGGGAACGTAGCTGTTAAAAGTGTCTGCTGCTTTTCTAACAGGAGATATCCACCTAAATCTTGGCGTAGATTGTCATCTCTCTGCAGGCCAAACAGAGACCTTGTGCATTGATTCCAGGGGAGAATTCCCCATGGAGCACTCGTGCTTCTGCCTCCCATGTCGAGGTAGCCCTCTGTGTTCGACGTGTAAATCACACGTCTCTGCACTGACTCACTAGTAAAATACTGCAGCTCTAAAAATAATGTGCATTGCTCTCATGAGAATATTTTTTATCAATTGGCCCATAAAAGTTCACCGAGGAATTATGCGCGTACCAATATATCTCTAACATCCTCCCACCCTTGATAGCGTCTATTTGCTATAGATCAAATTGGATTTTAATTTGTTCTCTTTCACACACACAGTTTTATTTTTTGGGTGTATAGATGGTGCTTAGATAAAACAATGAGTCTTCGGGGATTTTGGTTATATGTATCACTACTTTTCATGACTTGGTGGCATTGGCCAACAGCAGATATCGCAGGCCTTACACTACATATCTATGCCCAGCCAGCTGCGTTGGCAGCCTCTTGAATATTGCGTGCCTCGTAACCATTGCTGGATCAATTGGAAGGGACGGATTTCCCTGGGTGGCCATGGCAGCCGTAAGTCCCCTTAGCATCATCCCCTGCCCACGCTCCGGATGCCCAAGCGCTACGGGCAGCGGCTGTCTCTCCCTTCATGCATCACCTGGGATTTGCACTGACTTCTCGCACTTGAGGACATCTCTGTGCTGCCTTCACGGCTGTGACAGTCCCTAAGCGCTAGAGGTGAAGTCGCCCATGTGAAGCCCAGGGTGCTCTGCCAGCAGCCTGGCCGATGTGCTGCATCCCCTCAGATGGCAATCCCAACCCTGCCGGCAACACCGATGTGCTTTGGGCCAGAGCAAACCCTCTTTGCAATAGCAATAGGGCAGACCTATTGGACTGGTTGAACCAGATGATCTCCAGAGGTCCCTTCCAACCCCTATCATTCTGTGATTCTGTGACCTGAGCTTCATCCCACGTGGTTTTCTCCATCCCACGGAGGGGCTGGGGCTGTCGGAGGTCTCAGTGCGGAAATGTATGTCATGGATCCAGCCGTTTCCATAGGGTTTGTGTCCGGTGGTGCAGTGGGGCAGCAGCACATGCTGGCCTCCCGTGGGGCCTGGCAGGGAGCTGGGGTTGAAGGCACAAGGGACGGTGACACCCGTGAAGCTGGTCTGCAGGAAAAAGGGTATTTCCCAGCCGGCGCCTGGTCCCCAGCTGCCCCTCAGCCTCCAGCCTTGGGATCCAGCCTAAAGCTAACCGGATCCAAACACTGTTTTTCCTGGTGCCCAGCAAGGTGTGTATTTAAGCTGTGGCCTCGATACGCTATCTAGAGCAAGGTGTTTATAGCTGAACTGTAAATTAAGCGCTCCCTTCTTTCCCACACAGGGGGGAGGGAACTTGGACTCTGGAAAAAGACCCGGCCATGCTCCTTCGTCCCGGCTCCTGCAGCTGAAATCATGCGAGGGCTGGAAGGGGCTGAGCAGAGGTTAGGCGCGATGGCAGCACGAGGACAGGATGATTTATCCCAAGTCACTGCGGGGCAGGGGGATATCTTTATCTCCGCCGAGCCCCACAGCTGGCTGATAGAGCACGGCTCTTTTCTCCCTTAATAAGCACGCGGGCAGCGTGTATAATTCTTGCAGAGGTGTCCTGCTAACCCAAACAGAGATTCTGCAAACTTTATGTGCTCGGAAGATAAAAGGTAATGAGACTCCATACATTTCCTGGCCGAGCTCCTTCACCAACCTCTCAATTGCTTACAAAATGCCCTCTCGTAACCTCTCCATTAGAAATAGATTGGAGGTCTTAATTCTCCTCTTATCACAGACAGCGCCCAGGGGAAAGAGTCATGTCCTTCCCCTCCTGCACTCTGGGAGGGATTTGCTTCCCGGGCAGGTTGTAACCCAGAGCAGGTTCCTGTGCCTCGGGCTGTAATGCAGGCGGACAGGGAGGTGGCAGGGATCCGTGGCAGTTCATATATCTGCGCCGATGGAGAAGAATTAAAGAAACCGGAGTGCATTGAAAGCAGATGATTGTATTCCTGAGGTCAGGCTATTACATTTTATTTATCATTTAAAAATAATATGTCTGCTGCCCTTTGAAACCTGCTGAAATGCAGCCCTGCTGGTGCTGTCCTTAATTCACAGGAAAGAGGAATTTCTGTTCTTCATTAAAAAAAAAGATGCTGGCGGCTTTTATTTTTGTGGTTCAAAGTTGCTCAAAACCTATTTTAAGCTTCCTGATTGTTTTAAACCGTGGCTGGTGCTTGGCATGCCCACCTGCCATTGCTCCCTTGCTCCCTGGCTCCCTGGTCCAGCCGGTGAACAGAAACACGGTGCTTTAGCCTGGTCCGGTGCCGACTCAGAAACCCATGGTCAGTCCCCAGCCCTGACACAGCGATCCTGTTTCTAGCGCTGAATTCTGTAAGTCCTGTTCTCTCTGTTTCTGTAGGTAAATAAGCTAAGGTAAAGGAGCTGGTACCTACCCGTCTTGCCCGGAGCCGCCCGGGAGCGGGTCTGTGCGTGCTGCGTCCAGCCCCGGGGAGCTCTGCCCGCTCTCCTGCCGCAGATGCTCCCAGTATCCACGCTCCACACTGGGGCCAGATGGCAATACCTGTTGCTGGTGTAAGCTGGGATGTGTTTCCTCTAAATCCAACATATAAACCTGTCCAGGCTCTAGCGAGGCTGATGTGAGGGGTGCA
The DNA here is from genome assembly GCF_028500815.1 of Rissa tridactyla. Lineage (NCBI taxonomy): Eukaryota > Metazoa > Chordata > Aves > Charadriiformes > Laridae > Rissa > Rissa tridactyla. The sequence goes on along the minus strand of NC_071475.1, from coordinate 11,981,137 downwards.
CCCTGTTTCTCAGGATGTTTAGGATGAGCCAGCGGGCAGCAGCAGGGCAAGCACTGTGCTGCCGGCGGGGCACGTGGGCAAACCAAGGGACAGCAGTCTGATCTAGTTGAAGATGTCCCTGCTAACTGCAGGGGTGTTGGGCTAGATGACCTTTAAATGTCCCTTCCAACCCAACACATTCATTGATCCTATGACACCTCTAGCCTGCTCTCTGCCATCTGATGGGCTGGGGCAGTCCCTTGGACAAGCACAAAATCATGATCCTGAAGTTTTGGATGGATTTATCAGGCTGTGCTGCTCAAATGGCCCAAGAGTGTCTGCCCAAGGCCAGTGCAACCCTTACTGGTTTTTGCTTACTCAGGAGACTGGCAAATCGGAGCTGCTCCTCCCAAGGCATTGCAATGCCGGGAGCCGAGTGCCAGAATATCACCAAATGACTATTGATTTTCTAGCAGGGCGTCTGAGTTGCAGGCAAGAGAACTGCTCTTCAGCCTGGCTGCATGTTGTGAAGAGGAGAAAATCAACAAAGTGTCATTTAAAGGCACCAGTGTGCCTTGCCGACCCCGCGCGCGCTGGGTACCAGAGAGATCTTTGTTCCACGGGCAGCAGCAGGCGTCCCTATTGTTTCTGCATCACGTCGATTGAACACTTTGGGGGCTGTGCAAGCAGGAGATGCACACAGGGCTTGCTTTTTTGTGGGTCTGTGCCCATGGGGACAGTACAAAGGTGGTTGGGGAGCTCCCCGGGCGCCCAAGGCGCCCAAGGCAGGCATCTTGCAGCACAGGGCCGGTGCCATGCCCGCGAGCCACCCCCTCGCCCATGCCCGTGGCATGCCCACCGTTTTTTGGTGGCTGTGGCTGCTCAGAGGCTTTGTGCAGTGAGCTGCACTTTCCGAGGTGCAGCTGAGAGTTGCAGACCTGCTGCCGATGAACACCAGCGCCTGTTGCTATAACTACAGCGCTCAGAAATCCATCCTGTGCTGCCGCAGGCGCCTCTTGCAGGCAGAACTGCCGGCGTGGCAGGGTGTGGGGGGGCTTGTTTGGCTTATTATTTATGACGTCAATTATGGTGAAATTGTGTCTCGAAACCAAATTCTGCCGGGTTTGTTTCTATATTTCAGCAGCTGCAGGAAAGACGAGGTCTCCCATGTTCGGACTGTCAGTGGCAGCGCGGGGACAGTGTCCTGCAGCCACCATGCTAAGCCCCTGGCCCCGGTGCCATGCCTTCCCGAGCCACAGGGCTGGCCTCCAGCAACAGGTAGGTTCATTCCCCAGGACTGTCACCATGAGGGATGCATGTCTGGGCCAGGGCACCAAAGCGATGCTCCTCCGGCACCGTGAGAGCCATTTGTGCTGCAGAAAGTGCTGCCTCAGTTTCCCCGCCATCTCTGCAATAAGCTCACACTTTGCCATGGTACCAATACAGCACCTCTCCCTGTCTGCTAGGAGGACGTGGTAAGAGCAGACCTGACCTTGGCAATCCCAAGCATAAATACCGGCTGGGCAGAGAATGGATTGAGAGCGGCCCTGAGGAGAAGGACTTGGGGGTGTTGGTGGGTGAGAAGCTCAACATGAGCCGGCAACATGCGCTCGCAGAAGGCCAACCGCATCCTGGGCTGCATCCCCAGCAGCATGGCCAGCAGAGTGAAGGGGGGGATTGTCCCCCTCTGCTCCGTTCTGGGGAGACCCCCCTGCAGTGCTGCCTCCAGCTCTGGGGCACCAACAGCAGAAGGATGCTGGAGCGGAGCCAGAGGAGGCCACGGAGATGATCCAAGGGCTGGAGCCCCTCTGCTGTGATGAGGCTGAGAGAGTTGGGGGTGTTCATCCTGGAGAAGAGAAGGCTCCGGGGAAACCTTTGAGCCCCTTCCAGTCCCTAAAGGGGGCTTATAAGAAAGATGGGGACAAACATTTTAGCAGGGCCTGTTGCGATAGGACAAGGGGTAATGGTTTTAAAGTACCAGAGGGTAGATTTAGATTAGATATAAGGAAGAAATATTTCACTCAGTGGGACGTATTTTACCCCCTCAATCCCAGGCACAGTCCAGGGTTTTTTTCCAGCAGAAGAAGCCCTGCAGCAGAGGGAAGAAGTCAGTCCTGCCTTGGTGAGTGCTTCATCAGGAGAGATGGCCAAAAAACACTGTTTCTTCCCACTCATCCTTTAATCCACAGCGATTGGGGGCGAGGGGAGGGAGGCAGCCTGCGAAGTCTCTCCCAGGGCTGCTGCACCCCAGTGTTTATCAGTGGCTCCGCTCCCTCTGCCCCAGCGAGGTCTGTCGGCTGCGAGAGGGACCAGAGGGCACAAAATCTTCTGCAAAACATGGCCAGGCCTGGCCGGGGCGGTTTGGAGCAAGTTCTAGCTGCTCAGCACCAGCTCCTCCTCCGCTACAGCAGGCCACTCTGCAGAGCTGGGGCTTGAAGCTGCTCTTTGTTTGGGAGACTGGAGGTTTCCTGGGATAAATAAAGGCTCTGAATTGACCGGCACGTAGCTGGAGGAGATGTGCATCCTCTCCTTGCCTTGCACTGAAGATCTGAAGCGGGTAATGACTCTGCTTGCCTAATTTAACCACTGCCCAACTCTAAATAATTACAAGCCCTTTTAGCTTTGTTCCTGCATGAGCCTTTAAGTGTTTCCTTTGGAAAAGGCTTTGCTCGTGCTAAATGCGGAGGCTGTGAGCTTCTCGGAGCCTTTCCAGGATAGCATCAACTGCAGGCTGCCAATAGAGCAGGCTGCAACACGTGCGGAAGGCTGACGGGTCTGGCACAGGAGTGCCCTGGGCAGGGAAGGCGCCAACGGCAGCCAGAAACTTGATTTTCCTCCTCTCCTTTGCAAGGAGGGAGGAGGAGGAAAGTAGAGCCGCATTGGACAACATCTTTCAACTGTATGCCTTGAACCGAGTCATAAAACTGTGTGGAGGGATTCATTTCTGGTGCCTTGGCATACTGCTTGCAGCGGAGCAGTGGGACATAAATTCCTCGGTGGGGTCAGGCTTTGCCGCCGGCGAGGGGGGAGCAGGGGGCAGGCTGATGCCCCGGCCACCGCTCCGGTCCTGCTCCCACATCTGCGGCATGACCTTGTGTACGAGGTGACTGTATGCCGTGGGACTGGGATGCGGAGTCTCCTGGAGCCCGCTGCAGGAAAGCGCTGGCTGAGAGGCTTTTTATCCTATAGCTGCACTCACACAGGGATGCTCTTGCACGCAAAGGTCAGCATCGCAGGTGTACAGCCATGCTGTTTGATGAACTCGAGGTCGTTTAGATGCATTTTATAGCTGCAGCACTCTGGAGATGGCATCAGGAAAGGGCCTCCCTAGGGGATGCTCCCTGTGGGAAGCAGATCCCAGCTGGGGCTCCCCGGCCCCAGCAGCATCAGCCACGGAGCCCCGTGCTGCCTCTCTCCCCGGTGCCCATCCACGTGTTGGGGCAGCTCGTGCCCACGTCCGTCCTGCTAGCCAGGCGGGAAGACGGCAGTCCCCTCCGCTGGGGACGGGAACCTCAGGGCTGTGAGCCATTGGGAAGCGAATGGGCAGGGATGGTGTTTAAAATAAAGGCAATTTGTGTGGAGTGGGCGAAGGGGGTTTATGGCAATAAGCAGCTATCAGGCTTATGAAATGGGTCCGGCAATGACTTGATGTACTATGCTGCAAGCAGGGGGAAACCGTGGCAGAGTTATCCAGGGATCAGCAACCCCCTCAAAATTTATTAACCGCAAAGGTTCAGTATTTATGTCTTAATTGTCTGCTAGACACAATGCCGCAGACAAGAAATGACTTATTTTCTCCCCTCGGCTCTAAAACATGGGCGATGATCTCTCCCCTACTTTAAGAAGGGTTATAGCGCTGTCAGAAAAGGCTGGGGTATTTTAAAATGCCGGCATCCAGGCTGGTAAGACGGTGAAGGACCTGCCCATGTTTTCGGCATCATGACTGAACTTCTCCTCCAGCCCCACTGAAGAGCTGGCACCACACAGCGCTCCGCAGAAAGCGGGAGGTGTGTGCAAGTGTGGCTGTGACACAGAGATGTGTTTATGAATGTAAAATAGTTATTTAGCAAACCGCCAGAACTGGAGGCTAACTGATGTTAAATGGAGCAGCTGTTGGCTTCTATTTTCCTCCAGCAGCTTATCAGAGATCATCTCTTCAATCAAAGGCACTTAAAAAATCTCTGACAATCAATTCATATTCTACTCTGTGCTGGGGAGAGAAGAAATACTAATAAAAGACCTCCCATGATTGCCTCTGTAATTTCCTTTGTACAAGATAAGTTTAGGTCCCAGTTCATAAAGTACAACACGTAGGACATTAAGTTGTTGTTTTATTCAGAAAAATGCTGCCAGCCCCTAAAGAATTCAATTTTGTGATTCATTAAACCTTTATTCCACGTCTCTATATCAGGCTCTTTGAATACATAATCCCAGACAGACTTGATCGGTAAAAAGATAATCCTATTTTTAGCTTGGAAAAGCATCTATACAACAGCAAGGAAAACTTTCATAGCCGAGCAAGGAAAACATAGAAGATCCCGCGACGTTACGGTAACAACAAAATGCTCATTAAAACTGACGGCTTTATAGAAGCTAACTGGAGCCAGGGAAAAGACCGTACATAAATACATGAATGGCGCTTTGTTGTGTCGTTATCCCATCTTATTCATGTCCTTGAAGTATCTCCTGCAGGAAAAAAAGTGCGTGTTGGGATGCCGTGGTGAGGAGTGGGACTCGTGCTGCCGTGGCGGGGGAGCGGGAGGGTGGCTTGAACGTCCCTCTGGGCTACGGGAGGAGAGGCGATGGTCTGCGGCTCCCCCGGGGTGCGAGGCAGCTCTCCTGCCCCAAGAAATGTCGGGGGGACATCCCGAGGGGTTTCAAGGTTAAGATGTGACTCTGCACTGCTGTGCCTCGTTTTCCCTTTGCACCACTGCGAAACAGGTTTGCAGCCTTTCTGCTGCTCGTATCTGAGCTTTTCTCTTGAAGAATGAGGTGGGGTCTGTAGTTTTATTGCCTTTTCGTCTTGGTTAAGGTCTTGACAAGAAGGCTGGTGGGCAGCTGAGCGCCCCAGAGAGCTGGCAGAGGGCTGCCGGGGATGCTTCAGAAAGCAGCTCCCCTCGGCTGGTGAAACAAGCCTGTCAGGAAAACGCAAATTCACCAGAGAGCAGGTATCAGGTGAGAAATATTACCCAGAATCACAGAATCGTAGGGTTGGAAGGGACCTCGAGATGTTCTCTCCGTCCAGGTGTTTGTGCTTAGGATACAGTCGTTTGGATGTGCTGGCTTGGATTTTGCTCTTTCTCCTAATTGTAAGTAATGGGAAAGCAGATGTTTAGGGCCATATTTATCAAGGCACTTAGGTATCTAACTACCGCTGTAGGGTTTGCCAGCCCCAAACGCACATTTTAACTCCCTTCCTTCAAAATCTCTACAAGGAGGATATTGGGTTGTTTGGGTTTTTTTTTCACGTGATGCTCTTTTATCAATTAGAGATCTAATGGAGGAGCAGGGAGACGGGCGTCTGCTGGTGAAACTGCCTGCGACACCTCTGCTGTGGGCAGGCTGCCACCAGCCTCTGCCCCAGCCCCCCCGGCCCCAGCTCCTGAAACCTCCCCGGCTCCTCGGGGCAGCTTTGGGTTTTCACTTTGTGATTTGAATTTTTGATCTGGGCAGCATTGGGCACACGGGTACAAGCCCCAGGAGCCCCCCGCCTGGGAGCCGCTGGGCTTGTTGGCACTTCATCACATTAAATGTGAGTGGCTTCATTGAGACCCACGGCAGCCCAGCAGCCAGGACACCACAACCACAGCCGTTGGCTCCACCTCGTCCGTTCCCAGGTGCCGAGAGAAGCTGGACGGGTAATAAGGGAGTTTCTACGACATCCCCAATGCTGCAAGGCTTTATACTGTGGGGACACCAGGGCTGGGGGGTGCTGAGGTGCCCAGCACTCCCATCCTGGCCAGGAACCCCCCAGTAAATCCCTAGGATCCCCGTGCACCCATTTCTGCCTCGCTTTCTGCCAGTCCTGCTGGGAACGGAGCTGTTTGTGACTCCTGATTGATGGCGGGCATAAAACCCTCCTGCTGAGACGAGCGTGGTTTATTGCTCCGTAATTCATCCCCCGAGGGAGGCGGCTGCCCCGTGCCCCGACCATGATACCCGCCTATGGTGATATATGGCTCGAAGGCCACCGCGTGCCCTGCGGTCCCCAGCCGTGCCCCACGGTCGGATGGGGCTGGCAGTGGGGGGAGAGCTCCAGAAGGGGTTGGGTTCAGGCTGCTCAGTCATGTAGGCACAGTGCCATGTTGTGTGTGTGTGTGTATATATATATGTATGTATATACATACACATGCATTTGAAGACCCTCTCTGCAGCGTCCCACTTGAAGTGGGGGAGTTCAAAATCTCCCAGTTAGCTGGAAATCAGCCTCTGGGCCACCCACCCGTGGGTATCTGCAGTCTTCTCAGGGCAACAGGTAGCAGAGTGAGCTGCCACGCAGCCAGCATCACCTCGTGCCTGACCTTTATCTGCCCGAGGAAGGAGAGCGATAACTCACCGGCAGCACTGCCACCACTGACTTAATTGGTCTCATCTCACGAGCGAAGATAAAGGTCGCTTCATAGCTGAGTTCAGCCAATATGTTCTCCATATGGACAAGAAATGTTGCTTTTGTGTTAGCCGTGTGCTGAAGTAGGGCTTTTTTCTTCTTTTTTTTTTTCCATGGGGTTTTAAACTTCAATGTAGCTAAGCACCAGTCATTAAAAAATAGCTCCAGCTATGAGAAGAAGTTATGGTATTTATAGGCAGTTAAAAGAAATCACTGCTTCCCATTTAATGCTGCAGTTCAGCAAATCACTTAAGTGCACAGTTAAATTGCAGCGCATGATGAATCCTCCCCACGTTCGGCAAAGCGTCGCAGCATGTGCTCACCTTCCCTTGCAATCCCAGGGACTTAAGCGTGCTCTTAAGAAGGGAAAAAGCAATATTTATGGGCTTTACTCAGGGCTGGGCTGAATCAAGGCCATTTTATTAGCAGAAAATGTAGAGATATTACATCAAAGCAAATGTTATTTATAAAGAGCCACATTCCTTTTCTGATGACAAGACAATTGTGGGAAGTGATCAAAGGTTCGAAAGTTAAGGCGAAGGTGTTACTTGCAGAGGCACATGGGAGAGGACGTCCTCACCCCCTCGGGCTTATCTGCTCGCTGCTGCTCACAAGCTAATATTGACATGGGCTCCCAAACACCATGCTTAAGGGCATTGCTTGTTTAAATAGTGGTATTTAACATAACAAACACGGTAATCATTGTATCAACACTCCTGGCTGGGAGATCTTGCATATCTGAGGAGGGTTTCAGCCCCAGCGAGCTGGCTGCAGGGAGGGCCACTGGTCTTGGCGTGGTGACGCTTTGTCACAGGCAAAGTGGGTGGCAGGGACAGGGGGAGTGACAAGGGTGGGGGACGGAGGTGCCCAGCAAATCTCCATCCTCTGCCATGCTTCTTCAGCAGGCCCTGGCTGAGCAGCCGCAGAGGCATGGAGGAGGACACAGGGTTTGGGAGCTGGTGGCCAGCTGCTGCCTGACGGCATCACCCTGCCTGCGTGAGGGGCATCTCTCCTCCCAGCTGGCCCCAGAAGGGGGACTGGGGGGTTCCGTGATGCTCACACCCAGTGCAAGCAGCTGTGGGTCATCTCCCCAAATCCTGCTGCTGCTGGGCAAAGGAAAAGCCTGAATTAGAGAGCTGGCCTGCATTCAAAAGCCAGTCCTGGAGCAAGGAGGCAGGGGACAGAGATGGGATGAGGCATGGAGGTGGCATGGGGAGGTGGGATCCCTGGAGCCCTCCATGGCACAGACATTGCCCAGGGAGCCCCCACCGCAGGGGACAAGCCCCCAGGCCCAGGTAAGGGGCTCATTTACCTCCCAGGAGGAGGACGGGGAATGCTGGTGAAGTGTTCTCTAAATGCTGTGCATTAATTGCTCTGATAATTACCCGTCAGGGTGCCAGGGCCTGGTGGAACAGCAGGCGGGAAGGGGTGGGAGAAGTCGAAGAGGGAGCCCAGCGCGTCCCTGCGCAGAGGAGGTCCCCTCCAGCGTCCCTGCCTCTGCGCAGGGGTGGCAAAGCACACTGCTGAAGGCTGGGTGCTCCAAGCCCACCCTGTCTGACTGCTCAGCCCTCTGCATCAGAGACGACAGAAAAAGGAGCGTTTCCTCGGCACGGTAACTCCCGGCGAGTGCCAGCTTTCATCAAGAAGTAAATGCCTGAATAATCTCAGCTGATCTTTTCTCACACCCCTCTCGGGACCGAGGCGTGGAGGATCAAATTCCTCTCCCTCCTTCCTGGAAACACAGCTTATTCAAAGAAATCCTGGTGATATCCAAAGGAATCCCGTTGTTCTCCAAAGAAATGGTGTCCACAGGAACTCAGCACTAACGACTGGCGCCGGTGCCCGTCCCGGGGAGCCGGGAGCGTGGCAGCTGCCGTGCAGGCAGCCTGCGGGGACAGCCACCAGCGCTGGCCTGGGATTCACCGGGGTTGAGGTGAAATTTGATTGCTTCCTTTGCAGATGGCAGTAAGGTTGTGACCCAAAGGCTCGGGAACATCTCCGGTTCCTGAATTTGCTTCCCTTTGAACGCTCGATGCCAAAAAAAAAAAAAAGAAGTAGCAAGATCCCAAGACGTTTTGGTTTTGTGAGGCTGGTGTCACTGCTGCCTGAGAGCTCGTCATCACTCGTGCTGGAGGCGGTGAGGGCAGCCCTGCCCCAAACGGGACCGGTGGCTGGGCAGACCCACTTTGGGCTGCCTGGGAGGGGACATCTGCATCCAGGACCGCTTCTCCTTCAGACATCTGTTAAAGCTTTGAGCCCTTGGCAATCCATTATTAAAAACTCTCTTTGACTTCAGCAAGAGCAGGATTTCTTCTTTAGGCTGGGTTTTGAGCAGGGAAGGGATTTCAGCTTGGGGAAGCTGGGCTGGATTAGTCTTTTGTGTACGGGCTTCAAACATCTTTCACATTCACTTCAGCTTTACCTGTGTTGAACCAGGAAATAAATAATGTATATGGGAAGTAGGGTAATGCATTGTGGCACCGAAACCCTGGAGATGGCTGAATAATAAATAAAAGCCTCTCTCCTTTTATCAGTGGCTTATGTCCTCGCTGGCTGAGTATCAAGCCGGGCAGCCAGAAGAACAGTGTAAGGGTGAAGGGAGAGGAGAGGGAAAGGCAGTGGGAGCACAACAACTCTGTGGGGAAGCCCCTGGGACCCCCAAGAGTGGCAGAGGGGCTGCCAGCAGCACAGCTGGCCTGGCCCCGGCCCCTGGGAGCCATGGTTATCAGCCACCCTCATCCACAAACCCTGCCACCCGGCACCATTTTGGGGTGCGCTGAGAGAAATCAGTACCTTACCTGCAGGGTGAGCTTGTATAAGGGCTGCTCGTCATTTTACGTGGCTGTATCACACACAGGCTCAGTGCGGTTCTGGTGAGGATGGGATTTTGTCCTACAAAGCAGCATCCCCCTGTCAGGGGCTGAGACCTGTCTACAGGCATGTGCTGAGACAGGGTTTGGGGAGTTTTGCTCCTTGCTTGGCCAGGGTGGTCCCACAGAGCTGTGCCAGAGGCATCCCAGAAGCTCCAAAATTGAGCAATTTAGAGAAAAGCGTTAAATCCTGACCTCCGTCAATCACGGAGTCATGAATTGCAGGAAATGCTGGGGGGCAGGTGGGGAAGGGGAGGGCGAAGGGGAAGGTCTGAGCCTGAGCTGAACCCCAGCAGCAGAATGTGCATGTAAAGACCCTTGGAGCAAGAGCCATTTCCACGAAAGCAGGACCCAGCCTGCCGCCCCAGACCGCAGCCGCGGGAGCTGTGTGTGCATCTCGGCAGCTGCGCAGCCACTTCAAACAGGGATGCTCTGTAGCTGAAATGAAGCGTTGGCAGCTACAGGCAGGGATCACTTCTCTCCGTGCACACCTGTCTCCAAAGCTTGTAACTGCATTGTTCATATTTAGGCTGCGGCAGAGAAATGTGTTTTATACCTAATGTTTGATCCCAGGAGTGCTGGCAGGTTTTTGGGTTCTCTTGTCCCTCTGTGTGCTCCTGGAGGGTTTGGCCTCAGACATCTGAGAGATGGAGCAAAGGGGGGCTCATCCCACGGCTCTCCTTGGAGATGGAGGCACAGGGGGCTACTGAACCACGTCCCTAAGGAGAGAAAAATGTAGAGGAGTCTGTCTTCGTGAGACCTGCTAAAAACCAGATCATTTCTGCAAGTCGCTGTGGCCGCTGCAGTTAATCGATGCAGTTTGTTTGCCTTTGGGGCAGAGGGTATCGATCCCCTTTGTCCTCCCTCCCTCCTTGCCTGATGCCAGGTGCCTAAAACGTGTCCAAGTTGTGCCGGTGCCAGGCCGAGTGGCAGCTGAATTATCACCTGGGTCACCCTGTTGCTGTTGGAAATGCACAATAAGCTCCCAGCTAAGAGGGAGAGACAGAGAGAGAGAGAGAGAAAATAAAAAAGCCAAACAAAACCCCCCAGCAGCTGCTCAGCAGCCCAGGCAGGCAAGCCCTCGCCACGCATGCCAGCCAGCAAAAAGCGTGGCAAGAACAATGCCCAGAGCCGGGTGCTGCTGATGGCTCGGAGGAGGTGTTCCTATTCTTTTGGGACCCCCCTGCACGAGGGCTGTTCGAAGGGGCTGGCCCTGTGTGGGTGCTGCTCCCGCGACTGGTGGCCGTGACTCCCGGCTGCCGGGCTGGGAAAGCTGCCTCTGGGGTGGCTTCCCCTGCCCGGCGGGTGGCTGCAGCAGCGGCACGGCTCTCCTCTGCCCGACAGCTTCGCTCTCGTCATTACACAGCTTAATGTGATTCCCCTTCCAGCCTGGCTCTGCAACAGGTACCAGCTCTAACGAGGTTAACTCCCAAGGCTACGCGCGGGGGCTTGAGATACGACTGAGCCGTTGCGTTCGGCCGGCTCCCAGCGTGACAGCTTCCCCGGCAAGGTCTGCGTGGGGCATTGGGATTGCTGCTGGCAGGAGGCGAGGTCCATGGCCCACCCTGTACACACGCATTCTCTCTGGCGGACTTCCATCCCGTCCTTTCCTTCCATGCCTTCCTCTCCTGTCTCAGGGTGACGGATCCAGCATGGTATTTTCCTCTAACAGTTGTGGCTATGCCAAGGGCTTAAAAAAATATAGTGGGTGCTAGAAATAGTGATGGTGATCTAAGAATTGGGATTCACACGACTGCTGGAGTTGGAAGTTTTGTAAGGTGGATTATCATTAATTTCCCAATCAGCTAATGTGAGATAATGATGCTAGTGCCCTTTCAATGCTAGCAGCATCGGTAAGAGCCGGGTCTGGTGGTCACTCTGATGCCAGCCAAGCCTGAGTGACGAGAAGGGCTCAGCCCACACAACTACAGCTGGAGTTTCCCTCCTGTTTGAGCACAGGGATGATTTGGCTGCATCCCAAAGCACCCAGCTTTTGGGTGCTATGCACTTCTCAAAACCGTCTAAGGCACCCGTGAAGTGCTTGGAAACCCGTCCCTTGAACCAACTGGATTCAATGGGAGTTGCTTGTACAACCTCCGGGAGCACAAACAAGCACTGAAGTAGCAAAGCGTGTTATTCTGGCACAGCCGAAACCATCAGGAGTGCCCCTGCTAGGGCTGGAGAGGCAGGTTTAATGCCTCTTTTGATACACAGCAGAAGCATTCATAGAAAGCGAGGGACATTCATCAAACACCTGAAGCACACGCTTCTGCACGGCTGATGGGAGCCAGCTGCAGATGTTTATACTCGTGCCCTTGCTGGGGGAGCAGAGAGGGGTTTCCTCCGCCGCAAGGAAGTGCTGTGTAAGCTGCGAGTAAGTGCGCGTGGAGCGGGGCTGTGGGGCTCTGGCCTGTGTCACTCGTGCTGAGCGGCGTGATGGGGCATTACAGCGAGTCGCTGCTGGACCGTGAATAAATGGCCAAAGGAAGCTCAGTGTGGGCTGGTTCCTGAGCCCTGGCAGGCAGCGAGCAGCTCTCCGCAGGTGTTACACCAGGCTGACTCCATTAGTCTGGGTAGCCAGAGAAATCCCAGACGAAGAATGAATTTTCTCTGTAGCAGCTGGGCTGCCTGGGCACATGGCTGTACCCAGCACTCACATGCCTTGATCATTCCTTTTCATTTTCCTGCGGGAAATAGCAGAAACAGCCTTCCTCCTGTGCTGCGTGTCACCAGGGAGCTTACGATGTCCCTGCGCAGCTGGGAACATCTCTTAGCGGTGCCAGGCATCTCACCCCCGCAGTGTGGCCCTCGGGTATCTGTGCTGCGGTAGACGGGAGATGCACAGCCCTTGGGAGATGCACAGCCCGCGAGAGAAGCCTCTTGCCGATGTAGCGATACCAGCCTGATCTGCGCTGCTGGCTGCATCATCTCCCCAGGTGCCTTCGCTGCAAAAGGGCATGGGGGCAGGAGTGGCACAGGACCCGCAGCACCCACGAGTGCTGCGTCTGGTCCCCACATTCGTCTCCTTGCTGCTCGGCCAAGCGTCAAGTTCCGCAGCCACTCTCTAGATCCCATTTAAAATCCTGCGCGCACATTATTGCTATTCACCAAGAAGTATTTTGACAGGGCTCTGTGATACACTAATTAGAAACAGTCACTTAAAATCCACATCTGAAATGCGTTGTGGAATTGAGGTTCAAGGAGTGCAGGTTTGCTACAGACACTGGGTTCCTAAAGAACAATTTCCCACACCTAAATAATGATGTTTTCCATCATGTTACATCCATTAGCTATAGCTTGGCAGTTGCATCCATCATAATACGCTATTTCGGGGAAATAAATGAGTGTATTTTTCTCCGTGAGAACCAAGGCAAAAATATCTCGCTGCTGAAATATTGAGCAGGTTTATACAGCTAGACCAAATGCAGATTATTGCTCTCATACGTTGATTGAGGCATTACCATACAGCATAGACTAGTCTGCTTTCTTGCAGTCCTGTAACTTCAGAACTAACATTTTCATAGTTACTACTTATTAAGTTTGCTTTTAAACTACGCAATTAGCCTTCCAGCAATGTTATTAAGCGATATCATGGCTCTCCCAGAACCAGCCTGGCTGTATTTATAGCTGTTCCCAGTAGCCGAGGCACTTCTCAGTCTCCTTGCCTTGGCAGGGTGTCTGCTTTCCCTTTGCTTTTTAAAAGCATTTCAATTGAATTTCCCAAGTTCTTCCCCACCAGACGTATATGCCAGCAGATCCCTGATTTTCTACTTCCAGAACAGGGACTCTGGTCGTGCATTTCGGAAAGAAGAGTGACACAGCTCCAGACACATATGCCTTCCTTGGTCCCCGTGTGCCGTTGATGGGAAGAACATTGACATTCCCATCGTACTCTGTCAGCATCATTTCTGCTTGGTGTCGGAGCGGGATGTGCTGCTCCGGTGGGATGAGCCAAGGAGGAGGAATGGAGGAGTGTTTCACTGTGCCCTGAGCAGCGCCCCTCACATGCGCTCCCCGTGTGTCCCTGGGTGCCCTTCCGCTCTCATTTTCCCAGCTGTGAACTGGAAATGATGGCAGTTCATTGTTCATCTTGTGAGGATCAACAAGTAGCTCGCAGGGCTCACAGGACGCCAGGTAAAAGCTGCCTCTTGCTGGTCTGAGGGGCCTCACCCAGCGCCTCTGAGGTCAGTGGGACTTGAATTGGATTTCCCACCCCCTGGAAGAAGGGGATGGCCCATCTGGGGTTGATTTAAACCCAGCCCGGTCTGCAGTTTAACTGCATCCGTGAGGCCGCTGATGTGAAACCGCTCCTCGCCTGGGAGGAGGAAGAGAGAGGAAGCGCTCCCAGACGTCCCTGCCAGACGGTCCCCATATCCCCATGGGCACTGCACGGCCCCTCCGAGTCCCCCGGCCCCCCCAAGAAATGGTGCATCATCTGCTGAGGTGCAACTGAATCATGGGGTAGGTGGACGATACTGAATGGGAACAAGCAATCAAATATACCACTTCTTCCATGCTCTGGCCACAGTATTTGCCAGCTGGGAATCCTTTCCCTGATCAACAGTGAGGAAAATAATACATTGAGGGCTGCAGTGGGGTGTCACTCTGCCTTGGTCTGGGACTGACACCCAGGTGATGTTGTACAGAAATGGGTGTACTGGGGGGTGGAGAACCGCGGGCTGATTCACAAGCATCACGCAAACAGCAGAGAGTTTGGAAAATGTGCCGGTTCAAGATTTTCGGTGGTATAATCACAGGATATTTAAAAAGGTTGATTCTCAACGAGCCTAATCAAAGGGAAGTTCCTGAACCTCAGCTGCAAAGTGAGACCCCATGCTGTAACAACACGAGCCCTAATGTCAGAGCTTTAATGGCGTACAAGAGCATAAAGTGCTCCTGGGACAGTGACAGTAGACACTGCACGGAGCGAGTGAGCAGCAGAGAGAAGCGGGGTCTGGAATGAGCACCTTCCTCTCGCACGCCGGGTGCTGATACAGGAGATAGGAAACATCAACGGGATCTTCTGCTCCCAACCGTGCTGCTCCCATTGATTTCTAAAGCAATAAAATTGGCCTTTAGTCAGCCACTGCAAAGTTGCATAAAGCATATTTGATGGATTACACCTATCAAAACTTTTAGCAAGAGGAACAGGTACAATTAACAGGCTGCGTACAGGATCTTCTCTGCAATTTTTTCCTTGACATCATCAGTAATTACCTGCACTAAACATGCTGCTGCTGCGCTCGGGCTTGTCAATCAAGAGGCAGCTCAGACCCAGAACATCATAAATTCACTGTCATAAATTTTGCTGCTGGGCTGAGGGAGAAGCGCTGTCGGAAGGGGACCTAGCATCCGCAGGGCTTCGCATCCCTCCCTGCGCCCTTGCGGCTGAGGTCAGGGAAGCAAATTATTACGGAGCTGTGCCACACGCACTGGCTGAAAATGCCAGCGCTTCCAGCTCTCCAGAAGAGCCATCCCACAATTACCTTATGCGAGCCTGGCAGTTCCCTCCGCTGGAGAGATACAAGGTTATTAAGCAAATATGATTAATGAATAAAAGAACCTCTGGCAGGCTGGAACGAGGCTCCGAGGCCCACCGGGCTCTGGGAGGATTCGTCGGCTCGCGCTTTGGGAACTGCATCAGGTTTCTGCAGTAATATGATTAACACGCTGTGTAATGGGATAAATCCATCCCAAGTGTCCCTCTGGTTAAGCCTCTGCGTGGACACCTGGGATGAATTTGGCCCTTTTACAGTGGATGCACTTGACAGAGCTGTACTACTAAGCTGGAAGGAAGGAGGGTACCAAGACACTACTACAGCCGGGGAGGAGGTGGCAAAAAGGATGGAGAGGACAGATGGATCTGGAAGGGCGCAGAGGGATCCAGCCCAGCGCCTGCCCTTGCCACTCTGCCGGAGTGCGGGGAGGGCTGTGGGGTGGGAGCAGATGTGTGCTGAGCCTGAGTGCCTGCCATCCCCGTGGCCGGCTGACACACCGTGGCACCTCCTGGCCAAAGCCGTGGGACTTGGCCACGTGCTGGCCTGCCATACAGCGCTGCTGCTCCCAGCTCCAGAAAACACGGAGCTGCCAGACCTCGCCGGCTGGAGGAATGGGAAGGATGGGGAATGCTGCCTTCCTTATCTGCGGGGCCAGATTGTGAGCAGCTGCGGGCAGATAAAGAGCGATGGAGATCGGCTGGAGGAAGGCATTTGCTTCCCCAGCAAAGCAAACTCTCTCCCTCTTCCCAACATACTCTGACAGCAGCCAGGCTGCCTTCTGGGCAGGGAATCTTCTCTGCCGCAGGGGTAAAAGCAAGAGGATGGATGATGCAAGAGCAGGAACTTGAGTGACCGACTTCAGTTTATTTGTAGACTTCTGCTTTATCTTGCCCTGTTGGGGCTGCTGCTGCTTCCTACTCCCCTGCCCAGGATGAGTGTCCCCTGCCAAAGGACAGAATGGCTGGGAGAAGCCCATGGTGGCCAGGTTTGGCTGTGTGTTTGGCTCTGGTATTGCAATGCTCTTCCATAGGTAGGCTCCATTCTGCTGCAGTGTCCTGTAAGACATTAATTGCAATATGATCACAGAATAGAATCATAGAATGTGTTGGGTTGGAAGGGACCTTTAAAGGTCATCTAGTCCATGATTTTCTTAGCCATTCCAATATACCTTCCATTTCAGGTAAGTTCCATGTTTTTGTGCTGTTTTAATAATTCCCAGCAAGTAACTTTGTTTTCCAGACTTGGGTAGTTTCATGCAACTGTTCATTGCAGTCCCTGACAGTTTGCTTTAGTCTCGTAATTACTGAGTGATCACAAGGAATCGAGTCGTTTAGAGGAACTGCCTAGAAAGGGATTAATCGCAACCAGACCTCGTTAAAATCCCGTTGACACACCAATTCCCCACACTTACAGAACCTGACCACCGTGTGAAAATTGATATTTATGCTGAGGAGTGTCAATGCGCTGCCTGTGCACCGTTCCCTGATTTACTGTCCTCCGGGGTTTGAACTCTGGGGCTGCAGTGAGATGCGCTGCTTGATTTCCAAGCCCCGAAAATGAAATAACTGCCCACTCGGGCCCTTTGGCACTAAATGTGATCAGCACATTAATGCCGCTAGATTCTGTGGATGATCAGCACTCCAGCCTAAGTCACCTGATTTCTCGCGCTCCGATTCCTGCAAACTTGTTGAACTGGATGAAAACTGTAGCAGAACAGCCAAATTTTGCAATAGGGATCAAAAGTCTGCTGCTGGACATGCCTTAAATTCACTCCTCTTGGCTTGTGGTCCCCCTCTGTCCTGCTGGCTAATGGGGGACAGCCTTGGCACACTGGTGACAGATTTCCAAGGAGGCCAAAACTGTTGGAGGAAGTTTTTCTGGAGGCAAGGTGACTCTCTGGGGCTGCTGGGGACTCATCTTCTCCCCGAGTAGCATGTCCTGTGGCTGGTTGAAGAGATGTCCCTCCCTGAGGCCTGGGACAGGTTTCAGAGTTTGTTGAAAATGATAAAAAAATCTCTCTTAGTTACCAGTATTATGACACAACAAAACAGAATTTTTTGTGATATTCTCTACAGTGGAAAAACTCTGCGAAAAAGTGTCTGTTGGCTTTGAAAATCGCTTGCTCCAATACTCTTAACAGATGGACTGCTGCTCACAGCGATGTGGCTGGTCTGCGCTTGCAACCCTTTAGCTCCCGTGGAGACATAAATGTTTTGTTAGGAAACAGCAAGTTCTGCCAGAGATTGTGGCCGTGGCCTCTGGGGCATGGAGGCAGCGGGCAGGAGAGCAGAAGCCCCGTCCCCATACCCCAAGCCCCATGCCCCACAGCCTGCCCAGCCCCAGGCGCTACCCAAGGCACTGGCATGACATTTACACTCTACAGCTCTTCCATGGGATGCTGCTACGGCCTGGGTGGAGCATCTTGCTGAAAAGGATGCCAAGGCACACTCACTGGAGCAGGGGATGCTAATAATTTTAATGATTCTGGTTTGACCAATAACTGGTCTGTTAATGCAGTCTCTGCAACTAGGAACGACAGGTTTATTTCTGTACCTCTCAGGAGAGAGGCTGGAGCTATTATAAAGTTGCTAAGCTATTATTATACACAGGTATTAAGGCTGAACGAAGAAGCTGAGTGTTATGAGGGCGTACGAAAGAGAAACCTCAGAGGTGCACAGGAGAAGTTAGGGGAGGCAATGGTGAGGCATTCGTAGTGAGAAGGGTCTGATTCAGCTGTGGGACCAACCAAAGCCAGAGAAGATAAACCATAAGTCACCTTTGAGGTCTTGACAAACCATTTTCTTCAGCCATACGACTGATTTGTGTGGATTCCTACAGGGAGGTGAGCACGAGAGCCGGCCCCACATTGAGGATTTAATAGAATCATAGAGTACTAGGTCGGAAGGGACCTCAAGGATCATCTGGTCCAACCTTTCATGGCAAAAGCGCAGTCTAGACAAGATGGCCCAGCACCCTGCCCAGCTGAATCTTTAAAGTGTCTACACCAGATCTCTAAATGCTGTTGTGCTCTGCGGTGTGAGCAGAGACCAGCTGAGCTCCGAAACTCAGGGAAGAGCCCACCTCTGATAGCACTTGCTATGGGCCGCTGCAAAAATGATGTTGTAGTTTGCAAAGCTTGTGTATTCAGTGTGAGTGAGTCTGCGATGGCTGTAAGGTCCAAATTCAAGCCACTGGCTGGAGGAGGGACGCTTGGCGAGAAGGGAACAGGTTCTCTGGCCCAGGTTGCCCAGGGAAGTTGTCAATGCCCCATCCCTGGAGGCGTTCAAGGCCAGGTTGGACGGGGCTTTGAGCAACCTGGTCTAGCGGGAGGTGTCCCTGCCCACAGCAGGGGGGTTGGAACTAGATGATCTTTAAGGTCCCTTCCAACCCGAACCATTCTGTAATTCTGTGAAGGGAGGATGCCAGGTGGAGCTAGCACATGGAGAGGACGCCTCGAAACCCAGTGTGGGTAGCGTCTTGGATCCACTCAGAGTTTAGAAGCTCTAAACACAGTGGGATACAGCAGCTGGATCTTTTTCCAGCAATCTGAACATCCACCACAGGGAACAGAGCCAGGGCTGTGACACATGAGCACAAAACGTTAGTCAGAAAGGACAAATGGAATGTGAAAAACCACCAGAAACTCCCGAAGTGGGTCAAATTCCTTGATGCATCTAACAATAGATGTAGGATAGGAAGGGCAGGGTCAATCTGGTTGCACGCCCTCCTGCGCCTCCCAAAATCTGGGCTCCATCGTGGGTCTGACTCCATCATGGCGAAATTCAAAGCAGGCGGCTGAAACGGTGGAAGTCAGAGGCTCCGGCTGTGCCTCCTCCGCCCGGGCCTGCCTGGCATAATATTAGCTTCACGCCTGAACGAGGAGGACTTGGCTTATTAAACTTGCAAACCTGCCTTGCACTAGCCCTTGGGTATTTAGGACTGCTGGGTCTCTGGGGCAGGATGCTCTAATGCTACTTTTACGCCACGTCTACCGCAACGAGGCCTCCTTAATTGGCTTGTGGTTCCCACCAGCACTGCAAGCAAAGAGCAAGTGATGGAGAAAAACCTGCCAGCGCCACAGCTACCGTTTGGCGCTGGTGCATCATTAGTTCACACGTCATCTCTCTCCCCAAAGACAAACAACATGGGAAGCCCAAAAGGTCTGTGGGGAGGATACACAGCAAAATCCAAGTGCAAGAAGTGGGGGGATACAGGCAGTCATCATCCACAAGGCATCCCCCTGCCCCGTCCAGCTGCTCCCCTTCACCGAGTCCTGACTTTTCAATAGCAGGAGGGGGAATTTGCAGTGAAATTGTCTTTTTTTTTTTTTCCTCTTTATTTTTTAAAAAATAGCTTCCCCCCACCCCCTTCCCTGCTTTAATCACTTTAAAACAACCCAGGAGGAGCGAGACTAGGGTAAATAAATGTGGGAACCAGGGGAGTTCTTGAACTGTTAAAGAAATCAATATAAATCACAGAGTAACCTTGCCCTGATATCTTTCTTATCACCTCTGAGGCTCTACCTGCCTTTGTCTAACAACAATCTCAGTTAATTAGATAATTAATCTAATTATCTAATTAGGTGGAATTGCTAATAGCTATTCCACCTAATTAGGCCAGTGGCTGTATCTCAGCAGCAGCGGTTCTCTCTTTCTGGCTAACCCTCCACCTTCTGCCGTGCCTGAAACCAGGCTCTGACACAATTCACAGCTCTTTGTTTGCTTTAACCAAAACCACCTGGAAACGGTTTCACATTCTTACTCGGGCTTTCCTTGAATGAAAGCAAGGTGGCCAGTTGGAAAGTAGAAAAGGAAGCTCTCAGCAGAAGATTAATTTTTTTAGCAATGAATGCAGTAAGATCTTCATTTTTTTTTAATTTGTTCTCTCGGTGTAAGATTAATTTTAGCTCTGAATGCAGCAACCTGTTACGAATTGATCCTAGGGAAACATATTGCCCCGACGGTGGGGAAAGAGTGTAAGTAGCTTTTCCCCCGCCCCTTTTCATTTGGACAAGTTTAGCTAACTCATGGCTGTGGTCCCAAACACGGTCTCTTCCCCTGCAGAAGCGCAGGTTGTTCTCTGGCTGCAGCTTTCCCAATCTGTCCTACGTGCGATGGCACAAGGGAGCCAGGCAGAATTAAACCCAGCCTAAGGCTGTTGGTTGCCCTGGCAGCAGAGTCCCGCTGCTCGTCACTGCAGGGATGCTGTAGCTGGCAGCACCATGACACCAGTTTTGGATCAGTGATGGCAACACCGCTGTCCCCTCAGGAGCTGTGGATGCCTTTGGGTCTGCAAAGCTACCACACGGCACTCACGGGGTTTTTTTTCCTTTAATGTCTAAATTAGATTTAAGAGCATTTTAGTACATTCTAAAACCAATTGGCAGCTGTCTGCAAAGCAGGCAGCCAGACTTGGCCCTGAGAAAAGATCGATGTGCTCACGCTTCGCACCCAGAGCTCTGCTTTCTCGGGATCCCACCTTATGCACCAGCCTAAGCCTAAGAGAAGCCATTCAAAAGCTGAGGAGTCAAGGATTTAGACTCTTCCAGTCCAAGGAACCCTTGATGGCTCACACCATCACTATCAGTTGCTGGAGAGCCTCACTGGAGCCCCTCCGACACCTACAGCCGTGGCAGGCATCACTTGGTGCAGTGCTCGGGAAAGGAGGCATCGGGCTCAGAAATCAGCGCTGTGTGTTGCAGAGTCCACAGGAACCCTGGCTGGAGTCTAGAGAAGATAAAATGGCCAGGTAGGTTCTGGGGATTTTAAAAAGATATTTAAAAAAGAGCATTTCTGCAATAGACTACTACTCTCTCCTGGAAATGCTTCCTTCCTGTAGTGCTCCCAGGTTAATCTGCTGCAATAGCATCCAGACCTGTGATCTGGTTCTGGGGAGAGAGTCCTGCTCCTGCCTACATCTTCCTGCTCCACTGGGATGATGGGCAACGGGTGAATCCATGGCTTTTCATTTTGCTTTCCCTGTGTTTTGGGTTTCTTTTTTTTTTAATATATATATAACTGAAGCACCATAAAATGTCTCCTTGGGGTAGTTTGATTTTTCTTTAAAAAAAAAAAAAGTCATATATTATATATATATTTTTGAACAGCTTGGAGCAAAGTTGTCTCAGCATTCTCATTTTGAAACCCCCATATTGAGGTGTTTATTGCAGCATAGTGAAAATTCACATTTAGTTGAAACTTGGCAAATGTTTTTTGGCTTGAAGCAAGTTTTCTTTTTGAAGGAGTTTACCATTAAGTGTTTAAGGTGGTTTTTTTTTTTCTTTTCCTTTCTCTCTATTTTTCTTTTCAAAAAGCAACACGTTCCAGAGCTGGGTTCAGAAACACTAGGCCGGCTCTGCACCAAGTGTGAAAGCTGCAAGTAAAGCACAGAGCTGCAGCCATTCATGCTTTTTCTAACATCTGTTAAGGGAACGGGAGGAAGGGAATTCAAGCTGTACTCTACGAGAAAAGAGGCTTTTTTGTTGTTGTTTTGGTGAGTCCTGCATAGCTGCGTTCCCACCAGATGCCGGTGATCCTAATGCCAGCTGCACAGAGCACAGCATCTCTGACCGCCTGGAGCTGGTCCCTTCACACGCCCCAGAGCAAGACAAATTTGCTGTACCTGTAAGAAAACTGAGTGTGTGGCAGGGCCGTGGTTCTATGACTTAGCTGTGTATTGAATAACAACATCCCTGGCAGGGTCTGGGATCATGTTGTTACATTTCCACTGGCATAAATGCAGTTACTGCTGATCTGTTTGTGCTATGGCATCAGTATCGATGATACAGTCTATACTTTTCTTTATATTCACCTTTTTTTTTTTTTTTTTTTTTTCAGGTGTGCAGACCCTGGCAGCCCA
Source organism: Rissa tridactyla (assembly GCF_028500815.1). NCBI lineage: Eukaryota > Metazoa > Chordata > Aves > Charadriiformes > Laridae > Rissa > Rissa tridactyla. The sequence goes on along the minus strand of NC_071475.1, from coordinate 11,959,325 downwards.
GGAGAGCTCAGCGGCACTGGCACCGACCTCCTCTGCCCCTTTTCAGCCTGCAAGCCATGAGATGGAGGTGGGTGAGGATGAGGATGGACAGAGAATACAACCAGATCTCAGGCAGTGCATCTGCAGGGCCTGCCTTAATGGCCACATGTCTCCATATGGAGGAAGGTGAACATCTCCAGAGAGAGCCAGGACCTTCCTGCCGCCAGAGATGGATGGTTCCTAACCCTGAAGCCAAACAGGATTTCTTCTGAGGTTCTGAAATATTATAGACAGGGTTCAGTTTGTTTGGTTTGTTTTTTTTCCTCCCACTTCGAGTTTCTAGCAGCAGCCAGAAGTGGAAGTACTGAAGTCTCTAGAGTAAGCCTGCTTTCTCTGGGTCTGTCTTGCAAACTCAGAAAGTTTGAAGAGACCTGATAATCACCTTCACCCCTGCTAATTCATCAGCTTAGTCTCCCCCCAAGGGGAGTGCCCTACCTGAGATGGCTCTGCCCACGCGACCGTGCCAGCTGGCTGCCACAGCAGTGGTCACGAGAATAGGAAAAAATAGCATGGGTACTTTTGGGCCAGTCCTTCTGGTGCTTTTTCCATTTTTGCTGTCCCGTTGAAGTTTCCACAACAGAACTGTGCCTGTGCTGTGAAGATACCAACTTATTACCACCATTTTGTATCAGAGATATGACAATTTCACTGCATTATTTAAGACACCTTGCTGGGATACCTGCGGTTGGACAAGTGTCTGTACTGGGGTTTTTCAGCCCCTTCCATGACACATTATTGACTTAGGTGATTGAATTGCAATGTTGACTTGTTGGTTTCCCTTCCTCTTTCCCCTTCTCATCTTATTCTAATTTTTTTTTATTTTATTAGATATTATTTTTTGACATGTGCTCCCACGTATCATTGCTATGTAGATATTACACCGATCTATTTACCAATTTCCACTTGCCGTGTTTCATTAGACTATTCAGCAGCTTCGTGTCTTTCCTCATCGTGGGCTTCAATGTTCTACAAACAGCATGGAGCTAGAAGATCAAGGTGCTTTTTCTTGGTTGCCAGCATCTAGCACAAAGGGGAGGCAGATTTGGAGACGTTTCTTGTTTCTATGGATAATAATCAATAAGACCCATTAAGGAGACAACTACATACATCACTAAACTTTGACCTCTGCTCTCCAGAGCAGTCCCAAGATGCCTATTCATACGCTGGTGACATCCAGATTGCGCTATTGCAAAAGCCTCTTTGCTTGGGAAGGGATTACAGATTTAAATTGCACAGCCTTTGCTATCTGTAGAATACAGCGTGCAGGATGCTTAGCTGGAGCCTCTAGTTTTTGTTGGCTTTCTTTTCTACTCAGCCCAGTTTTATATTTAATGCTGTTACACGCAGAGTTTTTTATGCCTCTCTACCTTTTCAGGCTGTTTTCTACCCCTGTCTGTCCGGCATTTTAAGGGTTTGCAGACCCCAGAGATTCTTGGCACTGGCTGTTGCTTGCATATTGCTCCTCATCTTTCAGATCCTTTTTCTACTACGTTGTTCTTCGGCTGTTTCTGATAGAAAGTTTTTGGCTTGGTGTTTGAAGTTCCTGATAGTCGGCATTTGATCACTTACTAATTCAGTTCTAAAAGTATTTTCCAAAGAACCCAGGAAAGACTAGTTATAAATAGATTATATTAAAAAAAAGAAAACTTTAAATACACCCTTATTTTGCTGAATAGAGGAAGCTTTAAGTTTTCTGGGAGGAAAAACACACGTACCAAATGTAGAAGCAAACTGGAAATCCCTGGGTGTTTGAGAAATCCATTTCTAGGCACAAAAACTGGATGAAGAGTTGATTTTTCTCCCTGTACCTCTCTCCTTCCCTTGAGAGAGCATCTACTGAGATCTGTTGGCTGGAAACAAGTCAGACAAGCTGATTTGGTGTGGGTGGGTGAGGAGGGAGAGGCAGGACTCGGGTGACAGCAGTAGGGTCTGACCTCAGTGGGATCACAGGGGCAGGAGGGACCGTGTGAGCTGCTCCACTGTGAGATTCCTTCTGTAAGCGATCAAGGTCCATCTTTACATTGACTGCCTTTGCTCCTCCCATTGCCAGGCTGTTTCTGCTCCTCCAAAGGTTAGAAACAGATGTCTAGTTTCCAGCCTACATGTCCAGCATAGCTCAGTCGTGCTCTTTCTTCTCTGCTAGCTCTTTTATTGCTGCGATGTGCTGCCTCCTTCCCCGGTGTATTTTTTAGAGAGAGGTCATATCCCCTCCCAGCCTTTGTTTCCTTAGGCTGAGTTTGTAGAGACTTCTTTCATAAAATAGGCTTTCCATTCCTCTGACCATCCTAGAAACTCTTCTCCATGCTTGCCTCAGCTTGAATGCATTTTTTTTCTTCAGCTGAAGGATTGTCTGGAGAATGGTAATTCCAAGATCTTGCCTTTATATGTTTCCCTGTCTCCATTTGTTGGTACTTCTTCTGATACCCTCTGCTTGACACTGGCCTTTTCAGGAGCTAAGTCACACCAGCGGCACACAAACATCTGAGAGAGGTCTTCTTCCAATGAGCTTCTGCTCTATGTCAGAAAGCTTTATTAGGAGCACCCAGCTGCCTAAGTCAGTTACACTGTATTTCATCCCATTTCCATTTTGCGCTCTCTCAAAGTTATTATCTTCTTCCAATGTGACATTCTCCTTCTCATCTTCAGCTTTTCCTAATGGGGTCGCTAAGGAAAATATCAAGTAATGTTCATACCAAGGCAGTTTTTTTGAGGAGCTCTACCAACGATCTTCCTCCAGCCCCATGGTTCTCTTGCTTCATCCCTTGCCTACTTTGTCATGCCTTTGCTCCCAGCTCAGCTAAAAATATCCCATATGAATGTGCATCCGAGTCTTTACTGAAGTCTGGTAAACGGCACACTGTGTGGTAACTCTTCCTTATCATTTGATTCTCTCCCACAATTACCAGTGAAGTCTCTTAGTGTCCCTGCATTAATCTGAGACGCTTGTTAATTCAGTATGTTTTGCCAGAGCACACACAAATCTCTGTGGTGCACGAGGGTCATCCACCAGCCAGTCCTGTGTTTGCACAATCCCTAGCACAACGCTTTTCCTCCAAAAGCTCACCAACTCAGCCTAGGCCGTGTTTTCAAAGATGCTCTCAAATGCTAAGTGAGACTTCCAAGAGCAGTTTCCTCCTGACTTCTCACTGATGTCGGCACCTGAAGCCGATGGCAGTTAATGCCGTGCTTTGAAAGCAAGCGAGGGTGCAGTTAGTTGGCCACCAGCATCTCTGGTCAACATATGCTTTCTGGTTTGGTATTTTGTTTTGTGGTGAAGACTTCCAGGCTTCTGAGCATAGGCTCACGCTTCCCTTGCCAAGGATGCTCTCATGGTATGGCAAACATTATGCTACTTTGTGTGAAGTCCGCTGGCTTTCACACAGCCTCTTTTTCTTCCAGCCCTTGATGTCTTCCCCTCATCCTGGAAGCCTGGGGAGGCCAAACACATTTAATCCCCTTCAGCAGGACACAGTGAAATGAATGCTGGCGGTTAAGGTGCTCTAGTGTAGCTGGTTCACCATTTCTACCCTCAGTTGCTAATTTCCATTTCCACCCTCTTCTACTAAAAGGTGCTAATCGTGTGGCGATACGCAACTTCCCTGCCCCACAGAGCAGCAGCATCACTTCTGATCCTTTTAGCTCTGGCTAAACTAATAGAGACCTGTGTCCTGAGCCCAACTCCCACTCCTGTGTAACAAATTCCTTGTTAAATCCACAGAAAAGTAATTTACTAGTGGTTAGACTTCAGGCTGTTGAGGACAGCAGTCACTTCTGAGAAGTTACGCACATCTGATGCAAAATTACAAAAATGCGTATTTACCACAGTGACCAACGGGGCCGAGAAGCTCAAGTTAATATTTATGTTTGGCATTGAACCCTATGCACAAATACTGACTTTGGCTGTGTGCGTAGCATCCTGGTTTAGTTTTAAATCCGTTTATACAGATGGTCCAGGTGCAGAGAATTATCCCTGTGCCTCAGCACCCCAGGTTTTGGAGGTCTCACTGCGCTGAAAAGGCTCTTAACAGGGTGCTCCGAGCACCTCTGGCCAGCTGCTCCGGGGAGGGTATGGACTGTCAGTTGCTTTTGGGGCTGAAGAAAAGAACAGGAGCAGCTGCAGCGCTGCTGGGGTGAGGGACGATTCAGGCAAGGGAGATGGGGATGCTGAGCCAGTACAGAGGGGTAACCATGCTCAATCTGTTTCACCCCAACATCTCCAGACCTGACATGAAGGATGTACTGGGCAAAGCCATCTGTGCATGAGCTCCCAGCACAGGCTGTGGCAGCCAGGTTGGCCCGAGAGGCTCATGCCCTGCTCTCCCAGCTGCTGTGAGAGTGCCCACTGTGGGGCCATGTCTCTGGTCATGCCCTGGAAGCATCTGCAACCAGTGTCTCTCTACAAGGTTTTTGTTGTTAAAGATACACATGGTGGGGGAATGGGAGAGGTGGAAAGAAGTGGGTTAACAGGATCCTCTTGCAGTTGAGAGTGCTCTCAAGCAAGGAGTTGCACACTGTTGGCACTGCTGAGAAAGCAGCATCTTCTGGAGGCAAGGGGGGAAATTTCTTCGAGTGTTTTTACCACCACCTGAACAGCACCATGGAGTCTAAAACATTTAGCTGGAATGAGTTTGGTTTGAAAACTTGTGCCATAGATTCACATGTGAGCCTAGAAATTTACTGCTTTCACTTTTCAATTCTAGACTGCTGGAGTTAATGAGAAGAAGTGCTAAATGACTTGCCCAAGGCTGCCTTGAGAGCACACAAGAGCCCAAACTCCATTAAGAACCCACAAATGCTCAGTAGGGTGCACTGCCCATGCCACCTGGGTGAATTTTGAGGCTGGCAGGATAATTGGCTGTGCTAACACCACGGTGTGAAAGAAATACCCCACCAAGGCAGTTCTAATTCAGTTTGACTGTACTTTCAGCCCTTGATTTCTGCCAACGGTCCCTGTCTTGGTGGGTCAGTACCTGCAAGAGCCAACAAGGAAGTGCTGTCTGCAGGATGCAGCATCCCAAAAGCTCCAGCTGGATCAATGCGCGAGCCCACCAGCAGCCATGGTTCCTCCAGGAACCATCCGTGAAGGCAGAGACACCAAACTGCGGCTTGAAGAGTATTTAACAAACTGGGAATGATCACCTCCCAGTGCATGTCCGTGGCTGAATGAAGTCACGCTATACTTGGGTTGCCAAGCTTTTCACACGTGACTTTGAAAGCATTATTTGCTGAGGAAGGAAGGTTTCCAGGGGAATTGATAGGAAAGGATGTAGTAGGTTTTTGGAAAGCAAACAACTTTTGCTGTGAAAAGAAAACACCAACCCTGAAACTTTTTTGAGGAGATAAATTGCTTTCTAAAAATGGGCCGTGGCCCCTTGGTGTTTCCACAAGAACTTACTCTGTGCCTGTGGTGGCTGTCGCTTTGTTTAATGTGGCAATGGGAGCAAAGGGAAGCAGCTGTGGCAGAAAACAGGAGTCAGAAAACAGCCCACATTTCCTCCCAAGTCAAAATTTCAGTGCTTTCTGCCTTTCTGTGCTTCTTCTTGTGTTCTCCACTGCCCTTGTCCCCAAACATGCCTTCATGTCCCCATAAACTTCATTGCCATTAAGGTCTGGTGGCAATTGCACACCAGGACTTTGCGTGCGCTTACGAGACCCCATTAGCACTGCTGAGTTACTGTTCCCACACAGATTCCCGAAGCAAACGTTACTGCTGTAATCTAAAAGAGCAAAAATGTTTGGAAAACAGCAGATGCAATGGGAAAATGACACTTCCTACATGTGATAATTGCGCAACCTTAACTCTGCCCTTGGAGTATGTCTGCTTCTCGCTGTATTGTTCGGGAACTTGTGTGGCGTAGGAAAAAAAGTCATTGGAAGTCTTGGTCTGTACAAATCGCACTTAAAGCAGTTGGCGGAGGTGCTGGCAAGGGTTAAATTACCTGTGTGTGTGTGTGTGGGGGGGGGGAGCTGGGTAGGGTAAGTGGATTACATGCAGCTATTAAAGGCAGAGAGGTGAGTCTGTTTGATCTGACTGTTAAGATGGGCACCAGTGGAGGAGGAAAAACTTCTGTGGCTTATGAGTGAGTCCAGATCACTTTAAAGCACAGGACAGGGTTATGCTTTACCCCTGTCATGGTAGGAGCGTATCCTGCCTTCAGCCCCTTACATTGGTTTGCTTTTTATTTTCCTTGTATTCAGCCATAGGTGGTTACTTTGCTCAGATGTCTTCACCCTGGCCCTACAGCCCCATTCTCCGGGCACGGCCCCAGGCAGACACCGGCCCCAGTTTCTGGCCTGGGGATGAAGTTTGCTCTTCGCTTGGCTTAGTCGCCACTGAGAAATTGGGAAAATATGGTGAAAAAACATCTGCCCTGCAAGGCTTGCGTGGCTAGGAGTGGTTGAACCAACTTTTGTCTTTATCGCTCGTTACTGCTGCCCTTCCCGAGCTGTTCGTGTCCCACATCTCCTGAGGAGCCCGCCCTGCCTGAAAAGTGGCTCAGCAAAGATGGCAAGGGCTTGTCCTTGCCACGTCCCTTCCAGCCCACCCTGCCAGTGCTTCTGCAGCCTCAGTGTGCAGGGGGAGCAAGGCCAAGCCTGGGGCTGGATTGGTGTTTTTTGGGAAGTTCTACTTTTTGGGAAGTGCCACTTTTTGCCAACCCAGGAGTTTTGCAGAACCACAGCTTGTGCTTTTGGGGGGAGCTGATAGACCACCGAGGGATCGACGGGCACGTTTCTGGAAGGCCAATGCAGCGCCATCGGGTGCTGTGCAGGCGAGTGACCTGACGCAAAGGGGGAAGGAAATTCATAAAGGCAGCAGCCGAGGTGTTCGGGAGGGCACAGGAGAGGGCACGGAGCAGGAGTTCGCTCCCGGCTGCCCCGGCCCTACGGGGTAACTTCCAGCGCGGCGGCGAGGCGGGGCCCGGCAGCCCTTCCCTCAGGAGCGGGCCTGCTTCCCCCCCACCGCCCCTGGGCAGGCCGGGGCTGCGCTCTCCCCTCAGGGGCTGCCGCAGGGACGGGCAGGCAACGAGCCCTCCGCGGGGGAAGGGACGGGAGAGGAAGGGGCCGCCTGAGCGGAGCCCGCCCTCCCGCCGCGGCGGGGTCCCGGTGCGGGGGGTAGGGAGGGAGGGAGGCGGCCCGAAGGGGCTCTCGGGCGGGGGCGGAGGTGGGACCCGCCGGGGAGGCGGCGCGGGGGGCGCTCCTCGCTCTCCTCCCCGCCGGGGCTGGCGGCGGGGCCGCCCCCATTGGCCGCGGCGCGGCGGCGAGCTCCGCCCGCCGGAGCGGCGCGGGGAGGGAGAAGAGGGAGGAGGAGGAGGGAGGGCGCCGGGCTGCGCTGCGCTGCTAGTCTGGAGCGGAGCCTGGCAGCGGCAGGAGCGGCGGCGCGGGGGTGAGGAGCAGCCGGAGCCTGCTGGACGGAGGCAGCCCCGTCCCCCCTCCCCCTCGCCTCTTTCTTTGTGCGCAGGGCAGGGGCGGCCCCGATCCATGGTCATGGGCGACAAGAAGAGCCCGACCAGGTGAGCAAGGGAGGGGGGGGACGGGGACTGTGGGGGGGTTGCGCGGGGGCGGGCGGGGAGAGGCACCTAAGATGGAGGGAGCGCGGCGGGGGCCGCCCGTGCCCCGCCGGTCGGCGGTGGGCCCGGCTGGGCGCTGGCGCGGCGGGCGGGAGGGAGGGGATGGCGGTGGGTAGGCCCCTGGCTGGTAGTTGCGTGCGTGTGCTCCGCGGCGGGGGAGCGGGGACGGGGGGGACGGCAGTGGCGGCGAGGGGCTCCTAAGATGGAGGGAGCGGGCGGGGAGGGGGGCGGCGTGCCCGCGCCGCCCCGCCAGGTACACGGGGGGCCGGGGCTGAGGGGGGGGGGGACGCTGCGGGCGGGGAGGGAGGGAGGCTGCTAAGATGGAGGGAGCGTGGAAGGGCAGCAGCAGCAGGAGGAGGAGGAGTGCCGGTGTCTCCCTGCCTGCCGCCGGTGCCAGGGCTGGTGTGGTGTGAGGAGCAGCCATGGCGGCTCCTCTCGCTCGCACTCCCGCTCCGCGCACTCGCTGCTCCCAGACAAAGGGAGGTTTAACAAGGTGGAGGAGGAGGGAAGGCGCCTCCCAGCCTTCAAACTCGCCCTCCCGCCGGGGGAGGGGGGCGGCCCCCGCCGCGGTGCCGGGGGAGGTGGCCCGGCCCGGCGGGGCTCGGCCCGGCCCGGCGGGGCCCTCCCGCGGCGCGGGGCCGGGGGCGGATGGCGGGGCCGCACCGCACCTCTCCGGGAGCCGGCCCCGGTAGGTGTTTGTCGGCCGTTCCCGGGTGCGGGGGGGACGGAGGGTGGGGAGAGCGGCGGGCAGAGCAGGCGCTGGGTTTTGGGGCTCTGTAACATGGTTTCTCATGTGTGTGTTTTCTTTCTCTCCTCCTCCCGCCGCCTCTCTCCTCCTCCCCAAACACACACGTACGCGCACACACACGCTTTCCCTCTCCCTCCCCCTCCTCAAGGCCGAAAAGGCAAGCCAAACCTGCAGCCGATGAAGGCTTTTGGGATTGTAGCGTGTGCACCTTCAGGAACAGCGCTGAAGCCTTCAAATGCAGCATCTGCGATGTCAGGAAAGGCACCTCCACAAGGTACGTCTGCACCTTCCGACACAGCCTTTGCTCCGCGCTGGGCTCCACCGACTTGTTGATTTTTTTTCCGCTATTGCCTGGATATCGGCTGATTGCACCCCCCTTTCCCCCCCGATGCAGTCCCTTCTGTCCCCGTTCAAAAGCGTGTGGATTTTAAAAATTCTCTTTCAAGCATTTAATTGGAGCTGGAAGACATGTTTCGTGGATGTGGTGGCGACCTGAATCTTTTTGTTGTTCTGTGCCTTTTTGTCGCTGATGTACAGAGGACCTCATGGAGATCTGCAGGCAGCCAGAAATGTTCTGGCTGTACTTTGTGGCAGATGGTTTTCTGTGGTTTGGGTGGAGATTTACCTATGTTTTCTACAGGAGTAGAAATGATTGAGGATTAGGGAGCAAGAAAGGAAACGGCTGAAACTAAAGCTGCCACGAGAACAACAGCTCCCTTCCCGAGATGTTGATCTCTCGGTGTCTGTTGTCATCCGAAAGGAATCGGCTTTGTGTTCAGTGTGGGAATGGTGCGGATTGCTGAAAGCTTTAGCTGTCAGGTCTCTCTGATTGCCTCGCACTGAGTAACTGTGGAAGTCTTTACGAGATGGTGAAGCTGAAATACAGTAGTTAATTTAACCTCAACCCTCTCCCCCTTCACCCCCCCCCCAAAGTTTGCACTCTCCCAGTTAATGGGTTCAGAAAGTTTGTCCTGGAAATATCATCTGGTGCTACAACGGGCGTGTGGTGCTCTGCTTTTTCTTTCTTTTTCTGATTTGTTCTACCATGTTGACTTCTGATTATGTTCATATTGTACCTTCCAAATTTGAGTTCCCGTTGCTCTGCTTTGCCAAGGAAGTAGTCCAAAAGATTTCCTTTGTGAAAGGCATCATTTTCCTCCTTTGAGTGAAGCAGCGTATTGAGATGCTCTCATCAGCAGGCTGTTTGCATGACTTGGCTGTCTTGACTTGATTGACAAAGGAGGTGGAAGCATGTTTGGTTGGTTATTGTTCAGGCTGTGCTTTAAACAATGTGAAGTGCCTACATTTTTAATGGGGAGCATGCTTTTGGGCCATTGAAACTGTCTGAGTTACCGCAACAGAGTGCTGTAGTACTTCACTGTGTGTTTCATGATGCACGTTGGTTACAAGTATCCCTGTGCTTTTTACAAAATATATAGAGGTCTTGAGCTTAAAACAGTTCTAAGTAGCGTAGTTATAGCATTGAGTAAGGTCGAGCTTTTGGGACAGTAATGTTCTGTATGCACCTAGAGCTGATTCTTCACTGGTTTTGTTCAATATTGTTTTGTCAATGCTTGATTTCTGTGGTTTTCTGTTTTCCTTGGCTTCCCTGTTTGGCTCAGGTGAAACTCGGTGATTCTGCAGCTGCCTGGTCTTTAACTGTGCTACTACAGTGCGTAGCCTTGCAGTCGCTGTGAGTCCTCACAGCCTCGCGTCAAGCATGTGCATGGGTGTTTGTAGGAGGAGAGCCTTAATGAGATGTAGGAGTCCATATGGGTTGTGTCTTCTATCAGACTCGATCATTGTCATTTGGCCACCATGCTGATGTTCATTTTGGGAGCAGCAGCTTTCTCTTGCCCTTTTTTTTGTTTTAGTGATAATTTTCAAACTGTTTATTGAGGTAGTAGGATGTTTTGTCTTTTAAAGGGCCCTCAAGAGGGATAGCAGTTGATGATTTTGGGTGAAGAACTGTAGCATTACTTGCAGATGTGATCCTCAGGTCTAGAACATTGTACTTCTGTTTAGCTTTTAATGGACCCTTATGAATGGCTTCTAATTTTAATTCATTTAATTCATCAGCTTTCTATTCATTTTTGCTGCTTTTTAAATTACTTTTGTTTGTAGAATTTGAGAAAGTATTTAAAATATTCAATGCACCATCACGTCGTCTTGCATATTTATATCATTTATGAATAAATATAACTGAAAGCAGGAGTGATTGAGCGTTGTGAGTGATTGTCATATGTTGAGAAGTCCTGGGAGGTCAGAGTTCTTTGTTGTGGTATTGCTTTGAGTGCTACAGTATGTGACGTACGAGTCAACGCTGGGGAAATTCTTCGGAATTTTTTAAATAAATGACTGATGTAAAGATACTTAACAAGTTGTGAATGATAATTTATTACTTGAAATATAAGGTGTCTGATGAGCTTGACTTTTAAGTTGCAATTTGACAAGTTGATGACACTTTTCCACATTTAAAGATGCCTTGCTTCATTAGGCTTACTTAAATTTCCAATAAGTGTTATTGATCAAACTCACTTTTAAAAAAACTCAACAAAGTAGTGAAGGACATCGTAGATGTGAGGCAACTGGTTTTCACCAAATTACTGTGGGCAATCACAATATGCCTATTTTTTTTTATTAAGATCTGGTATAACCTACTTCCCCCCCACCCCTTCCCCTGTGAAGCCAGTTATTTGCTGTAGAATTTACTTTCACTGATAAATATTCTCTGATTTGAGAACTAGTTAGGACGTTAGCTAATTCTCACTGTGTGTATATTTTTTCAGACGATATAATATGTTGGTGTGTGGGAGGGGTGGCTGGCAGCAGTTAGAAGTTTTACTTTCTTAGATCCAACTATCCTCTTTCCCTAGGATCTCGTAAAAGGAGCTTCAAACACAGGGAGTTTTAGAGTTGACGTGGCAAGTCAAAGTCACTGCAGATGCTAAACAGTTAAATTGCACCTGAATACTTTTTCACGGGGCTGTTTATAAATATTTCAGTTGCACTTTTAAATAAAAATGAGGTCAAATCCATCTCTAGAGAATTGGGAGATGTCGTGCAAAGATTGCATTAAACCTGTAGTACTTACTTGAATACTGGATTTGTTACAGTACGGCACTAACTCAGCTTTCCTCAACTTTATTCTTGCTATTTTACGGTTAAACATTATTATGCCCTATTTAGGCAAGTATGTTGAATTTTTCTACCGTTTCCCTTCTGTGAGAGTCACAGCAAAGATACAAGCTATGTTCAACACAACATTCAGTTGGGTGAGACAATGATTTAACTGGTTGGCTTGGGAGTGAGCAATGGTAGTGTCTTTGCTGGGGTATACAATAATTTTTTCTTTCCGGGAGGTTTTTGTATTGGTGTAAGGGCACAGGGGACTGGTGCTGGTCACCACTTCCACTTGCCTCCTGTGGTTCTTCTGGTGGTTTGCTCTGGTGTAGCCCCACCAGCTCCTGCACACAAGAGAAGGCTTGAATTAAAACTTCTGCCAGGAACTTTGCTCCACAGACATGCGTTCCCTTCCAATATCCGTTACTTCTTCAAACGCAGAAGGAAAGTTTACTTTGGATTTCCTAGGAATGTGAGGGTAGAATTTGGCCTTGTATTTCCCGTTATGGGGAGCTGTGTGTTCCTATTTGAGGGTAGATGATGGTTCCCTACTTCTGTTTGTTTTTCTTAATGGTATTCTTAGTTCTCCTCCCCTTCGGTTCTCTGATGGTTTCTCTATGTTGTGTTCTATATACCTCTTCTTGTAGCTTCATCTCTCCTCCCGGGCATGGCTGCGCAAGGTGATGGAGCTTCTCTGATGTTAGTTTTTCTCTAACAAGTGCTTTCCTTGTCCAGACTTCACACCCTCTATCATCAGTGTGCCTTGATTACAGAGAAATGCACCAAAAAAAGTCAGTGGCAGATGAGAGATCAACAACTGGATGTCTGATATGCCAATTAACAAAACAATGGGACTTTTTAATATGAAATTAACAAGTTGTAGTGTGTGTGTCCTCTGTAAGGCATGCTCTCAGTAAGCAATCTGTTGTATTTGTTGCCAATACCTGTATACCAGAAGTGCATAGTTTGAAGATTGCATCGAGTGATTTGAACATTGTGGAGGGTTCGGGGAGTATAGGTCGTCCATGTTTCACTCTTCTGCCATTCTTTTGAGGGGAGGTCGAGTTGAAACAATTCACCAGAATTTTAAAGTGAATTTTCTCTTGTGTGGAACAGGTGTCTTGGAATGGCCTTTGTTCCCCATCAGTTCTCCAGAAAATTCCTTTGCATGTTGGCAGGATATAAGCTAGCACCTTGAAGGACGTAAACTACTGTCCATGTCACCATTGAAAAGTATTCTCTTGTTCTGCATCCAAGCTGGGCTGACCAGAATAGACACCAGATAGTCCTGCTATTCCTGGAATGAGGAATCAGGCTCATGATCCAGACCACCATACAAATAAAGTATGCCCTGCTTATTTGCTGTCTATTTGTAGGACTGTTCTTCTAAAAATGCTTGCTTTGTTGTGTAGCAGGTTAGAAGCAAAGTGGTTTCACTCTATTCTTTCAAGTTAAGTAGCTTTCACCTGTGTTAAGGTGGGTTTTATTTAGCATCATAGTGGCCTTTAAGTGGGTTATTTTCTATAAAAATGGAGTACGTGACTTGTCTGGAAAAAGCTGTTGTGGAAGGGACATCGGTGCCTTTACTCTGGAATATTTGTTTTACTAATTGGCCATTTAGATCTATGGTTAAGTCATCCCTATTTTTCCTGTTGATCGCTGAAGTTAAGTGGCAGTTGGATCAGGTGGAGCAAAGCATGGTCTGTACCAGCCTGGAGTTGTGCCAGCGCTCCACAGGGCCATCCAGATCCTGGAGACGTGCCTCCTTGGGGACAGCTTTGTTGGTAATGGATGGGAACAGCATAATTCTGCCTAGGTGGTTTTGAGTGCTGGAATGCTTGATACCTGTTTGCAAAATGTTTGCCTGCACGCAAGTTCTTCAGGCCTCTCTTGTCTCACACGTTGTTTACCAGCACTGTCTAAAAGTAATTAGCTGTTACTTTCTGAGTTTGTAGATTTTTGAGTATTTTTGCTAGGTCTGGCAAACCCGCCAGGGCATGGGAGCTAAGGACAGGAGGAGCCTTTTGCAAACCTAACCTCTTACAAGCAGACGATGCTGATGGTTCACAGCAACCCCCAAATTCTGGGGCTGAGGTTTGACAGTACACCAAGTTTGACTTGTATTGCTGGACCGCAGGTGTCTCAGCCATGTGGCTTGGGGTATTGATCCCTTATAAACTGGCTACTGGTACAGATTCATATTACACTTATTTTTTTTAACTAGCATAGAGTTAGTCTGTGAGACTTCATCTGAGCAGATGAAGCTGTTCAGTTTCAGATCAGCTACTATCTGTCATTCTGGTGCAAGCATAACACTGATGTCTTGTACATCAGCGCTTTTGAAAGAAATAAGAGTTGTGTCCTGATTTGCTCTTTGCTAGTGTTTGGCTCTGGTATTAATGATCTCATTACTGTTACCCCAGGATTTCTCTTGGGTCTCAGCACCTCTGGGGAATCATTCTCAGCAGTGAAGATCCTCAGTATTGATATGCAGCACCTTGGCAATATCCCTTTGCTATGGTTGTCAAATTTGTGTGCTTGAAACGCTGCAGGTGTCAAACACAGCAGGTAGTGTGGTGGCTGCTGTGACTCACTTTGCTTCTATCACTTGGAGAGGATCCTATAATAGCTATACCTGTTGTGGTCTTTTTTAATTAGGGAAAAATGTTAAAATAACAGTAAAACCTGTGTTACAGTTTTCATGTGGATTACCCATCTAGCTTAAAAGATTGTGGATAATGGGGTTTGAAGATCAATCTCTGATTTCTGTTGGAAACTGTATAAAGATCTAATAGATAAACTGTGACACTGAGCGTGTTAATCTATCGCTGATAATATGCAGCATGGATATTATTAATTTTTCCCTTCCTCCAGAGACTGCTTTTTTGGGAGATGGGAATCTAAGTCAAAGTATGTATGTGCGTGTAGGAGGAGAGGGCATGTAACTTTCTTTTATTGCTGTAAACAGACATTGGGATACTGGGATACTGGCCCTGGCTCTCAGCAGGTCCTCGTGGGGAACTGGTAGGCAGAGGAATGCTGAGCAACTTTCTCTGCGTGCCTTTCTTAATTGCCCTGATTGTTTCATGTTCCTGTCAGCCGGCTGCAGAGGGGCTGCTGCATTTGCACGACTGGCATGTGTATATGCACGCTGATGTAGGGTTCACCTAGTAAGTGGAACCTTGTATGAACTGGAAATATAAAAGCGTGTTTGTGGTGTTGACGGCTGCAATAGCTGAGAGCAGGGAGGTGGTGGATGCAAAGTGTGGTTCTCTGCGGCCACCCTCGGCTCCTGTGGGATCTTGGCTGACCTGTGTTGCCTGTTCGTGTTCCCCAGCAGCTCGTAGTGCTGTGGGACTCTGTTTTGGCTGAACTGTTAGGTCCCTCAAAGCAATGCATGGGATCCAAGACCAGTGAGGGATGAAGGCTGGCAAGTAGTGTGCTGTGGATGGGTTATTTTAGCTGGCCACATCCAGCTATAGCCTGGATACCCTGCTGTAACTCCAGGCTGATTGTGAATCAGGTATCACTTGTACTTGGGCTGCTGCAACATGAATTAAACAGTTCTGCTGCTTGTAGGCTTGCCATTCCTTGCTGCAGTGCTGCTCCTCTTCTTCCTGCTCCATCTTACTTGAACAAGCAGACAGGTCCTTTCATGGTCCATCGATAAGAAACACAGAAGTTCACGGCACTTCTGGGAAGTCTTGCTGGTGTTCAGGAATATGGCAGCAGGGCGAGAGACAGTGGCTTGCAGAGTGCTCCTGGGTTCGGCGAAGGATGTGCTCTGCATGTCCTTTATTATGTGCATCTTTCCTTGTCTGCATAATTCTTCTTACGAGGAAACCCACTGACCTATTTTGCGGGATTTCAGGTGGTTCTATAGGTTAGTGTGTTTCAGTCTCGCAATGTAGGTCACTCGCAAGGTGTGCTGGAGTTTCGTAACGCGTAGCTCTGACCTGAAATAAGATTCATACAAACTCTGTGGCTGTGTCTTGCAGCTGTACTTTACGTCTCTCTTTGCACTGGCTGCCTTCTTCACAAGGTAAGAAGAGAAATCTGGGTGTTACCAGAGGGAAGTGGTCTTACCAGGAGGGTTTGTGAGGATTTGTTTAAAGTGTGCATGTTTCAGATAGGTAAGGGCAAATTATCATTATTGCCCCTTCATGTCTATTAAGGACATGGCAAAAAAAAAAAGCAGACCTCAAATACTCAGTAGCCTGTACATGCTATCCTAAGCAGATGTCCAGGATTACACAGTGTGACAGAAATAATGTGGAAATGCCTTCATTACATTTATGTGAGTTCCTTTTACAGTGACACATGCAAAATACATTGATTGTCTCTTTGTGCAGACAGACTTTCTTTGCATCAACCAGAGCTCATTTCACACTTTTTTGGCGCGGCTGGAGGTACCACCAAATCCTTAACATAGCTCTTCCCGTAAGCTGGCTATTAATTAGGAGCATGTTCTTTGTAGCAGAGTGCTAATTGGTACATCAACAAATTCACTGCCTGTTAAACGTTGGAAAGATTGTAGTTCTGACTAGCTCAAATATAAATGAGAGGGAAAAGCATCACTTTTCCTTGCTGGCCTGGTGGTTTTTGTTTGACTCTTCAGTAACTTAGTATCTTCAGTCAGGTGTCAACTCCTTCCTAGAAATAACAAAACTAACTGGCTAAAACTGGGCATTGTTTTCATAGTATTTTATTATTGAAGTGCTGCCTGTATTTCTGAAAGTTAAAAGTACACCCACAGCCGATCTTCTGTTAAGTAATACTGGAAAGGTGTGATAAAAAGAGGTTGTAGGGATCTAAAGTATGGATTGTGAAACCAGGAGACCTGATTTTGAAGCGCATGTGGCCTGATTTGGGGCACTGGCCTGAGGTTGTGGACTAACCCCCTGTGCTACAAGGATCAAAATACTAAAAATCTGTAATTATGTTCTTTACTGCAGAAGAAGTAGTCTTGTTATAGTCAAATTGATTTTAACCTTCAGACAGAGAAACATTTTGAAGCATACATTTTATGGCAATTTGCTGAGAGCTGAAATGTTCCACATCTAAGTAAGCACAGTGTATGCTTTGTGTCAGTTGCTATATGGAGGTGCAAACTTCCAGAAACTATGTTTACAACTTAGATGGGAATATGTTCAGGAGTTCTAGAAACTTTAGTTTGAGGATCTTATCAGATTGGTTGTCTTTAAATAAAAGTGGAAGCAAAATAAGTCAGTTTTGGATTCTGTGTAGGGGTAAACAAGGAATAAATGTTTAGAAGTGTTTTCTGAAGCAGATTGTTCTTCGGGATTTCAGAGTTATGATGGATTGCTTGTATCATGCAGAGGTGCTAAGTGAGACAAAATAATCTTGCCTGAGCTAAAGCTGCCTTCTTCAGATTTATATTGTTGAGTAGACAGACATAAGACTGATCATAATCTGAAATATTTTTCCTGAACAAAATTATTTTTGTGCGGGTGGAACTATTTCTGGGTAATTCACGTGCAACTTGAAATAGTTGAGTCAGGGAGGTGGATGTAGGATGTAAAAGTACTCGGATCTGGTGGCTTCAGTGATGTTGCAATGTTGATGGGAACGTTGCCTGATGAGCGCTGAGCATGGGTTATCCCCTGCACTCTGGGCCCTGAAGATGCAGTATTTTTTAAATTATAAGGGTAGTTCTTGATTGAATAGGATTACTCCCTTTTAAATTTTTTTTTAGCTATGTACCAAATAAATACATGGAAGGATTTGTATTTTCTTTCACTTTTATTTGCAGGTGTCAATGGGAATAGTATGATGTTAGTATGATTTGAGCATGTGTAAAAGAGGCTGGAATTCACCTGTTAGCAAATCATCTAGCTAAATATCGTCCAGTTGCTGTTCTTTAATCTGCATGATTGTATTCCCTGTCTGTTTTAATTTGATCAAGAAACTTCTGTCTATGGTAGGTGTTTCATTCCTTTGTTTAAAAAAAAAATTAATAAAAATCATCTGGATTAGCAGAAGGACATAAATCTTATTTGTCCTGCTTGGACAAAGCATGTGTATATGTTCAGGTTGTTGGAAATGTGTGTTTCTGCTTGAACATTTGGCTCTAATTATGTATCCTGGAGCTCTTATTCTGAAAGTGCTTTCACTGTTTTTTCGGAAGTGGTACTGAGCACTTTCCCTTCCCGAGATGAGATTTCAATGAGAGAGGCAATACATTGATGGATGATGGCCCTGTGATGGAGTCAATCAGCCAGTGCAGTCATTTGTCTCCTGGGGATACAGGGTAGAGCACATCATTAGCAGCAGAAGGGGAGGTTTGCCTCTGTAATGCTAATACAGCCAGGGAGCTGGGGTTGGTGCCTGTTTGCTGCTATTGCTCAGTTACTACAAGTGCCTTACGGAGAAACAAACCCGCTTTCATTTGTTATCTGTAACAGTCATGGGTGTGGATCAATTTAACAACAATATTTAATAAGCTCTAGGAAATGTTTCCAGTTCAGCATAGTGTTAGCAATTCATAAACCTGTATTGCATAAAACTGCTTGTCATAAAAATGGTGAATTATTTTGGAGGAATTGTGTGTTTTGTTTATCTGTAATGACAGGTTTACTGAGTAGACTCATGTGTGTCAAGCATTCGTTACAAGTCTTGGTCCACCTACGAGAAAAGTTTCCTGGTGGTTCTAAGAACTTTTGCAAGAAGTATCTGGATGAGGTCTCATGAATCTCTGTTCAGAGGATCTCTTGAAAAACTAATCAGATTTTCTGGATTCTTCATCGCAAACCAAACTGAAGTGCATGTGAACTAATTCCAACTAGCTGAGTAGAGAAAAACCCAGGTGATCCCTAAACATGTAGAGGGAAAACAGAACAGCCTGGCAGTTTTTAAAATTACATTTTAGACACAAGTAACTTGACTTGTGTAGGAAAGACTGGCAGCTGCCCGATGTCAGCGTGAGATTCGAAGGACGGTGGGTCTTAATCAGAGGAGAAATGTTGCAAGTGAAGATGGTGGGTTGCAGAATTTACTCTAATAGTGTCTGATGGCATCGGGTGGCTTGTCCAAGGCCCGGCTGGGTGGTGTGCTGTTGTGCGGTGGAAGTTATGAGTTAGCTTAAAGGTAGCTTGGTGTGCTCCAGGTGATGGGCATCATCATTTGGCCAGGGAGGACAAGTTAACTTGCAAGTAGCTGTTCCTTCATGGCTGCTTTGCTCCTTTCAGGGCTCTTGCCTCTCGGTGGAGATGGTGTAGTGGTGGTTCCATGGGGAAGAAGTGTGGGTTTGTCCCAAGGTGGGCAGGAGTGCTCCTCTTATGGGATAGAGGGCTGTGAACCTTGTATAAGCAGTATCTCAGTGTCCAGAGATGGTTAATTCCCATGTGACATATAATGAAACTATAACTGTTGTCAGAAAAACGTCATTCTGGATGAGTGGTGCGTGTTTCTGTGTACTTGCCAGCACTGCAACCACAGAGGTGGCACCCAGGGCATCGCCTGTTGTGGGGACTTTTTCCCTTCCCCCCCCCTTTTTAACTCGCTATGACTCTGGACGCTTAGGTCACTCACATGAATAGGTTTACCTGTCTGTAAAGCAAAGGTAGTAAGAAGTCCCTACCGCATGTGGCGTATCGGAGGTTAAGTTAATTTTTGGAAAACACTTTCACATACTGAAGTGTCATCTCAAAAACTGCACGTGAAGTCAGACTTAAAAACCAATATTCCTTTCTCTGAACTATATAGATAATTGTTTAAAAATAAGGGCACAGGCAACAAGAAGAAAAATGATGATACAACTGCTGGGACGATGTGGTGGGTAGACTTTGTACACTTCATTTCACCATTGTGTACAGGGATGTCTCCGCTCCTAAAGCACCTGAGGAATGGCACAGCTCTGTGCTGTGTGGGTGCTAAAGGCATGGGATTGTTAGAGTTGCACAATTTTACATGTGGGTTAGCAGAGTAAGAAACATGCTTCATCATGGGTGTGGGAATACAGTACTCTGGCAGCAATTAAGAGTCATTAATTAGAAGTACTTATTACCGGATGTGACTCAAGTTAGTTGTAAGTTGCTTAACTTCTGAGGTCAAGAAGATCTAATGCATCCGAGATGCGCATTATCAGTGTCTGTGGGACTACGGGGCTATCCACAGGGATAGTCTGTAATGCCACAACTCAAACAGGAATTTTGAGGTTTGTTAAATGACTTATTGACAGTGACAGTTTCGCAACGCCTCTGCAAGCTGGGACCACGCATTCGTATTCAGAAGTTTAGACCTATGAAGGGTTCGTTTAGACTCCTGGGTTGCATTGTCTGGGAACGTACAAGTGTGTGCTGGGAATTTATGCTGCTGTGCTGAGAGTCACTGTTACTCAACCAGCATTCAAAGAAGTGATAGTGAAACTTTATTATAAACAAAAGCTTCCCTGTCTGTATGAAGAGGATGACATTTTTTCCAATTACAAATTAATGAATTGATACAAAAATCAACAGTGAACAGGGCAGTAGAACATCGTGCCTGTATGCTGCCTACCTACCCTTGTAAATGCATGGGAAATCACACCTTTGTGTTCAGCGTATGCGTTTATAACGATGGAAGATGTGAGGGCAGTCTCACAGCTTGTGCTTGGGAGAGGCTACTTCTGCCAACAGCTAGATGTGTCAAGCAAGTCGTGGAAAACCTTCCATAACAAGGTACCTGTTACAGTTCTGTGCCAGTTCTCAGGACTTTTCCTAATGTGCGGGGAGAGTGAGGGATAACACCTAGCAGTAGTTTGTTTTTATTTCCATCTCTTTAGTTTTTCCCCTCTTGTCTTTTTTTTTTTTTGCGTTGTAAGCCAGACGGACATTCCCGCTGGCACTCTGAATTCAAAGCTACGAAATTGTACAGCTATGTACTACACTTACTTGTTTTTAAAAGCCTGTCACAAGCGTGAGTGGGTTTTTTTTTGTATTTTTGTACACAGAGGCATATAGTGTAAGGAACAGGTTTACTTAGTCATGGGTGTGGGAATATGGGCACCGAAATTGCTTTAATAGCAGTTGGTCATTTTATTTCGGAGTGTACTAGCATTTGGAATTCCATCTTGGTTCGACAGGTGGTTGACACTTGTGGAGAATGTGACCTTTTGCTCTTTGCATTGATTTTTCTGAATTGTGTCCAGAGGCTGCAGAAGTCGGTGCAGCACTTTGCTTTCAGCTGCAAGGGCTGGATCAGGGCTCAAAGACAGATGCATCGAGAAGGGAATAAGTTGACATGAAACTTAACGTGGTTATCTTTTGTGATCTTGCTTTGTTCCGAGACTGATTTTTTTCCAGGGAGATATTTTTAATAGATAAAAAAGAATTGAGAAATGAATTGTATTGTATAAAGCCCTAAATGAGACTCGGGGGAAGAGCTTGATCTGTGTCTGTAGCACAGGACTCCTCAGATTGCTTGTTGCACGCAGTCATCCTGGAGCCTCTAAAGTTTGAACAGGGGCCGAGACTGATAAAACTATTTTTTTCAAAGTAAGCGTCTTAGATGGTGACCAAACATTTTTTGTTTTTAAGCAGAAACAAACAAAATACCCAGAAAGTCCAACATATTAATCAAATTTTGCAGAGCTGTAGTTCTCAATGAGTCTCATCTGTCTAAAGTTTAGTCTTTCTCCTGCCAACTGTATAAAATTCTTGGTTTTGATGTTAGTGTACAAATATGCTAGTCTTCATATATCTGTGTGCTCACTTGGATCAAAAAGATTATATTCCTTCTCCATGGAGTTGTATCCATGCCTTTGCTTATAGAGCCGGCAGATTATTAATAGGTAAGATGGCCGATTATCAGTGGCTTCCTGCTTTTCCTCCCTGCTCTAGTTCCGAGTATTATCATTAGCAGCTTTTAAAGTGAGGTTCCTCCTGGAAGAATTTCTGGCTTGAGGCAGAAGAAGTTTTCTTACCAGTTTTGAACTACTGGGACTATTGTGTTTTTTAAAATCCTATTCATCGCTTCACAAAACTGTTACAAGTACATCTTGAATCATGCATAGCCTGAAGAATATCCTGGGGGTAGTGAGAAATAAATAATTGCTTCATTGGGCTGCTCTGCTGTGTAGCTTATATCACGTTGAGTATATGGAAAGGACTGATTTTATTTAGTGTTTTACTGTAACAATTCTCATAGTCTTAAGCCGAGCATTTATCTTAGTAAAATTTAATGTGGTGTTAAGCAAGACATGCAAATGTGTTTTGACTTAAGCTTTTAGTTTGTGAATAGAAATGGTCCAAATCTCTCACCTTTCAAACGTTTGGTAATTATGCTAACTGAAGTCTTACAAGGAAGAGTCTTACCGGGAAAACAACATCCTATTGGAAGGTAGAAACTTTCTGATTAACACTTACAAATAGTTAGTTAATAACTATTTTTACATTTCATTAGATTTATGAAAAAACATGTCTTCAGTCGTTGTTAGCAGAGATGGCAAAAATCTGAGTAACATATCAACATTGTTTTAATTAAGAATACGTTGGTATTCTCCTAAAAATTCACTTTTGACATCCAACTCTTAGGCTTAAAATGAATGTCAAACTCATCTTTTTATACTCCAGGAAAATATGCTCTTTTGCTCAAAACATGCAGCAAAAGCAATCCTACGAAACTCAATTAGAATAATAGAGTACAGCCATTGCAAAATATCATTACAATAGTTAAGTAATTATCCCACTGCATGACTTAGCAAGAGGGATAAATAATGCATGTAGAATTGTGTTGGAGCTTGCAAGGAGGATTCGTGCTGGCAGGGTGGGTGGGAAGGGCCAAGGCAGAGCACGGCTCTGAGGAGGGGGTCTGCTGGGGCCGGTAGCTGATGACTGAAACCTTTCAGTGCTTGTGATAACGAATATGCATCAGAGACCCGATTTTCTGTTTTTTCCTTTAAATTTAAAGATGGCCTTTGGGAAGAAATCTTCCTTGGCTGTGTTAGCACAGCTTGACTCCATCTGCCTCTCGGAGCCGCCTGGCTGCTCCTGGATGGGTGGATTTGGGCTTTGGGGCACAAGCACAGCCAGCCTTTGGGGGGAGGACCTTTTGGAGTGGTGGAGCGGGCACCTGGTAGGGTCCAGCTCTGCCGTTCGAAGGGTGGAAAACCCCCAAGATGCCACTGCGTCAGGGTGCTGATCCCAGTGGCTCACTGCCTCACCTGTCCCACCACTCTTAACTTCTTTCTGTTTCCTCCGCATTCTGAGTTTTGCCCCTCTGTAGGTCTGGGCTGCTCCTCATCTGTTGTTCGCTGGGCTGAGAGCCACTTAGTGCAGTAGTGCAAGGCTTGGAGTCCTGTCGGCAGCTTGTCCCAGACCCTGACCAAGCTGCGAGTCTGGTCAGCAGGAATATTGGCTGTTTGTTCAGTGGACAGATGAGGGGTTTGATTTTTCTTCCTTTCAGCTAGAACTGAATACTCTGAATCTGTCAGTTGCTGTCAAGAGGATTGTACTTTGGATTAGTGAGCTACTGGAAGCAGTTTGAATCGTTGCAGTTAAAAGCATGCTGAACAGTGGTGTAATTAATAGTTATATAATGTCATCAACAAGCTTAGGAAACTAGAATGTAACTTGGAAAGAAATACAGCCCCATGCGATCCCTGCACCGGGCATTTAAAGGATGATGCTTTTCTTCCTGGGACCGTTATGGTCAGGGCAGGCTTGTTGCTGTTGTGCTGGTTCCATCATGAGACTGTGGAAGCACCTTTCTTGCCTTTCCCCTTCCACCCCTTTTTCTCTGATGTCTGTAGCATCAGGACAGGGTCAGACCAAGAACCCTGCTCACTTGAGGCTTGTTGGAGCTATTCTTTCCTTCTGTGATTCCAGAAATCTTCAGTTGCTGTGTAATTATGGATGCTGCACGAAATACAACTCTACAGCTCATGAGAATAATATGCATTTTTGTTGTGCTTTTGAATAGAAATTTCGGGGAAATTATGCACTACCTTTCTGTTATACAGTGCGAGTAAAACTCTGTCAGCTCTTTACCGTATGTGTTTCTAGAGAAGCTGAAATGGTTATTGAGATTTCCAAAGTAGTTTCTGTTTTGTGACAAGCTCGAACCTGTCTGGAAAAGCCATGTATTTCAGCAAGGTAGCACTGTGCACCTGAGACCTCCTGTCTCGTACGTATTGAACTGGGAGTGTGATGCTTTAAGTTGTTTATACTAACTTCCGTGAATATCTTAAGGACACAGAGACGATCAAAATTCTGAGGTGTTACTGTAGTTCTGGGTGAATTTGATAAAAAATTAGTGTAATTATTATTCCCTTGGCTTCTGTTGGCTTAACCCCTTTTGCTTTACTCCGACATCTAAAAATACTTTTTCTCTTAGTTGACATGTAGATGTGGCACTTAGGGACATGGTTTAGTGGTGGACTTGTGTTAGGCTTATGGTTGGACCCAATGATCTTAAAGGTTTTTTCCAACCTAAATGAGTTTGTGGATCTATGAAAAAGGGAGAATTACGCTGGTACAGAACTTGATTTTTCTGTTTCTAAAAAGGTACCTTATCAAACATATTGGTTGGTGATTAATTAGAAAGTATTTCTCATGTCTAGAAAGAGCAGCTTTATATTAAAATGTGATACTATTAAGGCTGCCTGCCCTCCAGTTTTGTATCTACAGTGCTTCCCCGAGTGTCAGTTTGCTCAATATTCACTGCCATTGACCTTGAATAATTAAGAAAAAAGTCTGCTGTTTTGAGGAGATAAATGCAGCTTGTGTTTGGAACGTGGCTGATTAGCTCAGTCGAAAGTGTAATTTTGTGGCTGTAGTTTCTGGTGGGATGGATGCTGCCTTTGCAAAACTTGGTGCCCCACTTCTCTGCTCCCTGATACCAGTTGAAGTTGTGGGTGAAAATCTCCCAGGACTCCAAGATCTGAAATGTGCAATGGACCTCTTCAATTTTCAACGGAAATTACTTTAAACTAATACAGACTTCTTTTACTTACTGAATCACTTTTTCACTGTCAGCCTATTTCCAGTGCAAATCCAAGGCTGTAGTTTTGTTCCGGGTGGGGGCCCAAGTTTCCCGGCTGGCGTGGTGACTGGAGCAGGGCTTGGTGCACCTGGACTTTCCTTTCCCAGAACAGGGTTGGTGTCCGAGTTGGCTGTTGAGAGCTGGAGCGTGCCGGGACCACCAGCGCTGGGGTCTGATATGGGACAGAGTGGAGATTAGAGGAACACCAGTGGAGAGGGAAGGCTGAATCATAAAAGCAACAAAAACTTAAGGAGAGGCGAAACTTCTTCAGGCTTGTGAAAGTTATTTGTCAAAATGTGAAGGTAGGGGACTGGTGGGCACTGGGGTCTGTTTGTCAAATCCCTTGCTCTTATTTTTATCTGTGCTGCCACTTGGACTTCCTTCTTTACTTCTGTCTTTGTTCTCCATGAGTTACTTGGGCCATTTGTGACTTAAAGTACGTGTTTGTTTACAGTGTGAGAACTGTTTGTTTTTTAAACATCTCCATGACGATCACTCAGTTGCATGGTATTTTGGTGGGCTTTTTTCTTAGGGTAGGTTTTCAGCTTGAGATGCTCTACAACTATATTTGTGCTGGCAAAGTACTCTGGGCTGAAGATAGCTAATAAAGTTGCATTTTCAAGGTTTTTTTGTGTTTTGTTTTGTTTTTTTTTACTGGTGTAATAAAACTATCTTAGGACTAGAAGCTGCCCAAACCAAAGCACAGCTTTATAAGTGTAACTGCATCCATGCTGTTTTGTGTTGGGTGTTTTGTGGTTGTTTTTTTAGCTGGTGTCAAGCTCTTCACCTCCTTTAGAGACAGTACTGTGGTGGTAAATTGTGTATTTTGCCAGGTTGTCTTTTGTTAATACACAGTGGAGCACCGTTCCTGATGGGATCTTTGGGTGCTGATGTGATGTAATTATCAGGAAGATTTGGGATGGCATGTGGTTTTCACAGACTCTTTGCTTTCGAAGCCAAATCTGCAGCCTTGAAAATCTTCAAGGCTTTGTAATCTTCCCCCCTACAAGGATATTATTTATTTGGGAAATGCATAATACTCATTATGCAAGCAGTCTTTTCAGCCACTGTGTAAAGTATATTATAGAAAAAAAGTGTAATTTTTTTTAAATTCAGGCAGCAAGTGTCACAAAATAAATGCCACAACTGAGATGTTTTAATGAAGAGAGGTTTCAATGAAGGTTGTATTCTGTTTATAACAGAGGTGAGGCAGAACTGAACACAGCTCCAGCCACTGTTCACACCTGTTTCCAGAAAGAAATTCAATTCCCACTGAGCATCTGATTCTGAGAAATAGTGATTGAGTAGACAGACACTGTTACGGATAAAATCAACATAGGTCTATTAAATTGAAATACATTTTTCCTGGAATATTTCTAGTAAACAACATCTTATGTGAAATCTATCCGTACCTTACTTTACAACATCTCATTTAAGGATTTACTGCTCTGCACTAAGTTCTACGTCCCATTTCACATGTCTGTGCATGTACTGAAATAACTCATTTTGTAGCCATCTCCTTTTTCTCTGCAAGCTGGTGCATGGTCTTGTTTTTGAGTCTCCCTGGGAATCTGGTTTTTAAAAAAAGCAGGAGTTGATACAACGGAGTGTTGCTGGGGTGGCGGGAGGACACTGGAGCCCTCGTCCTCGTCCCCTTCCCACCTTCTGCGCCTGTGGGCAGAACTGGCGAGGCTCGGGCTCCACCACGTTCTAATATGGCATGGCTGCTTCCCAGTGTCGGGGGCCTTACAGGTTTTACATTCAGGTTTTAGCTGAGTGCCTTGAATATATCTGTTCAGTTGAAAAAGGGTTGTTTCATGTAGTGTGTCTGAGTAGACGAGTTATTCACTTGAACAAAAGCGACTTAAAATGAAGCTGTTAATTGTCCCAGCCAGTGACTTTTTTCTGTGTGTTGCTGCCAACTGAGAGCGCTTTAAACTCACATCCAAAGTATGAGAAGACCCATAGCTCTTATCTGCACCTCCCTGAGTAAGGAAAGCAGTCATTCAATTATTCTCTATAATTAGTGTACTTCAGTGGGTAGGCAGGTGTTAGTTATTCACAGTCTCTTTCACTCTCTCTTACTTTTCCAGGCATGTTTGCCTGCCGGTCTTCTGCCATTGCCTCTGTCCCGAGGCATCCGGGATGTTCCTTACCCACTCAGACCTGTGTAACGAACAGGCTGCTCCTGAGAGCTGTGACAAGGGAGGGAAGTATAGAGGAGTACCAAAATCAGTCCAGCTGATGTAAAAACACCTTATCCAGGTTGAAAGAATTTGGGAGATGCTGTGATTGCAATAATTATGAAGTATGGTTGTCCTGAAAGCAGGCTTCCAAGTCTGCAGGTCACTTTTTTTTTAACTACATGGGACTGGTTTAGACTAAGCTTATGTCTTCCTGTAGAACTTGTTGAACTTAAACCAGCAGACCATCACAGCCCTAGTACTGCTGGTGCTGCTGCTTTCTGCAAAATGCAGTTATAGGTATTGCAGCATCCAAAAGGTTTACTCATCACTGAGCACTTGTAACCCAGGCAGGCTGTTCGTGCACGTGTGGAAGGTGTGCGCATATAGGATTAAAATAGTTTAACTGCATGGAGAGCTTTTCTTCGCTGGTTTGTAAAATTCTGAACACACCCCCTCCCCCCCCACTTTATGTTAGGTGAATGATTTTCTCCTGTGAATGGACCAGAGGGGAATAAAGGACTTGAAGTTCTTACTGATACATAAAAAAAAAAAAAAAAATAAGAAAAAGGATTTTGTTGCTGGAACCTGTCTTATAAAAGTGGTGGATGAATGTGCCTGTGAAACTGCTGTGGTGGTTTTATTTGTTTTTGAAGCAGTGAAGAAATAACTTGTGGAAGGCCCTGGTCCTGGTTTTGCAGTGGGCACTGTGCGTGGGCATGCTTTGCCTGCTGCTCACTAACAGGCCAGCTTCATTAGACTTGATGATTCAAGTTCTTTTTGTAAGCTTATTATCAGGTATTTTATGTCACTACATGTCTGTCCTTGAAATGGTAGCCTTTAAGAGACAATGTCTGTTTAAATTAAAAATACGCTTTTCAGAGACACACCTTCTCTTGGTGACTACTTTCATGAAATACTTTGATGGGAGTCTGACTGTTTTGGTGAAACTTGTTTTAGCTTTTACTGCGAAGACCTTTGCTCAAGAGGAACAGGGGACTATTGATGCAGTGTGGTGATGGAAGAGCACTGTTTGGACTGAAGGTATATCCACACAACGAATATATGCGTGGCCACAGAACAATTCCTGACAATGCTGAACATGGAGCGGCACAGCATCTGTATACTCTCCTGCCAGTGTGATTTCTGTCTCAGTCCACACCACAGCCCCAACCATCAAGTCCTCGCTGCTCGCTTTGCCCCATGTGACAATTACTCTTTCATTTTGCTGCCTAAAACACAACCGTGAACGTGGACTACAGCCTGCGGAGAGTGTCGGGTGTGCTCAGCCAGTGGCTGTGACTGCTCACCCATCCTCTGGCTATGGCCATCACCAGTGGGAGCACATACTCACACAGGCTGCGCTGTGGTCAGTGTAGGGGTTTGAAGTCCCCTCCTGGTGTCAGATGTGTTAAATCACAGCACTGCTGCTGTTAGTTACATTACAGTATCGCAAGTAGCACGGTGTTTTATATATGTTGCAGTCACCTTCCTTTTTTTGCTGGCTAGGTGTACCTGAGGGTAGGAGAACTGTATTTTCACTTTCATGCAAGCGCACTGTTCCCAAAGGAAGTAGAACAAGACTTGTGCTCTGTCAAAACACCGGCATTCTGTGGAAATCCGTGCAGGAGAGCTCTACCATTGGTGTCAGAATGAGTGTACTTGTTTGCAAAGGATGTTTGGTGTCCAGGGTTCCTGCCACAACTGTGTGTTTGAAGGGTTTATGTTGTTACTCTTCCTTCAGCCCTGGTCCCTGTCCTGGTTCCGGTGGGGATAGGGTTAACTTTTCCTGGTATTCCATGCCATGTGAGCCACGCCCACCCTGAGCTGCCGGGGGAGGGGGCAGGAAGTTGCTGCTTAAAAGCGGGCTGGGGCGGCCCGGGTCCTGCCGGCGAGCGGCGAGCGGCAGGGGGAGTGGCGGTTCCGTAATCGCGTTTGTATATTCCCCTATCCGTGTTGTTGTTGTTGTTGTTTGCCTGTTCCCTTTGCTGTTCTATTAAACTGCCTTTGTCTCAACCCAAGAGTCTTCCCTTTTCTTACGATTCTTCCTGTGTTTGGAAGGCACGAGCGAGCGACACGTGGTTCTTTGTTGCCGTCTGAGGCTAAACCACGGCAGTCCCTCAATAAGTCAGTCCTTTGCCCGTGTAGAGCAAAAGCTGTTCTCTTGAAGTTGGTGGAATTGGTATCACTGTGGTTAGACTTCAGCGTGGGATGGATCATCTGAAGTGCATTTGTCCCTAAGCAGAGATGTCGGATGATTCCCAAGCATTTGGTGACCCAGCATCCCTGGGAAATGGCTGCAGCCTCCGGGGAAGGAGCAGAGACTTCTCTTCCAACTCCTGCTAGTGTTTTTTTAACAGTTGTGTAAGTAGCATGTAAGCTACGTTGAGCTTAGACTGTGTAACTTGTTGTCTTTCCCCTCTTCACCTTCATTACCTTCTTTCAGCCTAATATGACACTTGGGGGAAATAAAAAAAGGTTGTTTTTTTTTTTTTTTTCAAGCAAGCTCTGAGGTGATTTACTACCTTTTTCTTTAGGAAAGACTTGAAGCTTCTTCTAAGTTCAGAAGATCATAGCTACCTGTGTTTCAGAATGCAGCGTGGAGCGGCTGTTGGGGGTGAGGGCTGCTTGTTGGTTTTGGATGAAGCTACTTGCCCTGTGCTGCCCTGGCTGCCACCGGGAGAGGAAAGAAGCTGAATAAACAGGGAAACTGTGAAATAAACAGAAACAAAACCAGACCTAGCCCCTGCCTCAGGGCGTGGGCTTGAGTCTGTGAAGCAGCTGTTTCAAAATTAGACTTTCTTTTGTTAAAAGGAGGCACATAAAAGCTTTTCTGCCTTTGTTTTTGTGCCATAATGATAATTTCCATGCGTTTTCCTGTGTTATTTGATTGATTTCAGTTTCTTCTGAGGAAACTTTACTTGAAAAGTGAGCAGTTGTGTTATTGCAATGTTAAGATGGCTGCTTCAACCTTTCCTGCCTTGCCTACCCCCAGGTTTTCTAGCCGAAGTGACCATTTTCAGGTAGTGAACTTGAGCCTGCATGTTTTTCCTAAGCTGCCACTCAATCTTTAAAGATGTTAAATAGACCTTTTGGGGTTGCAGGTCAGACTGCAAATACTTGTGCCAGGGTTTCAGTGCTCACAACCTTCCTTGTCACTGTTCACCACGAATGCCGGAGCTGTGGCTGGTGCTGGTGGCTGCATCCAGCGCTGGTGAGGGGGAATCAGTGGGTTTGAGAAGCCAGTGGCAGAAGTGGGCAGGGCTGTCTCTCGTGGGCATTGCAGCCCAACGGGGAAGTTTTGTGTTGGTTTGAATCCTAGCACTTGCTGCTGCTGCAAGTGACCTCAGAGATTGTGAAAAGAGATGATGATGAGCACATATTTTCTGGTTTTTCCTCTAGATGGTTTGTATGTGTGTAGTTGCTCACACAGTTATGCTAGCCCCAAAAGCTTTTGCTCTTTTCACTCCCCAGCTTTGGTGCAGAGCAAGGGTACGAGCTCCTTAGGAAGTGGTTGCCCAACTCGGTCCACGCTGTTTTCTGCGATGCGTTTGAGTAAAAACGAGGTTCTGTTTTTAGCTTGCCTTAACTTGGAAATTCTGGTGATAAGCAATTAGCTGCACAAATCCAGGAAGAAATTAGAGGAGGAAGCAACATAACATAGTAGAATCTCACTGAGTCATTTTTGCAAATCTCTAGAAGCAAGTAATTTTTCTAGTCGGGGAGATGTGTGTCGCCAGTGTGGTGTAGTCCCGGGGCTCAGAAAAACTTCATGTATTTTCTTCTGCTGTAGTCATCCTCAAGCAAGCAAGTCGCTTTTTGTCAGGGTTTCCCCATAGTTAAATGGGAATAAACCTAAACAAGGGGTGTCATGATAAATACACCCAAGACTGAGGTGCCTGGATATTGTGATGCTGAGAGCTGGATGATACGCTTGAACCAGAACCAAACCCAACACAGTTGGACTGCTTAGTGGTGCTTTTGAAGATTTTTCCTTTAGTTGTTCTGTTACTGTGTTTGCTATTATAAAATAACTAGAATGTGTTTATTAGCAGAAAAATAGGTTTATAATATGTTGTCTAAAAATCCCTGTACTTAGTCATATAGTTGGTAATCTTTATCTTTCTCTGCTCAGATAATTCACAAAAAATCTGTAATGTAACATCAGATATAAAGTAGGAAATCTTGGTGTGTATGGACAGCGGGTGATGTCTGAGGAGGTTGTAGAGGATGCACCATGTGCTGAGCTTGAGCTTTCTGTTGTATTTTGTTGTACAGAGGAAGTGA
The DNA here is from genome assembly GCF_028500815.1 of Rissa tridactyla. NCBI lineage: Eukaryota > Metazoa > Chordata > Aves > Charadriiformes > Laridae > Rissa > Rissa tridactyla. The sequence goes on along the minus strand of NC_071475.1, from coordinate 11,928,396 downwards.
AACTTCGGCTGTATTTTGCGTATTCTTTTCTTCCATTTCCAAGTAAGAGCTCTGCCAGCTTCTGTATTTCATTCATCTACAGACCAGTTTCACTTTCACTACGCTTTTTTGTTAGGCATGATGTTAAATTTGCATTTATTTGATATTTGCACATTGTGTGGTATTTCCTTTTGTATACTCATCCTGTAAGAATTTACGGTGGGATTTACAGGGCTGATGTATTTCTTCACACTTCAAAATATCTCAGTATATCTTTTATATAGAAAAATGCCCAAGCCTTATTTCTTTCTGTCCTGACTAAATGCCAGGCATAGGTACAGTTTAATAGCAACCTTTTAAACTGATGACAACTGACTTGGTCACAGCTCATTTTTGAGCATGTATCTGTGAATTTTCACTGTCGTTATTTAGGTAACAGAAGGTGGGTTGCGTGGGAAAAAAAAATAATTACTCAAATCCAGAATCTTTAGGCGCAGATTTTGAGTCATTGCAAGATAACAATGAAGTGAGGACGATGTTTTGTACGGGAAAGCCCAGTGTTGACTCTCCAGCCTTCGGTTAAAGGATTGTACTGAATGCGGTTGCTCTTACCTTGTATGTTTGCCTCTTGGAAAGCAAACGGTGGCAAACACCCAGGCACTCACTTCTGTGTCTCTTTCTCCACCAGTGCTGGGAAGTGTAGTAGCTGGAAGCTTTGGGAGCCGTCGGCCGTTGCTATGAGGACGCCGTTGGGTCCCGCTTCGTCCGGAGACTCTCCAGATGACACAGTGCATTAGGCTGACAGAGCCACACGTGTTGCGGGCCAGGCAGGCTGCCAAGCGCTCAGCCAGCGGGGAGAAAAGGCATTAGGAATCCCAATAATCCGCACATCAGTCTCCGTGTGCTCCGCTTGGTCAGTGGAGACCGAGCGAGCAAGCTGTGGAGAGATTGTGGGTATTAAGTGGGACGGGTAATGAAAGGCTGCGCTGGCGCTGATGTGAGACTCTTTAAATGGAAAATGACTTTAAATGATGGTGCCAGGGCGGTTGGAGTGATTTGCAGCTGGCACAGGTTCACGGTGTAACTGGTAGTTTTCAGTGAGACTAACTACTTCTTTAGAATGGAGCACCAGAATTGCTTTGAAGAATTAAAACAAAAAAAAAGAACTTTGAACTGCCTTTGCTTGCTTTCCCTTCTTGGGGCTTGTACCAGAACATGGCAATTCACGATTTTGTTTGCGTGCACGTGTGTGTGTCTGCCTGTATACAGATAAACACAAGTCATGTGAGTGTATGCAAAACTGCAAATTAGTAGTCATCAGGGTGATAGCAGTGGTAGTATAGTCAACAATACAATAAAGTGAACGCTTTAAGTTCAAGATTACCTTATCTGAGAACTTTCTTTAAAAGTGATAGTTCTCTCTGGACAAGCAGTTACTGTTATCTGCTGATCAGAAGTTGTCTTGCAGAGGACTCCGAAATGTTGCTGTTGTTTTAATTAATTATTCCTAGCTTTTTGTTCTGTAGGATAGTGCTCTCTGCTTGTTTTGTTTATAAAGGTAGTTGAGTTTCCCTGTTCTACGATGTGCTAGGCATGCATGGGAAACTCGCGCTGGTACCCCAAGTAGGGAACTAACAGTTTACTCAGTAGGTTTCTCCTAAGGCTTTCTAGTTAGGGGGAGGAAGAGCTTTGAATTGAGTATTGTAATATTGTTTCCTGGCAAATTTTGAAACCATCTGGGTCAGTTCCTCACGCCCAGGAGTCATAATTCTGAAAGCAAAAGTTTCTGTGCTCTGGGGCGGTTTTGTTCCCACGATGCTGGAGCAGCAGCTATGGATGGCAGCCCAGTGCCCGACTTCTCCTCTGGCTTCCCTGGGCAGCACTGCACGCACACGCGGGATTGCTGCGCATTGTGCCACCTGCGTGGAGCCAGACATGTCACCTATACATCTGTGTTTGCTTATCAGATTATGTTCAGAGGACACAATGGGGAAAAAAATGCTCCTCTGAGCACATGGTGGCCTTTTGAAATTGCATGTCTGCCTGCCTCATCATCCTTCAGAGCGGCTTTTATTTTTTTGTCGTGTTTAGAAAAGCAAACTGATTTACTGAACAGTAAGGTTTCCTCTTAAACCATTGACAGTGACCGTTTCACCACAGATTGTGCTGGGACAGAGGTAGGAAGGAGTAGGTAGGGTACCGCTTACCAGAACCAGTGTGTGCCAGCTCCCTGTGCTGCTGCTGTGTTGGCTTCCCACTGCTGTGTTGGCTTCCCAGGCAGCAGCGGAGCGGCGTCCTGATGGGTCTCAAATGGCAGAGCTGCTGCAGGCTGGAGCTTTGTCGCAAAGCTACATTCCTGGTTGTTCAAGGACTCTTGAAACGTTGCTTTCATATGAAAGGAAATCCTAGCATTGATGATTCTTTTAATAAAAAGGAGGGTTTGCTTGCTGGAAAAACTCAGCTTCTCTCATTTAGATGAAGTCTGCAGTGTCTGATGTAGCTGAATTAAAATTACTGGCTTTTTTCTTTTTCTTTTTTTTTTTTTTATGGCATCCTGAGAGATTTAGGGCCTATTGAGACTATTCAGCATCTGCTGTAGAAATGGTAGTTTCTCATTTTGCTTCTGTGTGAACTTAGCCTATCTGGTAAACGATAGAGAAGCCTTTTTTCCCTAAGTGTACGGTGTTCCAGTGTCATGCAAGCACACAGTGAAATTTTACTCTGATAAACCAGCCCATCCCTGCATTGCCAGGGGACTCTGCAAAGGAGTTACTCGGTAGAAATTTCTTAGTTGTTTCTAAGCAAAGCTATCCTCCCTCGCTATCCACAGGTTAGCTATTGGGGTTATCTGCATTTCTCAAAGAGTATGTGTTATGCAAATTTAAGCATTATGCTTAAGTGGCTGGAAACCTTGTTATGTAGTTCGTAGGCTGTTTCAATCCTGTCTGTGCTGATCTTAGGACAGATTCTCGATCTCTGCATCAGACCCAATTTTAAAACTTGGACTTGTACGTTTCGAAATTTCAGTCTCCCAATTTATAGAAATTCATCTTGTTTCAAAGTTTTAAAATTTACCTTCTGTTTGCTAATAAAAGTTCTGGATGTTGGAAATGTGTTGTCAAAACACAAATTCTGGACCAATGATTTTGGTGTGCAGCTTCAGAACCTTAAAATCTCATTCAACTCTAGCTGTACAACAGGTGGTGTTTTAGACCTATTATTTAAATGTTGATTTATTGCTGATATAGATTAAACCATATTAAATTTTCTCTTAAAAAAATAATTGACAGGTTTCTTCAGGAATGGTACTATATATGGGCTGCCATGTTATTAGGCATTGTATGTCAATATGTATTCAAATTTGGAGATGCTTGAGTGTGTTGAAAGAGAGAATGGTCTTATAACTCATCTTCCTGTAAGAGAAAAAGTACATGTTTTCCTTTGTGCTTACCCAATAGCATGCTTTTAGAGAAAGGTGCTTTTGGAAATGTATTTTACGTTTTAGATCTAGTACAAACTTTTGAGGAGGGGATCAACTTCAGAATTTAACTGACATCTCTTTTTTTTCAGTAGGGAGCTCATTTTCTCAGCATCTTTCCTTTTTCTTGCGCGTTTTCCAAGATTGGTCTCTGTCCCGGTATGAATTTGAAGCGTGAAACCTGAGTATCCCAAAACCTGGAGGCAGATGCTCCCGGATGGGACATGTCAGGCTGGATTAAAGGACGGTGTATACATAATGATTTCTGTTAGTACTCAAGATTTCAGTGTCTGAAATGGAAATATACACACACACGCGCACACACACACATACATCTATATATCTATATATATCTATCTTAGCAGCAGTGGTAAAGCACTCTTATAACACCAAGTCTGGTATTCCTAGTTTTCAGCTTTAGTTAGATTTGCTAAAACTATTATTTTCCTTAGATTTTCATAATTTTAATTTATGATAACAATAACCATGAGCAGTTGCTTTGGGGAATCTACATATTAAATTTTCATCAGACTCATACCTTCATGCTGCCAACTCCACCTTGTTACTCAACAGGAAGTTTTGAGCCTGTTCACTTTCCTCAGGATTATACATAGCTTAATAAACAGTCAAATAGGAAGGCATATTTAAGTAATTGGTTTTGTTGTAAATCTTGAGTATTTTATTATACACATCTTGGTTGCTGCTGGCTTTATGAACTGTTTTCAAATTTTTGCTAGTGAGAGCAGCTTATTTTTGACAAGCAAGTAAAACCCCTTAGTTTTATCATCATTCTGGTGTAGTAGGCAAGTAAATTTTGTGCTGAGATCAGCGAATTTTTCATAACAATTTTGTAAGTCCTTGTAAATCACGGAACACTTGATATTTTGCAGTAAGGTATGTCTGTAGGTGAGGACATCAGAAGCAGCTGCATAACAAATTTTACCGTTTTGTCGTAAAACCTGCTGAAGGGCCTATTTGAATTTTCAGTGATGGATTAACCTGAAGTGCCGAGCGTATCAGCGAATGGGTCAATAGAATTGAAGCTTGTGCAGCATTTGCAACATATGACTGAAATTATTGGTGCCCAAAGAAATTTGCGTATCTAAGACAAATGATTTTGTAATCTCAAGGCCATCTTTTCAAGTTTGGGCTTGGTGTGATCTTTACATTTATGGTTGCATCTCATTTCGTAAACACTTGGTTGTGGATTTTGTATATATTAGCACAATTTTTCTGCTGCTGTAGAACTTCTTCCCTGCAAATGCAATAGGAGGCAATGCTTTTTTTTTTTCCTCTGAATGCGTAGCTGTGGACCTGTCTCCTACTGGTTGTAAGCAAATACTTAGGCAGAAAGCAAGAAGGAGAGTTGTAAAATTGTAGTTCTACTGGAATTTAGGGTGATGTTGCAATTGGGAATTGATGCTATTTTAATCTGTTACATATTACAAATTTTTTTTTAAGAGCAAAGGTGTATTGTGCTCTTTTTTCTTAATTACTGATTATTTTTTTTGATGGGGCATTAAAAATTCTTAGTAGAAAATTATTTTTTATGTAAAATAGTGGATCAAGTAAGCATCTGAAAAACTGTAGTTCTGGCTATGTACTTTTATCTTAGATCTTATATAGTTATGAATCAGAAGTAGCTTTACAATATTTGTAAGCGTAATGAAGTTGTGCTCATTTGGACAGTTCTGCTTCCCCATCAAACAAGACAAGATGTGCTTAAAAGGTGGTAAATTTGGTGTTTTGCTAACTCTTTACTCATTTTATATTTATTTAGAAGTGTGTTGAACTCCTTATTTAAGGAAACATGCAGAAAAAAGTAATTCAGACTTTTTTCCATTCTAGTCCTTAAAGGATATTCCTATTGGAAGTAGTTGAAGCAGATGAATGCAGGTGCATCTAAAACAGTGTACGTAGCTCTTCAGCGCTGCCTTGCTATTGTGTATAAATATATATATATGCACTCCATGAGTGCCCGTGGCCAGTGAGCTGTGCGTGGGGGCTGCAGCCCCAGCTTGTAACTCCAGGGACAGAGCTGGGAGCAGTCCCATCATCGGAGCGGGTCTCTGCCAGGGACTGGGACTAAGCAGAGAAGGCAACTGCAGGGTGAGCATCTGTTGGACAGCCTTGGGGCTTTTGCTGGCGCTCATTAGCTGCTGCCGATTAGATATGAAATTATCTCCTGTTGCAGCTCAGATAGGTGCTGCGGATGAGGGGATGGCTGAGGCTGCCAGCGCTGCCTGGGCTTCCAGGCAGGTTCTTACTCTAAAAGGAGAAGCAGAGCAGTAGTTCTTCCAAAACTTCAGCGTGATTTTTGGTTTTTTTACGCTATTAGTGGTTAAGTAAACCTTAAGCTCTCTTCCAATAACTGATACTCAGTGTTGTTATTCACCATCACCGCTATTTTCCCTCCATGCTCTGGTATCAAAGAAGGCTGAAGAACGACTTGTGTTTAACTCTTCTTTTGCCATCTCAGTGATTTCAAATTAAATAGCTGCAAAAAGGGAGAGTTGTTGGTCTTGAGAAGTGCTGTTTTGCAGGAGACCTTGTACAGATGACTCTTTGTTCTCCAGAGTGTACAGGAGCTTTTGTTTGCTACTGTCTTACGCTACTTGGTATCATGAACCCTCCACAGAGGCGTATCAGAATAAACCTGTAGTCCAAAACATGTGCAACCACACAACGTTAGACAACGTGCCCCATCCCTGGAGGTGTTCAAGGCCAGGCTGGACGGGGCTTTGAGCAACCTGGTCTAGTGGGAGGTGTCCCTGCCCAGGGCAGGGGGGTTGGAACTAGATGATCTTTAAAGTCTCTCCCAACTCTAACCGTTCTATGATTCTATGATTATTTTTTTTTTCTTAATTATTTTCCCTTTGGGGCCAGGGGAGAGCTTTTCTGCAAGTTCTGTATATTTGCAAAAATGCAGACAGTGTTGCTTCTCCACTGAAAATCTTCCAACAAATTCCCAAATCACCCCCTTCTCTGGCTTCGGGCTCTTTTCTTGCTGGAAGCCCACCAGGTCCTAAGTGTGGCCATGCAAGGAGCACCATATAGGATGTTTTTTATTTAATTTGATAGGGTACTAATGGTCACAGTTTGCTTTCACGTTTGGATTTGTGGTAATGCCTATGTGACCAATTACAAGAAATGTTATTTGCAGGTTTCAGTTTTGTACTGTATTAGAATGGGTGTTTTGAGAACTTGCGTGATTACTTGCAGCTTCGGCATGGCAAAAATTCTGTTCAAACTCCTTCTAAAAAGATCTTACAGCCCTGACTTTAGCTTATTTTGTAATGGGATTATATGAAATAATGTATATTAATAAAGAACTGTAAAAGTATTGAAAACGCTATTACACTATGCTATTCAGCAGTCATACTGAAATAGTTTCATAGATCAGTTCTGGAACTTGCTTAGTACTGGATTTGCGATTGTTAGCATATTGTCACTAAAAAAATCAGAAATGTGAGCTGCAGAATCTGTGCAGTGGCAACTCTTGGAATAAAACTCTTTGATTTATATGCTTTGATTTGTAAATACGCACAAATAATTAAAAATAAGCAATGCTGAGGCTTCTGTAACAAGTAAGAATTGAGTATTCTTTTTACAGGCATCGGTCAGAGCCTCAGCTCCCCTATAGTGGCACAGAGGCACTGACTAGTAATGCCTGTCCTGTTGTGTAAAGGGAGGTGGCAGCTTGCATTTCTCTTAAAAACTTTCCCATTCTTGATTTGATTAAAAAAGAAAAGGGGGGGGAAAAGTTGAAGAAAAGCAGGATTTGACTCTAAAAGGCAGGGGAGCTGGTAGCTTTGTGAGATCACTAAACATTAAGTACTGCAAATAATTTTGAACTTTTTCAAGTTTAAAAACATAAGTACTGTGGAAGGGTATTCAAACTGTGAGAAATGTCCTGAAGTCTAAAAACTTCTGGTAGACAAACATGAAGTTTAAAATACTCTTCTTCTGAAATCTGAACAGCTCAAGGTTTGTTGTCGTGGCCAGGAACAGTTATTGCAAAGCTGAGGCTCCTTTATCTCTGCGGTGCCTGTTCTTGGCTCTTCCAAGGAGATGGGAGACAGCGGGCTTGGAATAGTCAAGGAGGACATTGAACAGTTTGTTGGAGGCTTTCTAGAGGTGGCTGTATACTTTTAAATGTAGTTTATTTTGTGGTGAACAATTTTTTTTGGTTTGTGTGAAGCTGTTATTTTCTTCCATGTTTTTTTCCTCAAATGTTCAGGCCTAACACTCGGAATCTTTCAAACACGTAGCTGTGTCCTTCTGCATAAGGTTAGAGCAAATGCTGTTTTCTTCAGCTAGAAGATAACCCTGTCTTGCTGGCGATGCTGTGAAAAAACAACACCTGCAGCCCAGAAGTGGACGCTCCTTAGATTAACTTCTTTATTTTTAAACATCTATCTTCTAAATGAAAACACAGCATTAGCACATCAGTGTTTAAGGAAAACCCTGTTCTTTCAACAAAATATTGCTCAATCTATTTCTTGCTGTTTGTCCTTCTAGTTGTCTTTAACAGATTTTATTGTTGCCTTGTGGTTTTGTATTATAGGGAGAACTTCTTCAGTAAATGTACACAGCTTCCATACTGCTTTGCAGTTGTACACTATGGACGCTTTGTCCATTTGTCCTTTTTCGTGTTGCTAAAAAGGACTGTGTGGTCATCATAAATGAGCTGGAAAATGTGCATGCGAGAATGAGTGCTTACCCTATCATTATGTCATTTATAGCTTAATTTCTCCAACACTTTGATTCTTCTGGATGTCAAATTCTTTCAAGGTGATGTTTTTTTTTTTTTTTAATGTATTCATGGGTTAGTTTCTAACCTTGCTTTACAGTATCACTCAGAAGTATTTTTATTGTACTATTACTCTGGTACTAACTGTTTTATAAACACTCATGTAAATACCTTTAGTCTTGTTTTCTTGTTTTTCTTTGAGCAAAGATACATTCATGTGTGACTAGGATTATTAAAATAATCACGTACTTCACACTGCACAGCATATGAAACACGTTTTCTCAAGGAAACGGCGAGCCGCAGAGGTCTGCCAGTATCACCTCTCGCATCAAAGCCAGAACAGCATGAAATTATCCAAATCCTCAGTACTTCACGTTACATGAGGCTTTTGGCTCTGAAATCCCACTTGATGTCACTTTCATTCTTCTGATAACATAGTTGGAGGAAAGTAAGAGCAATCGTAATTACATCCATGTTTCTGAGGATTGCTGGAGTTCCTCAAGGTCTGTGTGTGTTGCCGTGGGTATGAAGCCTCTGCTCCGCAGTGTCGGCAGGAGGCGGGTGGCGTGCTTTTTCTCAAGGCAGCGGGGCCAAAGAAATCCCAAACAGATACAGAAATTAGGGTCACATGAAAAAATATGGTGCAACTTATCCTTCTATGTCCCCATTGAGGTCCGGGTCCGAGTAACTACCATGTGTGGGTGTGCGGTGTGATTTGTGCTGCTCTACTCCTCAGCCTGGTTGCAGGGGTTAGGAGCAGAGCAGCACAATTCCTGGGCATCAGTGCTCTGGATTTGGTCCCAAGACAGGCTTTACAGGGGATCTTTGAGGTACGGAAGAAAATGCAGGTGCTGAAAGCACTGCAGGGTACTTGCCAGAACCTTTAAAGTACGTATTTTTTCTGTTTTCAAGGGCACAGTAACGTAGGCAGTGAGCCCTGTTTGCAGTCGTAACATTTCTGTGCAGGTCTGCTGTTAAATGACACACACAGATACTCTTTACTACCTTTTACAGTGGTCGATAGTAAAGACCTAGGTGCTAAACACTCGGAATAGACAAATATATTTCAGCTTTCTTATGTATCCGTGACTGTGAATTGTTGTGCAAATATCTGCTCCTGTGATTGAAACTACACTTTAACTAATGAGAAACAATTTATTTGACCGAACATAACTTTGAAAGTACAGTTTAATTTAGTTTAATTGCTCTTAGTTTTAGAGGAGGAGAAGACAATCCCCTTTATGTTGAAAAAAGAAAAAGGATAATGTTCATTATTTGTTGCATCAGTGTTAGATCTTGATGGTTGAGTCTTTACCTAGACTGTTGCTTAAATTAGGGGAAAATTGTACAAGCAGAGCATAACTTTATCTAAATGTTTAGGTAGAAGGAAACGTACCAATTTCAGATGCTTGCCTTGAAAATTGGTTCCTAGAGTGTTCATCTGTTGGCATTATCTGCTGATATGTGTTAATTGAACCATACTGGCTTCTCTGAAAGCACTTGCCTGATACTGGGTGCAGAGTAGGTGTAAGTAATGATCGCCACCAAGGTGTAATAGCACAGTTTGATTTGTGGGGACAGAGATGGAGGGGGATCAAGCAAGAGTCTCTTGTAGCAGACATTGGGCACCGCAGGTGTTAGAGGGGACCCAGCACGGACCAGGAAACAGTGATGGAAAACACACGTCTTCTTCCTCTTGTCGGGAAGAGACGGTGGCCTGCGAGAAGCAGCAGAACACCCTGGCTCAGCATTTGGTGTCTGCTTAGGAATTCAAGAACCAGGTGTAATGCGAAGTATTGAATCTCTTCAAATAAGTTTTCGGAAGTTGGGACTTGTTTACTGTAGTTTGTCTGTAATGTTGATAATGTAAACCTTGTAGTAAATGACAATATAGTTGTTCCTTGAGTGTGAGTGCTGGTTAGGCAGCTTGGGAGAGGCTGAGTTGAGGTTTGATTTTTGTGACTTAGGTGTAGTCTTTGTTTATATGAATGGTTTAATGTTACAGAAAGTAAGCTGATGAGTGGATTTCAGGGTAAAAAATGATTAATACTTGTTTCTGAGTCACCTTATTCTTACCAAAAAATTTAGGAGTGGCTTCAACTTTCTGTTCAGATTATTGTGTTCAAGTGATAACTTTTTTTAATATAATAGTGGTGTATTTGGCTTGAAGCATTCTATTTGGAGATTGCCTCCCCCCCCACACCCCTGCCAAATCATTAAAAAAAAAAAAGGCCAGCTGGGACAAAATTAGGGGCAGGGAGTCTCAGACACGTTGCAGGGTTCAAAAACAGAAAAAGAAAAAAGGAATCTTGCTGTTCTGATGACTGAATTCTGCAGTAGAAGCCAGAGCGTATTAAATTGTTGTAGCCCAAGTGGGAATGAGGCTTCTTTTTTCTCCACTGATATTTTTTTTTCCTTCCTTCTTCAAATTCTGAAAGGGAAGATGACTAGTATCCACTGCAAAGAATTATTGAATTTGCATTTTTCCTTATTTCTAGAAGGCAATGTGAGCTTACCTGCTGCCACAGCTGGAGAAGAACTTGCTGCACTCACGTGGAGGGTGGCTGCTTTGGCAAACAGCGTGACTGGGAGATGGCACACATAGCTGTGGAGGCAGCAGCCGTGTCCAGAGGGATGGTCTGTGTGAGGGGTGCTGGGCTAGATCAGTGGTAGCCCTTGAAGTGTGTTTTTGGTAGGCAGGGAAACTTGGAGCAAGTTTGGAATATTGCAGCTACTTTACTTGATTGTGGTTACTATGGTTATAGTTTGCTGTGGTTAAAAACGCGCTGCTCTACTTGCTTTGCTTGGCTTTTTTTGTAAAGGGCTTGTAACCAGTGTATCCTGGCTGTACTGGCAGTGTGGGCCTTATTTGAAGGATTTTATTACTCCTATTATTATTACTATTAGTATGCCAGTTGCTTAGCTTTACCTGCTTTTTAGCCTTCCGAAGCATGCTGCTAGTGTGACTGAAATGGCCAGATTAGGAATTGGGAAGCTATTGGGTTATTTGCATTAGTTTAAAAAAAACCACCATCTGAATATCTTCTAGTACTACAACAGATGCTGAAACATGCTCGGTGTTGACCAAAGTCTTGGCAGCTTTCTGCTCCCTTCCTTGGTGCAGCAGGAGAAGCCCTGCTGGCAGGTCCCCTGCATGTGCGCTGCTGCCTGCTCTCTTTGCATTCAGTTTGGGGTTTGCCCTTTCCAGGGAGCCATCCTGGCCTGTAGAAGGAATATGCAAATACGGATTTTGGAGAAGTTGTGCTAGTTATGTCAGTGGCTGGCCAAAAAAAATGATAAAACTTAATAAACGTAGTGTGCTGTCACAGGCACAGAGAAGGAGCAGGAGAGCAGAGGGCGAAATGTCTCCGCAGGAGCACTTTAAGGCTGGTTGTCTGTGCATTCCAGCCTTCCCTAGGGAAATGCAATGTGGCTTATTTATGTTTAGTTGAAGTTTCCATTTTAAAATTTCTATCTTCGTTCAAGCAGTGCAGCACTCCTGCAACAGGAACGGCAGCTCGGTAGCTGTGGAGGTTGGACATAAGGCTTGGAAATACCATCGCCAGCAGACACATCGGTTGTGTGCAGTAGGAAAACGGTGAAGGTGCTCTCAGATTCTTGAATGGGGATTTCCCATGAATGGCTCAAGTTTCTGACTTAGCTGGTTGTGCAAACAGCAAATAACTGTAAGTCTAGGCAGAAGTGGCAGCTTCAAGCAGTGAGGTTAATTATGTATAATCCTGTAGGGAGATGGTATCTGCCCTCTCTTTGAAGATTTCTTGACACTTTATCTCTTTCCCCCCCCTTTTTTTTTTTTTTTGAGTAGGCGGTTAGCAGGCTGCTTGACACAAGCTAATGTTGTCAGCTTTTAGTGTGGTTGCATCAATCTGAAAAATGTTTTCCGTGTAACCAAAACGCTTTTTCTTACGTGTTTATTCTCAGTCATACAGACAGAAATTGCTGTATATGGGATTTTTAAATGTGAGGATGCTTAATATCTTCACTGTTCTGTGAAACAGGTAACTGCTTGATCTGATCTGCAAAACGTTTCAGCATCATCGTTGTGATAGCTGAAGACCAGATCATCTTTGTTCACTCAGAAATGTACACAGATTGTGGCATGAGATGAGTTATGGTTTCTGTGTTGGGTGAAAAATCCAACTGCCGGGGTGTTGAGGTGGGTCGGGGGCCTGATTACAACCTGTTGCATAGACTTTATAATAAGGCATGGTAGTGAAATGAAATATTTGGGTATATCTGCCTTCAGTAAGAGCATCTTGGTATCATTAAACAGAAAACCAGTGCCAAGAGATACTTATTAGATACTTGGATTTTCCTGTGCCAGGGAGTAGAATTTCTCTGGGTGTTCTGTTATCTGTATGTATCATCTCTAAATGCAGATGTTGCATGTGAGTACTTAGTGTTTTGTATGTTTCTTTTTAAAAAAGACATGAAACCACTAAGTAGCTTCTTCAGAAAGTCTTTCTAGATGCTTGTAGTAAAAACTGGCTGCAGGTACAGAGCTTTGCAGCAGAAACCCTAGGATTCCTGTGTTTCAGTTGTAGCCTTAATGATACTTGTGTACTACTTTGACAATCTGTTGTAGTCTAATCTAGGCACAAAATTTGAATTGTATTTATGACCAATATAACGGCTATGGACAAGCATGAGCAACTGTTGCAATTAGTATTCAGCTCATAATGGAACACTAATGGAGTTGATAACCTGGTTTTCTTCCTCCCTAAGCTGTGTGGACGTAGGGAGCATAGATCTTTCTGGCATGTTGAAGAGGCTGAATCAATCATGAGTAGTCAGAGTATAAACTGCTTTTTGATATGTCAGGCCAGGAGGGAGACGTTTTGAATTGTTAAGCTGCGAGGAGATGAGAGTTTGGATGAGGAATGCAGAAGAGAGGAACGTACGGATTTCTGTGAGACTATCTGAGGATCGGTAACTAAGGTATAGGTTACATATGAAGCTATTTTTTTTGTACAAATCGCTATTTGAAATGGAGGTAGTCTTTGAAAGACACTGCGCTTGTGTATTTGGTCTGAGCGCCATTGAGGACTGCAGACAATTGTGTGAAGATGATGTGTCGGAGGCTGGCACAGCCGATGCCCGTGGAAGCCTGAATGCCTGCTTGTCTTCTGCGCTCCTGCCAGAGAGCTCCGGCCCAGGCACAAAGTCATCTCAGTTACCTTCCCTTGTTCTTTGTTATTTGTGTGAGGTTTGCTGCTTCAGGGAACCAGAATCTCGTTTGAAAAATTAAATTGAAAGATATGAAGGAGACCGATGTTTATCAGGAAACTTATTTTTATCACTCTCTCTGTTCTTTCTCTTAAAGTGTAGCCACAGTGTGTGGCTGGCAGCTGCTTGAAAGCTGCTTTTTCACTATTGTCCCCCCCAATATTGGCTGTGATCTCATGATATGGATGGAAGAAAGGGAGCATTATACTTAAGGATGCTAGATGAGGCTATAAACTGATAAAACAGCGGTTTGGAGTATTTCTTAATTTTAAAATTTCTGTCTCGTTTGATAGCAGCAGTAGACTTCACATTAAATAAGGACATCCATTTGGTTCTTTTTAAGTGGAGTAGTATTCTCTGGTTGCTGAAATAAATCTTTATATGGCTTTTGATGAAGTAATTTTTACTGGGTAAAATTGACTGTAGATCTTTCTTTTCATTGTCGTTATAGAAAACCTAGAATAAACTCTCAGTTGGTGGCACAACAAGTTGCCCAGCAATATGCAACCCCACCACCGCCTAAGAAGGAGAAGAAGGAGAAAGTGGAAAAACAAGACAAAGAAAAACCTGACAAAGAGAAGGAAATTAGTCCAAGTGTTACAAAGAAGAACACTAACAAGAAGACTAAGTAAGTTTGAAGGATGCACTATTGAATGTGGAGTGATTTCAGTAGCACTGTGCATTGATTAATTGTGTGGTTAATCTAACATCATACTCTCCCTCTTCCCTCCGATTCTTACAGACCAAAGTCAGATATTGTGAAAGATCCTCCTAGCGAAGCGAACAGTATACAGTCTGGGAATACTACAACAAAGACCAGCGACTCAAATCACACTTCAAGGTAACTTTATACTAAAGTTAAACTCTTGGTATCTGCAAACTGTGTTAAATAGCAGACACTGTTCTTTTGATGGGTCTGCCAGCATTAGTATGGCAAGATCAGCAGTGGCCAGGAGCCTTCTCCATGTCCAAGCACTCACACATTCTGCTGGTGAGGACAGGTTCAGGCATTGGAAATATTTGTTCTGTTGTCCACTAGGTTTTCATTTCTCTGCTACAACAATCATATTGTCAAAGTGGACAGTAATGCTTTTGCGTATAAAACACAACGGGGGAAAAACATTAACCAGCAATCATAGTGGTTTTTACCAAATTCTTATCATCACTCCATAGCAGTAACAAAGGTTACCTTTTTACTTCCTTATCCATAATTCAGTCACTGTAACTGTCAAGATAATTTTTGAAGTTTACAGGAAATAAGACTGAATGAACAGATTTGCTGGAATCTTGGTGTCAACAAAAAGCATGAATGGTTGGTTTCATATTTGTCTAAGTTTGAAATGAGTAGCTGTCTGTGGAGAGTGGTTTATTCCTAGTCTTGCCTATACTGATACTCCATGCTTGTTCTCTCTACGCGGTGTCTTATGCTTTATTTCTTAAATCAAAAATTCAGTATCAAAGAACAGTTTTTATATTATTGAACTTAACTACAAGAGGCAGAACTCATCTGGGCGCTTTGTCTATGTGGGCTATATAGGAATTGCATCTCTTCTCAAAATGTGCTGTAATAAGTATTTTATAGTGAAGCCATGTGAGCTGAAGCAATATTAGTTAGCTGCAAACAGTTGTAAAGCACGTGGGAAATAGTGCTGTTAGTGTTAAAGTTCGCAAGACGTGACTGCAGAAAACTTGTCTTGAAGGTTTTTAAATAATAGCATGAAAATGTTTGATAAGAGTGAATATCCTTTACACAGTAACTCACTTAAATGTAGTGAGGGCAGTGTGAGATTTGCTGTGATAGAATACTGAGCTGTTTGCAGAGACCGCTGTTAACTCTTCCTCAGCCCTCAAAGATCAAATTGTCCATTTCTGATTTGATTAGAGGAATATAGCTTTATTGCAACGATTTTGGTTTTGTCCTGTTCTTTTTAAAATGGTACTTATTTTGAGAGTGAGGATGCAGGAGACTTGATGCACTTGACTAATGACATAATATTAAATTGATAGATTACATCAAATAATCGTTTTTACTCCTTGAAGGAGTCACTCTGTCTACTGCCGAGTCTTTTAGTCCATGTTTTGTGGCAAGCTTTTGTCATTCCTAATTAATCCTTAATCGTACCAGGTCTAGCTGGATATCTATAAAAGATACATCATCTCCTTCAGTTCTTAAACTGTCTTTTTAAGTGTTGTGTTTAGTGGAACTTTTCTTTCCATTCACTGCACTCAGGAGTGCTGTCAAGAGTCTTTTATAGATCTGAGTTTTACAGAGTCACAAGTTATCTGTTCAGGTTTTTTTCAGGCCCGGGTTTCTTAACTGTTTTTTGTAAATTGTCTTTTAAGGATCTCTGGATTTTTAAGGAATGCTCTTTGGACTTCTTGTGTGCTTCGTCAGAAACAGGCATGGTATCTCAGTTTACTCCATGCCTTGCTGTGCACTTTGTGGTTGATTGTTTTGAAACATATTTCTTACTTGGCCATAAACATTTGTAGCTATAAAGACAAAACATCAGGTTGTTTAATTTTGCAAAATAATGTGAACGGGCTGATCCCTTTGCCTTTTGTAGAAAGCAAAAATTGTATGCGTGTGCTGAAGAGATTGTCTGGAGGTTTCCATCTGGGCTTGATCAGCTCTTTGCAGAGGGGAGACCCCTAAAACCTCCTGCAGAAATGGTTGGAGGGCTTGGTTCTAAAACTGGCATTGAGAATGAGCAGGACTGTAGAGAAATCCTGCACCTCAGCCCTGCTACCCCCCCAGTCCTTCCGTGTTACTTTGTCACGCCATTTAAAAGATGCATGGGGCAGCTTCATTCAAGTGCTTGGTGTATGGATTAGCTCAAAAGCTGCTGTTAGTGTGAGTTTTTTGTGGGCAGAACTTAATGCAGATTAGGCCGTATGAACTCTTCTTTTAATTTTTCTTTCCTATTTTTCTAATTATGACTATCAGTGCTGGCTTTTGACAAGCAATATCAAGAGTGTGTGTTCAACCCTGTAGAAAGGTGGAGGCAGTAAGGTCTGTTCCGGTATCTGGGCCAGCATTTTTTGGCTGTTTCTGAGTACAACAGAAAACAAATGACCCAGGCAAATTACAGGAAGAACTGGGTTTCCTAGAGGAACTTGGGGCTTAGGGAGGAAAATACGTACGCGTACTACGCTTCCGGGAATGCTTGCTGCTGTGTTTGCTGGCAATGCCTTGTGGGCAGCCTTTATCTGCTGAGACGTTATCTGAAAGCGGACGGAAACCCCAAAACTTGCTGAGCTAGCTGGCCTTTCTTCTTACCCACAAACAAGGTGATGTCATTTAATCTAGCGTGTGGTTACGTGTTGAATTTGCCAACTCCTGCAAGCGCATACGTACAACACATAGACGTGGGTGCGTGTCTCACTGCTGCGGGAATTCACTAAGTGCAGCTGCGGGTTTGAAAAGGCCGGGCACTAAATGAAGGGGCTCTTTCAAGTCAGAGGTTTTACTGACGGTGAAACCCAGCACAGCAATATTTTAATTGTATTTTCTATCTGTTAGAAATGCTTTTCCTGTGTTACTTGTTAAAAATTGAAACAGCCTCCTAGGTTAGATATGATACTAAAAATACTATTTTTGGTGCAGTAAGTTCATTTTTGGCAAGGAAGTTTGCAGAAATACGTTTGTTCTATTTTTGAAGCTGTACATAATACTTTTTTCTATTCTGTCTAGTTCTGGAATACCACTTGGATAACTACTACTTAAGGACTTTCCCCTTGTTAATTTACCGCTGCAAGCCATTGACATGCATGACAAATACAAAGTTGGCTTAATTTCCTCTTTTTTTTTTTTTTTTTTTTTTTTTTGTTTTGACCACACTAGTTTAGTGTGCTGCAGAGGAGGAGGAGGAAAAGCAGATTGGTTTAAAAGCCGGAGCTTGATCCCAAAGTAAACTAACCTTCCCTCCATCGCTTGGAATAGGGCAGTTCTCAGCAAGCTACTTTTCACTGATGTATAAAGAATCTCCTTTTTAATTTCCCTGTTGGGAGTATTCAGCTGCTTAAGCCTGACCCTTAATTAGGAGCAAAAGCTGTAAATTGCAGCAGTCGGTGCAGCTGACTTGGAATTTGCTGGTAGCTGGAGGAGTGTCCAAGACTTGTTGTATCACAGCTTTGGACCAGCCCCTGAAATGTGCATGAATGTCAGCTTCCTAGAGTCTAGACCCTTATTAGCTACATTACTAATTGAAAGATAGCACAGCATGCAAATTACTGAGATAATCCTGAGCTATAAATACCAGCATGTTCTTTTCTGGTGGTTTTGAATTTTTTTCCTTATTTTTTTTTTCCCTTCCCCTAACCAGAAGTATTAGCTGAAAGAAATATCGTTGTACATTCTGGATTTTATTTACAATAGCCTCGGTTCCAGAGGGAACATTTTGAGTGATTTTATACATAGGCTGATTGGGCATCTGATTTGTATAAGCTCAAAGCAGTTGAAAGAGAAGCCAAGTTGTCCCAGTGCCTGTGTTGTTTGCAGCTGCAGAGTTCCAATATGGGAATGAAAGAGCTGTGGTCAAATGCTTTCATGTGGTTTTGTATTGCAGAGTCACAGCCTTGTCTCATAACATCAGGGCACATGATGAGATGGTGAATTTAGATAAGAGAACTCTTTCATCTGCCCCTCGGGGAGGAGATCCTTCGGTCTGTCTGGCTCCTGTCCGCCTGGCTCTGCTGTCATGTCCTCCTTTCTGGTGGAGTTGCATTAGGGATAAGTCTACAGCAGAGCACCCTTTGCAGAGCTCTGTGAGACAGGTCTCTCCTCGCAGCCTGGGCTGTCGTGGGGAGCAGAAGGTCAGACCTTCCTCCTCTGCTGTGCAGCGCTTACTGCTGCCCAGGTTCTCCTCCCAGGTACTGCCATCTGCGCAGGCATGAGCAGAGGACAAGTCACACTGAGTTTGTTGAATGTTTTTTCTAATAAACTTCCTTTCTCGTTTATTTTTATCCTTTTTATAAATGTTTTCTCATTTATTTTAGACCCAGACTGAAAAATGTGGACAGAAGTACCGCGCAGCAGCTGGCAGTCACAGTGGGAAATGTCACAGTAATTATCACAGACTTTAAGGAAAAGACTCGCTCCTCTTCCACGTCGTCTTCTACAGTGACCTCCAGTGCAGGATCAGAACAACAGAATCAGAGCAGCTCGGGCTCTGAGAGCACAGACAAGGGCTCGTCCCGTTCCTCCACACCAAAGGGGGACATGTCAGCAGTCAACGACGAATCTTTCTGAAAATTGCACATGGAGTTGTGGAAACTATGAATCAGGGTATGAAATTCAAACACTCCACCTGCCCATGCTGTTCAAATCCTGGAGAGCCTCTTCTGTGCTTGAACACACACTTTTCTTGGACATCGACCTCTTACTGATGCAGCCAGGATAATTTCTGCTTGCCGTGGGCATCTGGCCACCAAGGAATTTCTCACCCTAACGATTACTCTTGACACTTTTATGTATTCCATTGTTTTATATGATTTTCCTAACAATCATTTATAATTGGATGTGCTCCTGAATCTACTTTTTTATAATATCTGCTGTGCACAATTTTCCATGAACATTACAACTTTTTGTTTTGGGGTAGGGAGCGGGTGGGGAGGGAAGGGGGCTTTATTTATTGCATTCACAAACTCCATCCTCTTTCAACATATCCTTTTTAAGTTCAGTTCTTCTTCCAGTTATACTGTGTACTATCAGTTTTGATATAAATTATATATAAATATATATATAAATAAATATATATAAAGGGTTATTTGAAACCAATACATGGAAACGCTGGTGCTTGAAACACTGTGAAGTGAAAAAAAAAAAATAATAATTGAACAGTTCAAGATCTGGGACAGTCCCCTTTTGTGAAAGTACTGAAACTGAAATGGAACTGGTCTTAGGTGAAAAGTGTTCCTGAGGGTTTGAACCTGGATGGGACCCGTTCTCTCTATTGTTCCTTCCCCGTTTCTTCCCTAAGCAGTGGCTAAAACGTACTGGACACACGGTTTTGATTTTTATAGCTTGGGATTTGAAATGAGAAGAGATTGCTCCAGGTAGCTTGTGTTTCCACTAGGGTAACCCAGATTGATTTGCAGGTTCCTGCCCGGCTGGAGCGTAAGCGTTCACGACCAGGCCGGTGTCAGCATGCCACGGATTCGTGTATTTTGGCAACGTGAGCATCGCTGTGTTGTGCATGGCCAATCCCACAGACGTTTGGGCTTCTTAGATTTAATGAATTCTGTCCACCTGCATTGGTGATTGAGGTAACTTTAGAACTGGAGTGCTTTGCTTTGGCTGGGAAGAGAGCAGGGAGCTGTAGGGCTGGGAGCGATCGCGGGTTGAGGGAGCAAACTGGTGCTCGTCCTGGCCCCCTTCTGTCTGCCTTGTCCGTGCTGTTGGGGTGGCTCTTCTCCTTGAAGTCCATCCCTATTCCAGGAGCGGTTTCTGAACAGCGTCTCGTCCAGTGATGGCATTGGGCTTGTTAGTGTTTGGATGCTTTTGGGTGTCCTGCTGTGGGGGCACAAGGAGGGCAAAGCTTTCATGCTGGCAAGCGAGCGACACGCGTGGCTCATGCTCATGACCAGCATCTCCTTCATTCTTGCTCTAAAGCTATTCAGACTGTAATTTCTTTTCCTGGCCTGTTAGTGTTGCTTTACAGTTTACCTTCCATGCATTATCCTGCTAAAACACTAGGCCGAAGAGGTGAAACAAACTTTTTGAAAAGAACAAAAACCAAAACCTCTTTGGCTTTTCATCTTTATTTCGTGGCCCCAGGGTGCTTGGCAGTAATTCCGGGTGCAGAGGCTGTGGCTTCATTTGACATCAAATGCATAACTTTTGGGTGCGATGAAAGAGGGCCACATTTTGACAACTTTGTGCCAGCTTGTTACGTTGTGAATTATTTGCTTAGCAAGAGTAATTTCTCTCTGTGGAGGCAACTTGCTTTAAGATTTCTTTTAAAAATCTGTGTGGTTTTGAGTAGCAGACGTAGGTTCCTTTCACACTGGCGACAGAAGTGTGTGAGTGAGGGATCCGTTACAGCCCCTGCTCGAAGGTGTGTGCAGCGGCAGTGCCTTTGCAGCAGTGGTTTTATTCCTGATAGGTTAACGTGGGCACCCCGACTTAATTCTGCTTATATTCACAGTATAGGCTGTCTTTACCTTTTTAAGCATTTTTAAAGTATTTATTAAAGAACCAAAGGAAACCAGATGCTTCCTATGAGCATCAAGACAATTTATTATACATAGTTTTAAATACTATGAATTTCTCAATCCACATTTTAACATTAGTGGGATATTGCAAAGACATTCCTTTTCCAGTTTTTACTATTCCTTTAAGGGTCTCAGGGAGGGTAAACTGGTCAGCCATATTTATTTATTTTACTGAAATGTATTGGAATAATTTTTTAAGAGAGATTTTTTGAAGATGCCCCTGAACTTGTATATTTTGCACTGCTTTATAAATGATCCATTATCAATTAGGCTTGCGTGCATCTCGGCCGGGATCCAGCGAAGAGTGCGAGCGAGCGGTGAGTCCCCCTGGCTTCAGCGGGGCTAATTCTGGTGCTTCAAGTCAAACCGCGCGCTTGCCTTCCTCGTTGAATCTGGGAATTTGTGCAAAAAAAAAAAAAAAAAAAAAAAAGGCATTGTGTGTACCAGGAAATTGCTTCTTTTCTCAAATGAAAATGGACCTGTAGATCAGTTGAAAAAGCTTTAACGCCGTAACCAGCTACTCATGGCTACTGGTAAAGTCAGTAACATCTGTCTCTTCGGGCATGCCTCCTCGATAAGGTAGCTTGCTATAAATAAGTGGGAAAATTTCTTTGGAACAAGTGACCTGTAATTCTGCATTCAGTAGAAATTGCTAGCTAAGCATTGAGCCTCCCCAGCCTCATCTGTAGCTGCCTGTGTTGTGGATTTGAAGGATAGCGTTTGCTTTTACACTTAATTTCTACAGTTAGCATCCCCGTGTCCATGGGGAGGGGGAGGTGGGGGATTCCCTCTGTGCTGTGTCCGTGGGTTATCCCGCTGTTGGTGGGGAGCGTGTTTTAAGACAAAAACCAACCAAAACACTAGTCGTAGGGGAAGGACCAGATTCGCGGTGTTCAGTGGCACAGAAAGCAGGTAAGTAAAGCACAGTGTTACGTTTGCAAAGTTTCAACTCTTACACACACACACAGACACCAACCCAGCTTGCCTGACTCGCTCAGTTTGAGGTAGTTCTGCAAAGGAAAAATGACAGCGTTTTACACCACCAGGCTATTTATTTTAATTGGAACACTTTGCTTGTTTCAAATTGGACAGATCGAAAAATTGGCAGCAGCTTCCGTGAGTTTATTTCCACTGAGATGTTTTCACCTGCCTTACCAAGATCATTCTCAGTCTACTTTTTTAAGCTCTACCATAAACTTAAATTATTGAAAATTTATTAATTGCTGACTATATAATAACCTTTGCTTGTATGTAACCGAATGGTTTTAAGAGCCAACATTTAGAGTATGACAATGGAGCTGAACAGTTTTTAATGCGCAAGCAGTTCTGTTCTTGTGTATGACTTGTAACCTTAATTTACTGTGTAAAGATGGTTACATTATTTCCTTAGCTTTGTTTGTTGGAGACAAATATAGAATGCTTGTTTAAGTATGTCAAAACATAATCTTATCTTGTGGATTTTTATGTTAATGTATTATACGAGCTATATTTTTCATTTGCCCAGAAAGACAGCTTGTATAACGCTTTTGAAAGTTTTTCTGCTCTGTAAAGTCTTTAGAGCTGACAGTCCTGTTAGGTTTGTTTTAATCTTCATGCTAAAGTGTCAATGGTGGTTTTGTGAACTGGTCAGAAATTCACAGGTCTTAAATGTTTTCGGGAAATTTATATTGGACACTGCTCTTTGTCTAGCAAATAAAAGATGTTAATATATTCCTGTTACTGGCATGTGCACGACTGTTATTAGAAGCCACTTTATCATTTTCCTGCTTTAAATAGAAATGTCTATTTATGAATTCTGCTTGTAGTTTTTTCACAAATAAAATAGTAAAATTTAATTAAATCTGAAAGCTCTCTTTTTTGGGAGATGCCAGCATTCAGAAAAAGCGGAGAGTCCTGTGCTGGAAGCAGTTTGTCCATCTGTACGTCTTGTCCACGAGCCTTGTCCACCACTTGAGCACCCCACTTCTGCAAACACCAGCTTGGGCACAGAGAAAACTTCAGTCGAGCGAGTTAATGCAGTTTGTGCCTGGGACTGACAACCTACGGGGAGTCTGTGGTGGATGTGTCTGCAGAATTTGGGTTCTGGTACTTGCAAATAATCCTTTTTTTCCCCTTTCTGTTGCTGCAGAAATGGCAAGGCTTAGTGCAGAGGATTTTACTGAGAGCCCTTGGGAGTTCCTCCGGCTGTCTTGCGCTAACAAACTCCCACGAGTAAAATTAGTAAAATTTAATTGAGAGCCTAATTGTATTTTTGTAGCGTAAAAATAGCGGTATTTTGCAAGCAATATTTTGGTCCTCTGCCTAGGAAAGAAGGTGATGCGAATTACTCTGCTCTTTCTAGTCCGTATTTTGGCCCCACACGAGACGGGAGATGTGTGATGTAACTGTTCAAAAGTGAAGCTGAAATTTGAAAACCAAGCAATAGGTAGAATGCAAAGGGGAAAAAATCCCCAAATCTTACTCTCAAGCTTTTTCTCAGAAATATGAGGACAGTTTCTAAACTAAAAGCCGTTTGGATATTTTTGTGTATGCTGGGGGGGGAAAGTGTATGTTACAACTAGAGGTTGGGTTAAAAAAAACACTGTGCAAACAGATTCTTAAATGCTTTTAACCTCAGTTGGAAACTATTCAAAATCCTTTGTGCCAAGAATAAGAAGAAACAGGAAAGGTAGTGGTTGTTCTACAGAACGAAAACGCACTTTCTTGGCATGCTGAAGGAGTGAGAAGAGAAACGGCCCTTGCCTCGGAGAGCCCGCGGTCCCAGTGCTTGACCTGCGACCAGCCGAAGGAGGAGATAGATGGGCTTCATCTTCACCAGCATCCACCTGCTTCATCTCCATGGGAGGCTTGAAGGAGCCAGCAAACCATTCCCGTGGCAGCGCGGGTACCCGCCGAGCCTGCCCTCTCACTGCTTCACTGGGATTTTGGCTGTCAGGGCTCCTGGAAATCCCTTGCTTTGGAGCCACATGAGCCAAGAGCCACATGCCAGAGCTATGGAATCGGCCCCGCTGTGGGGGAAGGATGGTGAAGGCTTCACCAAGCATCATTGCCAAGGGTGCTTCAAGGTATGCTCCAGACTTGGGTTTTGTGTTGACAGGTTTGTGTTTGTTGCCGGGGGGTGGGTACAGAAGGAGCTGATGGGCATGGGGAGCTCTAGTTCATGGCTCCTTAGGGTTTTGTAAACTTTCTGGGCTAACTTCAGTTGTTAGAAGACTTGAAGGTGTTCTAAGGTGTTCTGTTTCTTTTCTCACAAGTAACAAGCGATAGGACAACAGGCTGCACTAGGGGAGGTTTAGGATTGATATTAGGAAAAATTTCTACACCTAAAGGGTTATCAAGCATTGGAACAGGCTGCCCAGGGAAGTGGTTGAGTCACCATCCCTGGAGGTATTTAAAAGACGGGCAGACGTGGTGCCTAGCGACGTGGTTTGGTACGGGTTTTGGTGGTGTTACGTTGATGGTTGGACTCGATGATGTTAACGGTCCCTCCCAACCTAGGCAATTCTATCATTCGATTCTAAAAATCAGCACCTCCTTGTGTAACTGCGAGAGAGAAGAAAAAAGCCTCTCCTTTGCAGGGCTCATATGTCAGCTCATTTTTAAAATGACTTATTAAAATCTGAACGTACCTCTTTTACACAGCAGTTTGGGGACAATTAGAGCGAGAAGACGCTAACAGCCTATGTGTGGTCTGGCAGGAGCTTTAGGAACCCACGGCAGGGCTGTGCCCCCAGCCATCCGCTGTGTATGTGCGGCAGCATTTTCTCGCATCGAAGTCACGATGGGAGTTCCCACGTGCCAAAGTGAAAAGCTGTCTGCGAAAGACACAGGGGATGTGCTGAATGGCTGTGCTGGTCCAGCTGTATCCCATGGGAATGCCACTGCCCTCCTGAGTCAGCAAAGCGCCCCGAGACAGGGCTTGTGTTTGGATCCCAGCTGTGGGCAAACTCCTTCCCATCTTGCCGAGGAGGCGCCATCGAGAAGAAATGGCATTTGTGACTGCGTCTTTCCTTCTTTGCATGACGAAAAAAAAAAAACCAACCCCAAAAAACCTGGCTGGAAAACTGGGTGCCACTTACGGCTGGAGAGGGGTACGAAATGATGCGCTGCTGTGCGTGTGGCTTCCAGCGTGGGCTCCTCCGGGGTGTAAATGTTCGACTTCAGGCAAGCGCCTCGCAGCAGGTTGGGTGGGCTGCTGCAGCCCCCTTTAGTCGGTTGTTTAGAGGTAAACCTATGATGTTCTAAAGGGAGCTGAGCTGTGAAACTTCACAAACTGAAGAGCTAAAAAAACCCCAAACATCCAAAGAAAACCCTTAAAAGCCCCTAGTTTTTAGGTTTCCCCACATGAATTCTTGTTTCACAGACCTTTTTTCTTCTTTTTCCCTTTGTGTCCCCTACCCCAAAAAAAAAAAAAAAAAAAGAAATTAAGTACACAAGCATGGCAGGCATTGTGTTTAATGCATTTGCTATTTGCCATTTCCTTGCATCCCCTCCTGGTGCCGGGCGGCAGGCTGGGTTTCGTGGGGTGGGTGCTGTGGCTGGGCAGACTCCGGAGCCCAGTCCAAAGCCTTCCAAAGGGCAGACTGGGAGCCACAGCGGAGCCAGCATGTCCTGGTCGCTTGTGGAAACCCAGCAGGATCTGGGAGGAAGAGGGAGAACGGCTGCGTTTTGCAGCGCTGGATTCCTTTGTGGCTTTTCTAGTTGTAATAAGGACAGGTAAATGTCAGGTCTTTCTACCTGCCTTTCTCTGGGTTGTTTCTTTCTGGGATATTTATATGTGTAAGTCTTGCCTGTCTTCTTGCTCGTGCTGTCGGAAGGTGTGGTGAGGCTTGTTTGCTGTCTTCCACCTTATGATGGCCAATTGCTTGGTATTTGTGTGGAGCCCTTTTCTAGATAGGGCTGAGGCTAGTGCTGATCCCGTCTAATAGGAAGACACTGGGAACGGCTGCAGTGTTTTCTCGTTGCTTATTTATGTATTTCAGCAAAGGAGAAGCTGCATGCAGAAATCAGCAGTAACAGAAATCAGCAATAGCATCAAAAGGAAGTTCCAGAAATTCCGAATTTCAAACCACACCAGTGCAATTATCCCACTTGGGGAAACTCTCCTTCCTACGGCACAGTGTGGAAGCTTGGAATGGTGAAGAGCACTCTCTGCCTAACTCTGGTCTTCACCTAATGTTAATATTGAAGCTAGAACACAGTGTCTTCCTGCAGGCAGCTCTTGTTGCGCTGCAAATCTCCCAGTCCTTGCCCGAAGTCCCCTGTTCCTCCTCAGACGGGGATTGCTCCTCGCAGAGCAGTAAATGGTCTGGCAGCTCTGGCTGGGCAGGAAACGCGGGAGGCACGAGCCAGTTACGCTTCCTAGATGAGGAATCAAGTAATAAATACTTCTTTGTTCTCCTCTATGTCTCCATACCAAAAAAATGAAAAAAAAAAAAAAAAAAAAAAGTGAGAGAAATTGCTCTCCACCTTGACTATTTATTATTTCCAGGATCCTGAAGATTTCATGACTTTCTAACACTTCTAATTTTTTTCGATCTTTTTTTCAGCATTAGGAGTTGTCAAAACTATTCCAATGTATGGGAGAGGCTGTTCCAGCGCACACATCTCTTCTCCAAAACCGTTCTCAGAAGGACGTAAAACTGCCCAGTAACTCCCAGGGAGGTCCGGAGTGAGAATCCCCGTTGTGGTCTCTGCCTCTCCGGCTCCGGCAATCCGCCCTCCCTCCTCCTGGCAGGTGAGGCAGAGGCATCCAAAGCCTGTAAGGCCGATAGCGTTCACTTAAATACCGTGAAATTCCCAGTGTAATACACACTTGATAACAGCACATCAAAAGCTCTGAGGAAGTATTAATTGGCCACAGCTACTGGAGCTGGCAGGAGTTGGAGGGAGGAGGTCTGAAGGGTTTAAGCTGCTCTAAATTGCTCTCAAGTGTTGGAAAAAACAAGTTGTGGAGTTGAATTTGGGTACGAAATATCCCTGCGAGCAGGAGGAAGCCGGCATGCTGCAGAGACAGCACGTGGTGGCCCAGGTAAGAAGAGCAGGAATGACTAAAGCTGATTTTTGTTATTCCTCAAGCTGTGCTGTCGGGGCCGTATGATTCATGTTGCCTGGGAGGTTTGGCGTGGAGTTGGCAGGAGGAGTTTTCCATGTTTGTGTGTGTGTTTCAGCAGGGATTAAAGCTCAGAGTAGTGTAGGAATGAATGCAGGAGAGTCACTGAGATTTTAATTCTACCTTCACCCAGAAATTAATACCGATGTAATACATATAACCTATACTATATGATCTTAAATACATCTATGTTAGATTTTACATAGGCTGTAGAGATAGTCTATGTGATAGGCTAAAGATGGTGGTGAAGTTTAAAAGCATGACTTGTCAAAAGTTGGCTCTAATGGGGGTTTACTCCCTTGTTGACTCTCAAGGAATCACCAGCACAGGCCAAGTATAAATAGGGCCAGGAGCCCCTCCCACCCCTTTCAGGGGGTAATTACTCTCTTACTCTGCAAATTGACTTCAGCAGCAAGTAGGCTGGCGCTCTCTGTTCATATGCCTTACTTCCCAATGGAGTTTATAAAAATAAGATGATGAAAGCGCAAGAAAAACATAGCTTTCCATTGAACTAATTTCTTTCTGATCCAAGAAGGACTCCTGCCTGGAGTGGCAGAAGGAACCTGGTTAGGGCTCAAGGCTGATGCTACTCTCGGGGAGGGTCAATTTATTTATACATCCAGAGTTTTTCCCAGATTCGAAGAGATGGCCATCAGCCTCGAGCTGCTGGAAGAGCCTCGTGGAGCCTGGATGGAGAATCTGTGCCGCAGCCGGGGGAAGCCCGGAGCGTGTGTCTGCCCAGGAGGAAGCAACTTGCGTCTTTCAACATTTCTCACGTGCATAACGTTCCCATTCTTTATTCGCAGCAAGGAAAATCCTCTCCAAATCTCTCTGCGCAGCCTTTGCGAGAGGTTGAGGCTTTGGCTGAGGGCTGGGGCTGCATCCAGACGTTAACAAACCTGATAGCAGAGAGCCCGCAAAAAGCCTGGCAGCATCCCCGCAAGCCCAGGATTTGTGCTTGCTGCCAGGAGACAGAGGGGATGGAAACACATTTAGCTGCTCCTAGTGTTCTCCCTATTCAACCCAAGTTTTCTGGTGCAAAGCTAAGGAAGGAAAATGTGGTCTGGAGTTGCAGAAACGCTCCCTGGAAAAGGAATATGGTGATTCCCAGGGGGCTGGATTGTTGTGGGGTGTGATGGGTGTGTGACAGCCTCCAACAGGGATCTAACTGGGAGTTGCTGCGATACAATGGCACTGGGGAAAATGAGTGACGGGAAGCTCCCCTGGCTGCAAACGCTCTGGGAGGGGAAGGGCAGCTGGGGGACGGCGGGAGTGCAGCAAGGCTGCTGGGGGTGCCGGAGTCTGGGAATTGTGTGCGGGCTGGTGGCTCTGACATGGCCCCAGCCGCTGCCTGTGGTGGCTGCCCCCACCTTGCCCGGCTCCAGGAGGGTCTGCGTGGCACGGGCAGGGCGGGAGAGGAGCCTAAATTCAGCAGCTCCGTTGCTGTAGCAACGGTGGAGCAGGCTTGGGGACATAGCCCCGCCGGCCACCCTTTGCCAACAGGTTTGCCAACCTTTACCCTTGTTTTTTACACCAGTTTGTCACACCGAGCAGGACCAGCTATGATTTTGGGCCCTTCTATCCTCTTGCAAGTCCTATTAGACATCCCAATTATCATTTTCCTTCTGTGCAAATTTATAAATCCCACAGATTCATATGCCAAAAGGCTTCATCAATCAAAAGACGGAGTTGGAGGGAATGAGTTAGAACAACCAGGAGGCAACTCCGGGATCCCCCTGCGCGTGGAGCGGCTGGGGGATGAGCAGGCTGTGGTACCTGATGTGTCCTGTGCAAAGCAGGGGGTCGGGACTGGCTGGGCAGCGTGCAGGGATGGAGGTGGGAGCAGTGACGAGAGATACGCACTCTGGTAGAGATGGTCATTCCCCTGAGCTGGGTGTACTGGGCTCACCACGTTCTGCCTGTCAGCCAGGCAGCTGTAACCAGTGCAGAAATGCTTTTTGTCTAAAGGTGATGGTCCCTTTCCATCCCGAACCCGTACACCGGCTGAGGAGCAGGAACTGGAAGGAGCAGGACATACGGCCCTTAGACCTGTGGTCTCCTGGCTGGAACCAGGATAAGCGAGACCATCGTCAGCCCTGGTCTCGAGGAGGAGCCTGTAATGAGCCACTTGAGTTATTCCTGCCGATGTATTGTGTGGACTGCTGTATTTTACACGGTTAGGAGTTACGTCTCCGTGTGAGAAGGGGGTCAGTGCCTTGTCCTGCTGGACAATGGGGGGTGTTTTCCCAACAGCAGATTAACAGCGCATTTGTAGTGAATTAATGACTCTTCAGGTGTTTAATGGGTTTTCCTGCAAGTTGGGTTTGCCAAAAGGGTGTTGGCGTTCCTGAAAGCTGGGATGGTGGAGTGGATCTCAAATATCCCTGGATTTAAGTGAGGTTTGGTTATTTTTCTCACCTTTATCTGGCACTAAAAGCAACGCTCTTAACATCTGGACTGGGGTAAACGGTGGGGACTTTTTAACTTAACCTCTGCATTTGGATGGTTTCCAAGTCCCTGGCGGAGATGGAGGTCATCCGTCCCTGTGGGGACAGAGACTTGGGAGACTGGAGCGGGTGGCACCACGGTGAATTCACCCCCCCTCCCAAAGCAGGGCGGGCTGCCTCACCTCTCCGGCCATCCCCAGCTTCTCACAAGCATTTGGACCTTGAGATGCTCCTGCTGAGGCTTTCACAAGCTGTGTCTTGTGATTTTTGGCGACGGTAATGCCGCTTGGGAGTCTTAAAACTGCTGCCCGGGGAGGAGGGGAGGCGAGGCAGAGCTCCGCCTGCCAGCTCTGTGTGCACTGCTATTCAACGGATTAAAAAAAAAAATAATAAAATAAACAGTGGTGCTCTTACCTCAGGCTATCCATTAGGAGTGTGATTTAGTGCAGGGAGGGCTATAAAGGCAGTTGATAAATCTTTCGTGCAGCACAAATAAAATCTCCTATGGGGGGAGAAATGGCCCTGGATAACGGGGGAAGGAGGGAACAGCCCTTGCCCCCTCGTCTGATTAGGCTGCCCAGGAGAAGTTAGTATAAAATAACAGATCTGGAAAGTCCAGATCTTCACAACTTTGGGAAGGACTTCATCCCCTTAAATTACGAGGCTAAGACCTCATTCAACAACACTTTGAAGGAGATCAACTGGCAGTGCTATTCATGGCAGCGAAGGGCTGGGGCTCCGGCTCTGCGTGATGATGGTACCTTCTGAAGAGCTTGCTCCTATTCCTGTTGAATGCTGCTATTTTTATCCTTAAATTCTAGAGGGTATTTCCAAGTGGAAATCAGAGCAGAGAATGGCAGATCTTAACTCTGCTCCGTGTAACAATTTCTGTACAGAGGAGGGAGAAAAGTTTGAACACTTGTATCTGTTTTTGCTACCACCAGTGTGGCAGCAAAGCACCTGGAGGTGCCTGCAGGGCCTGGCAGCCTGTGGGTGATGGGACACAGGGGGTCACTGCTGGCCTTTTCTCCCATGGGCTTCACAGGCTCCTGCCCCTGCTCGGAGCCTCAAGTACCCGGGGACATGTCTGAGGGGCCGCAGGGGATGGGTGATGCTGGCAGGGGGAACGTGGGGGCGTCTCCGGTTGATGGGGTGTCCCCAGCCCAGGAGACCCCTCTTTTCGTACCCTTCCTAGGGCCCCGCTCGCCTTTGCCAGCGGTGGGGAGCGCTTTGATCCTCTCCCCATATGGGAGGCAGAAGCGCAGAGGGATTTAATTAGGTGCAATTACCTCATCCACCGCAGCCAGAGCTGCCGGGGGAGTTGGCATAAGGTCAAATAGGGACTGGGATCTGTGAGTCCCTGTTTGTGAACCTGGCCATGCAGGTTTGGATGCTTAACAGGTTTTTTGTCTTGTGCTTGCTCCCTTCTGCAGCCTCAGCTTTTACTTCTGTACACGGCCAGGTTCTCCGAAGCCGCCGAGCACGGCATTGGCATATACGGCTTTGCCGTGTGCTGGGCAGAAGCATCCTGCTTCATTTGAACATGAAATATAAATCAGAGATCAAGTGAATTATTGTGCCATGCTGCTGCTCAGGCAATAGGGAGTCTTTAAATCAATCAGCCCCCAAATAAATAAATAAGCGCGCAGCAGACATGCTGGAGTGCATGTCTGATTCCTATCAGAGGCAGTAATTCAAGGCAGATGCTTGCAGTTTCTCTGCTTCCCGGCCTGCGTTACCTGAGCTGCTGAAGTCGCGTGAGACAGAAAACAAGTTTTTTTTTTTTTTCCCTGAGCTTTCATTATTGTTGCCAAAGAAACCATTTCATTTGGTTGCCACGTGTGCAGCAAATCTGGTTGAATCCATCTGGATGTCAAGGGCTGAAGGAAAAGGACTTTGGGGAAGGCAGTCTGCAGGGTGCAGCCACCTTGGAGCCCGTGATGCCGACGGGGCCGGGAGCTGGAGGAGGAAGAGCAAGTGCTGCTCCTTGAAGGGTCCCGGTCAGCTTCGCGTGTTTGACCTGCACGAGCATCCCCATGGTAGTGTGGACACCCACGTGAGCTGAGGCTGAAGGAGCTCCTCATCCCTCCGAGACCCTCCAGACACCACCCTGGGGAGCAGCACCGCTGGCTGGAAGAGCCCCCCAGCACTTAAAAGACTTGACTAGTTTTCCTTTCAGCCCACGCCGGCGCTTGGGAGAGCAATGTTTGAAGCGTTTGATCTTTCTAGGCTGCCACCTGCCTCCTGCAGGCGCTGGGCTCTGGAGCGCAGCTCCCTGGGGGTCTGTGTCTGCTGAGCATCGTCCTGCTCCCTCCTGGGCTGGCACCGGCTGAGCATCCCCCTCCATGCGGGACAGCCCAGGGCAGGGAGAGGGTTGGGAGCTCTGGGTTACCGTCCCAGTTGCTGCCCAGCCCTGGGGATGGCTCCAACACTGGCAATCAATTTGGGCAGCCGAGCCTGGGCCGGGGGTCAGCTGAAAGTCACAGAGGGGACCGAGGTGACACGAGCTGTGCTAGCTAGGGACAGCAGCGGCTGTGTGGCCAGCTGTGCTGCCATAGGAAGGTGGCACTGAGGGCTTGGTCACTTTTGCAGGGCAGCTTTTGTCAGTCACACCAGTCCCTAAAACTGGCGGGGCACTGCATATTTGGATTTCACTAGCACTTGGCTTGCAGCTGCGATGCTCTGCCCTTGTGCATGGTTATGTCCGTGGATGCTGGTGCTTTATAAAGGTAAAGAAGCCCTGACGCTGATCTGAGGCTGCTGGTGTGGAGGGGCTTTCCTTTGCACCGTTTCATCTGTCCTGAACAGATCTGGTGGCATCATTCCAAGATTGATATTATTTCATTGAGTCAGGTCCTCCTCTTCCTTGAGTTACTCCAGGAGCGTGTTGAGACCGAACCTTGGACCGGCAAAGCTTGTGTTTTCCCCACATCGTGCAATAGAAAGTAAAGCAATTGCAACACTGGGGATTCAGCCTGGGTTTCCAAAGCATTGGGGGAGAACTAACTGATGCACCGGTGAGGTTTTGGTTTTTTTTCTGAAGCTCCACAACAGACCCCAAAATAATAAAGATCAATCAGTTAAATGTACTCAGCACTTAATCCCGTGTCCTTCAGAGTTAACACAATCTATAGAACAAGCAGGTATGCTGACACACGTAGTCATGCTGGATGTACACATTGCTTACCCAGCCAGACCATAGCAGGTCCCCCTCTCAGGCCTGCACACCATTTTGGTGCGTTCCTCCTCCAGCCGTGCATCCCAGCCCTGGATGGCGGCGTAAATCCTTCTTTGCAAATCATTGACCCAATAGGTCATAAAAGTTCCTTTATGGTCTGTCAAGACAAGCTAGGTTCTTTACGTGCGCCCTAAGTCAGCACAGTAAAACTTTTATGGTGTTTTTAATAACAAGAGCTACTGCACATGAACAGCAACTAATTTTTAAAGCCTTGGTATTTCAGCTGAGATGGGGCTTTTTCCACCCCCACGTTGGAAAAACACTTAGGTCAGTGCTTTCAGAAGTAATGCCTGGAGCTAACCTCTTTGCCCTGTGGTGGTCTAACTTCTGCAAATACTGAGCATCCCCTGAAAGGAACGTCTGAAAACCAGGCTGCTTTTCCAGTAGCATCCGTGCAGATAAAGAATTTGAACTGCAGGTTCATATTTTTAAAATATTTGGACCTTAAGCTGTGCTGTGACATTATGGCTTTAAGAAAATGAAATTCTTGTTCAGTTGCAAGATTGCCTCATTTAGGACAATTAAATAATGCATATTTATTTAGTAAACCAATTGGCGTAACGTGACATATAAAAAGCCTTCCCCAAGGCTGCCCAGGTGTGCTCCCAGCCTGGCACTGGGATGCAGGAGCACATCACTGCTGGTTTGCGCTGGGCAGAGAGGGCCCTGCACCTCAGCTCGTTTGCGCCAAGTCGTTAAGATGCTGTAACTTAATCTTGGGTCTAAACCTCCAATTTAACCCCCCCGGCTCATCCTCTCCTAACCCGCAGGGACCCCGCTGCAGGTCTAGAGCCTCCACCCCCGGGTTGTACCTTCTGGCTGTGTTTCGAGTGTTGAGCCGCAGTAACGTGCTATAAAGCGACTCTTCCAGCGCTTTCTGGCTCTGCTTTCCCAGCCCTGCCTTGGGCTGCCAAGAGGAAAAGGGGAATAATGAGGAGTTGAAAGCAACATGGCAAGGTCTGAGTTACCCTCCAAGGAAACGGTCTCCTCTGCCTGTCCCCGCGGCCCTGCCTAACCCCCCGGTGATGCCAGCAAACCCAGCCGGTTCTGCGGGACATCCTTCTGACACCCCAGGTTTGGCTCCAGCCCTGTGCCAAGAAGTAAGGAGGCAAAACAAGCTTCCCCCTAGGTGTCCTCGGTAAGGAATGCATCCCTACTCCTGGCTGCTGCCACACACAAGGGTTTAATGCGGTGACGTCCTAAGGGAGGGGGTGAGAAGGATGCGGAGGGGCCACATGCCGTCCCGGGGATGCCTTCATTCGGAACTCAACAATGTTTATTTAGGAGATTCCAGTCTGCTGATCGCTATGGTCCTGATTTTGGTCCTCTGAGGTCATTGCTGTCGCTACGTGTGCCAGCATCCACCTCTGCCCGACCAGGCAGCTGGGGCCCAGACTTTGCCAAATGGGGGTAATTTTTCCTGGGAAATGTGCTGCTTTGCTGCTTCCTTCAGCTGCGGTGTGCCTGGGTCCAGTCTGGGCATTCCCCCCAGGAACTGGGGGGTTTTGGTTGTTCCCCCAGCCAAGGAAAATGTCATTCTTTTCTGAGGTCTGCCAGGTCTGAGCTGTCCTGGCTTTGCATCAGACCTTGGCAGTCCCCAGACGAGGTGTGATGGATGCTGTCCCCGTGCCCTTTAATTACCTGGCAGGAACGACTCTGCCCTAAATTTGCACTGCAGCAGCCAGGGGTTGTTACGTTCCTCACCTGCAATGGGGCCTCAGCCATGTCGTGGCTTTTCTTTACTCACATGCACCCGGTTAGAGTCTTTGCCCGTTTGGACGCAGGCTTGCTCGGAGCTGGATTGCCCCGTGGCCCCAGACCAGGGCTCCACACGTGTCCCCTGACCCCAGCTGGTGGCAGGGATGTGGGGCCTGTAGTCCCGTGCAAGCCTGGGTCCCTGCTCGCTGGAGCTTTCAGCCGTTAGCGCTATTCGTGCCTGAAGAACAGATCAGCTTCAGGCACCGGGGTGTGAATCGATCCTGGGACAGTCACCACTGATTTTCCAGCCCTGACAGCAGCAGGGAGCAGAAGGGAGAGGGGCCCTTCTCTTTGGGTTTGATTTAGAGCAAACTTACCACATTTTCACAGATAATCTGGTTTGGGTTTGCTTTTTATTTATTTATTTTTAATATATAAATAATCCTCCTTTTGAGAAACATGCGGACATGCAGGAGGGAAACCCTTCTTCTCCAGGGCCTGTCCTCGGATAAAGGCCATCATGGGGCAGCTGGGGACGGTGGGTGCTGCATCGCAGCCAAACCTGGCACCTGGGGCTCTGGGATGGAGGGGATGCTCCTGGTCCTGGTCCCAGCTTTGGGGGGGACACGCTGCTGGGCTCTTGGCTGGGCACAGCGGGGCCTCCCTGGGGAGCAGTTGGAGTGCTGGAGCCCATGGAGCCGCTCCAATTTCGTGCAGGATTTGGCCTTTTTCCCCGCGTCGGGAACGGCGCTGCTGCTGGAGCGGTGGCGCAGCGAAGGCTGCGAATGCTCAGGGGAGCTGCAGGGAGGAACTGTTGCTGTCGATCTGTTAATTAAGATTAATGTGCTAGCTGATAAGGATGACTCCGCGCCAATTGCTATTATAAGCCAAGGATCCTGCAAGGCAGCGAGCAGCACATTCCTGCTTCCTCAGCAGTTGGAAGCCGCTGTCGTTCAGCCCGAGGTCTGGAGCAAGGAGCGAGGTGCTGCGCAGCTCCCCGAATGCCGGAGCGCCGCGTGGGCACACTTGCTCGCTGGTGGGATGCTTGAGAGCTTCCTCTTACGCTACCTTGGCGAAGGAACGTCTTTTAGCTGTTCAGATGGTGTGAAGACAGTGCTTTGCATCCTCTCCCAGGCACCGGTGTCAAAATTTCTCCACCCAAAAAGCGCATGAAATGAGACGCGTTGTTTAAAAATACACGTGTTTAAAAATATCTGTGTATGTATTTTCCTGCCCTCTCAGCTGGAGTCTCTGGGGAAGCTGGATGTGCCCTGTACAGTGAGACGTGATGAATTAGGGGTTTATTTGCCTTTGCCCCAGCCATCGGTGCGTGGTGTCAGAGCTGAGGCTGCTCGCTGCAGTGCCACGGCTGCTGCCGGCCGCTCGCCCGTCCCAGCCCAGCGGATCTGTCGAACCAACGTCTCCGCAGTGCCCGGGGAGCTGAAAGCCCCAGCATTTCCACTCAGACGAGGCGCACAGCTTGCATACCTGCAGGTGAGCACGTCCCTGAGGCTTTGGTACATCGCAGCTTGCTGGGGTGTTCATTTTAATGTCCTTTAGCCACGTCCTTCTCTGCCTTAACAGCCTCCTTGCTTCTGCTTCGTGTCTGCATCTGGTTCCAGCGGGGTTCAAGGGTGAAATTCTTTGTAGTCCCCAGCCAGCCTGACCTAAAGCATGTTTGTCAAAGCCTCAAAGTTCAATTTTTCGGAGAGTCTCATTTTATTAGCGAAAGGTAGAATTCAAAGGAGTGCTCCCCCAAATCCCAGCTGGAATCCTCCCGGCTCAGTCCCCTCCTGCCTTCTCCCCTCCCAGCCCTGACCGCTCCTGCAGCTGCTTTAATTGCCCTGCTGTTCTCCGCAAAGGCCTCTGGCACCAGCCCTAATGAGGAAGTGCTAATTAACCTGTAGCATCTCCCAGTGCCTGTTGGCAGCGCGGGGGACAGGGACGGTCCTGCCACGCTGCTGTGAGCCGCAGCACTGGTGCAGCCAGGTGAGCACGACTGGCCGGCTGGGGAAAGGCATCTCAGGTCACGGGAGGTATCTGCTACGGGCAGAACAAAGATTTTGTTCAAATAACGCTGCCTTGGGGGAAGGAAAAGCCATTTCCCTGCCAAGAAAAGCAATTCACCTTACATCAAAGGTGGAGGTTAATTTATTTATTTATTTATTTTTTAACTTAGCAGTGGGATCTGATTTTTGGAGCCTCTGTTTTCCTGTAATTTGTTTCTCCTTGCAGGCATTTCTCGATGGCCTCGCCAGCATCCCCATCCTACCCTGCTCCCGAGCTCCATCAGTTTCAAAGTTGACCCGAAGTCCTCTTGTCCTGAGAGGCTGGAGCCATATTTGGCACAAACATGCCCAAGTCACATATGCAGAATTAGATAACCTTATCACCGCATCCTGCGCAGATCAGTAACTCGCTGTGACTGTCAGCTTTTTTCAGCCAGACGTAATTGCCTAGCAACGTTGCACCATCTCTTTGGATGCAGCCTAATTCAGTTTCTGGTCATCCAGAACAAAACCTCATGTAGGCATCTGGCAAATGGAGCGACGGACAGGCCGTGGTGGGCTGCTGGAGCAGCAGGCAGGATGATTATTTCAGCAAAATCCATGTTTGTGGCAGCTTTTGTGGTCTTTATGATGAGCCTGAGTATAAAATTCAGGTGAGCGAGGTCTGCAGCATCCTGTCTGCCTGCCCCACTGAGCGCTGGGTACCGCCTGCTCCGGGTGCAGCTGAGCAGCCAAAGGAATAACCTGGAGTGTAGGTGAGGGTGCCTGGCCTCGTGCATCCCAGCTGAGCCTTGGAAATGATGGATACACAGTCGTGGGGATATGGGGACCTTGTGTGCACCCCATAGCACGTGTACGGCCGGTCCCCCCTCTGCTCCTCTTGCTTTCATCCTTGTTTTCAGGTAAAAGGAATGTGAAGATGGTTGTGATGGCAGCAACAGGACAAGAGAGGAGGAGCGAGGAAAAAAGTATGTTTCTCTAGCTCAGGGGTGCAAAATTTCCAGCTCAAAAATGTGAAAAATTTGGCAGTCTACTGCCAGTAGACTCTTTTGTAATTAAAACAGTGAAAGGATTTTAGCCAGATCTGCTTTTATGTCTATAAGTGACTAACAGCGATGCCCAATAAGGTGCTTGGCATTGGGAACTGATTTAGTGAAAAGTTTGAGTACTGCTGTCTTTAGTGCAAAGCTTTGACTTGGCAGGAGAGGTTACGAAACCTTAATTCTGGCTTTTACTAACTGGTTAGCATTTGGCTTCGGGATTTAAATACTGGTCTTCACCCCTGCTTCCCATACAAAATCTATACAAGCAAAGCAGTAAGCCTTTTTGAAATAAATTAAGTGCTGATGCTCATTTAGAAGGGATTTATAGGAGGTGGTGTGCGGCTCAAGCTGGCAATGCAGGAACGAAAAAAGGAGCGTTAGGCATGGATGGGGGCCATAATTTGCTGTGGTGCCCCTGTCGTGCCCTGTGTGGCAGCTCCTGCGGATGGAGGGTCGCTCGGTGCCCGTATCCTGCAGTGGCCGCAGGAAACCAGCTGTCTCATCCTCCAGTTTGCCGTGTTTCTCTTAACGATGCTCAGCATCGCACAGGTCCCCGGAGATCGGACGGAGTTAAGTGTGTTCAGTGCCTTAAAGTGCTCAGAGCAGGGTTGTTAAAATTTAAATATAAGCAATTTCTGTGTGGATGGGTGAGAGCCCTTTACTGCTGCCATTTAGCTCGCTGATTCCCACCAGGGATGGCCCATGCCACAAACTTGGCTCCCGGTGTTGAAATCTGTCCAGAGGTGTCCGAGTCCCAGGCTTGGAGCCAGCCCTCCCACCCAGCACCAGCTCCAGATCCAAATTCTAATCCAGACCCAGAATTTTGGGGTGCAGTGACTGGGTTTGGGCTCATCCCAAACTGAAACCTTCAAGCAAAATTCCTCCAGCCAGCGCCGGAGGTCTGGAGAGCTTTGTGCCACCCCCTCTGCTGGAGCTCTCCCATCCCCTCCGCGCAGCAGCTCCAGGTTGGATCCTGCACATGTGGAAACCTCTGGCACCGGCTCATTCTCCGGAGCTCTGTAAGGGAGGGCTTTTCTCCCACGGCAGCAGGGATGGGCCAGATCCTCGCCCCTGAGTGCTGTGCACCAGGGCAGCTTGTTCTCTCGGCACCTGGGTTTTACCCTGCCCTGGCTGCTCCCAGAGGTTCCCAGAGAACAACCGGCCGGTTTCAGATCTCGCCATTACAATTTCACGTTCAAGAATTACTACTACTATTATTTCCAAGGAAACGGGGACTCACGCTCGTATCTTTTATGTGATTTTTCACATCCGGAGGTTTTCACGTGACTTCGCTGCCTATTTTTAGCTCCTCAAACATCTCTGCCAGGATGAAAGCTTTAAAGAAAACCCACCCTCGAAACGGATGAAACGGGCATTTGCTTTAATGGTAAATTTGTGACTGCGACCCCTGAATCCCTATGTTCCAGCAGCCTGGGGAAAGCAAGCACAAACCCAAGGCTGCAGTTAACCGTTTCCTTGTTTGCTGTTACACCCGCCTCCTTCAAATAGCAAAGACTTGTTGTAAAACAGAACTGTTTCTAGAACCAGATCCACCTACAAGTCATTTAAAAGCCTCCTACCTCAGTTTTGCAGGTAAAATGTTAGTCTAGCAGGAATTGAGAGGCGGGATTTTCCCCTCCATCTGCTCCTTGGCTGGTTTGTGGGAGGAAAATGCCTCCCCGGCTGTTTTCCCCTGCACCGCGCACCTCGGGCTGCGGCGGCTGGGGATGGGACCCCTCCTGTCCTCATGGGCTCGGGGTGGCCGCGGGCACTGGCTTGGTCCTGCCCTGCCTGGTCCGTGCCAGCACATGGGATGCAAAACGTGGCATCTCTACTGGATGCCTCACAGAAAGCGGGCTCAGCCTGGTGCTCCAACCTGCCTCACCACGGGGTCCTGCCAAAATGGAGACGGTTCCTCCCTGATGCTGCCAAGCCAAGCCTGTGGACACTGATGGGCCAGCTTGGCATGGCGAGACACCCAACTGCCACCTTCCAAACCACCTGCACCAAACACTGCATTGAAAACTCAACCCTTACAGGATTCCTGAAAACCCTCCGAGCAACGCCTATGCCACGTGCACAGTTCCACATTGAATGTGGCGGAGCGGGTAGGATGCACCCCCTTTTTGCTGGGCAGGGAGGCAGGGGCGAGGGGTGGGGAAGGGCAGCACTTTGTCCTCTCTTTGCCTTCACTTGTGTCCTCTGCGTTTGGCTTTTAGGGTGAACCGCAACGGCCGTGAGACGGGACTGACCCAAAGAGGTTATCAATGCTGGAACAAATGGGACTTGGAGGGTTTGTGCGGCTCCAGTTGTGAATCATTAGAGGAAACTGCTGCTGGTGGGGGAATGGCTGGGCTCAGAGAGGCTCAGGTGCCTTCTGGCAATTCTTTTGTAATAAATGATTTAAATAAGGCAAGTAGCGAATCGGGGATGGTGCGGACAGAGCTTGCTCCTAACCCAAAGTCCTTCCCACCTCGGTGTCCGAGGACTCAGCACCTGCACGCTTGCAGAGCGAGCATCCTCCCCTCTGCCAGCATGAGCTGAGCCAAAACTGCCATCAGGGAATGGCCATGGAGGAAGAAAATAGCTTTTACTTGTTAACAGCTAGCAGAGCTTGAGTGTTTTGTGCCTGTCAGTCTGTCCTTCTGTAAAGGCAATGGGCTGTCACCCAGA
Source organism: Rissa tridactyla (assembly GCF_028500815.1). NCBI lineage: Eukaryota > Metazoa > Chordata > Aves > Charadriiformes > Laridae > Rissa > Rissa tridactyla. Next base: position 11,888,504 of record NC_071475.1, on the reverse strand, counting down.
AAACTAAATTCTCCCCCAATTAATGATGGGGTGGTGGTGTCCTCGTTGAAGATGGCATCCAATCTGGGCCTAGATAAAAACCATCCTCTTTCTTCAGGGGAAATCAAGGCACAGGTGTAAAACCGTAACAGGTTTCCTCCGTATTTCAGGAATTTTGCTATACAGCTCAGATGAAATTTCTCTGAATGGCTCTTTTTACTTACCTTCTTCCAATATTTTTGGGCATTATCACAGCGAGGGGCAAGCAGGTAAGGAGCACATGGGAGTGTAACCACCGAGGCCCCGTCGAGGAGACCCAGCAGCGCGTTTTGCTGCAGCCCAGCTGCCGTGATGGAGGGAAAAGCCAAGCCAGAGCGCTCCTGTTCGTTCCTCTCTCTGCAGAGCATATACCCCCGAGTGGAGATTCATTCCTTCCTCAGCATCTGTATTTGAAAAAAACAGCCATAAATAACACATAGTTGTATCCAACTATTACAGCGAGAGGGAAAATTGTTTGCATTTTCACAAACTTTCATTTCCATTTTTGTCTAGATTTCAGCTTTGTTAATGCTTGCTGACCTGCCTTATCAATTATAGCTATTTCTAGTGCAGGCATTTCAATAATTGGCATCAAAATGTCAGGACAGCTTAGCTGGAGCTTTCTGGGTACAGAAACCTTAGCCATGCCTCTCCCTGATTACAAGCTGCAGTAATTAGTGCTCAGCCTAGTCCCACCCTCACAGCCACAGATGCAAAAGCCCGTGGGTACCATGTTGGAAGCAGGTGATGGATGAAGCCCCAGCTCCGTCCTGGGAGACGATGGGCCACTGAAAAGCGATCAAACCCTCCCCAATAACCCACAGCTACACGCAGCTGGTGCACCCCCCAACAAGCCCCACTCTGAAGATGGCAAATTTGTCCTGGATGAGTCAGGGCTAAATGTGTTCTCCTTCCCCGAGCTCACCTTGCAGCACACAGCCCATGGCTTTCCAGTGGCTCTACTCACCCATTTTCTGCCCCTGGCTTTAGGGGCAGAGCCATGGGGCTGTCCAAGCTCTTGGGGTAACGGTAGGAGCCCATTCCCAGTGATGGAGAGGGAGGGATGGGGGCGTTCAGCGTTACGGCGGGCTGGGGTTGCTGGGCTGCAGGAGGGATGAGCTGGAACAAGCTGCTGCTGGACAAGCAATTGGGGCCGCTCCAGCAGCAGGAGGTGAAGAATTTATAGGTCCTTTTGGTATTTGGTTTTCTTTTAAACGCCGGTCTCCAGGGCAAAGGCTCTTTTGTCAGGCAGCTCCACAGAAAGCACTAAAATTTGTGGCAGAGCAAGGTTTAAACCTGCCTGTCTTCAGCATCTCATTAACAGGGCTGCAATTAAGAGCTGTCATTAGACATGGCCCGGGCAGGTCTCTGGTGAGCGTTGCCTCTGTTGAATTGCCTTTCTGTTCGGGTAGTCAGGTTGGGGAGAGACCTCTGCCTTCATCTTGGGGGTCCTTGTGGCACCCACCGCTCCGTGTCCCTGGTGTAGAGCCAGTCCCTTGCAGGCAAGGGGCCGCTCTGAACCCCCCTGGGCGCTGCAGGTGTATTTACCTTTCCATGCTAAAGTTACAGAGCTGTGGAGACCCCGTGCCCCCGTGTCACACGCTCCCCTGCCAAATGTAGAGAGCTAATTGAGACATGACAGCCTGCGAAAGCAAACTGCTCCTCGGCACCCGTTGGAGAAAGTGGAGCTGATTAAAAGATGCAAAATCTGTCACTGAGATGCTCTTGGAGGAGCATCATGAGTGAGCAAAGGTTCACCCCAGCCCTGGCTTCGCTGGGCTGGATGCTCCCGCACGCAAAGAGGGAATTTGGGCAAATGCCTGACAAAGCCCTAGACTTTTTGGTGACCAGGTGCTGGGGAGGTGTGGGATGGCTGGTTCCTGGGAGAAACCTCTGCTGGGCACCAAAGGGCTGCAGGGGCACCGGCTGCTGTGGGCAGACAATTTGGGACAACTGTCAGGGAAAGATGAGTGGGTGACAGGAGAGCAATCCTGAATGCCACGAGAAACGGTGAACTCCTCGTGTCTCAGGGAAATTAAAACTAAACCAGAAGAAATGCCTGGCTGAGCTGGATGAAGTGCGAGCCCCCTAACAGGGCTGCAGAGAGCAAACTTCTCCCTTCAGGAGGATAAAAGCATAAAAAAAGAAACGAATGAAAAGCTCACAACGTTTTGAAATGAGGTAAGGTTATAATTCTTCAAAAGGCATCGGATCCACAGGGAAGTGTGCAGAGGGACCCTATTCCAGCTGCCCTTCCCCACCGGGTACCAGCCAGCGGGCACAGCAGCTACCCAGCGCGGGCCGGGGCCATGCCAGCAGCCTGCTACCAGGGTGACATCCCGAAGATAAATGAGTCCTATTATTGCCTCCATTCTCGGCAGTCCCCCGAGGCCCCTGCGCAGCCCCGGCAGCTGCTGCAGCCCCGGCAGCGCAATGGCTGAGGTGCGCAGGGCTTCTCACAGCGCTCCTGCCTGGCTCTGCCTCTTCTGTGGCTGGACCTTCTGGAGGTGTTGTATGTGTGCAGTGGATGTGCTAATCCAGCCTCTCCTTAAATTTTACAGTTGGAAGAGCAGACATAGGTAGCAAAACACCCTGGCATGCTGAGTACTGTGTACTGCAGCCATGGGAAACATCTCTGATGCTCTGTTTTAATCTTTCCCCCTATTATTTGCCTTCACCCCCCCACCTCATCTTTCCTTTTGCAGGGGAGGGGGAGAGCTGTGCCCCACAGCAATCTTTCTCGTCCATTGGAATAAGAGAGTGGTTATACTGGCTCCTGGCACTGTGCTCTCCGCAAGGGGTGGATGAACAGAAGAATTGCTGTGGCCTGGCTCTTCTCAGGCCAGCCCACGGGATTGCTGCCAGCGCCTGCCGGCCCATGCTGTGGGCGAGGGTTGGGGTCCCATCTGAACCCTCCCTTCCTTTATATTGTCCTGCACTGACTACTGTGTTTTCCTCACTGCTGGCCACCGAAAGATGGGTCACAGAATGCGAAATCCTGTGCACAGCCCTCTCACTGCCTTGTCTGCAAGAAACAGCAAAAGGCATGGCAGAGTTCGGGCTTGTTACCCTCGGCATGGATAGAAAACTGCTTTGGGCTTAAATCACCCTTATGATCATCGAGTTTCATAAGTATCTAGTTATGCCTACACGTAATGTGAATTAATGTGTGCAGGACAAACACTGCATGTGCTGCCTTGGCTTCCTAGAAATAGAGATGCCTCCTGCAGAAATATGGGTGCAGAAATCCTGACTTTCAGATCCCTGCCCAGCCCTGAGAGACCTCGCGACAGGTTCCTACACCTTCCTGCTCTTTAGTTTGAACTGACGGGAGTGTCTAGGTGTGCTGGGGTGGGTCTCTCTGCCAGACAATGCTGTCCCCGAGCTGCCACTCATGTGGCGGTCGTGCCGACCCCTGCCAGTCCCCATGGGCAACGCAGGCTCTGGGGGGACACGAGCAGCCCGGGCTCAGAGCCAGCACCCGATTCAGCTCCCAGCTGGGGGCACAGGGCTCGTCTCCACACCCCTGGGGCTGGCCCCACATCTGGGGGATGCTGAGAGCTTGGAGACCTATCGAGGGATCTGAGCCGTTTAATTCTATTACTCATAAGCTCTGAATAGCTGCTTGAGACACCCTTGACCTTCTGCCGCAGAACAGATCAAAGCAAATCTCTCTGTAGTGATACACTTTATCTGATTCAAAGGGGAAGCATCCAATGAAGTGCTTGTTTTGAAAACATTATTTTATGTTGTGCCCTATTAAATTGTTGACATGTTGCCCTCTGGCTATTTGGCATTAGTTATACTCAAACGCTATCTGCAGCCTTAATCTAATTTTGCCTTTCCTCATCTTTATTCCTTGATCTTCGTATTACACTGTTTAGCAAATCTGTTCAAGGCCAAAATTGTTTCAAGATGGAGTTTGATAAGCCAGTGGAGGGGACCACAGAGCCGCGCAGGAATGGTGTCTTGGGTCCCAAGTGCTGGAATTCAGAGTGGCGTGGAGGGGTCTGGTTTATCTAAACATCGTCGTTCCTTCCCTCTGTGGATTCAGGACCCGGGTCAGGCTGGGTGGCGTTGCTTCATGAACGGTTTGCTCTTGTGCACAGCTTGTGTGACAGTCCTTCTTGCTGGATCGCCTGCACGTTTCAACATGTCCTGTGGTGCTTCAGGGTTCGGCAGTGCTGGTGGTTCCCTTCACCCCTCCTGAGCCTTCTCAGTATCAAAAAATAATATTTTGCTGGGCTGCTTCTGGAGGAACCATTTCTTCAGCAGGGACTGGACCCCAGTTGACATCTTGTTTGGTGTAAACCCGTTAAACCATCATCATGGAAAAAGATTTTGGTGCCTTCCAGCTGCCAAACCACCAGTCTGGAGGGAAGGCCTTTTGCTACTGCCCCTCCAAGCTGCTCCCTGCCTTGGAGGGTTTACGTCGTGTATTGAGTCATATTTATTCTGTGCTCCTGTGTGATAAGTCAGAGGATTTGGTGGGGAATTCAGAAAGCACAGGGTTTGCTGTGCTGGAAGCGCACTCCCGCTGGATATTCTTGCTCTTCGTTTGTGTTGCAACAGTGTCGAGATTGGAACCAGGTGAAGAAACGTGCTCACAAAGCTCCCAGAGAAAAAAAAGGTTTGATTTTAAAAGTGTTTCATTTTGAAAAGGGGAAGAACTCCTAAACAATCAGAGTTGTTAAAATTTTCCATCACTATCTTCTTTTTTATGCAATATCATTTTTTTCCTGTGCTTACCAAAGCCCCAGCTTTCAGCAGCAAGATGTGGCTCCTGGGAACCAGTTTTCATTAGGACAACATGGAAAAGCTCTACAGAAGTGGACCAGAGGTTTACAAGATGGAAACAAGACTTTTTGTGACATGTTTTTTCAAGTTTGTAGCCCTTCCTGGTGGGGTTATAGCAGATCCCGTTTATGCTGGTCCCTGCGTGAGCAGAACGTGCAGCAACCAAGTCATCATCCCCAAAGAGCTGAAACTGATAACATCTGCATGTGGAATTCTCCAAGTGACAACCTGCCGGCCCCATCAGTCCCTTTGAGACCTTTAGACAAGGATCCTAGCAATTTTCCTAAAAGCAAAGCATATATTTATACTTTCTGTTGCTAGTAAACTGTCATGTGAATAAAAAAAGCAATAGCCCCTGACAAGATAAGAAGACTCAAGTTTTTGCAAAACCTTTCAGTGATATGAAGAGCTGAATGAAACCCCAACAAACTGGACATGTTTGTTTATCACCAGCTCGTCTCTTTCTGACATACAAGCAAATGAAAATATGGATGTAATTAAAATGATTTGCAAAGCCAGCCTTATGCTACAGAGACTGTTCTACATGATTTTTATAATGAACTTTAGTATATATACTCTTGCACCAGGAATCCAAATAGATGTTCATGGTTTATCTCTTTTCTGCCTCCAGTACATTGGCTTTGGCTAAACAGCTGTATTTGTCAGTGCAACGCTAGCTATAAAAACGAAAGAAACAAACTGTAAAATGCGCGGTGAAGCTGAGTATCCCTTTAGGTAAGTGGGTGCGTATACAGTTTGTAATTCTGGGGGTTGGGTGGTATCCGCCTTTATGGCACATAAGCAATGTCATTTACAGTCATGGTCCAGCTTTACAAAGGTTTGTAAGGCTCAAAAGCGATAGATAAACATTTAGTAGGATTTGCAGAAAAGACATTCCCAGCTCCTCCTGACTTTCAGTAGGAGTTGGATACCTTTTGTAAGTCTCACGAAATTAATACATTCGCGTCTAGACCTCTAAATAGGTTTTGCAAATCTAACAGATTGCCCTGTTATCATATAAATCGAAACCTGATAGCCTGAAGGATGGGAGAAATGTTTTCTAAGTGGGGAACTGGGACCCTGTCATTAAGGTAACAATTCTGCAAATATTTTTAATGTAAGCACATAAGAAAATTAATTTTATGCCGAAAGCAAAGTGTATCTTGTAAGTGGGTGAAGCTGCTGGACATCTGCCGCTGAGCAGGTGTTTGAACCTCAGTCCAAAGATTCCTACATCTATTCTCCAACCAAAAGACTAGCCTGCAAATAAACATACAAGTCTAGCACTAAAGCTTCTTGGGAAGCCCGCTCCTCCTTGTCTGGAGAGGATGAACATCGGGAGGCAAGTTTAAATGGATTCCTGGGTGACCCTGCCTTTCTGATGGGAAGGGAAAACATGAGGCTGACTATAACTCTGCCTTTTTTAAAGATAAAATCCTTTATCTGATGTAAAAGGAAAAATAATGCTGCTGAAGAATGAAGATAGATCCAAAGCTAACAAACAAGCAAAAAGACCCCAGAAGAAAGCATAAGGAGCCAGATCCCCAAAATGGGTTATTAAACATGATGGTTTAGGTAGTCTCCAGCTCCACAGGTCCGTCTGCAGAGTAGAGTGCCACAAAGCAAAAAGGTTCTTCATTTCTTCCAGTCTCCATAATTCTGTACTGGTCCACGATGAAACGGTCCGCCACTCTGTTCTTGAAGCGCTGGTCCTGGTTGTGCCTGAGCACCCTTTGCAGTTCCCATACCTGCAGACTGGGAGCGTCCCCGTGACAGGATTTGCTGGGGCCCATCCACGCGTCAGGGAGCAGAGCAGAGTTCAGGCTCTTACAGGGCTGCGCGAGCAGCCAAATGCATGTGTTTTTGGAAAGGAAAGGAATAAAATAATTGTGGTAGAGTGCCTGGTTGATTTAGAAGTAAATCATAGGAAGCGAGAGCAGAGCGCAGCTCCTTACGTCTAGGTTTAAAACTAATTGATGGCCTTCCCCGAGCACACAGACCTGTCTTTATTTTGAGCCCGTAAAGAAAAGTTCCCTGAAAGTCACCGGAGACAAATAATCCTTCAGGAGTCACTGCTGACATGGAATTATATTTTCAGTCATTTTTCAGTTGTGTGCGTCTCCATCCTGTCACATTAGTTTGCTAACACTTCCAATGCAACAATGAGACAAACAGAGCATTGTGCTGGTCCGAGCCAAACATTCATCTCTGCTTGGCACCGGTTCAACAGGCCTGTCAAAACTCCTCGCGAGCTGGCCAAAGCTCATTAACGGTGGTTGGATGCATATTTAGCATGGAAAAGAGCTTTACCCAGAGTAACGTGGGGACCCAGCAGGCAGGAAAGAGGAGGGATGGTAGGAAGCAGAGAGGGGGACGTGTTCCTTGCAAAGTGTTTGTACCTAATGTTGAAATAAGAGGGAAATGTAAATATCTATGGAGGGAACGTTATTTCAAGGCATTACTTGTACGGAATAGAAGGGAATTGCAAAATCCCCGGGCCCGACGCCAGCCTCGGATCTGTCTCAGAAGAGGCACCGATGGTATCGCTCCTCGATGCATGCGAACTTACAAGGTTGGTCTTGCTGGAATGGGGGCAGATCCGCTGACTCGAGCTTTCCTCCCCAGCCAGAGCTCGGGGGGTTTGGCCGGAGGCTTCTCTCCCTCCCCCTGTCCTGGGTTCACTGAAGTCAGTGGAAGGATCTGATTTTTGGGAGCCCAGCAGAAGCCCGTGTAAAGTCCCCTGGGACGCTGGCAGGAGGCAAGCTCAGCCCTTGGCAGCCTGGCATACCTGTTACGGCTGGTAAGCCATTTCAGCAACAGGAGGGAGAGTGATTTAGTTGCGGAGCCTGAATGTTTGTGTTGAGTTGATGTCAAGGAAAGAACGGTCAGGGTACGAGTGACTCGTATCCGACCTGTCCATGAAATTCCCATGCTCTCGCTTTCTGGGCTGTCCAGTTCCACTATATCTTTGCAGCAGTCTTGTGCAGCTGCAGGAATGCTGCTGATTTTCACAGGCAAATGGTCAAATTTATAAAGAAATTTACCTCCAAACACATATACACAAGATAGAAGAAACCCCTTCCTATTTCATGTATTCGTGCTTATATACCAGTATCCCACTAACTCTGAATTTCCTAAATTCATATCTAAACCTCCCAGCGCTGTTTCAGGAAGTATTCACTCCTGGACAAGGAACAATGAAAGACAAAATTCTTCTATATGCTGCAGAAGAAAAAGGGAAAAGCTATTGCTGCTTAAGAAAGATTTTAGTCTTTCTGCACTGAGATGATTCAATATAAAGGCAAATAATTAAGATGCTGGAATTGAGAAAACCTTGAAAAAAGATGATGAAAGAAGCCATCCACAGACTAATTAACAGACTGCTTGAAGCAAATGTTAACAATTAACTGATTGAGCATTTCAAGGTGTGGTTCATTTTAAACCTCACACCTCTGATTGCTTACTCACTTTAACACTCTCATGCTTGCAAACAATCGCTCTGTTCATTCAGCGTGTCTTCTCCCCCACCTCTTTTTGCTCCAAATAGAAGTTCTTGAAGGTTCTTAGAGGGGTCCTTAAATTTACAACGATGCCCATCCTGACCTCTGCAAGCAATTCAGGATCATCCGGGACTGTGGTCTCTGTGCCAGGATCTGCCTTTGCTGAGGTGAGCATCTACTGGGATCTGTTTGGAAGATGTTAGGAGGTTATTGCTGCTGGGTTGATTGTCATAACTGTCAATCAATTATCAACTGTTGAGCTGCAGCGTCTGTGATTTTAAAATGGAAATTACTTGTGCTTAAAAGCATACAGAACTACCAGAACTGATTTGAAGTCTGGGAAATTTGGAGGAGTTCAATCTTCCTTATCTACTGAAATAAAGAGCCTAATGAGCAAATCTGGGGGCTTGATAATCTCCTGGATAAATGTGATGATTTTTGATGGATGGGAGGTGAAGCTGGGCCTGGTTGAAAGAGAAGACAAGGTCATCATTTCACCTTGGATGTTAGCAATCATTCCTGTGGCTGATCCACCCAGGGACATAGCAGGTAGTCTGTCTGTCCATCTCATTGCTTCAAGTCTGGCTGGGAATGGGTTTGTGGATGTAGGCAAGCATGGTCAGGTGAAGATGTGATTTCGCGCCCCCCCCCCAGCTCCATGGAATCACACAAGAATGGGGTGTGGAGGAGATCTCCCGGAGGTTATCTAGTCCAAACCCCCTAAGGCAGAACTTCAAACTTAGATCAGGTAGCTCCAACCTTGATAATCTTCCTCTTGTAAAGCCCCTTTTCTGCTGCGGGATAAGATCCCATCTCGTTCCAGGCTTTGGGGAGCTAACAGGCTGCAATGTTTTATTTCTGCAAACCCGAGACATGGGAGTTGAGAAGACATCCAGAGCAGGATTTGCCTTATCTCCCTGGCCTTTGGGTGACTTATTTTCTCGCTATGAGTGAGCATTGTTTTCTTTGCACGTAGTTACCTGACACGCTTACCTGACACTTAATCACCGCTGGCCCGTGGTTGCTGCTTTGCTGGGTGTGCTCCACAAAAAGTGCCTCGAGGGCAGCAGCGTTTGGCAAGGGGAAAAACCCCGCCGAGCTCGGCTTTATGAAATGCTTTCTTGCCCCCGCTTCTCAAGGGCTTATTATCGAAGGACTCCAGGCTCAATTAGGCTGTAAAAGCTGCCTGACACTGTGATTTATGGGATCTTAAAAGTGAGTGCTGCTTATCGGCCGCTGAGTGTAGGAGGGGTCCTGCGTCCCAGCGCTGTGCCAGCAGGATCGAGCGGGGCTTGGGAATTCTGACGTGGGGATGGCCCGGGTACCCGGGGAGCAAGGATGCAGCCTCTGATGGGTGGCACGTGGCACGGCTGCTGCTGGTCCATCCATCAGGGAAGGGTTTGCGGAGGTGCCCAGCTCCAGCGTGCTGTGGACTTGCTCCTCAGGAGTATTTGTCCCTCTGCGACATTTGGGAGTCTTAATTTCTAAAAGCCTCTGTGTTGTCTGGAGTATGGAAAGTATGGCCCCAACACAAAATCATAATTCTGGTGTGCTTTCATTTTTCTCCAGCTGACAGAACGGTTGAAATGTGTCCCTTCTCAAAACTGGATTACAATCCTGTGAGAAACTGGCTTGATTAATTTGTGGGGTTTTTTCCCCCACAACATCTTCAGACCAATTATTTCTCTGAAGTCGCAGACATCTCAGTGGCTCCCTTCCAGCATTTGCAGAAGCTGTGACCAGTGCTGCGTCGCAGCCGCCACGCTAGAACGTGCACGTGGTGGCTTGTTGAGGGCTGTGCCTGGATCCCTGCCTGTCCCTGTGCTGCAGCTCGCTCCTCCAGACAGCCCTGGTTACGTGGTTTTTAATTTCTTTTTTTTTTTAATTTCTTTTTTTTTTAATTTCTTTTTTTTTTAATTTCTTTTTTTTTTAATTTCTTTTTTTTTTAATTTCTTTTTTTTTTAATTTCTCTTTTTTTAATTTCTCTTTTTTTAATTTCTCTTTTTTTAATTTCTCTTTTTTTAATTTCTCTTTTTTTAATTTCTCTTTTTTTAATTTCTCTTTTTTTAATTTCTCTTTTTTTAATTTCTCTTTTTTTAATTTCTCTTTTTTTAATTTCTCTTTTTTTAATTTCTCTTTTTTTAATTTCTCTTTTTTTAATTTCTCTTTTTTAACCTTTTTTTTTTTAATTTCTCTTTTTTAACCTTTTTTTTTTTAATTTCTCTTTTTTAACCTTTTTTTTTTTAATTTCTTTTTTTTAACCTTTTTTTTTTTAACCTTTTTTTTTTTAACCTTTTTTTTTTTAACCTTTTTTTTTTTAACCTTTTTTTTTTTAACCTTTTTTTTTTTAACCTTTTTTTTTTTAACCTTTTTTTTTTTAACCTTTTTTTTTTTAATTTCTTTTTTTCTTGGGATTCAAGCATCTTAGTCTGCCATGAAAGAAATATCTTGTGACTACATATGTTCTTCCACACTAGATGCCATAGCGTGGAGCTGCTGGCTCCAGCACCACATCTGTTAAGAATCTAGTGATTACAGCTAACAGGATTTTTCACCTTAAATGAGGTTTCTGTAAGCTAATCTACATCTGCATAGTTTTGTTTGTGGTCCTCCAGGTTATGAGGGAAAATGTAGCTGCGAGGCTTTGATCTCCAGTGCAGCCTTATCACAAACCACTGTTGAGCGGCCTAATTGGAGAAGATGCAAAATAAAACCTCTGTCAAAGTAGCACTTAGATTTTTAAGTAGACTTAGATTTGCAGTTAAAATAACAAAAATATAAAGTATACCAAAAGGTAAGGTTCCAACAAAGTTAGCTTGGTTGTGTTGCATATCCTGTGCGTTTTTTATGATGTGAACCCTAATACACACATTTGACCAAAAAAACCCCTGGGTTTAATATCGGGTTGCTTGTAAAAAGGCATTCCATAAAACTGGAGCAAGACGCAGCCTGGCTGATGGGGGAGCACTGGGCTGGCGGCCGCGGCACCGAGCTGACCTGAGCGTCCCTGGCCCCGCATAGACACGACCCTTTCCATGCCCGGTGTCAGTCGGGGCTCCGGCACCTCATTTGGGGAAGCCCCTGGCCCCCGCTGAGCCGGGATGCTCCCCCCTTCTAGTCTGCACGTTCACTTCTGCAGGGATCCGTGCGCAGATGCGATCTCGCTCCAACGCCTTCCTGCCATCCCTCCGCCTGCCTACAAAAATGCACCCGAGCTGGCCTGGTTTGGTTTTCCAGCCTCCTGTCTTCACCATTTCGCAATTCTAAAGCACTAAAACGCTACGTAACACCATGGTGTGTGACATAAAGCCCTTGCCCCAAAGAATTTTAAATGTCTCCAAGCTGGAATGTTTAATCCAGTAACTTATAATCAAAGTACAGGGTTATTTTTCTATACATTTATGCATTATTTTATTTTTTTTGGATGGAAAGTAGGATAAAGGGAACCCCAGGTGGTAACTGAAGTTAGAGTGCACTTGAGGAGCAGAAAGATGCGGCCCCAGACAGATACAAGGGGGAAGGAACGCTGACAAGTGACAAAAGGAGAAAAATTAGGTGATACTGGGGACAGTCTGACGATGGTGACTCTAGCAGACAGTGGCAGAATAAAACAATGAGACGTAAAACAGCACAGGAGTAAAACTTTGTCTCTGGCAATAAGATTTGTATTTGGGAAAGGGAACAGCAATAAAGACTTTTTTAAGAGTTACTATGAAACTTAAGAGTTTCTTAAAATATATTACCTTGTCCTTCAAAGAGACTGACTTAATTTTATTTTTATTTTTTTTAATAATGCAATAGTCAATAACAGATTAAATCTCCATTCCATTACAAATCCCTTTGCACAGTAACAACAGAGCAAAAAATCTCTGGTGGCACATTAGAAAATGTAATTTGAACTCGAACCTGGACGGAGCGTGCTTTATTCCAGAGCTAGCGGGATTATCCGCCCGGACCTTTCCCTTTTACAGGCTGCGCATTTGCGGAAGCCCTGTCTGAAATGCCACAGCCTGTGCGTGTTACCCACCCCTCCCGTTTGATTTAGCCCTACAATGAGTGTTAAGAAACTTCTGTGCCTGTAAATTAATTTTTAAACCCTCTGAAGCCATTTGAGACGGGCTTTGCTGGTGGCGAGCACGGCTTGGCCAGTTCCTGGGGTGCCGAAGGGGTGCAGGTGCCTGGCAGGAGAGGGGGGGTCAGGCCATTGATTTGGCATGGCCAGAAAGCACCGCTGCAGGGTCCAGACTGAGGGGTCCGGGGAGCCCTGCCTGTCTTTGAAGTGCGATGTGTTTCTTCTTCGCTGGCTTCTTGCCCTCCCTTGCCCTCCTCCCTGCCAGTGGGGAACCGGTTCTGCTTCCCGGGGGAAACTGGACCCACTTCCACGCGCTGGAGCTGCTCTCGCCACTGCCCCGGGTGTCTCTACAACCTGAACTCATGGTTTCTGCCCACGCAGGGATCGTTCAGCAAGAGCAGGAATGGTGAGGGAGAGTCACCTCCTTCCTCATCACGGGCTAAGAAAAAAGCACTCCCTGCTCTGAAAGCTCTCTCCAGGAGTCTTTTCTGTGGCAATTGCCACAGGGGCATCTAACGGACATGCCTGCTGGTGTGGAACACGCTATCTCCTCTGGAAGTAGAAAATTTCCCCTCTCCCATGCTGTCTGACTTGCATCTCTCCCGGGTATTAAGATTAGCTCAAAAAGAAGCGTTTGTGAAGGAAAATTTAAGTGCAAAACTGCTTACTTGGTAAAATGCATAAAAAGCGCAGGGGAAGGGAGGGTGCGTACGTGTGGACCTTGAGCTTCTGACACACGATGACGCTGAAGCACATGTGCGTGATGTTTCTTCCACTGACATCTTAAAAATGCGAAGTCAGCAGGGGCCAGGATGCAGATAAGTGTGGGGGGCTTGGCTGGGGGAAGCATAGCTGGAAACCATATGGTCAATATGAAAGTGCAGGGGGGGGCAGCGTTGCAAGCAGGTACTTCTGCAAAATCCCCATGAACTTGGGGTTTCACTGCTCAGCCCTCGGTGTGTTGATGGCTCCCAGGGTTGGTGCCAGCCTGGGCTGAGCCGTCTCTGCCCTGTGCCCCGGCTGCTTTTAGTACCGCAGCACCTCCTTTAAACCTCGCCTGGCTTTCCTGCACATCAGCACCGGCTGCTCTCGCTGTCTCCTATCAGTGACATGAGACATGGGGGTGATCCTCCTTCAGCGATGTGCCCACAGCTCCTGGCACAAGGTCCTGAGCGCCCGCTCCGGCACCGACTGCATAACTGAGAATATTGCCGCTGTTTTCCAGGAGGCGTGCGCTCTTCTGGATGCAAAGGTTGACAAGTCCCATTAAGTGCCAAAATGTTTTATTAATCACCAGAGTAAACTAATGCATAAAACTGACAGAGTTCGTTGGCAGGAAGGCAAGTCGCTGCTGCCCCAAAGGCTGGGATAATTTATGGTCCTTTCTTTTCACGTACTGCGTTTTCCTGCAACTCTGCAAGATGTAAAATCCTTTGGAAAAGGGCATGTGTGTTTGCGTGTGCATGGGGATGCGTGGACTCCAGGCCCAGGTTGTCTGAAGCGCCTTGTTTAGCGGGTCCCCGTGGTACATGTGCAGAGGGAGAAGCCGAAGTTATCCTCTGTCTCGCTGCGACACGAGGTTTGTGTGTGAAAGCGCCTCCAGCAAAGCGCGGAGCAGGGCTGAATTCCTGCCCCTATTGAAGTCAATGAGAGTTCTGCCACTGACCTTGATGGATATGGGCTTTCACCCCCCAACTACACAGTGGCTGATCCATCCCTTTTGTCCAACAATCTCTTGGAAGTGAGCTCCGCTATAAATCGCTCCCTGAAAGAGAAGAATGGACACAACTTCAAAGTCTCCCCTCGCGGCGTCGCCCGGTGGAGCCCGGCCCCGGCCGGGAGCTCTCTTTTGTGGGCGATGAGGCTTCCAAGAGTGCCGAAGTGCCCGACATCGTTTCACAGTGATTTTCAGCCACCAACAAGAAAGAGGAATTTATAGGTCACCTTCTACTGCCCGTTTTGACGGGCTGGTAAATTGAGGTACTGCTCAACAAAGTGACAAGTTATTTTTTTAACAGGTTTGTAGAGTAAAGCGGTAGATGTGATAGAGCAATAGCCACGTGCTGCCTGCGAGTGCAGAGGGTGCAGCAGGTCGTGGAGTGAGCTTTGGAGCAACCTGCGGGTCTGCCCTGAGCGAGGAGCAACTTGTGGGATTTTCCAAGAAGCACTTCCTCATGGGCTTAGTTAAAGTCCTGCTCACAAAATGGAGGTGGCGTTCGGACAAGATGCTGCCTCTGCCCTGAGGATTTGTTTGGTATCACCTGGTCCGAAGGCAAAACTGGGGAGGACAACAGAGAGTGCAGCTGTCCTGGAGTTGTTTCGGAGAAGGGGGTGCAGACCTCGTGTGACACCGTCTGCCAGTGACAGCAGCCGCCCAGCCCCTGGGCGAGGGCCGCCTGTGCAAAATATTGTCTAGAGAGTGATTTGCAGAGTTGAGGGAAGGAAGAAAGGACCCCAGTAGCAGGGAAGGCTGTTCCCACTTTGCAAAAGGCTTTCTCCAGCTCTCACAACATCCTCGGGGCTGCTGGAGCATTTTTTTCCCCCCATCGTGAGCCCCCCGCTGACTTGTGGGCCTCTCGCTGGCAATTTGGGCAGAATCTGCTTTGTTCGATGGCTTCCTGCTGCTCTTTTCTTCCCTTCTCCCCCCACCCCTTTCTCTTTTCTTTAAAAGCTTTACTGCGAAGCAATAAGTCGTTTCCCACCTCTGTGCCTCTTCCTTCTCAGACGCCTCTCCTAAGTCACTGGAGGTTTTTTCACCTATATATTTAAGTCGACCCAAATAGTATTCACCCTACTGTCAGTTCTCAGCTTATAAAATAACCGGAGTGTCATGAAAGTCAGAAGTTAAAAATGTTATGGTTTTGGGTTCCTTTACTGTCTGTTTTTTCATTGCAAGATTCACGTTTCCTGTCTCTCCCCAGGACTGCCCCAGGCAGCACCGGCCTCGCTGTTTGCTGACAGTCGTCGCTCTCCCACGGGTCTCATGTGGCTGCGTGTGACGACCGAGGGGGAAGTTGGATGCTCAAGTCCTGGTCACCCTTCTCAGGACCCGGGCAGTGCTCAGACAGAGCTACTTAAAAAAAAATAATAAACAAATCCAACTTTGCACAGTAGCAGAAATGTTAGTACCCTCACCTTCCACCTCTAGAGAATCACGCACTTCAGCTGGGTGAACCCAGGAGCATTTGTCACCTTCCCATGCAAGAGCAGGGGGTGTTCTCCTGCTCTCAGCTGCTATCCCCAGATGCCTTCACTTAAGAAGCTGATAATGGATTAAACGAGTCACTTTGGACAGCCTGGGCTCCAGAGCTGCAAAGGCACTTGCACTGCTCCCGCCTGCATTGGGCGCCTGGGCTGTAGGATGGAGCAGGACCACGCTTGGCACCCAGCAGAAGTGCCCCATCGCAGGGAGTGAAGCAGGGCCACAGCAGGGCCTTGAGTCAACAAGACGGCAAAACCCCGATGGGAGGGCTGTGGGGCTGATGGGTGCCTGCCCTCAAGGGCCACCCTTGGCTTGGTCACAGACCTGGTGTTGGTAGACCATCCAGAGCTCTGTGAGATCCTCCCCTGTGCCACCAGGGTGACCCATCAGTCCCCATGCTGTGGGCAGGGAAGAGCCTTGCTGTGAGAAGGTTTTGTGATAATTTGGGTGGAATAAATGAGCCAATGAAGCAAAAAATGTGAGCTTGTCTCTGTTGCAGTGCAAAACAGTGACATGAGGTCCAGGGCAAAAGTCCTAAGAGCTTTGCTTGCCTCTTCCCAGAGTAACGACTGCCATTATAAATCATTTGCTGCTTTTATTAAAGCTCCAGTAAAAAGAAAAATAGCTTCCAAATTTCAGATACAAAGTACTAAATTGGAGGAGAGGTTAGCTGGAGAAAGTGCCTTTCCAGAAGCACCTTTTTTGGGCAGCACTTCAAATGGCATTAACTGCCATCTTCGGGGAAAAGCTCACCTAGGGCCTGTCTTATCAAAGTCCCATATTGCATCATTTAGGACAAAACAGTACAAACCTCCAGAACCGGGAGGGAAGAATTAAAGTAGGCGACGCAGTTTCCACCTCTCCCTCTTTCCAGCTGGGAAAGGCTGGAACCCGTGACATTTATTATTCCATCCGTGGTGAGGTCCCATTGCAGACACAGGAATGTTGCTCCAGTCTCCCTCTCTTCTGCAGGCATGGTTTTGGTGAGGGCTTTGGGTGCTGTTATACAGGTATTGATCTTTTTTCTTGTTCTAATTCGGTCTGTTTCCCATTTTTAAAATCCTTTTAAAGCCGTTTTCTGTACCAGTCCAAGGGTATTCTTGCTGCAGCGGACAGCACAGAGAACCTGTGCAGCGGGAGACAAGCTCCTCCTGGGAAATCTGTGCTGGCTTCAGATAGACCTTAATTTATTTGATAAAGGCAAAATTGTAAACAACCTAATCTCTCCCTCAGGCCTCAAAAGTCCTTCTAATTATTAGCACCAGAAGGAAGCTGAGTTAGATTCCTTCTCCGCCGAGCTGGAGGGCTTATAGTCACTTCCATGTGTCTCGCTCTTTAATTTTTTAACCGTAGCATGTTTGGGTCTATTCTGGTAATCAACGATGAATTCTAGCCCTTTGATGGATGTTCCTAATTTGCTGGGTCCCTGAGCACCACAAACTTTTCTTGACGCTTTGTGGAAGTAAGTCCTGGACCAGGTTTTTTTTGGCTTACCACTTCCATTGCATCTCGGCAAAAATAAAGGATGCAAAACATTTGAAGAAAACAAATTTTGGAGAAAACATTTTTTGTGCCTTCTTACTCCTGTTGTTCATTCCTCCCAGGTAGAGCTCTCTTTTTTCCCCAGCCTTTTTTTATCTCGGAAGCAGTAATATTCACAACTCAAAAAAAAAAAGAAAAAAAGTAATTGTAAGAGGTAAGTCTCCAAAGTCTGGAGACTATGGAGCTGCTGAATAAGCCAGAGCCGCGTGAAGGTAATTGCCGGGGGATAAAGGACATCCGTGTCCTCGTTGTAGGATGCAGTTATTGTCTACATGCTTTCTGGATTTTATGACACTTCGCGATATTCACAGTGTGTTTTGGTGGTCATCTGGAGCTGCAGGGTATGTATAAATGGGCTGTGTGTATTTAGGGAATTCCGTTATCTGGACCCACAGCCCTGTATTTTTTCCCCAATACAGAAGGCGAAAGGTGCATTTCCCCTCGTACCTGCAGCCAGGCCCTTTTGTTTGCTCTTGTGTCTCCAGAGCTGCCAGGTACTTTTAAAATCAGCATTGGGTTTGCATTCCAGATAGCAGATGCATTTTTTTTTTTAAATATGACTATGAGCAACCGTATTGCTCGGGTATGGACAAATATTCCTTCCTCATTCAGTATTTGTACAGACTTTCCTCTCTGCTCCCCTATTCTCTCCTTCTCAGCTGCCGGAGTGACTTCCTGATATTTTATTTCCTTTTTCTCCCTTGTGCCTTCACTCCTTCCCTCGGGCCCACTTTGGTTTTCTTCCTAAATAACATTTTTTTTGTGTGTGTGTGTGTTGGGGGGGTTATTTTCACAGTGGATTTCACATCGCTGCATCGCTTTGATCTCAAGCTGATTTCCTCACGGGCACTCGGCCACCCACCGGTCCCATTCAGCATAACTGAAAAGAAGTGTTTCTAGGTCCCAGCCAGCCCCGCTCGCCCCGCGCGCTGCCAAGGGGCCAAAGCCAGCTCTGCCGGTGCCAGCCTTGGCTCTGCCCGCTCCAGCCGGCAGCCATCTACACCACCGGCCACAGCGCCAGGAGGCTTCCAAGCTGCTGGAGGAGGAAACATCACCGTATTTTGGAGGTCTGAGGCTCGAGCGCTCAGGGATGACAGGGAGCAGCCTGTGCCCTGGCAGGGAGGACGAGCTCCCGGAGCATCACTGCGGGGAGGGAGCTGCCAGAGCTGTCCTTGTCCCCAGACTGGCTGGTGACTTTTAGCCAAGCCCTCTTCTGATGGGGAAGGGGAGGGAGAAAAGCCTTTAGGCCTTAATGAAACCTTTCTTTTTTAAATGTCTGTTTTCATTTAAAAGCCCCACTCTAGATATCCTTTATTTAAAACACAAGCAGATTTCCTCTCCTTACCCCTCGCCAATGTGGAGTTCAGCTTCCAAAGAGGGATGCTGACAGACGTCCATGCGTTTCCTGGAAAGGACTAAGGAAGCTGTGACCCTTCCATGGCTTTCCTTTGGTGTACGCGATGGACACCCAAGAGCTGTACCATGCCTACATCCAGCACGCAGGGCCATGAGGAGGTACCATTTTTGCCCTTGTTTCTTCTTCCCAGCACCAGTGGCTGGAGATCATAGAACCACAGAATCACAGAACACCAGGTTGCAAGGGACCTCAAGGAACACCTGGTTCAAACTTTCTCAGCCAAAGCACGGTCTAGACAAGATGGCTCAGAAAGGATAGCTATATTTTTTTCTTCCCTTGGCTTTTTGTTCAGAAAGATTTTGTTCTGCTTTTCCCTAAAGCATTGGAGGCTGACAGTAGCTAAAGCCTGGTGCTGGGCAGCATATTTGCTCCTGATCTATTAAAGATCTCTCCTGTGCCTCCTTGGTGTGCTGCTCATAACCAGATCTGGAAGCTCGTGGGACTTTTTTCCAAAACTGGACTGTCTGGGCAACATTTGCCTTCTTCACCAGGGTCTGCTGTGGTCTGGGCTGTTTCTTGGCACCAGCCAAGAGGGTCAGGGTACTGTCAGCATTTGCCGGCTCTTCCCTTTTTGCTGGTCTTTTAGCATTTAGCTACTTTCTTTATGACCTTTTCTAGATGAGATTTCAGATGAGATGTCAGAGTTGTCAGAGCTACTTCAGGCAGTGAATGCTTTGTGGGTCCCAAAGCAAGTGCCTGTTGGCTGGCTACTTGTCCCCGGCTAGAAACGGGGTCTGGGAACAGGGTGCTCCCTGCAGTCCTGGGTACCCAGCGTTTAAGATAGGGCTGTCTCCCTCGCAGACGTAGCTGCCTCTTAGGAGTTGGGAAGGTGACTGCAAGAGACCATAAATCCTCCTTCTCACTGCAAGCTCAGAACCTGGAGGTTTAATATCCTGCAAAGGAATATTGGTTTTGGTTTTTTGTTTTCATATTCTGCCAACCACCGGGTGTAAAGGCAGAGGATGATGAGGCAGCAGAGGCTGAAGTCTTTAGGAAGGCTGAGAGATAGTAGTGATAGGCACTGGTACCAAGCCTGGTTTAGGTTTAGTGAAACAGCTTGGCTGGCACCAAAACATCCCATAAAACCCCGAAGAAATATTCCCATCAGCTTCAGTGTGATTTTGGCTTTGGCTGGACGTGGAAAGGCTCCCGCTGACTCCAGCGGGGTCTGGATGTGGCCCAGCAGAGCCCTCCTCTTCCAAGTGTCCCACTCATCCACATGCCTTCTGCTCCGCCTGCCTGGCACAGCCCTGCCTCCCCAGGCTCTCCTGGCCTGGGACAAGCAATGGGCTTCGTTTCTGGAAGAACTGCTCACACTGGGGAAGATGCAACTTGCCCAACCCATGGAAGAGGAGGAAAGGGCACCTGTGCAGGTGGAGTGTTTTGCACACGTGCAAAGTTAAATCTTAAAATTAAATAAATAAAAAAATTATCTTTAAACACCGTGGTCCCAGGATGTTCGTGCTTAGACTTGAGGCCAGCTTGAGGCTGACTGCTGCCTCTGTAAGAAGGACTCAGGCGGGAGAATATGGACATTTCACAGACGGGGTTAAGCACAGATAACTTACTCCTGTGCCCATCCTCGCTGATCCCTTCAGGAGATGTGTTTGTCTGGAGCTGATGGAAATCGAGCATTTCCCAGTATGTAACTTATTTCAGTGCTGTTCCAAAGGCTGCTGGAATGCAAGAGACTTCCAGAGTATTTTAATAAATACAAAAATTTAAAACAAGTGCAGACGTGCTGGTTCCTGCCAACTCTCCTTCCTTTCCCATTCAGGGTGTAAGTTGTATTACTTTTTTCTTAAAGCACCAGCTGAAGAAATAGCGAGGCAGGCTATAACAATGTGAGGAGAAAAAACATCGCTGCCCTGCTCCTAATTTCTCGCCGGCCTCTCTGAATAGCTCGTCCCATGCTGCTCCATCCTGCTCCGAGCAACTGGCCAAGTTTTCCCACAGGAAGCGTCTTCGGGATTAGAAAGCCGAGATTTTTATATGGAGTGTGTTTGTTTCTCCGATCACCCAGGAATATAATGGCCGAGTCAATCACTTGTCAGAGAGGGCTCATTACAGCCGGCGGAGAGAAGAATCCGGGCAGCGGAGGGCAGGCTGTGCGCAGCGGGGTGCGTGGCATGGGCAGCTCGCTCTTTCTTCATCCATGTGCTGCTCCATTCTCTCGCCTAATGCTGATGGAGGATGGGTCACAGCGGCTGGTGGAGTGCCCCCGGCTGAGCCCCTGTGGCTGTGGGGGGAGCCTTGGGTGGCAGCAGCCACGGGGATGGAGGATGTTCAACTGTGGGGAGGGGGGATGCTCGGCTGCAGGGATGGAGGATGCTCAGCCACGGGGATGGAGGATGCTCCGCCACGCACCCGTCACCTCTGTTGCTGGCGTTGCGGTGGCCGGGTCCCAGTGGCTGCCCCAAGGACACGTGCCACCCGGGGTGACAGCGGGCAGGTCTGGGGAGCGCATCCCACACCTTTCCTGCTCCTCCTCTGTGGCTGACCGCTGACTTCCCGACCTGCCACGAGGTTCAGCGCTCTGCCCAGCCGCTGAAATCACTGCGAAATGAGGGCAGCGTTAATGAGTGCAATTAATCTTTTGCCCTCTCCCTGATGGAAAGGGAAGGCAGCGGTCATCCCGCTGAAGACAGGCGTAGCTCTGCCCGGGGCTGCCGGGCTGTGCGCAGCGGAGACGACCTCCCGGTGCCTGCGGAGCTGACCTGAGGTTAAGCGAGAGCAGGTGTCTCAGCCCATTTTGCAAAGATAAATTTGTTGCCTGTGTCCCTCCCGGCTGTGGGATTCTGGCCTTCCTGGTGTCCCGCCAGCTCCAGGACGCTCTGTGGGCTCTCTCGCCTGGAAGCGGGATGAGGCAGCAGGAACCTCCCCGAGCCAGCAGCTAATCCAGCTCCACGCGACCGGAAACCTATGCTCTGTAGTCACAGAAATTAGCTTTTTTAGCCCCATTTCAAAGTTAATCCTGCCCAGAGCTGGTTCAGCACAGTCTCATCTCCCTGGTATCTACAGGCAAGGAAACTCAGCCATTTTGACATTTCTGGCTGCGAATCCTGCCCTTAGCAAACACACTTGATGCTGATACAAGGTCTCTTGGCTGCCTGTGCTCGTACCCATCTGTCGCGGTGGCACTGTGCCCGTGAGCAAGATGCTCTGCTATATTTGCTGCAGCATAGGTGCCAAGCAGACCAGATGTTTTCAGCAGGAAAGTGAAATGGGGCAGCATGGTCCTTTTTTAAAACTCCTGGGCTCTCTCGGCAGCGCCATGGGGCAGAAGCGTGCGGCGGTGTCTCGCCTGCCCTCGCCACTGCGGCCAGCGTGCCCCAAGTCCCCGAGTGTGTTTGCCGAGCCAGCCCTGCGCATGCTGCCTGTGGAGGGACAGTCACACGCTGCTCACAGCACACTGCCTTCATCTGCACGCAGTGACCAGAGGTGGGATGTCCCCATCCTCTGCCAGCCTGCCCTCGGGGACTGCCAGGAGAGACGTCTGATGCTGGTGTGGGTACCGGTGCTGGTGTGGGTACCGGTGCTGGTACAGGTATCAGTGCAGGGCTCTGGCAAAGATGAGGTGCGCAGCGTGTGAGGATGCCGGCAGCTGGGTTTTGCATTGCAGCACCTCTCCGCAGCCTGTGAGCCAGCACTTGCTCAGACCTCAGACAAGTCCCAGGAGAGACAGTAAATAAGATGTTATTTTCCTCTCCGGCTGAGCGGTAATTTTCTGCCAGCCCACACGAGCAGGGAATTGCGGTGCCTGATGGCAACCCCTTATCACCTTGGCGGTGCCACTGGGCCCAGGAGGGCAAGGCAGCGGGGGCAGCGGGGCAGGAGCAGGCAGGGCAGAGTATTCCGAGTATCCCTCAGAACACCCAGGTGCCAGGTGCTCCCAGGAGTGCATGAGCCAGAGAGATGGGTACAAACCACCAAGCAGGGAAAGGAGGATGCTCTGCATCTGGAGGCTTCTCTAGGGCTGCATCCAGTTGTGCCTTTTGGGGCAAAACACTGCCCATTGCTGGATGGGTGGGAGCAGATGGGGGGACAGGGGGAGCCCTGGCTCCTCCAGGACCGGGGGGCACAGGACAGGCTCGTGCCCCATTGCCTCCACCGTGGGCTGTGGCCTCCCCAAAGCTGGGGAGAAATGAGTGGGAGCACCTGGCACCTGGGTATAAAACTTGGAGTTTTTCAAGCAAGGGGAAAAAAACCCACCCAAACCAGTAGCAGTTATGAGTGTTTTGGGAAACAACTCATTGTTATCTCTTCTTGCCAGTGAGAGAAAAATCAACGCTATAGGATTGCAGCCTGCTTAAATCTGGGAATAATGGATGTTTGAAGTTCCTCTCTATTAACAAACCCCCTGGAGTTTTTTTTCTTGGTATCGCTGTCAAGGAAATGTTGACGTTGGAGATATCCACCCTGTACGTATGCTGGCTCCCCTGTCAGATGGGGGAGCTGAAAGAAATGCCTATGCTGGAGTTTTTTCCTAGTGCTGAGGCAACTGAATAAGACAAATCCCAGGTAAATCGACAAGCGACCATCTATAGTGACGCGGCTCTGCCTAAGAAGTGTGATTCTTCAGGGTTACTTACTGACAAAATAGGAAAATTGCATTTAAAACACAAAGCAAGCAAAAAGTTGGAGTAATTCTTGCAAAAATCTGGTGGTTCTATATTTATTGTTCTGATTGACTTAAAAACTAGACTGCATCTGTGTTATTCTAATTAAGCAGCTCAGTGCTTCTGTAGTGTCGTAGTGAGCATCTTGTCATGAAGTTGAACTCTGGAAAATAGTTTGAAGGCTCCTGAGACCAAAAACCTGTATTTTTATTGCTGTTGGCTGATGAAGTTTGTGGAAGTTGGAGCAATGACCTGATAATTTGCCAATCACCATGAAACATGCGCTGTTAAACTTCTCTTCTGGGTGTCCCATGTGAAATCTCGGCTGCTTTAGACACTTTGTGAAATACAACTGAGCTTTTTAAATTTATGGGGAGTTGTGATGGACCTGGGAAGCTGATGCTGCTGGCTTTCAGATGAAACTGTCTTTTTTCAGTGCAGAAAACTAAACTTCTTGCTTTTTATATTAGCTAGTGCCTGTGAGAACTAAGCCAATTTGCCGAGCCAACTTCAGAGCTTGCAGCATTTGTTTGTTTTTAAGTAGAGCTGGCCAGAAAACAAAGATCCTGTAATACTACTGTAGTGAGGCATTGGGTTTCCTTACCTTTAATTACGAAACCTTGGGAAACTTTTTTTCTGGAATTAAAAGCTGTTGAGAGACAGAAATCCATCCACTCTGGACAACAAATGCCTATGGAAGACCCACCACCTGCCGCTGGAGATCCTCCTCAGGAAGGCTGTTCATGAGAGCTGATCCCCCCAAAATACCCCAGTTTCAATGGATAAAAAGTCACCAGTGCTCATGACATTTTCTTTTCCTTTAAATCCAGGCTGTAGCAGGGATCAGAAAGGTTTCTGACCTGCCCAAAGCAGAGAAGGACAAGCCCCTGTGAAGCCCATTCCCGGTGCAAGGAGGCTTGAGCAAGGCTAAGGGCGAGAAAAAGTCTCCTCTTGGCAAAATTACTAATAAGCAGGTAGGGCTATTTAAGCCTTGAGGTGTATTTAATGAGATTAAAGTTCCCCAGTTGCTCGCTCTTGCTCTCTTCCTGTCCTAATTAACTTCCACTTGAACTCCCCTCCCAAGCCCCGACCTCACCGGTGGCACCGTGGACGCCTGCGGGAGCCCTGCCGGGATGGGGAGGGGGCTGCACCCCCCACGGGTGACAGTGTGGAACCGTGGGGTGGCCGCAGGCAGGTCACCTGGTGTGGTGGGGCCTCGTCTTCCCAGCGGGCATCTGCGGTGCCCCAGGGACACAGAGGACCCAGCCCAGGAGGGGAGCATGGCTTTGGGCATGGTCACAGCCCCGGGACAAGGCATGGAGGCACTTCTACACTGAATACCTGCGCTCTTGCCTGTGGCTAGTTTTGTCAGAAGTCAGTATTTTGGAGCAGAGGGAATAATCTGGTTTTATTTCTTCTCCCGATCACTTGGTTTCCAGTCCCTCCCCACCTCACTCCTCCGTTAAGATGCTGTGATGGAGCTGCTGACCCATTTCTGGGACCTTTCCCATGTCTTCCAGCACTCTGTCAGCAGAGATGTTGTTCAAGTTTTTACCCCACGTGGTGCAGATGCCCCGGGAGGTGCCCTCTTGTTGGAGGGGATTTTCTTCACTTGGCAAACAAGAGAGAGGGAGCAATGAAAGAGAAGTCAGTTAAACACCCATCCCTCCTGCAGAGGAGTGGACAGGGAGCTCCTGGGCTCTTCCCACCTCCCGTCTGCCAAGGGCTGCTCTTGGATGAAACTTTCCAAGCTACTCTTCCCGCTTCCCTCCCGGCTGCCCTAGCCAGGGGAGAGCTTGCCATAGTCCCCCTGCCAATCCGTCTGTCCCCAGCAGACCCATTGCTGCAGCACTGGGTTGGGGGTCCCTCTGCCTACCACACCCACGGGGTGTCCCCGGCAAGTCGGTCCATAAACCCTTTGGGAAAGCTGGGTTCTCTGCAGCACCCAGTGCCGTGAGGCCACGGCTCAGGATTGAGCCCCCCTGGCACCTTAAATCATTGGGAGCGGTTGGAAAAACCCTAACGCAACTGCTGCAGCTGCCTGCCAGGTACCTGCCCGGTGCCCTGGCTGCCGGCCCGGCACCGCAGCATCCCTGCCGGCAGACGGGCTGCGCCATCGCTCGCTCCAGACCTGAGGGCACCCGGGTGCCGCAGACAAGTGCCTATGGAAGACCCACCGCCTGCCGCTGGAGATCCTCCTCAGGAAGGCTGTTCATGAGAGCTGATCTCCCCAAAATACCGCAGTTTCAATGGATAAAAAGTCACCGGCGTTACAGCAATCGCTCTCCTCAGGCATCCCCACACGTGGAAATGCTCTCCCCGCGGCCAGGCTGCCCCTGGCGCTAATGAAGGGGAAGGCATCACTGAAGGGTATTTTTAACATCACCTTGGTAAAACGTAAAGGCTAAAAATCTCTTGGCAGACAGAGAGCTATTCTTCTCTTTCTGATGAAGAAACTATTTCCTTATACATCTGGTTCATATTTTTCTTTAGATTTCTGCCAGAAACAATTCTGAAAACAAAATGCAGAGCTGAGCGGAGCGAATGTATACATTCCTGAAGGATTCCTTCACCACTACTCTCCGACCCAAACCTACCAGCCCTCCTTACAAACCTACTTTTTCTTTTTCTTTTTCATTTTTCATTTCTTTTTAATTAGTTTTCTTTTCGAAATGTGAAAACATATGGCCTGATTAGCTCTGGAACACTGCTGCCTGCGTTGTATAAAATGATCTACATTTAGAAAATAATTACAGCGAACAGGACGAGAAAAATACTCCATCACAGAAAATGTTGGTTGGCTTTTTTTTAATGTGTGTAATTGTTTAAGCCTATTATCTCTCCAGTCAGATTTGTCTGGAAAGCCTTATTAATGACTGTATGACACGAGCCTCGCGCTGGGGCCTTGCGGCCCAGAGATGTTGCACTTTTCTTTGAAATCCAGGTTTCAGACTAGAAAAGGGGAAGCAGCAGCCAGTGGCGTTTGAGGCCGCGTTCGGCTGCACGCATCCTGCTTTGGTTCGCTGCCACTGAACATATGTGGGCAAAGGGCCGGGGTGGCTCCGCTTTTGTAAAGCTCAGTGGGTAGGGATGTGAAAAAAAAAAAAAGAGAAAATAAAAAAAAAAAAAAAAAGAAGACAAGGGAGAGTGATATCCCATTCCCGGTCTAGCTAAGCCCTGGTAATTGGGAGGGAAGGGATGGGGAGGTCACGGGTGGGTGCACCCGACGGCTGCCACTACCACCTGTGAGATGGATGGCACCCACCGTGTTGTCATAGCACCAAACGCCTGCTCCTGCGCCTGCTGCTGAGGGAGCGCGGCAGCTGAAAGCCATTGGCTTCGCCTAATTGGGAACAGAGATGATACGTTAAGAAAGAAACGTGTAGTTCCAAATTATTTATGTTCCTAGTGGGAGCGGTGCACTTGCTGCTTGACAGTCAGCCTCTACTCCCCCACCAAGGTATCCAAGTGATGCCCGAGCTGTGTGGACCACGTGTCTGGTGGGCAGCGCTGTGGAAATGTTTGCAAACATTTTATTGAGAGAGGTTTGTGCTGTTGCTGTTTTATCCTTTATGTAGAGAAAAAAAGTCAGGGTTGGGAGCAGGACCCCCCTTTACCTGCTCCACAAACATCTCTAGGCTTCTCATGTCTAGCTTATGAGGCTGCGGTTTCAGGTGAGGATGGAGAAGGGTGAGTGGTTGTGGCTGGGAGATGACCTGCAAGCCACTCAGTATGTCTTGACTTGTGTTTTAACCTGATATAGATGTTTATTCAAATGCCTGTGCAAGTGCAGGGAGTCCTGTTTGCAGCAGAACCGGGGTGGCTCTGGCTCTCAAGAGGAGGACACCTCCGCTCGGCTGCTGCGCAAGCTGCCGTGCGAGAGGAGGGATGCGGTTCCTGGCAGGGTTATGAACCGGAGCCTGCTGCCTTCCCTGCAGAGAGTTACTTGCTTTCACTCCAATAATTGCTGCTTGGTTGGAAATGCTCCTGCTAAAAGACCAAAATGACTGATTACAAAAATTGGAAAGGATTAAAATCTCTAAAACAATGCAAAGGGAAGAAAATAGATGAGCTAGCGAGGGAATGGGCTTATCACTTCTTGAGCAAACAAACAAGTGAAAGCTAATTTTCTGAGCCAGCAAATGAATGATTAATGAACCAGCCCATGATTAACCCTTCATCACAAGCTCACCTACTCCGGGTAACTGCTTTGCATGGCTATTGCTCTGTTTCACATCGGAATAAAGACGCAGTTTGATGGTCATAAATCTGCCGCTCAGGTTGTATTTCAAAGGGCTTTGACGTGGCAGGTATATCTGGGGAAGGAAGAAAACATGGTTTAAAGATGTTCCAGATGTACAGTATTTGGGGTGTGGTGTTGTTTCAAGAGCCACCCATTTGTGTATCTCTCCCAGCGTGGCAATAAAGCAACCTCCTTGACACAGGCACAACATATTTTAAAATATGAACTTGTCTTTTTCCGCATTTTGTTAAATGATTAATTTGCCTTATATTATCTTAAAATGAGCTCATTAAAAGATTTCTTTTTTTCTTTGAAAGCACTGCTCATTATACTATCATTTTAAGTAATTAAATCAGAATAAATGGCTCTGTGAAGCTATTTTAATGTAACATCTAATTATATCTGACCTAGACGCTGAACTATAATCATTAACTACATGAACTGTGTAATGTTCTGCAGACTCTTTAATAATTTATACAGGCTGAATTCAGCTGCGTGGAGTTGTAAGCTGAAGCTGTTAGATGCCATGCACCTGTAGTGGTCTGGGACAGCTGATGGGAATTTGCTTCACAGGCTATTTCCAGCCTTGCCTGGGCTCTAGGGGCTTTTCCCTGTGGAGCTGTGCTGGCTACAGGCTCAGTTTGATACGGCTGGCATTGTTTCTCCTTTGTTGTGTGCGTGGGGATCGAGCACGTGTGTGGTTTGAGGCTTTCTTCCCTAGGACGCTCTAGTCAAGGTAACATATTTATACCACATGTATTTAAACTGTGTTAGGCTGCAACGTAGATGTTTTCACATGAGTGGCCAGGCTCAGTTACAAGAAGTTTTGCTTTTGCTGTATTAAATTGTATGTTTGCTATTTGCTTTCTATGGAGCTCAGTCTGTGCTTCCATTTGAAGCAATTTTTTCCTGCTCTATTTGCATATAGCTTCCAGATTCGTTTTCCCCAAAAGACTCACTCAGGTTAGATTTACTCCTGAAAATGAGTTTGTCTGGGGAAGGAAAAATTGGCTTGCAGGAATTTTAACCTTTCCTTAACTCAACCAAAAAAAGAGAGGGGCTGGATGCTGCCATTGCAGTAGATGGTCCATCCATTTTCCCTTCAACGCTGATGGGCTCGATGCCTTGTGGCAGAAGTACCATGTTGTAGCATATCCAAAAATTACTGGTGCCACCTATTGGTGGAAAGCCGCAGGTTATAACGTGATTAATGTGGATTATTATGCCCTTTGCTTATCGTTCCCCAGCTGACAGGTGGGTCGAACCAGTTTTACTGTTAGTTTTAATATTGGTTACCATTGGCAAACACTGTTTGCATTCCTCGGGTATCTTGGGTGTGATTCGCAAACAAGCGGGTTCGCTGTGGGCAGGCAGCTGCCGGTGGACACGTGTAGCCCTGGGGATGTGTGTGCCCAGAGGGCAAGTACGCGGACCTGCTGCCCCAGAGCAGGGGAGGGCAGACCTACAAGCCAGGCTTGCGTAAATAGTGCTACTGGATGTGTCAATAAACCCACTCGGCTCAGGAGAAATGTTGGGCATTCCTATGGCCGCTGCCCCCGGTTGGGATGCGGAGGGAGAGGTGGGATGGTGCGTAACTTGTGGGTGGTGATGCAGCCCTGCTTTGGGGGCCTCCTTGCTCCATCCGGAGCCCTGCAGGCTGGGTGCGGAAATGGGTAATTTCACCAAGCAAAGGAGACGTGGGTTCGGATACAAAGGCTTTGCTGCGTAGCATTTGCTATGTGGGTTTTTCCAGCCTGAGGGGGATTTTCCAGCCTTGCCAGGGAGGTGAGGGAGAGCTGAATCCCTGCCTCCAGCCCTGCTTCCTGCTGTCTTGCTGCAGGAGACCTTTAGCCAAGCCCTGATAGGCAACAAAAAGCCCTGCTGGCCTCCTGCCTGGTATGCTTAAGCAGTTTTATAGCTGTCATATAGAACAGCCCTATATTAGCATCAGGTTTAATACTCCTGGGAAACATCCAGCCACAGCACTGACATCATGGACTAAAGGCTCCAAAGGTTCACTTGCTTAAGTGGCTATTTGTAACAGAGTCTTTTAATAAAATCTCATTAAAGGGGAGCTCCTGCCCAAGCCCTGTTCCTGAGATTGCTGGAACGGAGAGCCAGCGTGGCAAGGGAGTAAACGGGGCCCTACAAGGACCTAGTTAGGGCTGGAAGGATCCGGGCAGTGCGGGGTGAGAGCACACGGCTCGTGCCCGGAGCCGGAGGAGTAAAAGGGCTTGGCAGACATCAGAGCAGAAGATGAGCAGTTCTTAGAGGGGAAGGGCGAGAGATGCTCCCGGCTATTGCACAGGGAGCACCCCAACTGGGAAGGACTGGTGGGAGACAAGGAGGGCTCAGACTTGTCTCCATTTTTCCTTCCCCACCACAAGCTCCTAAACGTTGATTACTTTCGCCCCTAAGCGAGGGGCAGAGGATGCATGTTGCTCCCGAGTTAAGAAGCCGGGAGGTTGGTACTTGTTTACGCTTTCTGTCGCAGTTTGGTTGAACCATGTTTTTACTGTACACTTGAAGAATAATCTGAATTCCAGGAAAGAGTTTTCTAAATGCTTGTCTCCTCTGTAATTTTTCTGTCATGCCATAGAGAGGAGCTGCTTGAAAGACTTCAGCAAAGAAATTATTCCTACTTCAATCCTAGGGTGTTTTGTTGGTTTTTTTTTGTTGTTTTTTTTTTAAATACCTAAAAAATTACACTTTGATGTGAAAATTATATGCACTTAGAGATATGCTAATATGAAAATGATTGGAGAAACGTTGAACATGGAGAACAGCTCATTTCCAGGCACTCTCCTTCACCACCTGCACCTCCGACATCCTCAGTCCCATCCTTCCACACACAGCTCTCCCTCTAAAGCCATGTTGTTTACGTTGTAAAAGCTACACTTCTTTTAAATGGGTTCAAAAGCAGGTCCTCTGTGTTTGTGTTGGGGGGATTTTTTTTTTCTTTCTTTTCCAAGTGAAGGGGTTTATGTCTGTTCTGTGGTTTTGTCAGAAAGATGGTGGTGAGATTCCTGCTCGGGAGATGCTTAATGACCAGCAGCGCTTTCCCGGACTGGCCTTGGGCTGTGCACCCATCCCGAAGCCATCACTGTTGGTGGCAGAGCTGAAGCTTCTCGGCAGATCCTCCTGATCCCTAGTGCTAGAAATGGTCCCCAACCCCCCTGCTTTAGGTTTTGCCCAGATTAAAAACTTGCTGCTGACTGAATGCAAACCGCCTGTGCTGGCCACTGATTTTGAGGGGATACAGCATGTTCTTGTGTCTGTTTGCTTTCGGAGATGTTTTGCCTGCGGTTCTTTACATATGCGAACTGAGATAAGCCAGGGAAAAAAGGATGGTTGTAGAGAAGCAGCCAGGATGGTATCTTCACGTTTTCTTTCCTTGCTGGCTTCAAAAGCAGCTTTTGGAGTCCACAAAGGCAGCGCTGGTATCATGGCAGCTAAGGAGGATTGCGTTTGTCATGGGTGCCCTGCTGTGTGCCTGGTGTGCTGGCAGAGCTGGGAAGAGCTCTTGCAGAAAGCCTGGAAAGCGGGAGATGCGTTTTGTCCGTGAAGCAGGATGATGGTTACCAAGCGCTCAGGTTTATCGTGCCTGTGCTGTAACGCTCCGCTCCTTTAGTGTCCCCGTTGCTTGTGGTTAGTTCGAGTGACTGCCGTGCTCCTGCAGCGGGGTGACGCTTGGCGCCACTAACACAGAAATTAGAGAGACTGCGGTTTCTGTTCAGAGACAAACACCAGGGGTAAAATGAAAACTTCCAGTGAGCAGCGTCTGCCTGCACTCGCAATCTGAAACAGGCAGGGAAGGCATCCTTTCAGTGATTAGCTCCAATTCCTCCACTGGGGAATAGCCTGAATTTCCTTATTAGTGGTTTTCCGGGTGGCATTCTAGGTAGACAATAAGGCTTAGGGCTGTTAGCGTAAGGCAGAGGCTGCTGTCGCAGCCCTAGCTCATGTTGCCATCCCTAGGTGTGCTCCCCCGCCGTGCCCCTTCCCTGGCTTATCCCATGGGAGCGTTCCCAGCACGTGTGGGTGGTGATTGAGGCCTTCCAGCACATCCCAGATTCCTGGAAATCCTTGTCCTTGTGTTGCCTTTCCTCTGCTGTCGGGGTCTGGGGGAAGGGGAAAATGTTCATCTTGTGTCTTTCTTTTTCTGCTTGTTTCTCCAAATGGCCGCCTGTTAAACCATGGGTAGTCACGCTGGGGAAAAACCCCTTCCAAATAAGCCTGATGTACTGAGTTTCCAACTGTTGTAGAGAGCAGCTCCCAATCCATTGGTTGCATGAATCAATTAAAACAACTTTGATTTCAAGGGTCCCCAGAGATTACACCTGAATTCCACCAAAACTTGCAAATCCCACATCATGTCTGTTGCCTTTACTCATGTTTTACTTGGTTCCAGATCTTTTCTAATTGAGAGAGGTGTTAAAAATATCCATGGAATTTAAAATATACGTTACAAGATGTGTAGTACATATGGCAACAAAGAAAATACGAATACAGGATATAGGTGTGCACATGCATCCATCACACCTGTTCAAAGGAAAGCCGCTACCGAGCTCTGTAGAACCGGTGACTGATGCTCAGAGTTACGTTACACATTCATCTGAATCCAGCAGAAGCTGAAATCCAGCATTTTGGGGTGGAGCCACTCTTCACGCCTGGTTTCCAGTGGAAACTTGCTCTGTGCTCGTTTTGTTTCTGGCAGAAGCACAGTGGACTCTCTGTTTGCTCAGGCCCTGGTCCCGCAGTGCGGTTCAGATCCTTAGCCTGCAGCTTGCGTTTTGGTTTGCATCAGCCTTAAACAGGTCATTTAATCTAAAACTTGCATGCAAATTTGAGGGCTTGGGTTTCGGCAAAAAATTTCTGCTTTCGGTCCTAAATTCAAATCACTTGGAGGCACACAGGCAGCACTTTAACCTCGTCAATGGGCAGAGGCAGACAAGCAGGTGAATTTTCCCTGCCAGCAAGGCCAGCCTTGAATGGGCTGAGCTTATCTGGGGGGTAAAAAACAGCCTAGTGTAAGGCACTAGGAGGAACAGGCCCTATTTATGAAGCCTTATATTAAATAAATCACTTATAACAAGCTCTGACTTTCCCCGAAATGCGCCAAGCTACAGAGCGTGCTTGCATAGAGCTCTATGAGGAGTTTTGGAAGTTTAGTGTTAGCTGTCGTGTGTAAGCAGTTCTGATCCTAGGATGCTTGGGTTTTACCTGGGAACGGAGATATTCTGGCTCTAGGGAGGCCATTAGACAAAAGATATTTTAAATGTTGAAGGGGTGTGTGTTGTGAGTGTGTTTTAAACCGTAAACTTGGAGCCTGGTACCTGTACAGCAATGAAGCAAAATAAATAAATGCAAATGTCCAGAAGAACGAAAGGAACATTAAACAGATAACACCCTCTTCGCTGGGAAACTGCAAAGTTTCAGAGTCCATAAATAAAACCTCCTAATCTAATAAATGTTCTGGAGATAACCGGAAAAAATACTGAAATGGTCGCTTGTTTGTAAGGGAGCATATTTCACTTTTGCCTCGCAAAAGGACTTGAAGCTTCTGCAGTTGAGTTGATTCATAGCCCTTTGTAATGTCCCAGTTATCCCCAATCTCAGCAGGTTTCACACAGCAAGTACTACAGTATGTCAATGTCTAGTTAATATTTTAAGGAGAACAGAGAACAACCTGATCGTAGTTTGCTTATGGTTTTTCTTTTTTTTTTTTCCTGTCTTTTTTTTTTTCCCCTTGTTTTTTAGGAAACGAGCTACTGATAAGGGTAGAAGCCTGGACAGAAATGACTGCTTGATGTGCTAATCGCCTGAGAAGATGCGACTTCCTTTGAACTCTCCAGGAAGAGAAGAAGCGGGAGGTGAGTCATGGCCGGGCACGGGCGGTGAATGGGTGGTTTGAATGCGTGCCAGGACAGAGCAAGCAATACGAGCTCCCGTGGGGCTCCTACTAAAACGCTGGGCCAAACTGGTGTAAACTGCCTGTGTTTTTACTGCTTGGTAAAGTTCTGATCTGTGCAAAAAAAAAAAATTGGAAAGGATTGGGCATCCCTTTTATCTTGGGAGTCTTTTCTCGTCTTTCTACTGGTAACAAACACACCCTGCGTTCCTGCATTTCCCAAAAACCCAGGAATCCTCGTAGTGTGTCAGGACAGACGACAACAGCCTGTTTCCACCCGGATTGTGCCAAGAGGGTCAGGTGTACCCTGCTCCCTTCGCAGTTCCCACCTTGCTCAGCATCCTTTCCACTTGCAGGTGGCCGGGTCTGATGCCGGCGTCAGCCTGGGTGCGGTGTGCGGCTCTGTCGGTGAGAAACACGGATGCTGTTCATGTGCTTTTTCATCCAAAAATCTGCCAGAAGCCCCGTGGGCTGGATTTCTGGTGGGGAGGAAGGATGTGTGGGGTGTTTTGTTTTGGTCCTTTTTATGCTGAGTTGAAGGAAAGAAGGCTAAACTTGGTGTATGGTCTGTGCCGTCATCCATGAGGATATCCTCTCCGTAATCTATATCTATCCTGGCCCTAGTGTTTATCCAGAGATGGATGGTTCCTGGTGCCTCTTTAGGAGGATGTTTTGTATGAAGAGCAGCATGCAGTGCCTTCATCCATTACTGAATCTGCCATCTGCGTGCTGTAAGGGCTGTACCTCCTGCTGCTGCCTCTGTGCTCCTTTCTGGACACAACTCAATGGAGAATACACTTGGCTGGTGATTAGAGGTGAAAAAAGTCAGCAGAAAAGGGGTGTATGGTGTGTAGCAGTAACAAGGACACGTGTACCTCCAAGTGCTTTCCTGCCCCTTGCACGATGAAGGAGCCCTTTGGGGACGGAGGGGCGGCTGACAAGGGACTTGCTTGGCAGAGCTCTCCAGCTTGACGGGGGACTGACGCTGATCTGGGTCTGCCACTTCACTGGGCGTACCGCTGTGTTTCAAAGCCGTCTGTGTTTAACGTTCATGCTGTGCTCTCGAGTTAGCTGTGTCTGAACTGAAGATACCCCTCAGAAGTCTATATTAGGCAACATTAAAAGCCGAAGCAGGCTGCTCAGCCACGTACTTTGATGGATTTTCTGACCGTGTGCAGCGTCGCACACAGCAGAAAAAAAGAAAAAAAAAAGCCACAGCATTCACTCCGAGGGTGTTTTGTGTGGTGAGCGATGGGGACGGTGCAGCTGAGACGAGCTCGTGCTGACACTGACCCGCAGCTGCTCTATGGGAATGTGAAACCTTCCATTAACCCCTCCTGACTGCCTCATGTCCATGGAAGGTGCAAGGCTCCTGCCATCTCTTATACCTGGCAAATTTAAATGGGGAATCTGAAGAAAGGGTATGGCTAGATAATAAATTCTGGGCTAGAGAGGTTAAGTTACAGATCCTTTTATTCCTTGTAGCGAGATAGTTGTTGATTACCTTATTTGTAGTTATTTTGAACTTATTTTGGTAGAAGTGACACAAGCTCTTCCTACAGATTCTGCCTTTCTCTATGTAATGCTCAAGAGCACGACAACGCGTACCTGCGTAAATGCAATTTAACATTCGTTTGAAATATCATTGGTGATCTAGGTGGTGGGTTTTTTAAAAATACAGAGTGGAGGAAAGCTTTTTTTTTCTGAAAGAACTCAAGCACATAAACAAAATAATGTGATTTCAGAGCAGCGATGCTTTTTCAGGGCTGTTTGTTACAGTCAAATCTTGCTTGAGCGCTGGTGGGGGGAATGTGGGAGCTGGGCACCTGGAAAAGGCATTGGCGCGGAGACCAGCTGAGATAAGTGAGAAATTGTGAGGTGTCGGTTTTGGCAGGGCCATCCTGTGCTCTGCAGGGCTTTCCAGAGCCTGTAGTTCCATTTTATTTCGGGGGGCCTGTCACTGGGTGCATACCTGAAAGCCGGAGATACCGCTTCACGTGCAGCCTGTTGTCAGGGCTACAAAGAGTTGCAGATGTGCTTGTGTGAGAAATTCTCAGTAAACAACCAGAGATTTTAGGCGGAGGGTTTTAGGAGTGTCACATCCCGTTATTGTCACCTCCTGATGGTGTGGTTGTGCAGGTATCACCCCATCAACTGTTGCTGGCCAGAGCAGGGTGATTTATGGTAAGCTGCCAGCCGGCTTCATGCATGCTGGCACAGGAAGGTGGGACTGCTGTTCTGCATGGTGCCCATCTCTGCAGTGCTGGGATCAGCATCAGATGCAGATTTGGTGCCCAGTTGCAGCCCCTTGTGTGCCACAGTGGTGTCACAGAATCACAGAATGGCAGGGGTTGGCAGGGACCTCTGGAGATCATCTAGTCCAACCCGCTGCCAGAGCAGGGTCACCCAGAGCAGGCTGCACAGCAACGCGTCCAGGCGGGTTTTGAATGTCTCCAGAGTTGGAGACTCCACCACCTCTCTGGGCAGCCTGTGCCAGGGCTCTGCCACCCTCAAAGTAAAGAAGTTCCTCCTCACGTTTAGGTGGAACTTCCTACGTTCGAGTTTGTGCCCATTACCTCTTGTCCTGTTGTCGGGCACCACTGAAAAGAGCCTGGCCCCATCCTCCTGACACCCATCCTTTAAGTATTTATAAACATTGATAAGATCTCCCCTCAGTTGTCTTTTTTCCAGACTGAAGAGACCCAAGTCCCTCAGCCTTTCCTCATAAGAGAGGTGTTCCAGTCCCCTAATCATCTTCGTAGCCCTTTGCTGTACCCTCTCCAGCAGTTCCCTGTCCTTCTTGAACCGGGGAGCCCAGAACTGGACACAGTAACACCCCTCGGTGTCCTGAGGGTCCTGGAGAAGAGAAGCATCACTGGCCAGCATCACAGTTCCCTGTCTGCTGCACCAGCCACCCCTCCATGAATGCAGCCACCAGTGGGCTCAGCAATGTGGGGTACCCAACCTGGTTTGATCTTCTGCCTCCTGTCAAAGGAATCCTTCCCCCTTCCCATGCCATGCTGAGTCCCACATCTAGCTCTTTGCTTTCTCAGCTGTTCAGCCTAGAAGTGGTAACATCTGGTGAAGCACCAAAAGAGGAATAGCACTTGCAGGAGATCATCAAGAAAAAGATGAAACTCCTGGTGTACCGAGTAGGAGCCTGCAGTTAATTCCCTTATTTCAAATGGTATTTTCTAAGTAGGTGATAATCAGTAGGCCTTTACCATTTAATTAAAGGGCTTTGTAAAGCAAATGATGTGGAGAACGTGCAGCCTGGGAGAGCAGGGGGTAGGAGATACTTGTTGGCGTCCATGTGGTTTTAATCAGGGCTGACAGTCTGCCTCGGTGGGAGTACGTGGGGGAGGAAAGTCCACTCCTGGGAAACAACCTGGGACCTTTCTCCAGCTGGTCTGGGGAGGGGGAAGGTGGGGTTTGGAAGGTGAAAAGTGACGAAGACACTACATCATCACTAAACTGGGAAAGATTCAGCCTGTACTGGAGAAGCTATCTGCAGTCATGCTGCTACTACCAGTACAGTGGGAAGCAAGGTTGCGTCATCTTCAAATATTAATGTGTGACCTCCAGATGACGCTTCAGAAACATACACTGATGCTCTTCATGTTTCTTTAAAATCCATGGGACCTTTGCCACTACCTTCTATATGAAAAAGACGATATTCCAAGATTACAGATTTAGGAACTTTTCAGCAGTAACATTACAAAATGAAAAAAAAATTTTTTTTTAAATTGCAAGAATCAAACTTGGTTTTGAGGAGGCTTCTTTGGTGATGTTTTTTCTTTCTGCATTTGAAAAACTTAATTAATTCTGAGTTTGCTTTCCATAGTGCTTGTTACCATTTCTGCAGTCTCTCTCCAAAGAGACTCAGACCCTTGAGTTAAGAGTCTTCCTCAGTATAACTTTAATTCTTTAAACTTCCAACATTCCTGCTTACCTTTTATCTCGTAAATGGTCAGAGATGAGAGTGGAAAAAGGAGAAGGTAGATCTTTGTAAGAGGAAAGCTTTATCTCCCAGGGTGGAACCACAGTACCTAGCTTCAATCTTCACTCCATGTTTGGGACCTAGGTGAATATAGCAGCACTGGTAATTAGTCTGTACTGGACAAGGAGGATCATTTGACACTAAGCTTTTACATAAGAATCCAGGAAGCGTGCCTGGACTCTCAGCATGAATGTGATCAGATCCATATGAGGACAGGGATATCGAATTCCCCAGCTCCCCGCAAAAATGTTGTGATTAATCACGCTGAGAGTTGCAATTAGACCAAATAAAAGCAGCATGTTAAAGAAGCTAAGAAGGAGGTGATGTGAATGTTATTAACGAGCAGGAGTTTTTGGCTTTGTAGTGTTTTTCAGCAGAGCTTACTTGAAATGTGTCAAACAAATAGAACCGAGATAAATGTAAAATCAGCTGGCTGCACATTACCCACGAGGATTTGAAATGAGTGTTGGGGAGAGGAAGAAAGATCGTAATTACCCAGAGGAAAAGGACTAAATCTATGGAGTGAAATAGTTATTAATGTTAATTGCAGCCGTCATTGCACAGGCATGGAAGGTGATGCCATGTGAGGTCTTGCGTGCATACCATACTGGAGGATGGCTAATGGGAATGGGTGTTTACATCCTTGGATGTCCATCAAACCCCTTCCAAATGTGTGTCCCTGGTAGAGGAGAGGCTTACAGGGATGTGGGAGATGAGGAAGGGGGAACCTGCAGCCATAAGTACAGCACCATATTTACAAAAACCATCCCAAACTTAGCTTGTCCTGTATTCATCTGCTCTTCTGAAGCTTTTCCATCAGCAGAATGATACGTTGCTGATTATGATCTACTGTAGCTTAATTAAGCCATCGTGCAACACCTTTTCTGAGACTTATTTAAACTTTGACAGCAACACTTAATCTGACTTTCTCTGCCTCTTCTTCCGTTGGTTATAGTCCTTGTATTGGGTGGGGTTTATGTTGGTGCTTTCCAGCATGTTTTATGGCTGTACAGCTTTCCTTATCTGTTGTTGTGCTTGCAGAGATTTATGGGCTGAAGTATTAGATGCAGAGCAGGAAAGGGGGAAACAGAGCTAAAGCCATGAAAATCCTGGACTCCAAGCACTGAAGGAATTAACTCTCTTAAAGAAATGAGAGGAAAACCTGAACTAGAACATGTACGTGAAATCCCTGTGCTCTGGCCTTTGAAAAAGAGCAGACTGGGACTGCCATCCATATCCTGTGGTTCAGGATGAAGAAATTAAAAGACTGAAAGTAGGGGACTATGCAAGAGCTGCTCACTCTCTGCTGGCAGTTACTGGCTCTACATGTGCTTGTAGAGGTGGGTTTTGAAGTGTGCAATTAAGAATTTAAAATCTGAACTCCTGGCAGCACAGGCTGCCAGACCTGATGATACCCACACCATGGTGGTTGGTTGGAGAGCCTGGCATGGCCCCTGCTACTATGCAGCAGTGCTCTGTTAGCACTTGGTTGTGCTCAGGTGGCCTTAGGGTGGGGGAAGCAGAGAGGCCACAAAGACGTGTTGCTCCATGGGCACCATGTGGCAGAGCTGGCCACCTCCCCCATGTGCTGTCCAGTGTATCCATGCCCTAGAGCCAACATGGGCAACAGGTCATAATGATTGGTCATAGTGATGCCCCTGTCATAGAATCATAGAATGGTTTGGGTTGGAAGGGACCTTAAAGATCATCTAGTTCCAACCCCCTGCCCTGGGCAGGGACGCCTCCCACTAGACCAGGTTGCTCAAAGCCCCGTTCAACCTGGTCCGTGGACTCTTGCCTCCTATATTAAGTGCACAGCAGTCAGGTGCTGCAGATGGATAAACTGGACTTTGGAGGGCATGTTACTGCTGTGGGTGAGTTGGAGCTGAAAACTGTTTCTATGGGCCCAGACCCAACCCCTTGTGTTGGGTTTCATAAGGCTGAAGTTCTGTCTTGGACAAAAGGTTTAAGCTAAACCTGTGTTGCCCACTGGTATGGAGTACTGCTGGCTGACAAAAGTAATCGCTTCTGGCTGGGCACTTGCAGAGGAGCAAACCCGTTCTGGTCTTTGAGGAGGAGCTGTGCCGCTGCCCTGCCCCGCATGTCTCAGTCCTTGTTCAGTGCTGGCCTTCAGGAAACTCCTTGCCTGCTTTTACATCCCCTTTGCCTCGGCCACGTGAGTGCCTTCCTCCTGCTTCCGCAGCCTCAAGGTCAGGTCGGCTCTTCTTGGTCTAATGGGGTTTCTGTCATATTTATTAGGTGTTTGCGTACATCTTACAACTCAGCCTTTGAAGCTGTTGTCTGCCGTACCTGAGTCTAGTTCATTCATCTGCACGGTTATTGGTTGTATTTGAGTATTATGTGAGCCCGAATGGTATAGTTATTAATTTAGGCTTTGGGCCTTTTTTTATAGGGCTTTAAAAATAAACTCAGATATTGCAGAACACTGAGGCAAGCAAGGGCTGAGTATGCCAGCTCACCACCCCTTCCCAGCCAGGCTGAGTCGGTGAAAGTATTTTAACTACAGAGAACAAGTCATCTGCACTGCTCTCTTGTCTCCAAGCTGTAAAGCCTGGGTTTCACAGTATCTAGCTGAAACAGACCAACAACTTCCATCTTCTTCTTTATCCCAGCTATTCAAAACTCTTGCAAGTCCTGACTACTCGGTGTTTTGTTGCAGCCATCATATCCTCCACTGCTGATCTGAGCCATTGATGTTCTTCACATCCTGATGCAGTCCACAATCTGCTCTGGTTTTTATCTTGATGATGGGACTGACTTTACCCAACCCATCAAGTGTCCCCATGTCTGCTTACCAATGGTTCCTCCTCATGCTTGGGTGCAGCCACTTACCTGCTTAAATATCTCTGAAATGCTCATTTTAAGTAAAACAATGTTAATCTAGAGCAGATGCATGAGTGCATATCAGAGAAAATTGCTCATGGCTGTAGACCTGTCATCGCTCCACTTGCAGGCCCATTTTTCCTTGCTCATGTGGTGACCACCTGTAGCTGGTGGTAACAAGCTGAGGACTTCCACCTCCAAGGTTGAACCTCTGTCTTTGTTCTCCACCTCATGAGATTTCTTCCTGTGCTCTGGAGCCTCGTGTGTGTGTGGAGGCCATACAGACCCTTCTCCCTACGTTTCTTTGTCTGAATTCCAGCACAAACCTGAGTGACTCCTTTCTGTCTAAGGGACGTGTTATGACAAGGTTTTGTCAGCTGTGTCTGCAGTGATGTTTGCTGGCCGCCTTACTGACTCCCATCTAAATAGAGCTGACCTACAGCGCATTGGCTGGGCTGTCTCTCAACCCCTCCAGCCTGAAGAAGTGGATTGTTTCTTGTGTGATCCTTAGCTCTATACCTCTTCCTTGAAGTTCAACTCCTGAAATGGTCCTTCCTTGCGAGCCCAGCTCTGAGGATCACTGGCATATGCGAGATTTCACCCAGTGACAAGGAACAGTCTTCAAGGAAGGTGTGAAGTAACATGGTAAGCAATGTAATAGCACAGCAATAACTTTTCAAAAGGTGCAGGTAGGTGTCCAGGCCCTCCAGGGCCAGAATCAAATGAGAGATATTGAGAACTGCTTTTTACAAAATGAGTTGGCTTTTAGTTATTCTTGTAGTTGCTGTAAGTCAAGGGAAAGGCCTTGAGTTTTTAATCGATGTATTGGTTTTCTGCGCTGCCCTGTGCAGACCCGTAAGGAGAGCAGTCCGCGCTCTCCCTTCCTCGCTGCTCAGCTCTGTACCGATGGCTCTGCTGGCTCAGCAGTGATTAGATTAGATTCTTTGAAGAAGAAAGCAAAGGAAGTAGGCTTTATATGGAAACACCTCTTCCCACTATCTTGTTGATATACATCAAATTCAGGGGGAAAATTGGATGCAAAAAAAAGATGCGTCAGGACCGTAAGGGACTATTCTGGTGGAACATCCATGTCAGGGTTAGGGTTTAGTCTTGCACGAACACCTGCGATACACTTGAGCGTGGTGTGTCTCTCCTGGAAATCACCTGCAGATAAAACTCTTGGCCACCCATGGCTTTTGTCCTGGAGGGGCTCTGTCCATCCGCAGTGAGCTGTATCCAAAGCCAAGGAGAGAGAAAGCAGATTTGCAGCTGAGCCCCCTGTCTGGAGGCTGTGAGGGCACTGCCTGGGGAGGGAGGGGGTGTCTGAGCGGTCTGGGTGCATTCAACAGAAAAGGCAAGATGGAGAGACCACCACCTGTACCTTCACACCTTCAAGTCTGACTCTCTGCCTTCTGGCCGAGCATGGGATTTGGCTAGGTGCACCTGATTTAATTCACCTCTGTTAAACCAGCCAGTACTCTCGGTTATACTTTTGCCAAATCAGTGCTTTACATGGCTGATGTGTTCTGCAATTCAGGGCACTAATTTCCTATGCCAGGTGTAAATACCAGAGTGCCCCAACATCTCAGACAAGTGCTAATATCAAGAGATGTGGGTAGATGCTGTTTTCTTGGATGCTTCTTTCTTTCTGCTAGCTGGCCTGGGAGTTAGACTGGGAAGTCTAAGAAAAGACCAGCAGGACGTTGGGGAACTTTAAAGGACCCCGTGAAAGGCAGCTAAGTGAAACAAGCCTGTTGTTGGGAATCCAGTATCTGGTGGCCTGTGCCTCTACTGAGGGAAATTATAAGTGCCTACCAAAAGAAGGTCAAACCCCACCTGTAAAATACATAACTTTGTTGTTCTAAATTCACAAGTGATAAATTTGGCTCCCTCGGCCAAGCCAGTGTGGCTTTGGGATATCTTCAGAGTCATCTTTACCCAAAGAAACACTGGTACCCTCATTTCTGTGCAGAATCTCGTGTCATACCCTCCTCTGCAGTCTTCTGATGCAGTACCCCATCCGTGCCTGCGATCCCTTAGTCACGGGTACCACCACAATGAATGCAGCTCCTCTTCTAGGAAGTTATCATGTGAGATTTGAATGCCGTGAAGAAAAAAATGCAACTGGAAGTTGAGTCAGGAGGACTTTCTATCCAGGAAGGAGGCTCTGCTGGAGCGCTCCCTGGCCGGGTTATCTCCCCAGCTCTGAGCTGCTGCAGTTCGTTCGCACTGCTCTCCGGTCCCCTCCTCTGCACTAATTGGCAGCCCTGTTGGTTACATCTTTGCACACAGGATCTCATGTGGTCTGAGATCCCACAGCAGCCTTGATTTTCCTCCGACCCGTCATATGGGAGAAATTTAAGATAGTTCAAGTGGACTTTGTTTATTCTGTGCCTTAGCCATCAGAGACTGCTCATGCTGTGGTGTGAATTACTGTAAAATAAATAAATGTACTAATTGCCACTTCTTTACACTGGAAATGGTTCTTATGAAAACAACTCAATAGGTGTAGAAAAGAGATGCATAAGGGCCAGGCCTGGCAAATCAACTGTCTTATTGAACCTTTAACGCAAGCCTGTTAAAAAACCCACACTGAACCCAGATGAAGTTCTCATGTTGGCTTTGGTGCGCTTTTGGGCAAAGCTTGTGATGCTCATCTTATTACAAGCACAGGAGTGTTGGGGAAATAGTGTGTAGAGAAACGGAGGAAAAGCAAAGCAAGGCGGAGGTAAATCAAGTTTATGCTGTGAAGGAATTCACACCCACTAGAAATTGTGTGCATGGCTGTAACCACGTTCTGCTGCAGCGTGTGAGCCAAAAAATTGACACAAAAAGAAATGATGGGGGGGGGGGAATGCTAATCACCATCTTTCCTTTCATACAAATGTGTTAATAGTTTAGTAAGTGTTTCCAAAAATGTGTGTGTGGGATTAAAATAGAAACCACGGCCAAGTTTAAAATGAGCCCTTGGATGGGGAACAGAGAGTAGTGTGCATCCTGATGATACCCTTCTCTCCCAGGCACTGGGAGATGCACGGCCACGACAGCAGGATGGAGACGGAGAAGTGTTTGTGTCAGGAGCTTTCTGCTGGCTGTTTGGGGAGCTTGGTCATCCCAGTATGTGGGAACAGTGCTCCACACCAGCAAAAAGCACCACGTACTGAAGAATGCAAGGGTTGCCATGGAAATCAGGAGTTGTTACTGGCAGAGCAGGAAAAACATGAATGATCTGAAAACCCATGGATTGTTATAACTTCCTACCCTCTGCTATGCAAAAAAACCCACCCCAGATTGTTTAATTCCTTGCTGACAAGGTGTTTGTGTGTGCTACTGCTGCAGCTGCGCTGAAAAGCAGGTATGCAATTGTACATACATTTATGGGGTGCATGTAACCCACGCTCTTCACTGCAGCACTTGGCTTTGGCCCACTGGCCGGTTCAGAGGAGCTATGAACTAGAACTTGGATGTGAAAGTTAGCTGGGAAGCCTGTGACACAAGTCAAAGCAGAATGTGACACAGCCTAGACAGTGGTGTTCCCAAATTATTCATGAGCAGCTCACCTGGAAGGCTTTTTCAGACCCGCTCCCAGGGAACAGAGTGAACCAGGAGGCAGGGGCAGAAAGCTGGCGAGGGTCTCCATAAGCCACCAGTGGCTGGTGGAAGATGTCCCCAGTGTAAAGCCTAGGGCCTGGGCTTTGTGCTGCTGTGTGCTGGAGCATTGAGCAGAACAAACCACTCCTGTTCCCACCAGCTGCAGCATTTGGGGACCCACACCCATGGCAAGGGGGAAAGACTGAGCAATTTGCTCCAAAACAGATCAGATGGAACCCGTGCTTAAATGGGTGTAATGATGTATGGAAGTAAAGTGTTATTTTGGAACCATAAGTTTAAATATATATAACAGTAACGAAGGCAGGAGGTCTGTATTGGAAATGCCAGCATGCTTGCTGCTTCCAAGGTTTTATTTTAAAGTCAAGATACTGGGAATGCTGTTCAGCATCTTTCCAATGAGCTGAAATGCCTCCTGGAAGCGCTAAGGCCGTGTTTACTAAGAAACAGCATGGTAGGTCCTGTTGGGGAGGCTGTTTGGGAGCTACTGACATCTGCAGGGGTTCTACCTTCGGGAGCTCAGTGGCCTAACTCTGTGCAAAGCTGCCCAAAAGGACAAAGCCCTTGGCTTGCACGAAGCCTGTGGTTCAGAGTCTGTCTCAGCAGGGATGTACTGTGCTATA
Source organism: Rissa tridactyla (assembly GCF_028500815.1). Lineage (NCBI taxonomy): Eukaryota > Metazoa > Chordata > Aves > Charadriiformes > Laridae > Rissa > Rissa tridactyla. Next base: position 11,844,107 of record NC_071475.1, on the reverse strand, counting down.
GGGAAGGAAAAGCTAATTTACATCTAATGCTGCTTCTCAATTCTGTGCTCCTGTTGTACATTTTATTTTGTTCTTTTTTTAAAAAAACAGCCAACCAAACCTATAGCCACCAAGGCATTATTCCTCCCGGCAGAAGAAAGAGGCTTGTGTGTGATCAGAGGATTTGATGTAACCTGGCAAGGCGTGGGCAGCAGGGAAAGCTGGAGCAGAGATGCCCCAGGGACCTGGCAGCAGGCTGTGCCCAGAGATGGGGTCCAGGGCAGGGGGTGGCAATGCGGTGTGTTTCATCCTTGCAGCTAGCTTTGCATCCCTGCGGGACGAGCAGGTTGCTCCCTCCTGGCTGATAATGAGAGCAAAAGTTGTGGGAGGACAGCCCTGACCCGCAGTTTTCCCATCACTTGTTGTGTGGGGCCAGCCCTGTCCCTGCTAGTGCCCTGGGAGAGGAGCCTGTCCCGGGTTTGGTCTATTCCAGGGGCCGTGTTGCCATCCCTGGATCCATGGGGCAGCACGTCCTCCCCTCGTCTCTAGTGCTACAGCAAGAGTGTGGTGACAGCAGGTCACCCCATGCATTGGCACAGGGGTTTTGCTGGGTAGGACGCAGCTATGGGGATGGATCCAGTATGCTCACAATGCTGCTGGGATATTTTTGGTGTCGGTGTGATTAACTTTCCACTGTTGGCCTCCACCTGTGAGCGTATAAACTAGAGCCGTCCATTTGCTACAGGTCTCAAAGCATCATCTTACAAGGAGAGAATGAATTTTCATTTATAATCCCTGAGTCCGAGTCAGCAATGGGCCGCTCTCTCCCTCCCGCTGCCAATAGACCTCTAAGTGAACAAACAAATGTCTGGAAATACAGGCAATTTAGCTCGGAAGAGATATCATCAGTGCAGTTCAGAGGTTAATGGGCATGGAGGATTTATAACAAACCAGGCCTATAAAAAAAGAAGGGGGGGAAAAAAGAAAGAGGAAGAAAAAAAAAAAGAAGAAAAAGGAGGGGGTAGTAATCTAGTTGACATCTATTGTTCTTTGTATAACAGCTCATCTGTATTCTATCTGGTTGAGGGTATTACAAAGAGAATTTAAAAACACATGTGTGTGAGCGCTCGCACACACATATATATACATATATGTGCACATATAAACTGAAATATAATGAGGGAAAAAGCCCCTGTAAGTTTGAACCAACAACAGCAATCCATATATCTTTATTTGCTGCCAACATCCAAGCGCTGAACTCTCAAGGAGCCTGGATCTCTGCCATCATCTGTCCGTGTCTGATCTCTTTGGTAAATACGACGGCTGCCAAGAATGAGGCAAACGAAAAACGCTCGCAGATTAGAAAGAAACACATGGCAGCCACTGACCTGCTGAAATCATAAAATACATCATGAAGTAAGAAAAGAGGGGAAACAAATCATCCTCTCAGGGACTGCCCATCTGCTCACATAAAGCCGCAATCATTATTGCAAATAAATACATTCAGACTGGAGAAGTCTGGGAATAATTTGGGGGTGGGGGGGAGGTGGGTACCATTATTATTTATTTTTTTTTGTCTTTGGAACCCTCTGGAAATTTTCCTATATAAACAAAGTGAGATCATTGACCAGAAATAGATATCTATCAATTGTGCCCTTTTTAATTATGTAAGGAGCAAGTCTTTATTTTATAGGTGTAATTAAGAAAACAAATTACTTCCAAGACAGGATGGGGCCGTAGTGTTGGAAATGAACCCCCGTGAAAATTGCAGGTCCACGTTTTTCTAATGAAGGGTGGACGTAGCAGTATTTACTCCATGTGAAAAGCTCTGCAGAGTGAATAGTGGCTGTGTTTTTGCTATGAAACGAAGGGATAAAGGGGGAATGGCTTATATTAGATAACTTTATACACATCTTGCTTTGCCTTTTTTTTTTCTTCCCTTGGTGTTCCATAGGGATTTATCCAGGTATTAGATTCAATGCAAAGACTCAACTTGGGTTGGTTTTTGGGTTGTTTTTTGTTTTTTATTTTCCAGATTAAATTTGACTCTTTAGAGCCTGCTAAGGGGCCTGGCATAGTCCATGTATCTTCCTAGAACTCAGGATTGACAGGTGAATAAAGGCTGGTTCAAATGTGTGGGAGCAGAAGGCTGGAAACAGGAGCTACTTCAAGTTGGTCATATATTTTTCTTTCCCTTTGCTCTTTTCCACCAAACTGTGCTGAAAACCTTTGTTTCAGGGGTTATCCTGTATTTGATGGTACTCCGTTCTCCCTTGGACGAAGGTGTAGCTGTAAGCCATCTTGTAACTTGGGGATATTTTCCTTAATATGCAGAAGGGAAAGTTCTGTGCAGCGTGCCCAGGATGGAGCTGCAGGTTGTACCGAGCTTGCTGGTGGGCCTGTGACCTGTTCCCATCCCAGGGGTCAAACCCCGTGTTCTGTGCGAGGGGAAAAATGTTTGAAAGTGGGATTTCCTATGGAGCCCTGCAAAGAGAATATGTTCTGCCCATCCCCATCTTCCCACAGTGCCTGGGAAAATCAAAGGCTGGTTATTTAGCCATGCGCGTTGTTTATGAAGTGTGTGTTCCTGAAGCATGTGGGTCAGGCAAAGTAAGGTTTCAAAAACACCAGAGCGGGGAGAAAAAGGTGATCGTATGGGTTTATTCCTTCCCATCTGGGTAAGGGCGGAATTTGCTCTGGTGCTGGGTTGTCCGTGCTCCCCTGGACCCGGCTCTGTGTCTGTACACACCTGCGCACAAAACCGAGAGGTGTTCGATGGCAGGGTGATGGCAGAAGCACGTGCGTTATGGTTGGTCTGTCCCGTGTGGTTTGTTTTCCTGGTTGCTGCTCACATGCAGGTTGTGTATCGCTGCTCTATTTGTGCTATTGGAGGAAATCTATTAAATTTTGGGGCAGCTGCAGCCCTGTGTCCTGCACGGTGTGCAGCTACCTTTGAGCTGCAAATCAAGGTACTTGTATCACACCTGGCAGCGTGCTGGTTTCGGTAGGGGATCATTTACACAGAGCTGTTTAAACTAGGAAAAAAAACCCAAACCAACCCGAACAGGCATTTTCACAACACACTACAAACCTTCACGCTGAGCACCAAACCTGTGCGCTTTCAACCTCTGCTCGATGTGGCATTTTGCCGATATAACCAAAACTCCTGAGTCTGTTTTACCGTTCAGTGATGCTAAAAGCTCAGGTTTTAAGAGGTTACTTTTTCCTGGCTGTTCAGCAGATCCCTCCAAAGCCCCTGTGAAACCTGTGCTGCCTGACTCTGAGGCAGGACCAGGCAGGGGACCGGCCAGCTGCCCCCCAGCATCCTTCCAGCTCTTCCCCAACAAACCCACTTCCCCTGGAGCGGGTATGTGAAGGAGCAGGAACAGGTTTTAAGCCTTAAGGACCAAAAAACCCCACAAATTCATAACCTTCCTAGTCCTGTTTTGGGGCCTCGAGAGTTAAAAGAACAGCAGTCATACCAGGAGAGGCTTTGCTACAAGATGACTTAGCAGAGTCAGGAAGAAAATGAGGAAAAATTCCCCAGCTCCGAGTACAGCCTGGCTCCATGACCCCTATTTTCTGGGAAAGCCGGCGGGGTAGTTGAATCTTGTCACAATGCACTAACGTATAGGTTCCTCCCCAATATCTGAAATTGAAGATTTCACGCCTGGTGCCGAGCAACTCTGAGAGAGGGTTTTCCCATCCCTGTTGGCTGCCGTTTCTGTTACGCTGTCGTGCCTTTAAAACTGCATGAAGGATCCCAGCCTTCGCCTTCTCAGAATTCATTTTTAATATTACTTGTCTTTCCACTCCTCTGCTTTATCCCCGGATTCCTCCAGGAGTCTTTTCTGTGGGTAAATCACAACGCAGGCCATGCTGTCCCACGCTGGAGGAGGAAACCTGCTGCCGTGGGACACCCGGCTGCTCTTATTGCTTGATTATAAAACCAGAAGGTGTTCTAGCATAATCTCCTCAGCATTTATCAGCACGTATTATTTCCCTCGGATTTACGATTATCTTTACACACTTTGCAGTTATTTTCTGATCTTGTAATTCTCTTAGCATCTCCTAATGTTTAAGCTAACACAGTGAATTACACCTTTGCTTAACTCTTTGCCTGCTGTTGGTGAGGAAAGCTGGTGCTCTCCTCCTCCTCTCCTGTCCTGCAGGACTGGAATTTCTGGCTTGAGTTTTAAGTAGATCGCGCTTTAACAGTATTTATTAGTTTGTGGAATGGCAGAAATTTATGTTTTTTCTCCTTTACTCGTTTTGTGCCAAAGTTTTTATCCTTAGTGACAATAGGAATCTAGATATATAACATGAGCTGCAATATGTCATCTTCAGAAAATAATGATCCAGCCGATTTATCATATTTTTAGTTTCCTCTTTATGGATCCCAGGGGGGGCTCTGTTTTGTTTTCTTTTGCTTTTTTGTCTTTGTTCCAAGAACAGCGCTGAAATGACATAACTTATCTTCCTTATTCCCTCAAGATCCTGCATTTGCATGCTTGCTGCACTACAAAAGTTAAAGCTTCTCGTTCCCTTGGGGAATGTTGTCTCCCAGTTGCTCAAGCCTGCGTGGGGCTGCATGCCAAACTGTGCTGCATAACACGCTCTAGCTTTTGTAAAGCCAAGGATGGGGGGTTAGAAGGTCAGGGCTTTGCTCCAGCCCCCCTTAGCCTTGCTCCTGAGGAGGGCCACAAAGATGCTCAGAGGGCTGGAAACCCTCTGCCGTGAGGACAGGCTGAGAGAGCTGGGGGTGTTCCTCCTGGAGAAGAGAAGGCTCTGGGGAGACCTTAGAGACCCTTCCAGAATCTGAAGGAAAGCTGGGGAGGGACTCTGGATCAGGGAGGGGAGCCATGGGACAAAGGGGAATGGTTTTAAACTGAAAGAGGGGAGATGCAGATGAGATATTAGGAAGAAATGCTTTACTCTGAGGGTGGTGAGCCCCTGGCCCAGGTTGCCCAGAGAAGCTGTGGCTGCCCCATCCCTGGAGGTGTTCAAGGCCAGGTTGGACAGGGCTTGGAGCAGCCTGGTCTGGTGGGAGGTGTCCCTGCCCATGGCAGGGGGTTGGAACTAGGTGATCTTTAAGGCCCCTTCCAACCCAAACCATTCTATGATCTATGTTTCCCCCAGCAGTCTATACCTCTGGCTCCCACCACATCCTCCTTCGCTGGTGCAAAATCCAGCTGAGCTGAGGACCTCATCTGGGTTAAAAACAATCCCACACCAAGAAAGGGTTTAATTCTAGGAAATCCCATAGCTGATTTCCCTCTCCTGCCTCCCAAAGCATCATCCCTGTGCAGAAGCACGGAGGAGCGTGTGTGTGTGTAGGGGCTGCGGCTGCTGGCGGCTCCCCCGGACACAGTCGGGGGCTCGGCTCCAGGTAGAGCTGCAGAAGGGTTTGCTTTGGGGACACAACCTGCTCCCTGCTCGCTCACCCGTATTTCACACCTTATTGCCACATCCATTAACGTCACAGCAGTAGTTTGCAGGTTGCTCTGTTAATCGCATCACTGCAATGAACTGAATTTTGAAAATAAGAGGGCAAAAATTCTTTCCTTTTTTTGGTGTGGAGGAACAGCCTAAATGGGCTTTGCTGCAGGAGAAGACGCTGGCGTGATGGCACCTCTGTGCTGCTTCTGAGTATCTAGAGGGGGCTTCAGGGAGGGGACACATCTCTGCAGCTGCCGGGCTGCCTGCACACGCTGGGGGGTCTGTGTGCCGGGGGGCTGGCATTGCAGCCCCTCTTTTCCTTCTCATGTGATGAAATTATTTAAGGCTGCTAACCTGAATTTTCAGGTGATGCTAGGCGGTTATTTAACCATGATGGTTGTAAATGGAGATAAGCGCCTGGGGACAAGCTTCTTGCTGAAAATAAAGAAAATCCCATCAATGTGGGGCTCTCAGGCTTGCTTGGGGGGTGCCCCCCCAACCCACAGCACTGCGGGTGGCGTGATGAGCTGAGGTGAGGTTGCCCAATTCTGGCCCGAGGCAGGGATGGGAATGCCTCCGCTGAGTTTCGCTCTGAGCAAGGCACGAGTCGGTGTGGGCTGAGATGCACCGGGGCTGCGGCAAGGACTGCTTGAAAACCCAACCAGACACGGTGTTTGTGCTCTCCCCCCACCTCTCGCAGCCCGCTCGGATGGTTTAAGGGAAAGCTGATCCCATGCCAGATCACATGCTGATGAACCATGTTGGGCTGTTATGAAAATCATTGCGTTATAAAACATAACATTGGCAAAGGTTTTCTTCTTTAATAGTGCATCCTGGGGAAATGATATGTCTCACTTCAGCTGAAAGCAAACGCTTGCTCTGAGCCCCCGGCTCTTTAAGCATGTTCCCTTTCCCATATGGTTGTGACGGGAGATGGAGGCAGGCCAGAAACGTGGATCTGTGTTGTCCTCCTGTCCCAATGCTGGGCAAGAGTTTGGACCCTTGCTTCCTTCTGTGTTAAAGGAGGTGACCTTGCTTTGCGGAAGGGTTTAGGGCTGCTGGATTGATGCAGGTCTGTACACAAAACCACTGTGGTTTCTGCGGAAATAGAATGATTTCTGTTTCAAAAATAATAAATAAATCTCTATATCAGCTGATAGACCCCAAGACATATATCTGGGTCCATGGACCACATGGTCTTCCAGCCATGGAGGAAAAGGCATAATGTGCTCTTCAGAAACACCTGAACACGTAATAACAAGAGCACTATGCCAAAGTCAGTTGGGGGAGCTTTCTGCTGATGTTGCAGCAAAGCGATGGCCATGTCTGCCAAGAAGTAGGGAGCAATTCAAGGCACTGTGGCGTGGGGGCCATGAGCAGCAGAGCAGAAGACTAGGAGGACTTAGGTTAAGAGAGACAAAAGCCCTGAGCTCCACTGTGTCCAACCCAGGCGAGAATGTTCTTCTGTGCACCCTAATAGGCCTTAATAACCTCACTAAGTGTAGAGGCACTCAATAGACAAAGGACCCTTCATTCTTTAGGAGAATTTCAAGATTTGATGGCAAATCAAGGATTAGCAGGCCTTTCAAAGACTTAGGGAAGTGTTTTGAGTCGCTGGGATTAAATTACGTTATTAGCAGACTACAGAAGTGGGCTCTGCTCCTGCCGTGCGACAGCCCTTGGCTGGTGTGGGGTTGAGTCCTGCCAGGAGCGTCTTGGTCGGACACCGAGCTCAGGAGATCCCTCTCCCATGCTAGTTGGTGGCTAGAGAAACCCTTTAGAGCTGGGGCAGAAAGCTTTTAACCATCCTCTGACTCCATCCCAACCCCACTGCAGCCTTTAACCGCTGCATCCCACACATGGGGCACTGCCCAGCCTGGGGGGTTATCCAAAACGAAGGACTTTTACACCAAAGTGCACCAGGAATTCAGGAAATACCACCTGTGTGCTTGCACTCCAGAAAATCCTTAGGAATCTTTTAAGAAAAGGGGCATTGATCTGTGCCAAATAACTAACTATAGGAACCAAGCAGTCTGTGACCTCCCTAAGCCTTTTTTTCTTTCCTCTGAACTTGCTTTGCTGAGTTTGGCAGAGGATGTCCAATTTGCTCTGGTAAGAGCAGCCCAGAGAGACCAGCTCCCTCCAGGAACAGCTCTTAGGAGAAGTTCATCACTCTAAAAAGCAAATTAGGCTCATGCCAGCCAGTTTTGTGCCCATAGAGCGTGCTGCTGGCATGATGCGGTCTTGAGGGACAACGCTATAATAAAAGCAACACCACCACCACAGGAAGGCAGATCAGCTCCCTTGGCTGTGTGTGAAATACCCCGTCTGTGGACAGGGTATAGCTGTAGTTGTGACAATTGTTTCCTTTACTTTAAGCTGTACGGTTTAATGTTGTCTTTATAATGCAGCTTTGCTATAGTTAAAAGCAGGTCAGAGGTGCATGCAGGGGTGGGTTGGTAGAACCACTTCTGCCTTGAGGCAGGGTGATAGATTAGCTGACCTAACAGTGTGTGCGTGTATGTAGATATATTAAAAAAAACAACCATAGACATACACACACACACACAAAAATTAAAAAGTGCTCTGTTTGCTGCTATCTGACCTTTTTCCATGCGCTTTGACCAAGTGCCGTGCTATTTCTAGCAAATTGGAGCAGGGGACCAATAGAACAAACTGCAATTTGCTTTAACAAACATTTACAGAAGCAGGAATGGGGCTGACCTCCTCCACGCCAGAGACTATAACCCCAAAGTAGGGTGGGGAGGGGAAGGGACCTGCCTCACAGCTGCACCGAGCCCCCGTGGAGGGGAAGGGACGCCTGGGCAGAGTCTGGCCCTGGCCCTTTGGGCTGTGTGGGCTGCACAGTGGTATAAAAGACCATTTTTGAAAAAAAATCACAGCTCATTCACATTAGAGCTTTGGACAGGTGTTAAAATCCTTAACATAGACCATCTTGTGCATCTGCGTAGCCACTCTGGGTTTGCCTGCATGGACCACCTGTCTCTTTAGATCTACCTTTATTCTTTGCTTACATTTTGCTAAATGCCTTGGGCAAACAAATGTAATTCTCCTAATGAAAAATGCATATATTTTTGTTAAATGGATCTTGCTGTCACTGTGGTGCTGCTTTCCCCTCAGTCAGGGCTTGCTAACAGGCTGGGCTCCACACATGTGCCGAATCTATCATCTGTCATGAGTGTGCACCGAGGCATGTAAGGATCCGAGCACTAACTCTATTTCCTAGCAACCGGAGGAAACCATCACACACCACTATTTTTCCTCTGTCAGCAGGATTGCTCCAATTTATGTAACCTGCAAAATGTGTATTATCACCACAATAAACCATATATTGTGAGGCGTTATTTACAGCCAGGTAATCACAGAGATGCAGCCCTGGTGCCTGATATGTCCTTGCTTGGGACCTCACTTGGTTGGAAACCTCATAGAAATGTCGTTAAGTGCTTCTTTGACAATGGCACTAACTGCTTAATTATTGAGGAAGATAGAAAATGGTGTGTTGCATGCCAGAGTATTAAAAAAATAGCTAAACCCAAGTATTGCTGAAGCAGGGTCTTGATTTACAGGCTACGAAGAAGTAGCTGTGCCTGTGAATAGCTGGGTGGGATGCGTCAAAAGGGGCTGCTGGTAATGATTAGCTCTCAAAAATGAGAAAGGTGGAAGTATGGAGGGGTACATTTGCCAGAGAGAACGTCCGAGGATTTGGTGGCCAGCCCTGCTGCTGGGCACCCATGCGGTGATGAGGCTGAGAGAGTTGGGGGTGTTCAGCCTGGAGAAGAGAAGGCTCCGGGGAGACCTTAGAGCCCCTTCCAGTACCTAAAGGGGCTACAGGAAAGATGGGGAAGGACTCTTGATCAGGTAATGTTGTGATTGGATGAGGGGTAATGCTTTTAAACTAAAAAGAGGGGATATTTAGATTAGAAGAAATTCTTTACTCTGAGGGTGGTGAGCCCCTGGCCCAGGTTGCCCAGAGAAGCTGTGGCTGCCCCATCCCTGGAGGTGTTCAAGGCCAGGCTGGAGGGGCTTGGAGCAACCTGGTCTGGTGGGAGGTGTCCCTGCCCGTGGCAGGGGGTTGGAACTGGATGGTCTTTAAGGTCCCTTCCAACCCCAACCATTCTATGACAGCGGCATCGCTCCAGGGCAGGGCTCTGCCTCGCTGGAGCAGAGCAACTCACATCTCCGCATAGGCTGCTTGAGGCCTCTGTGAGAAATCAGTGTGTTCAATTCCTGCAGAAAATGGTTGCTTGGGGGGTCTGTCCCTTGCTGTGTCCTCGGTCCCAGTGCCCCATCCTGCTGGGTGGCCCCTCCACATTGCTGGAGTCAGGGGAGGTCTGGGTAGGATGGGGGTACCACCTGCCAGCGCAGGATGCTGATCCAATTAACTTTTCTGGAAGAAAAAGGGCTTCTGGCTCTTTGGCGCATTTGCAAATCACAAGAAGCAAATGATTCAATCAACAGATGAATATCAAGCAACCTTAGTGAGTGGTTTCTGCATCACGAGCCCGTTTAACAGCAGATTGAGCTGCAGATTAGTGAGACATTAGAGCACAGTGTGATGCATCACAGAGTAAATGGGAAGGCTGAAATCAGCACAAGTTTCCTGGAGAGCTGCTTTATTTTCCTGTAATGCCAAGCCCATTATAGTCCAAAGGTTCTTAAATAACTCTTCTTGCACTAGACAATAATACAGACTATGGAAGAAAATTAAGGAATACAAAAGGAGGTAAAGCTGTGATGAAGAAAACGCCATTTGCAGAGGGTTTAGTAGGGTGGGAAAGCTGTGCTGCAGGACAGGGCTCAGAAATTCATATGGGCTCGTTATGTGAAGGCTGCAATGGGCTAATCCGGAGATGGGGTGTCCCACAGGACCCCTGCTCAGATTAAATGCCCTCACGACGCCCTATATTTTCTGCCTGGTGTGAGGAGACGTACCTCGCACAGCTGAATCCAGCTTCAGCCTCCACAGCAACTGTGATAATGATGATGTAGCGGGAGCTGAGCACCACATCAATTTTAGGTCTGAGAGTAGCAGACGGGCCAGCAGTGCACACCTGACCCGCAGCCACGCGTGTGCTGGCTGCAGCCAGCGCAAGTGCGTTTCAATTTTGACAGTGATGCAGAAACCGCTCGAGCCGTGAGCGTGATGGATGTATCACCTTCGGGATGCATAAAGGCATCCATTGCGTCAGTTAAACAAGAGTGCGGTGGGCTGTGGAGTTTTTGTTTGCTCATTTGTTAGCTATTCAACTCGAAATAGTGGAGCCTATTTACACATGTAGCTTATTATTTGAAAGTAGGCAGCATGATGCATAATGCAGCCTCGCAGTTCGAGCAGACCGTCATGATAATGATAAACAAGCCTGGGAATGTAAGGTAATGCTTATTTTTCTTGGCTGAAGCTGCTCCCTATTGAGATAGCGGCTTTGCCAGCTGAAAGAGAAGTGAAGTGCAGAAGCAAACAGAATAGGTGTTGACATGCATCCCTGGCACACTGCTGGGGTTTGAGAGGACCAGTTACCCGGCTGTCCCTGATGCTGCTGGTTTATGCCATGCTGGTTGTGATCGCTCCATAAGCAAAGCGTGCGCCAAAGCCTGCACCAAATTCAAACAGCTAGCGCTGTAAGTTGAAGCTCTGGCAGGTCTCTGAAGCCTGACCTTCGCTTTCGGTGGTGGTGAGCTGTCCTGAAGGTGGTCCCTGCCCCAGTCCTGTGTGCGTGTGCCAGGGCTGCGTGGCGACCAGGGTGGGGGAAGCGAGCGGCTTAAAAGTAATGACCCAAGAACTAAAAAAAACCCCATGGGATTATTTTTAGCTTGCAGCAATTCCCGGTGTGATTCACCATGTGGCTCGTGTGCAGCTGAATCAGCCCGGGTGAGGATGTGAAGCAGGGAGAATGATTGGTGACGTGGGGGCTGCTGAAGTCCCCCCAGCCCCTTTAAGAAGTCCCCGTCCCATGAACTGTTTTAGCTGGAGCTGTGATACACCAGGATCTCAGCAGCAAGTCTGGTGTAAGAAATACCCATTTTTTTTTCCATTCTTCCTGCCCATTAGCCTTAGGCAGTTGCCCTGATGCAAGGGCTGGGAGCGAGGAGGGATGAGTGGCCACAGTAGCCCTGGGCTGAGCCCCATGCCATGACGGAGGATCTCCCAATGCATCTCCCAGTGTTTCTGCTGAAGGCCTGGCATACTGAGCCAGCGTGGATTAATCAGCTGAAATAGCAGGTCTCTGCTAATTGAGGTCTCAGAGAGATGGAGAAGAAGAGTGGGAGCAATTTGGCAGTGCATCCCGGGCAGGGCAGGGTTTGGCAGCTCGGCGCTGGCACCCCGCAGAGCTGGAGCAGTGTGCATCGCCTGGGGTGTTTGACCTCAAACCTGTGCCGATGTGAGTTGGGAAATCACCGCCTGTCCAGCCAAACTGCAGTTCTGTCTCGCCATAGTTAGAGCCGAAAAGTGGCTGGGCGGTAGTTGAGCTTTGGTGGTTTCGTGCCGTGGCGTGAGGGGTTTGCCGGGGTCATGGTGGGGTCAGTAAATCGCTCTCATCATTGTCAGGGAGCTGGGACCTCCCTCCCCATCTCAGCAGTCTCTGCAAGCTGGATGTTAAACCAGCATAAAGTTGGCAGGTTTCTGGTGTAAACCGCCCCTTTCTACTTCTATCACCTCCTCAAAGGTGCCTGCCCTCCCCGTGCTGTCAGTTCTTACCCTTTCCCAAGGTAAGAACATACCCCATGCGTGTCTTCCCCGAGCTCAGACCACAGCCTTCGGTTCTCCCTGCAATTCCTGGCCAGCCTGACCATTGCCTGCCAGCTCCCTGGAGCCACTTGCAGCCCGAGCGTCCCCCAGCAGCACGAGCCCAGTCCTGTTTGCCTGCCCAAGGATTTGCATTAATTTCCCTCCAGCGAGTTTTGGTCCCTGCAGGAATCTCCTGTGCTTGCTGTTGGAGCAAGAATTGGTCCAAGCTCCAGCCAGGGATGTATCATCCTCCGAGCTTTAGAAAAGCTCTCTCTGTCACACTGCCAACATTAGGATCCTGTATGTATTCATGATCAGGATCTGGCCTTGAAATTGCAGATAGTGTTCATTTTTATAACACTGTAACTCAGTGGATTCTAAGAATCCTTTATTTTTAAGGATCACGCTCACCTTTCCCAGCACATCCCCCAGCACCTGATCCCTGCGTCATCCTCACACCTCTCACCCCTGCACAAACATCTTCCCCTCATTGGAGTAAGGCAGAAAGTGTGATTTAAATCAGTCCAGGCAACTGTAGCCACGTCCAGAACAGGTAGCAGAGCAACCTGGCAAGAATTAACCCTGTGTCCAGGCAGGGCCTGGTGCCGGAGGGAGGAGAGTCGTTACTTGAGCAGATACAAATTGGGTGGCTTCGTGGGTCAGGCAGGAACCAGATGGAAACCATCAGCAGGAGAACCCTGCTTTGGCTTGGGTGGTTTGGCTGGGTAAAATGTCCCTACGGCTGGAGGAGGAGAGGGGAAGGGAGCAGCTCTTGAGGTCCAGCCAGCCGAAACCTCTTTCCCATGGATGGTGTGGATGCTTTTGATCATAGCATGGGTGATGGTGATGGAGAGTAAAGAGGCTTCGGGCAGAGTGCTCAGACCCTGGTGTCAGAGGGGATGGCTTTGCCAAAAAGCACCTCTTTGTCCTTGTGCAAACCTTGTTCTTTGGACTAAAAACACATTCAGTGTCAGCTCTTCACCAACCCTTTTCCTTTAAACACACTCCAGGACATTACGTGGAGTTTTTGCATCTCTTCTCGCTCCTTCAGCCCCCTCCCACTACTAAATTAAGAGAGTGCTTTGGCAAAACTCATTTGGTAAGTGGCCTGGGGTGGTGTGGTGTTTTTTGGAGGCTTCTTTGGTTCTCCTTACAACGGGCAGGTGCCGAGGATGGCCTGGCTGCCTGACAAAAGCCGGGGGCTCCTCTGCGCCCGCAGCGTTTTCTGCTCTGTGCTGTTTCACGCTAAGTGATTTCAGTGTGTAACGGCATTACCGGGGCTTTGCGTTTGTTGAAACAGTTGCAGCAAATTAAACTTTCTCCGGGGGCCGTAAGAGCATGTGTGCACTTGGAGCGAGCGCGGGATCTGCCACCCTCCCGGGCTGCTTTCCAGCCCCTTGGAGCTCCTGGCTCTTGGACCGATTCCCTGAAGGATTCATTTACCTCTGCTCACAGCTCAGCCGCTCGCTTCTCCCCCGGCACTCCTGGAGGAGGCTGGGCTGTTGTTAGCAGGCACGGGAGGGCAGGGGGGTCCCTCTCCCACCTCTTTTTGTTTGCACCTCTTTTATTTCAGCTGAACGCCCCTTTCAGCTGTCTCGCCATGCGAGGGGCAGACCCAGTGCTCGGGGGAGTGATTTACGTGCAGTGATTCTGGGGACAATCGTATTTTAAAATGCGGGTGAGCAGGCTGGATTTTGCAGAGAGCCCAGAAATAACCCAGAGCAGCTCCAGAGCACACTGCAACTCCACCTGTGACAGTATTTCTGGGACAAAGTTTTGCAAAAGCCAAACGTATCTTACCTTTCTTATAGAAGGTATGATATTGCGGCTTTAATTGCCTCCCCTTCCCTTCCCTTCCCACGAGCACAATGTAACCCGGATTCCCCCAAAGACTTTTGCAAGCTCTTCCAGGGAGTAAAGGATCAGCAAGGCAAAGTTTGCTGCAAGCACCACATATATTTTGAAGTGTTTCCATCTTGCGCCAATACCCATCTGTGTATTTCTGTGTAAGCATCTTCAATTCTAAGCTCTGATGTGCTAAAATATGTCCTAGACGCTTTTGATGAGACACGACACTCCAAGATATGCGTGTTGATGGCAGGCTGCCCAAATTGCTGCAGTGTGCCCCAAAGTGAATGATGAACAGCATGAGCAACCTGGTGTAGACAAGAATCACCTCCAAGGACTGCCGATACGGGGCAGCTAAGCTGTTCTTCCCATCTGAGCAGGATGCATTAATGCAAAGAATGCTCTCTTTATTGCATTTTTCCCCATAAGATCTTTTCAAAGGAAGCCTGCATTTATTATCTTTTATTCAGGACTCTGTTTCACTAATTCCAGGTGACTAACGTACATGAGAGTGGTTCCCATAAAAAAAATAATCCCTGCAGTCCTAGTGTGGGGTGCAGGTGGCTGGGATTTACTCGCCCTCGCTGCCAGGGATGCTCCGGCTGCTGCCCCTTCCCTTCCCAGCCTTACCTGAGAACTGGTAGGAAATAAGGACCAGATCAGCACCTTCGAGGTTTATTTCCTCAGGAAAGGCTTTGTCCAATATCCCAAATGATCCAACGATGTGAGCAAAAGCACTCAGATTCAGTCCATTTCCGATCGGGTATCATGGACTAGAGCCCAGATTTACAAGGATATTTAGGGGCCTGAGCGCTCTCAAGAGAATCTGGGTCCGCGTTTTCAACCCACGGCACTTAAATCTAATTGGGAAAAAACAGACTACAACACTTGGTAGTTCTTAAAAGTGAAATTAATTTCTCTGCAACACATGGTCTCTACAATACCTGCATCCCTCTCGCTGCTCCTACCTGGATTACCAATGCTACCCAGGTGCCTTCTCAGTTTGAGCATCTGTCAAAAGCTGTTTGTCATTAGTGGCGTGCTCCTGATGCCGTCTGCCCTCTGCTAAGCCTAAAGGGTTTCAGTGGCGTTTTAACATGACGCTTGTTCTGAGCTGTGCATGGAGCACGGTGCGAGCTGAGGCGGGTGCTCGGTGTGGGAAGGGCTGGAGCTGATGCTCTGCAAAGAGGTTGGGGTGGCCTCGCTGTGTCCAGGATGCTCTTACAGGTGCCTCTCAGGAAAAATCAGCCCCCACCATCTTCTGAGTCATGGATATCTTCCCTTGTTCCCCACTGATTTCAGAAATGGGTTGTGTACAAACAACAACTTTTGTATCCCCACCTAGCTCAGGAGATGGAGTTTAAAGAGCTGATATGGTCCTTGCTGGGCTATAAACTGACCAGGACCCCACTGCGAGTGTTTCTACACACTCTGCCGCACATGGGAGGGCGCTGGTAGCTGGTGGCTGGGCCAGAGATGGATGTGTATTTAGGATCAAAAGCAGAGCACCATCCCCGTATGTAGCAATTCAGTTTACCCTGGTGTGTTCTGGGCCCTGAAAGGCCAGGGGCAATCTGCCACCTGCTCTGGGGTGTAATCTGGGATTTCACTGAACAAATCTGCCCGAGGCTTCGAACAGCAAAGCACATCTACATACCCTCATGTCTGCGTGCAAGACATGAGCTGAAACCCTCGGATGATTCACGGGTTTGTTCTGCACGTCAGTGACTTCTCCAGCAGCATGAAGATTCCTGGTGGTTCTTTCCAAACCCAACTTGTTAGTCTTGCCCCACCATCTCTTCTGCTTTTCTGCTGTGGTTGCTGTTATTAATAAGTGGCCTGTGGAACACTGGGAGGCAAATCAATATTTTGGTGGAGCTGGGCTGAGAAACCCTTTTTTATTTCCATGGTAACTACTCCCACTCATTCAGGAGGCTCATTTCCCAGACAGTGGATCAGTCGACTTCCCTGTGCCAGGAGGGATGACAGGGCAGGTGGAGATAATGCCGTGGCAGGAATGGTGTCGGTGCCTGGGATGTCCTCACTGTATTTGGAGGTAATGGCCCCTCTGTGCAGCATCCCCAGAGATGGAGCCGTGCCGGGAGGTGGCACCAGTGCCTCCGGCTGCTCTGCATCAGACCTGGCAGCTGGGAAATCTCTGCCGCTGAAGGCTTTTGCTAACAGTTTAAGCAGAAATGATGCAGCGCAGGTGGTCACGCCCTGCAGCGGCAGGGTGCTGGGCTGCCGGCACACGCAGATATCCAGCCCCTTCCTACGGCTCTTCCTATGGGTTTGGGGAGAGGCTGTCGCTGATCAGTCCCGTCCTCTCCTGCTGAAGCCTCTTAGCCGACGGTGGGTACACTCAGGAAAGATTCACATAATTGTGTTTTATGCCCTTCCCTCTGCAGGCTTACCAAAGTGTATTAGTTTACATGGGCTTCATACGCAATTTGCTGGCAAATGAAGTGCGGTCACCTCTTGGGTGGACCTCAACACCTCCAAGCTGGGAGTGAAAAATAATAAAGCCGGGGGGTGAGAATGTAGGTGGTCTGTTTTCATAAAGAAGATAGTGTCGATTAAGGGTGTGAGGAATAAGCTCATCAAGTGTTTCCATCCATACACTGGTGCAATGTCACCTTTGCAGCAACTGGAAATTTCTTGCTATCTGCTAGGGGACCGATGTTGTGTCCTGGGATGCTTTGCTTGGGATCTCCAGCTCTTTTACAGAAAGCTTTAAATAAACAGCTTTAAATAAATAAGATTTCAATCAGTAGGGTTGATAGAATTGTTATCTTCCCTTCTCCCCTGCAAGTTGCAGTCTCTGCTGCTGCCCCAAGGCATCAGCCTGCTGGGAACACTGTGCCTGTCCTCGTGCTCCACCAAGCCACCGCAGGCAAGGGACACTCACCAAAAGACACAGGACAGGTTTTGATGCTGCATTTGATCCGCACGTGAGGCTTTTTGTTTTCACAGGGAAAATCTGTCTATTCAAATTTCCTGCCAGTGGGTAAACTGCACTTGTCAAATCTCGTTAGGAACAAAGCAGTTCCCGTGAGCTGGATTTGCTGTAGCCGTGCGTCGGTCACCCGAAAGGAAGCCTGCAGCCCATGCTGAGTGTTGTCACTTGTACTTCCATTTCCAGGTCTTACCCAACAAATCAGTCCTCATTCATAAAAGGTAGAGGAGAGGATGCTATGGGCAGTAAGCCTGGCTGTATGATGGTGTTATTTTCTACACTCGTATTAGTCTCAGTCAAGGTCAGGTCTGCTGCCAGTTTATAGCTCAGCAGAAGCTGTGGAAGATCAAGGCTTTTCAGAAGTGACAGCAAGGACACCGTGCGAATTCATGGGCTGCGATGTACGTGCTAGTTAACTTGGCAATGGCATGAGAATCTGGTCCTCAAGGTCAGTAGCAACAGGCTCAATGGAAAGTTGCAATTGGAAAACACAAAATTCCTTTAAAAAGTTACTATTAACGTTCTCCAGGTGTACTCACAAGCAGGTTCTCTGCAGCGCAATCGGCACTGAGGAGCAGCGAAGTGCTGCTGAAGTGAGCTCTGCTGCAGCACCCTCCGGTGTTGGTCTCATTCGTAGGAGCTGCCCCCTCTCCTTGCAGTAATCCTGACCCTTTCGTCACCCTAAGCGAGCAATTCTGCGGCCTCAGGTCATACTGCACAGGTGCAGCTGGGGCTTGGACAAAAATAATGCAATAGTGGAAGGAAAGCTGTGCGTAGAGCTTATGAGATATTTTTCCCTGTGTCAGAGAAGGAGCAGAAAGAGTTTCCAATTATTCATGCTTTTGCCTGTCTCTTCTTCCCCCTGTTCCTAAAACTGCCTGTTGGGAATCCAGGGAGAGCTATACTGGTTAATGTCAGCATTAAGGGATCATTGAGAGAAAAAAGCTAGATATTTATGAATAAAGTTCCCTGTTAAATAAGTTATGTGTAGTCGATAGAGCTGGTGAGATCCTGGAAAACAAATATCTGAACATTTTGTGAAAGCTGACAATACAGGCACTGGTGTTTTCAAATGCAATCCATCCCGATCCTTCCCATCCCTTCCACCTCCAGTGGGAAGCCTTCACACCTCCTTTTGCAGAAGAGAATTTTCCTTCATCTGCTTCCATGTGGCAGCCGGTATCTTAAACTGTCCAGAAAAGGTGGTTTTAAAGTAAACCAGAGCTCTCTTCTCCTGCTCCCCATAGCACTATCAAGATTCCTACAACAGCTGTAGTAACAACCCACTCCGATGGTATTTTCTCTGAGACTACTTCCATCTGGTTAGGCCAGGATAACGTGCTTTTGTCAGCCTGGTATCATCTTTCCAGGTTTGCTCCATTAATTGTTATAATTAATGCTTACTTTATTCAAAGTGTCAAACTGCTTCACTGTGAAGCAAAGGAGAAGCACTTCACTCTGGAACACACGACAGTATATTTAATTGGTATTGAGTTGCAGCCGCCACTAATGGGTTTTAAAAATACAATAATCAAAAGGAAATCGGCATAACGTGACATGGAGATAAAACGTTCTCACGTATTATTATCTGGTGACCTGCCCCGACGTATCACACTGCTGCGGCTGCTTGTGTCATGCAATAATACAGAAACTAAATTAATAATTCTCAAGCAAAATAAGCACAAAGCAATAACAATAATTTTGGGAAGAAAACCTGTAGCTGTTATTTCAGTCATCAAAAGCCATTTTAGTTCTTGTCTCGACACCAGCAGCTCAGGTCAGGCCAGCTGAAGTTGTTCCTTGGCTGTTTCTCATCCCGTACTTCACATTAGGTCCTCTCCCCATCACCCTTGGCATCGCAATTGCGTGATGGATTGCGGAATCTCCGTTATCCATGGCCAAGCCTGTCAAGGTGACCTGCTGCATTGCCAGGAGACTGTCCCCTCCTCGAAGGGGTGGCTGCTCCCCGAGCACTGACCTCCAGCATGTTGGGCACAACCTGGTGCAAAGCTTGGAGGTAGGCAAGGAAGCCGCTTTTTCAGACCTAATTCCTGCCATCGGTTAGCTTGGCAAATGCCAGGCTGGGTTTGTTCTAGAGGTAGAAGCAGAAATGAGTAAGGAAAATCCTCTTGCTGTTCACATGCCAACTTGTCCTGGAGTTCTCTCTTCCAAGCCTGGAATTATTATCCCAAGTTTAATGTTTTTAATTGCTTCTTTTGCCAACCTGAAGGAAAAAAAAAAAAAAAAGAATATTTTTATGCTGGTTTTAATCCTTTTTTTTCATCTTACCCCACTGAAAAAAACTCCCTGTGCATGGGATGCAAAGGCAAAGATGTCCTCAGTGCAACTGGCTTTATCAGGGTCCCTGCTGAGTCGGGCGTTATTCCTGTTGTGGGAAGGAGCTGGCAGTGTGCCCTGGGCCATATGGATCTTGGCACCCATGTGCTTTCTCTGCCACAGGAGAAGTGACCATGCAGATTAAGGTCCCTTTTGCTCCTGTGTCACAGTCAAAGCATGAGGGTTTCCATCGCCTTTGCTTGCCCGGCTCATCAGAGGGGCAAGCGACTCCTGGAAAAGTCCTGGAAATCAGATGCTACAGAGCAAACCCCTTTTTCCCCCCAGCGTGAGCCTGTGCAGGCAGCTGCCCCGGCCAAACGCTTGCGGGCAGGAGCAGGCAGGGCATTGGAGGGCGCTGACCCCCAAAAGCGGCGAAGGGGGGTGCAGGGGAGCACCCAGCTTGTGGTGCAAAGCCAGGGTGCCCTGAAAACCCCTTTATGTGGAAATGAGCTCTGCTCTTTCGCCAGCCAGCTAATTTCTTCTTGTTGCTCAGCCTCCTTCAGGTTTTTATCGCAATCCTCTTTGGTGGGTTAACCATCACCCAACAGGGTCTTGTGAACCCTGCCGCTTTTCCTCCAAAGCCATAAACCTGCTGTATTTTCTTATGGAGGGGAAACCTGGTCAAGGAATCACCTTGTCACACACAAGCCACCTCCTTTCAGCAGGCACCGTCATTTTTCCGCAATATCCTTTGCCGCGATTCGGCTCATGCTTGAATACTTTGCTGAATATGATGGACTTAAACATGTGCTAAGTGCTTTGCTGAACTGGGTCTTTCTCCTGATTTATGCCAGGGTAGATTAAAATAGAATCAGCCCCTTAAGTGGTCTGTGCCGCGTGTTGTCAGTGTGCCGAGACACTGCGTCTGCGCTTGTGTTTTAATTAAAGGTTCCACCTATTTACATGGAGTCAATCAATCTCGGCACAAAAACGTCTTTGCAGTTGATTAGCACCGTACTGCAGACAAATGGCATTAAGCACAAATGGCTTTTTGGAGAAGTAATTCATCTGTGTGGAAATGAAAAATACAATTATTTTAACCAATGCTATCGTGTAATCAATCATGCCCAGCGCGGCGCCGGCCACTCCGCGTGTTCCCCATGTGTGCGGGGATGTGCAGGGTTTTTTGTGGCTGTGAGTCGCAATGTGATGTAGTGGGTACCCAAAGGGTCCCGAAAACCTCCCCAAAACCACCACCCGGCTCTACCCGGGCCAGGCAGGCTTCCCGAGCCAGGGCTGGTGTTTGGAGCTGGGCTTGAGCCCCTGCAATGGCATTAATTAGATCATACATAGAACAGAAATGGGCAGAACATGGCTTCACTGATAGATTTTTAGTGGGCTCAAGGCTAATGGGTGTTTTAATGGGAAAAAGCAGCATTCCGGCGTGTTGGAACAGCAATAAGAGAGTCTATGGGCCATCATTAATATACTCCTGGTGATTAAAATCACTCTTCCCTCAGACCCGTGTCTCTCAACATACTCAAGGCATTTATTAGTGGTCCATTATATGCCCACTTCTATCTTACTGCTTAATTTGAACACTAATTAACATCATCATGTCTTCTAAAACACAAATGGCACTTGGTAGTATTTCATTAACTCCAAGCTCTGTCTGCAGGCAGCGAGAGCTGAGCTTCACCCAAAAATCCACCTCTGTGGGCTCCCGGGGCCGGCGACAAGGGTGTTTCACCTCCGTGTCCCATCTCCCAGTCTCACAGTTATGGGGGAAGCTGGTGGGAAGCAAACCCATGACTTCATTTCCCGAAATGCTGGGGCAGTAGCCAGCAGGACTGCTTAGACATCTAAACACTCGCTTAATTATCTCGGTGAACTGGGGCCCAGGGCTCGGGTTTGCTGCTGCTGCGAACTCTGCGTGCTCTCGCCGGCTCACCCGAAGCAGGGGGAAAGCAGAGCTAACCCAAAATGGAAAGGCTTACTGGTTCCAGCTCTCCCCTGTGCATTGCGCTGCCTTCTCAGGAAGGATAGAGTTCAATCGGCCTTTGAAAGTCAGCGAGGGTTTTATTTTTTTTCCTCCTAAATGTCTTAAAATATATCTCCTCTGCTGCAGTTCCAGCCCTACCTCCTTCCCAGCAGTAGGGAAAATGAACACCATCCTTTTCTGAAGCAGCCTTTTGTGGATCTGGGGACTTTTACCATCTCTTCCCCGAGGCCTTTCCTCTCTCTAAACTGCATAATTCTCATTCCCTCTACATGTCCCCGTGAGGCAAGAACTGTGCTCTATCTCCTTGCTCCCCTCTGTCCCAGCTCCTCCTGCTCCTTCCCGCCCTGGGCACTGTAAGGTCCTTACTGGCCTCATCCCTGGAAATAGCTCCTATTGGGATATTGGCTTTTCTTTCTTTTTCTTTTTTACTCCCTTTCTTTTTTTTTTTTCTTTCCAAAACCAGGCCATTCCTGCCTCATGTTATAATTCCCAGTTCTTCTTCTGCAGAGCTGCTGCCTGAGCATTCATTTTGCATCTTGTATTTTTACAGCTAATTATTCTTAGTTAAGTGCAATAGCTTCTCTTGCTGCTGGACTGCTGCCTGCCTTTTTTTTTTTTTTTTAAAT
This sequence comes from Rissa tridactyla, assembly GCF_028500815.1. Taxonomy (NCBI): domain Eukaryota; kingdom Metazoa; phylum Chordata; class Aves; order Charadriiformes; family Laridae; genus Rissa; species Rissa tridactyla. Next base: position 11,822,232 of record NC_071475.1, on the reverse strand, counting down.
ACTGCTTCTCCACTTCTGCTGAACTCTTCTTAGGGATCATTTGAGCCTCTCTATAGCTTAATAACTTCTATTATTAGCCTTTTGAAACAGCAATATAGAAGACACCCATTTTGATAGAGTCCCCAGTAGTTTGGAGATTGGATATGAGCAAGGGCATGGGACAGAATACTCTGTTCCCTCATGCTTCCACCCTTTGCACGAGGTATTTTTCCTTCTCAGAAATGCATTTGTCGTCACCTCCTTGGCATCACTCTAACTGAGAAGCTGGGCGGGCTGTGGGAGTGGGGTCCCACCGTGCCGCAGCGGAGACGGAGGCTTTGCAGAACGCTAAAATGACAGCACAACAGGGACAAAGCCAGTTCTCACAGCATTAATACTTAAAGAGAATCTGAGTTGAAATCAGCTTAGCAAGGAAGGGGATAGGCAGAGGTTCGGGATGTTGTTTTCCCCATTGGCATTGCTCTTCCTTTGGCCTTTTGGCTCAGACCGAGTGTAGTATCAGTTTAATATCTGACATGTCCTCTGTCAGGAGACTGTTGGTGCTTTTGCAAGGGATTTGACACTGTATATCTTTCTTCTGCTGCCAGCTTGCTGTGATCCTGCCCTGTCACGATCTGGGTTTTAGCCTTTGCAGCTGATGTATAGGCTGGCGCGAGGGAGCAGCAACAAAATTAAGTCCCATTTCCCCACAAAGATAAGCAACAACGGGAGTGGGGAAGTGAGCTCAGGCTCAGCGGCGAGCGTGGCGCTTCCCCTGGAACGGCGAAGGCAGACAAGGTGTTGGTATGAATAAAAACTGGGTGCCAGGGAGAGGCTGTCAGTGACATTGCTACCTGTCACACGTGTGTAAAGTCATCAAACAGTGGGTGGGCGGCCGTGACAGCCCTGGGAATGACATCTCCATTAGCGCGCTCAGCGCCGCGCTGCTGCGAGGTTGCAGCATGTTCAGGGCAGGCAGGCGGTTCCGCTTAAGGTGGAAAATGATATATTCGGCAATCGGGGTAATTTGATTTGGCTGAGGTTCACGGCATTTTGGAATCTGATGTGAGTCTTCCTACTATTGGATACTGCCCCAGATTCCCAGTGCTGCAGCATATTGCATCTCCCTTTCAGGCTGTGTGGAGTAAATGAGCTTCTGAGCCTGATGGTATGGATTTTGTACCCAGATGGGCAACTTCTCTCATCTTCTGTTATAAACTGGATTACAAGATTGCAAGAAAATATAGCAAGAACGGTATTCCTGCACCATCCCACTTATAAAAGCGGTGATTGCATCTAGTAGCCCTTTTTCTGTCCCCAAAATCATCTGCCTGTCTCAGATTAAACCTGCTTTCTAGAATTAGCCTTGGCCAACGCTGGTTTTGTACTGGAGAGGTTTCCAGGAGCGGGATGTTCTTCATCCAGAGGTTAGTGAGGTGTGCCACTCCTAGGGCAGAGAGGTCTGGATGTGAGAGTACGCTGGCCCCCTCGCAGTTTGGTCACTGGGGACTGAGCCTGAGACCTGAAAAGACACAGTCTAGAGAGTCAAAGGTCTAGCGGAGCCTGTCCCAGGAGCCACCATGGGCACTTGGAGGAATAGGAGACTGCGTGTGCAGGAGGGGAGGAAGGACCGCTGGGCACACCGGCTTAAAACACATTCCCACGTGCTGTGCGCAGCAGCAGCTGGATGCTGTCTAGCTGCAGCCACCTTGTTAAACTGCTTTCCTTCCCCCGCTAAAACCAGGATTGACGGCTTGCACAAGCTTAATGGCTCGCGTAAGCATGGCGCTTTGTGCTGCGGCAGGCGAAACCTCGCAGGCGGCGGCGAGGCTGGTTGCGGAGAGAGGCTGTCCTCTCCTGGAGCCGCTCAGGAACGGCTCGGCCTCGGTGGGGACCCTGGGGCGCAGTGGGGTGACAACCACCCCATGGCACCACCACCTGCCCCCAGCAGAGAGCGGCGAGGGCACGCACCCGGCTGCCCGCACCGAGGAGCCTGCCTGCACCACCAGTAGTACTACCAGGTTTTGTGCCAATTTTTAACTGTATTAATTTAATTATGGGGATTTTCTAGATGTAGCGGGGCCTGTGAGTGTCCCCCCTGCAGCTGGGCGCGTGTAAAGCCCCTGTTGCAGATGAAGCGAAGGCAGAGCCTTGGGGAGCTCAGCCCAGGGAGAGCGAGCGGCAGTAACCCACCAGCGCTGTCGCCTGGCAGGAGGTGTCGTGTGGCCCATGCTGAACTGGTTAGGAAACTATTCTCTTCTGTCTGGGATCTTGTGCGTTTTTCTACACTGCAAAACAGCTTCAATGGGGGACTAGCAGCCCTGCTTTTCCCTGAGCAGCTTCCATCCTGATGGGCAGGAGCCTGCAGGAGAGCCAGGGTCCGTCAATGGACCAATGGTTCATCAACAGACTCTATCCACTGCTGTTGGTACCTGCCATCAGTGCTCTGGTCATGCTGCTGTAGCCATTTTCCCTATGAACTGTGCCTTTCTCAGGTTTACAAGCTTTTTAAAATCAGGCCAGCTCTCCTGGACTGAGGATGGTTGGAAGAAGGGAGGTGAGAAGATGGTGGGTGGCCATGGCAGCCCCCTGGGAGAGCCCTTCTCCCTCCCTTCCCACCTGCGTGTACATCCAGGTCAAAGCGGTGCCAGTAAGGGGTCTGGAAAACTGTGCCGGGCTGACGTGGGGTAGCACTAGTTGTTACTGTCACTAGAGATTAAACCAACAGTGGGTTTTAGGCAGTTTTAGTAACACTTTAGCTACTTTAAAGATTCACAAACTAGTTGCTAGCCTTTGGTCCCTGCGTCTTGAAGCCGAGTTTGGGGTTTGAAATTGCTTAATTCCTCCCTGTTCCCTGCGTGGTTTTGCTCCACTACTACTTGACTCCCATTTCCCTGCAGCAATAAGGTCAGCAGAGGGAGCAGCGCTGCCTTCCCCCCACCAGCCCTCCCCTCTTGGTGGTCCCTAGAGCTTTTGCTGCTTATTCGTTCCATTTTTCCCACTTTGCACTGTTTAAAAACAAGCAAGCAAGAGCTCCCTGGAGCCAACCGCTCATTTGCTGGCAAGGACTGCCTGTTAATCAATTAAAGCTCTGCGAATGTATTTGCAGCAGGGTGGATGATTAAGATGCTTTCTGTCTCTAATGCATGCCCATGGGAGGCTCGCCTGCATCTGAGGGACAGGTGTGTTGGCCTGGAGCTCCTGCAATTCTGCTTTTGGAGGTATAAAATACCTGTCTTGGTAGAAAGAAGCCAGAGGTTAAGGATGATGAGGGAAGGGGAAGAGGTTTAGCAAACGCCGGTCTTTACCTAAGGGGGGTTATTACCTGAGCACACTCCCCGGGGAAAGGTCTCGCTGGTCTGCTCTGGGGGAGCATCTCCCTGAGGACCATCGTGTGCAGAAGGGGTCCTCACCGAGTAACAGGGGCAGTGAAGGAAATGGGCTGATGTGGAGGATATTCAGGAAAATCAACAGAAAAGGCACCGATGAGGGCAGCACTGAAACATCATCATAGGTGTGTTTGTACGCAGGCAAAAATTAATCAGTGTTAGTAAACTGGGGTTCATGTTTGTGTTTTTGCACAACTGGTCTCCATTTCCAGGCATGAATTTGGTTCATTTCAGAGCCTTGAGCAGGGAAATCAAGGTGACGCCAACCATTCCCGCACTCAGCTGAGGAAAGGGCGCTGGGGCTGGCAAGGTGTGCGCGGTGCCCTTGTCGGGTCTGAGTGTCATTTTGAGGATTGCAGTGGCTTAATGAAAAATCTCTTTGTAACACGGATGTGCCATAAACTGTAGTGCCGTTCTTGTAAAAGGAAAATCGCATTCGTGCTTACAGTTACGGATGTAATGTATCCAACCCCTGAGCTGGCCGCTGGTCCAAAATCCATCACGGTAGGAAGGCAAGCCAAAGAAGTCTTCGCACTGGCACAATTTTCTGAACTGTGATTTAACAGAAAGAATATTAGTATTTTAAAGGCCTGGGAGTGGTCGGCTCAGGTTTGATATTTGGTTAGGACTGGGCAAGAGCGAGATCCAAGCCCCAGTTGGGGAGGACTTTGCAGCGTGGGGCTCTGGGTATGGAGTTATTTTATGGGTAGAAATGTTGGGGTAGAAGGAAAATGGCTGGAAAAGCAGCTAAATCTGGGAGATGGAAAGCGAGGCATTGGCACAGCTGGGAGAGGTTCAGTGCAGAACCCAAGGCAGGTGTGGGGAGATGAGGGACCCCCAGGAGAAGGGGCTTGGGGGACAGGTCAGTGTACCCCAGCCACACTCGCAGCAGAGGCTCTGAGCAGCTCCCTGCCATGGCAGCCCCGGAACGGGCTCTCTGCCAGGAGCACGGCAAATCCCATCCCCAGCAGGGCCCTAGGGAAAGCGCATGGTATATTTAGAAGTTGTAAAAAAATACTCCCCAGTCTCCCCGTGCACTGGGAATACTCAAAGAGAATTAAGCAAACACCTCCTGAGATAATTTTTTTTAAAGCAAGCCAATTAGTGATTAAAAAAAATATATATATTTACTATTGTAATAACAAGGTTTCACACTATCAATTAGTCCTTAAAATAAACTAAAAGTGCGGTGGCCAGAGTGGAGCCCTGCCTTACAGCTACCACCAGAGAGCATCCTTGTATACTTTTTCTGGGGAAACAGCACCGAGCTGGGAAGTAACCCATCTTTCAGCAGCCTGTCTCTTTTTAAGTGCTTCCCAGTCAGTTAAAGATATAATAATTGAAACTTGTCTATCAATCATGTTAGCAGACAAAACAATATTGTTTCTCTTCTCTTTTTCTCCAAAGTACTATAGCTTGATCGGCTTAACAACGGGAACAAAGACGCTAAGTCAAAAATCCCACTTAAATGTTTTCAGGTATAAAAGCACATCATCTTTGGGGAGGGAAGGCGCAAAATTCATTGTTTAGAAGCATTCTAGGGGAATACTCAAAAGGCAAAAAGAATACTGAAAATACAATACGTGCGCATAAAATATCTTTGGGATGCTTAAAAAAACCTGCCAAGAAATTTGCATAATTTGCCTGCACATCTGTAGCCCCCTCCTCCGCGGCAGCTGATGCATGTGTCCAGTGACACAGGTTAGGGGATTTAGCTTTGACTCCTTTTCATGGTTTCTTGGAGTATAAAAGCACGCTAAAACGAGTTTTGCACTTTGTAAGTCCCTGTGGATGACAGGGCAGGAGGGCAGGGACAGTCTGCAGCTCTGAAACGCTGCGTAAACAGCAGTTGTTTTATTTTCCTGAGCACGTTTTTCCTTTTGCCATCCTGAGGTTTCCCAGCACCCAGACCCCCCAGAGGCGCAGCAGCCACCTCAGAGCTCCTCCACAGTTTTCTAGGTGCACTTTGCAGTTCTCTTAAATACGTTTTTTTCCTCCCTAAATCCTTGTCTGGGCCATGGCGGGTGTCCCTGTGGGTAGGTGACACCCAGGGCAGCGTGGCCCCGGAGGGCTGGGGCAGGGGTGGCTCGTGGGCTGCTCTAATGGGCCAGGAGCATCTTTGCTTGACAATGAATAGCTTCCCACTTTTCTCTCTCCTGCACCCAGGGCTTTGCTCTCAGGAGATTCTAATTTGTTTCTGTTAATAAAGAATGCAGGTTTGTTGACTACAGGTCTGAAATGTGGCAGCTCCTCCAGGCTCATGGGTCCCTGTTGTCCTAGGAGGGCCATGCAGCGAAGGGTTCACCAGAGATTTCTGCTTTTTCAAGCCAGGCTCTGCATCACTTCAGAGTTCTTATTTAGCTTGGTTTTGCAGCAGTGTTGCATTGGCTTTGCATTTTTATGTATACATTTATGCAAACTAATTTAGCAGAGGATGCTGGAACAGGTCTAAGGTCACCCCGTGGAAGAGCAGAAGACAAATTTCTCGATGCAAATTGCTTCCCTTCCTCAGTCAGTCGGGAAAAAGAAAAGTAAATAAGCAGTGAGAGGCACCAGCACTTTTATAACTGCTTGAGCAACAGGGGGACGAGCTCGCTGTGAGTCACGGCAACGCCGCCGCTTCCCGCACTGCCATTAAGGCTCCCATTTGCAAACATTAACCAGGGGTTTTAGGGAGGTTTAAAATTAGTGGTCTGTTCGTTACGGCGTGTTTCGCTCTCTGTGCAGTCCACCGAGGATGCCACAGCCATTATAGCTCATAGACGCTATCCCCAGGATGACTTATGCTTTTAGCTCTAGATGATTACAACTCAGTTAACTGAAACACAGTCATAAACTAAAATGTTATCGTTGCATCCCCAGTACCTTGTGCCTGTGACGCTTGCCACCTTCTCCAGGTGTTGTTCAAGTTCATTTGGGATTTTCCTGAATACCTAGTGGGGTAGAAGGGGGATCTTTGAGCTTTCCCTGGTGTGGTCCAAGCTATGAAAATGTTTCATTTAGGCTGAAAGGGTTTTTTTCCTTCAGCTAATGTCTTTGAACTGTGAAGACATAGGTCTAACACAGACCAAGCACCTTTATAGAACTCCTTATTATGCCTGGTTTTGGTCAGATGGGCAAATAGGTTCAACCTGTGGTTGCTATATTTTAGTTTTCTTTGCCCTCCTTACAGAATTTTTCTTTTCAGATGATTTTCTGAATTAATTCCAATTCTGTTGCAAGAAACTCATAAAGCTGTTATTGCTCAGTCACTCTTGGTCTCCATGTTAGTATAATTCGAGGCTAAGCAAAGTTCACGGAAACTGCCTACACCAGAGAAATGGAACAAGAAGGCATTTCTGAACACTGCGGGTTTTTCAAAGCTTCTTTGTTTGGAGATAGGGAAAACAACCTGTAAAACTTCACCCTGACAAAGAGAGCTGCAGATTCAGGGCTATTGAAAAGAGTCATCTCTCCAGATGTAGGTTGGCATGTGGGTTCACAATCACAAATATGACTTATGATTCATCCCAGCGTACTGGTGATGGAAGGAGAGAGTCTATATTAGGACAAAGGCTGAGTGACGAGGGACAGCTCACAACTTGAAGAACGTGGAGAATGAGTTCATAAGAGATGAAATGCTTCAGTATTGCCAGGCACATGTTCCTTTACTGAAAGAGAGGAAATTTCAAGTGATTTTCATAAGGGGCAATATTTATTTGCCAACAGACAGACGTCTTTTGAGTTTGTTTTAGGCTCGGAGCAGCATCCTACCAGGTACTGCTCCAGAGCACATGGCTGCTTCTGCAGCCTCGGGTGCCTTCAGAGGCACCACGCAACCATGGCTGGAGAAAATTGGTCCTGCCCAAGAGGCATCTTATGCCAAGAGCATGGTAATTTTCAGGAAACAAGTGAACAGTTACAAGGCTCCTTAAAAACAGATTGTGATGTAAATGTAAACCCTTGTGATTCAAGCTGTGCAACATCCTCTAATTATTTGGGGCGTAGGAAGATTTTTCTCTGAACATACTCATTTTTTGCTCTAACTTTAATCTAGAAGTCTGCTGCATCACTGAGGAACGCTGCTTTAGGGCTAAGACAGAGGGTGTGGAGAACCATCAGCTTGATCATTTTGGCATTTCCAGGGGTGCAACGCTGTGTGCTCAGGATCAGCAAAGACGGTTCTGTGTTACCCTTTGCCTTTTGTTTGAACTTACAGTCTGAAGGTATTTTCCCCCCCCGCTCTTGAATCTCACACATGATAAAAATCCAGAAGGCAGCCCCCCTTTTTTGATGCTCTATCTTTTGATGACATCTTGGTGTGTCAGCTGTTTAGGGAAGTGGTGTCAGCCACCTGGGACTTGTGTCACCTACTGGAATGACCGACTGGGGTGAGACGAGGAAATATTGCTAGGGAAGAGTCAGGGGCATTTCATCTCGGAAAAGGGACGTAGGTACTTTTATTGGTGGTGATGTAAAGCATCTGCCTTGCTTTTGTCCCTCCTGGATCCTGGGGTTTTTCTGAGCTGTGTCTGGCACTCCATTGTCCCAGGGCTCTGCCGTTTGGACCTCTTCTCCGCTGAAGCAGAGGGATTACCAGCTGCTTTGAAATACAGAGAGTTAAACCCCAAACTTCCATCTGTTCATAATGAAACATCTTCACCGGCTGAATTTGACTAATTTAGTGATTACTATTGTGAGAGAACGGTCTCTCCGAGTCCTCCAGCTGTTCCAGCATGGAAAGCCTCTTGCCTCCCTGTAAGGGGTTGCAATCATTTCCTCTGTGTTTTTTATCTAATTTGGTGACAATAATTTAGCGAGTCCACTCTGGCCAGCTGTTCTTCAGGCCTCCTGGCCCACATTGCTTATGCAAGGTAGCTGGTGATGATGTTGAATCAATCTTTCCAACAATTTTGCATCTGTCCTCGGCTCTTGGAGTCGTTCCAGCTGTTCTCAATATACAGCTGATAATTTAGCAACACCCCCCCAGTGATTCACTGGCCTATGAAACCTCCTAACTGTGCTCCAGTTTCTCGCTTCCCAGTCTGTCTATAGTCATTGACAATATCATACAAGTGACGCTTCCAATAAATTAGCAGTAATTTAAACTCTTGGTAGCAATTTACAGATAAGGTGGATTTTGCCTGGCATCTCCTTGCATATCAGGATGTGGATCTCTCTAAGCTTAGACGCAACAAGGTCATCTTCAGTGAAAACTGTCGGACTTCTGGTAGTGAGGGGAACTCTGCAGTGTGGACAAGAGACCCTGAAATGGTCCCTATGATGTCCTTGGTCTTTGGGGTTGTTTAGTCTGGAGAAGATAAGGCTCCAGGATGACCTTATTGTGACCTTTCAATAATTCAGGGGGGCTTATAAGAAAGATGGGGACAGACTTTTTAGTCGGGGCTGTTGCAATTGGATAAGGGCTAATGGCTTTAAACTAGAAGAGGATAGATTTAGGCTAGATATAGGGAAGAAATTTTTTAAGCTGAGGGTGGTGAAACACCAGCCCGGGTTGCCCAGAGAGGTGATAGATGCCCCATCCCTGAAAACATCCAAGGTCAGGTTGGACGGGGCTCTGAGCAACCTGATCGAGTTGAAGATGTCCTTGCTCGTGGCAGGGGGGTTGGACTAGAAGACCTTTAAAAGTCCCTTCCAACCCAAACTATTCTATGTTTCTGTGTCCCCAGGGAGACAGGATAGATCAAGGGGGCCTGGCTTCCTTTTACTGGCTTCCTTTTGCTCACCAGTGGCTTGTCTCCTGGGGCCACTTTGTGCAAGCAGGGAGAGTTCAAACACTCTGTTCAAAATCCCGCCGACTGTTAATGTTGTCTTCTTATCTTTGCTATTTATCAAACCTCAGGGGTGGTCCTTGATTTCCTGGGCTGGTTTCATTCAAATACTTCTCCCCGCACTGTGCCATGTTTTTTGCTTGTGGTGTCCTGTTGTGCGTTATCCCCTTTTTGCTGCTTCTCTGGTTTTGGGCTCTGCTTTGCAGAGGTGCTCGGCAGCTATCACAGCAAGGAAGCACCAGCTTTGCTTTTGTTTTTACCTCCAGATAGAAATATGGATGAGCACGTAGCAGCTTCTGCTTTTCTGTATCTTGATATTCTCTTACAGTTGATAGGAAAAGTCTGGCTAGAGCTTTCTGGATGCTGTACTGTCCCTTAAATCCTCCCAGAGATGCTGTGCCATTGGTCCACGCTGTAATCACTGAAGGATTACAACCAGTGTCATTCCATATTAGTGGGATTATTAGGTAAAATTGGCTTATCGGATCCAGCATGCTGGCGGCTTACCCCAGCTGAACAATAGCTGCAGGTCCCTTCTGCGCGCCCGCCCCTGCACTGCCTTCCTGCCAGGCTTCCCATTGATTTTAAATTTTACTATTGACTTTTAAAGCACTCAGGGGCTTGGGGGGGGTTTCCTATATCGTTGATTTATTGCTTTCCTGGGAGCTAGGACAAGCTTCAAAATCTTCATCCATCAGCCTGTTGTCAGTGTCGGGATTTTGTCCACAATGCAATGAAATGCTCCGGGCCCGGCGCTGGTGGTGTTCATTCAAAATTTGAAGCCTGTTTTTTTGTGATGACCTGGTTCTGCTCATTATAAGCTGTCCTTAGTTCACAGCAGACAGAGGTGGTTGCTGCATCATATGCGATTCCCGGCTGCGGCTGGCACAGGGGTCATGCACAGCACAGGGCAGGTTATGGAAAGATGCTCCCCAGCATCCTCCCAATTTTGGAGAGATCATTAGAGACTGTTTTGGCCCTTACATCGACTCCAGCTTCCCAGCATGAGCAGTGTGCTGACTAGCATGGAGAGCCCCTTTTCTGAGCTCATTACTTCCATTTTTCAGACCTTCTGGAGGGAGAGGAAAAGCCACCAGGCTTTTCCAGCCCTCCAGTCACCGGATGAAAGAAGTCTTTGAAAGCTTCAATCAGAGGGTAATGTTGCCAGGGGAGGGCTGATTGAGGATGTGCGAGGCTTGGCACTGTGAGAGAGTGCTGTGCTCCGATGGGCACCCAGAAAAATAGGGAAAAGTGTTGCTGTTTGGTTTCTGCAGCAAAGAGAAGGGCTTGCTGCTCCAGCTCAAGCTTACCGTTGATGAACTGTTATCCCTTTTACACGACTGGGATGTCTAACTTGGTTTTTCTTATTAATGATGAAGTAATTGGCTACAGAGCAGGGTCTGTGTCCATTAGCACATCTGCTCAAAGGCACTTGTGCTTTCCAAAACATGCTCTGCATACAAGCAGCGTGTTTGTTCCTCGTCTGAGTATGCACATTATCTGATACACCTCATCTCCCCATTTGAATTTTAAAAAGAAAACTAATAAAGAAGATTATTGCACCATGACAATAACAATGCTAATTGATCACCGGCACAGCAATATCTTGGGGAGGCTTCTGGAAGTTGCCTTGGTGAATTCTTAATCGAGTGTGTGAAGGCTCGCTGTTTTAACAGAGTTCTTGCCGCAGGTAAAGACCCCCTTAACTTGGCCAAGCTTTAGAGTTTCATCTGCAGTATTAGCACAGAAATTGTTAGAATAAAAATGGGCTACACTTAATTCCGACTTGCTACGACCATAGCCATAACCTTTGCTCCTGGCTCCACTCCAAGGCGAGACACTGTGCTCGATCCTGATCTGACCCACAGTCTGCTCATTCCCGTTTCACCCGTGTGTAGCCCAGGAAGGGTCCTTGCCTGCTGCAGCCGGGCTGGGGAGCCAGAGGGAGAGCACAGAGAAAGTTTAGCTGCTGCTAAACACAAGCAAAGATGCCAGATCAAAGCAGGTGACCTGCTGGAACCTGAGCAGGAAACGTATGAGAGCTGTAACTCTTAGTCATGAAATTCGTAGAACAGAGTTAAAATTAATACAAGACAAAAGAGGACTGAGATGACTCAGGTCTTGCCCAAGGAATTTAATTTAAGACTGTAACTTTGAGAAGCACCGGGTTGTTTTGTTCTGTGTTTGTGTAAGCAGCCAGCGTGAGGATTATTGCAAGCACAAGACTCTGCCTGGCATTATTCCAGAGGGGGTGCATGAGGTTACAGCCGCATAAGTCTCCTCTGTTGTGCTGGGGAGCTTTGCTACGCTGCCTGACACCGCTTGATCCTTCTGGATATAGAGAGAAGCTTTCCATCATCTGCAAAAAATTAGAGGTTATATGAACAGCCTCATGAAGCGTATCAGTGTAAGTGAATTACAGCACCGATGTGTGCGTCGTGGAGCCGCATGCGGCTATCCCTGTGGGCCAGGCACTGCAGAGCATCCTGTGCGGTACACCTCTATCCGAATGGCAGCCCGACACCCAGTCCCTGCTGCTCAGACCTCTGAGATACCCAGAAGTCTCTGGCAGATGTTTTATACCCTCCTCTGCTGCGAGAGGTATGGGCAGCTGTTATGAATTGAGTCTTGCACCCAAATGGAGCCCCAGCCCTCATTACAACCTGCAGTCGTGACAACTTCTAGGCATGCTCTCAGCTTTGCCAGCTCCCCACAGTGCGCACACATCACTCGGGGCCAAATGCACATATCGACCCTTGGGACAAGGTCGTGGTGGGGATGGTGGTGCATCCGGCAGCTCCCAGGCTGGACTGGTGGCTGTGGCCCCAGAGGGAGGCAAAGGGTGAAGAGGGGACAGAAGTGCACAACATCACCCTCCCAGCTGCTTGGGCCAGGGCTCTACAGGGAGTTTTTCTGAACAAGAACTGTGTCTGTTAGGGTCTGTTTCTGCTATGGTCAAGAGAAAAAGGCTTGGTGTAAATAGGGTGAAACGATGGATGTACCAGACTAATCTCCTCTTCTTGCAGCACTAGACTAAGAGTAGTTACTGCAGTCCAAGGGGCAAGAGCATTACGAGACTTCCTTCATGTCATAGGAATTCTCGTCAGTCCATTGAGAAAGTCCCAGGAAAGTTCTGAATTTCATCATAGAGATAATCGTGGTGCTTTCCCTTTCCCTTCCCTGAACTTCTCTTACCCTTCCACTTCTGCCCAGCCCTGGGGTGCTGCTCTCAGAGCGATCCTCTTCCCTGCTTTGCCTTATGTCAACTTTTGGTGTGTCTTGCGGACCTGAGGAGTGGTGCTAGTGCTCACCTGGGTGCTCTCAGAGGCCAGGGGAGCCATTCGTTGCCATGCTAAGTACATGGTGGTGCTCCCAAAACCTCATAGAACGTGTAGCTACAGCATGATTGCATCTTGCTTGCTCTCTGTGTTACAAACAGTATGCAAAGGGTGAAGTAAATAAATGAATAAATCATTGGCATTGTAACACTGCAGACAACTGGAAACATGATATAAATACTAAAGGCGGGATCTGCGCTTCCCAGCAGTGTTTGATGTGGGCCACAGAAACGCTACCCCAAGGGACTTCTGGTCCCTGAGGTCCTGATTTACGCCAGTGCTGGAGATCAAAAGCCAGGATGTGGTGTTGCACAGCTATAATAAAGGCTGTCCAAATTTCCTTCAGCTCCAGGTCTGGTGAGACAATGCTAAAATGCAGCCATTGGCAGAGCAGGAATTAAATGATTTGTGTTGGCTGGCTTAGGGGAGGGGATTCACAGTTTTCATCACAGGCCAGTACTGGTACAGCCACGTAGGGAGGAAAAGAAGAGGTTTATAAGGCTTTATGAATTGGCTGGACACCAGAACCTGAACCCTGCGAGATGTAGCATTTATCATTACAAAACTCATCTTCCAGTTGTGGAAATAAGCGCGGCTGGATTCCCATCACATGGGAATTGCTGTAACTGCTGATGAGATCTGCGGATACTCCGACCTGTGAAAAACCATTGCATAAAGCCCTGAAGTACCAGATGTATTGGTAATAGGTTCCTTTATTTACTTTTTAATATTTGCTTATGCCAACCATTAAGCACGTTCCGGGCACTGGCCCTTACCAGGGTGGAGTGTTTCTACCCAGACAGGAGCATCCGTTATTTGCTGTTTAACCAGCCCAGGGGCAGCCCTTGGCTCTAAGGAGACCAAATCGCGGATGTCTCCTCTAGCATGAGGCCAACCTGCAGATCCATATGATGTTTCCACACTCAAGATCCCCAGCACAGCGTACTTTCTGAGGGCCTCTCTTCGCTGCGTATCACAACTTGGGAGAAGCGAGTGTTTTCTTCCACTTTAAAAATTTGTATCCCTGTGTATTCTGGATGGTGCCCTCAGGGAAACGACATCTAAACCGTAGATTACTGCATATTAGTCTGCAGCTTCTATAAATATGAATTTAAATAGTCTATTATCTCAAAGCACTGTTAATGTTATTATTCCCACTTGTTAGATGCATGTTCCATACTGAATATTCTCCGAATTCATTAGCTTCCATTTTACGTTGCATAAATTTCTAGCCTGCCCTTTCCAAAGAGAAGATGAAACCTGACTGTAAAATTTACCGAACAATTGTTCCAATGTAGCTTAATTAGTAACTTGCAAGGATTTTTCAAGCCTCTGAGATGGCTTGAAATGCTTGAGTCATTTTATTACAGGATTTGGGGTTAATATTCCTGATTAATAATACATATGAGCATTTATTAAACTCTAGGCAGCATTTATAAACAACAAAAATGGTTTATCGTATCTGCAACAGCCTCAAGGAAGAGAAACTTTAAGTGACTCAGACTCTTCTCTCTTTTCCTTCATGCTGAGTCGCGGCTGAAGTTCTGGGGGAGGCTGAGCTCCCTGGGAGGAGGAGAGACTTCGTTTCATGGACTGCTCTCACTCCCAAGTGTTCTTCTGAGGACAAATCGATAGCAGCCTTTAAATCGGGATGTGGAGAAGGGGTCTGCTATTTGGAAGGCAGCTGCTTTGTCACTTCAAAAATGTTATTTCCTATAAAAGTGTTCAAGATGGGGACCAAACTCTCAGGCACCAAGAAACACCCTTTGCTAAAGGAAGTAGTAAGCATAGTGTGACATGTTTAGGAGGGATGATGATCTGAGTGGGCTGGTTCTTGATTGCTTTGCTATGCCCCAACAGCCTGTAACTTGGTACAGATCTCCGATCCCTCCAGTACTTGCACACAGCAGCTGATGTACAGATGAATGTGGCGTTTTATGTCAGTGCATTAAGACACAAGGGTTTATAGACCACGGCTAGAAACACCTTATTAACAGGCAGTAGTTCATATGCCGCTAGAAAGAAGCAGAACCAGACTCCCTATAGGGAGATTTAAAAATTTCTTGATGGAGTCTTCTTAACTTCACGAGATCAAACTTTCTCCAGATCTAAGTGAGAGGAACGGCACCAAAAAAATATAGTGATGCACCCATTTATGCCAGCAGAGATTCCCAAGCAGGCACTGAGCCGCACCTCTGCCTGCTGGAGAGAGGCAGAAGGAAGCAAGTAACGTGAATTACATAAAGAAGGAGACTTCTAGCTTGAAAGTGGAGCCTTAGGAAGCGAATTTAATAACCAGTGCAACTATATAGCAGCATGCAGGACCATTGGAGAGGTCCAGCATCAGCAAACTTGTGCAGGTGTGATTAATCCATGGGCTGTTCTCCAATGCCTGCAAGCACCTTCGTGGAAAGTGCAGCATGAGGCTGGCTGGGGAAGGGCAGGCTCTTCCATAAAGACATCACGAGGCTTGCGATAGTGACGAATGCAAATGTATTTGGGGAGCCAAACTCATCTCTGAGTGTAAAGGCTGCGTATAACTCATCAAATTAGAGTTTGTGAGACACAACAACCTAGCGTTGGCTCTCTCCATGGGACTTAAATTTCCTTTAAACAGCTTTCACGTGGTGTGCAAACTGGAAACAGGCGCATTAGTGATGCTCACAGCAGGGCCTGCAGCGGAGCAGCCGCAGTGAGGATGACTCAGAATAACAAACCTTGTCATCCCGGGTGAGCAGCAAGCCAGCAGCAGGCAGAGCTGAGGGAGCACCTCTTGGAGAGCCACGAGGCTGGGCCTGGTGGGAGGGGGGACTGCGTGCCCCACAGTCTGGCTGGGAGCTGTGGGGCCAGGGCAAGGGGATCTCCTGGACATTCCCATTGCTGTGCTGCCGGAGGCTGTTTTCTCCTGCAAGTGAGATAAGAAGGAGCTGTTTGGAGGAAAGACTTTTATTTTTTGGTAATTCATCCTCTCAGTCTTGTGCAGGGCATGCAAGAGCCTGAGGGCTCTTCTGGGTCCAGAGGTGGGAGGGGTTGGTGGGAGAGCAGGACACAGCACCACTGCACAGGCTTCTGCTTGTTTTATTTGTGCTGTTCACAGCCCTTCCAGCCCTATCTCTCCCCTGCTTCTTGCTCTCTCTCCCGTCCAGCCCATCAGAAACGTCTTGGGGGGTTTTCACCGAATGATGCATGGGGCTGGGACCTGCTGAGCTGGTCAAAGACTTCTCCTGAGCTTTAGGAGAAGACAATGCAGAAATTTAGCTGTATCTATCAGGCAGTGAAGGTGGACTGGGGAACAACCACCTTGAACTTTGTCTATTCAATTAGCATTGGTGTCATGAAGGAAGTAGGTCCCACTGAAGATGGTGCCAGGCTTCTCTTTTTAGCACAGCTGGGTCAAGGTCTCCCTTTTTATGTCGATGATCAAATTCATTATTCATTTTCTGGGCACTGCTTTCATCCTCTTGTTGTGTTTAACTACAAGATCAGTGGACTCAACTGTGTTGGTTGCCTTTCAGTACTGTTGTTAAATAAATAAGAATTCAGGAGATTGGAGACCCAACCCAAATGCAGTCTCGTAACTTGGTGCTTGGGAAGTTTCCTCCATTTATCAGGCTTGGCTTTGATGCTCGCTGAAACCTTTGGTGTGACCTGCTGATTTCAACGTCTGCCCAAATATTTACAACCAGGTAAAATAATTGTAGCATCCAAGGCATAAAACTCCTGATTACCCACATGCTCCTACCTGGCATGTCTCTTGTCCAGCCGTGACAAGCCCAGCGAGCAAATCTGGTTTAGTTCGAAGTCTATGTTGCATGAAGGACTTCACCTCTGCTCCTGTCCATTCAGCATCGCCCAAGACAAAAACAGTCCTGCAGCCCTCCAACTCCATCTAATTGTACGCAACATAAAATGCTGCTTTAAATAAATCTCATTTGCATACTGAGAAAAACTTCTCAGCTTACTGAATATGGAAATTACCAGTGGAAAATTATTTATCGCCTCAGTATCAAAATATCAGAGGTTGGCTGGTGCCTTTGGGAAAATCAATTGTGATACAGCAATATTTCTCACTTCCCCATATATAATGTGATCTGCCAAATTTAATCCAACTTTGCATTTGATGGTCCCCAGTAGGATGAAAAGGTGAAGCTAATGTCATATAAACAATGCCAAGCATCATCCCCCATGAAATTTTATGTGACAGTTGAAAGGTGCCGAATTATCCCAAAGTAGTCTGGGGACTTCACAGTTCACGCAACCTGGCAGTTTACAACAATGCAAATATTTTGCTGCTCACTTTGCTTCTGTTCTCTCATTTTAATTGTACATTCAGCACCACTATTTCAGCCTCGCAGGTGAGAGAATGGTGGGTTTTCATGCCGTGCCATGCACTATCCTCAGTAACAAAATGCTGTAGAGTGAGGACGTGGAGGCAGAAGCGAGTATTTGCTAAGGCCAAATCCTTCCCTCTTCACTCACTGTTGATCAACCAAAAGTCTCATCTGCTGCCATTACAGGGTAATTTTCCCTAAATGAGGCCAAAATGAGAGATTTGTCCAAGGACATATCATGAGCCAAATTGCAAGGTTTTTTACCATGCAAAAAATAATCCATTTTTTTTGCTCTTCCCCAGCTCCTGAGACGCTGTCTCTATTACGTGGGCACATCATCACTAAGGGAACTCCTTGTTTTTCGTGTCATTATCTGCAAAAGGAGTCTGATGTATATGTAGGATGTTAAAAGTATGTACATTTATTGAAAATTGCCTGAATAAGATGAACTACTGTTAAGAGTACTTGAGTACAGCCTATGATGTGCTGCTAGTTCCCAGTCCAAGGAAAGGCCTAGATGTGTTTTTCTGCTTCCTCCAGTTTCTCTTGGACAGTATTGCTAACTGCCCCTTGCCTTTGACATCCAGGATCTGGCTATTTTATTGTGAAAAATCCCTTTATGGATTATTTATCTGTGCTGGGGTTGCCCAGTTAATTTCGGTGAAGGACAGTGGTGTCAGCCAGATTGCAATGGAGAGATGTTTATTACAGAATGGTTGTGACTGATGGACTTTTTCATTCCTTAACCAGACCTGCATCAGAGATCAGTGTTGTCTATCAGTTCAAATTTGTCAGGTGTTGCATCTCTGCAGCACTGAGTGCATATTTAAGTAGATTGAAGAGCTTCCAGTTTGCCTGTAATGAGGCTAATTAGCAAATAAATACTACGTTGGCCTCCATCACACGTGTCATGGGACCCGGGGACAGAAGGACTAGGACTCTGCACAACATGCACAAAGATCTCATTACGTTTGGAGTAAATCGAACTAGGTACTGCATGAACATGAGACAAAAAGTTTATTTTAGCTGATACCCAATGCTTATAAATATCCCCTTAATGCATCCTTATAAGGAAGGATGGCAGATTTTCTTAAGATCTCGGTTACCTTCTTATGGGCTTGAGGGAAAGGCAGCTTTTCATTGAGTTGTTTTGCAGTCAAGGTAGGAGTTAGGGGTGCATTGCTTTGGGTGCAAAATGTGTGTAAAGGTAAATCTCTGTTACAGACATGAGTAATGCCTGTAATGAGTAATGAGGTTAACGCAACTAGCCATAAAGAGGGGGGTGAAACTGGTGAGCTTCTAAACCTGTGATGTGCAGGATGCCAGTTCTTCACTGTCGGATTACTGGCATTTAACTTGGGAGTTGCCAACAAGCTGATGGAAGAGTTTCCTGTGGGTTCGTTGTCCTGGAAAATATTGTGAGTTTATCTTGAAAGCAGTCCTGTACTTTTATTTGTTTTGCAAACTGTTCATTGACAATATTCCTACATTTGTGCTTTCTTTGCTTAGTTTCATAATTAAGAAGTATTTTTTTCTAGCCTTTCACAGCTTGCAAAGGGGGATGGAGGGACGCCAGGGAGCACCCTGTGGTGCTCCTCATGGAACCACCTGTGACACCATGGCCAGGTTCTGTGAGGACTGGCAGCAGGAGCTGGGGGCTATAAAAGCGGGAGTCGTCGTGCTTCAACTGCAGCACAAGACCCGCTTGCTTGCAGGGGCTAGGGAAGGTTGCTTGGAATTGAGATGGCTAGCAGGTATAGGTCCCCATGCTCTGGTGCCAGCACACGAGGGGACATGGCTGAAACAGCGGAGCCTGTCAGGCCCAGCGGGTTCATCTTGTTGGGATTTATGCAGCTGTGAACACGGGCAGAGTCAGGCCTCTGGCTATACAACTGTTAAACAATTTTCATTCATCATTTTTGGCTGGCTCCAGAGCTCCATTGAATAGCCTTTTCCATTAGCTTTAATGGGCGTGAGGTTCAGCTCGGTGTTTGAAGTGGGGCTGCAGGGAGGGAGATGGGGGTCCCGGCTGTAGACATCACCTCTCGCCACTGCCTCCCATGTCTGCTCAGCTGTGTAGAGTGGCTGTTGGTGACTGTCTCCTGTCACCTCAGGTATTTGGAATGTGGCCTCTGCCCCAGCCTGTGCCCCTGAAACCAGCCCGCTGCAAACATCCCCCTTGCCTGGCACAGAAACCAGCCATGCCTTGTCCTTGTGCAGGACTGGGAGATCCTGGAGGCACTTGGAGATCTGCTCCCTGCCCTCAGGGAGGTGGCCGAGGGGACTGTGGGGCTCAGACCTGCTTTGCTCAAATGCTGTGCCCTGGAGAGGATCAGCCCGAGCTGATCCAGCCCAGAGGTTTCACCAAGGGGGATTCAGAGCAGCCGATGAGACCTGGGGAGTGGGCTGGGGGCAGGAGGAGGGGATCTGCAGAGCTATTGACTGATCAGAGCAGCTGCAACCACCAAAGACTCAGTATTTTCTCCCATTTTAGTTACAAAAATCAGACAGAAAAATCCTAAAGGCAAAGTCAGCATTAGCCAGTTATGAGACATCTTCAGCTAACCAAGCCAAATATCTGTTCAAATACTGATATCTTGTATTTTCAATATGAAATGAGAATAGCTGCGTTATACAAAATATTAGAAGAGAAAGACGTATTATTGTTTTAATGCAACCTTTCCAAACAAATTTGTATTCACATTGTATCTTAACAGAGGGATGTGGGAAGCAGACAGAAATTTATCTTCTCCAGAGACTGATACATCAGTGCCTGGTTCACAGGAACATTTTTCAGACATCTCAAGAGCACCATGCGCAAAAATATACATACCATGAATTTCCTGAGCAGACAAGGGCTAGCTGGAATGACGACAATGGTAGGAAGAGCACAGGCCAATTGCAGAAACCTGGCAGGAGAAATCAAGATTATTCCACTGGAAATGAAGTGAGAACAGCTAGGAAAAATTTTGTCTGTTCATGAGGCAAATGATTTGTATTTCCTCCCCCGCTTGTCCCCAGCGTGCCTTTCGTGTAGAGGTCAGCTTCCAGGATGCCCAGTGCTCCTGAGGAACCCACTCCCAGGGAAGCGTCTCGCTCCCTCCGGCTTTGACGAGCCCGGCCTCTGACTCTGAAGGAAATTCGAGCCAGTGGAAACTTTTAGAGGGAAGTATCACTGTCAAAAAGAGGCCATCTGAGGTCTTTCAAAGAACAATTTTGGAAGAAAACACAACTTCTTTGCAGGACTCGCACCCCTCCAGCTAATTTCCCCTGACAAGACAGCGGCGGCAGCAGGGTTGCTGGACCAGTGGAGCGATGACTGTTTTCTTTCTCTTCCTGTAGACATTAACAACTGCTCTCTCCCTTTTAAACAAAGCCACACAGTAGAAGACAAGTTGTCAAGAAATATTAAATCAGTCTTTCTGTTCAGCATCCAAAGTGTGGACTCAGCTTTTGCACCTGAGAGGGCAAAATCTTCCTCAAGATGGCTTGTGCCATCACCCAGGGTTATGGGGACACTGTGCCAGGATGGGAGAAGATGCTGTCCCCTTGGGTAGCAGGCCATAGGTGGCCTCAGCACACCTCAACTGGGGTCCTGTGACGTGTTTTGTGGTGTGGTCTGCCAGGGTTTAGTGGAGGTTTCTTCTCTTCCGAATGGTATTGCCCATGCTGGGACTCAGTAGCCCCAAGGCATTTGATGACTTGCCCCAGTGCTGCCTCCAGTGAGTTGCATTGAGGCAAAACCAGTCAATATTGCAACTCTAGAGGTTACTGAGGCCTCCTGGGCAAGCAGTAGATGCAGGGCATGAAGTTGTGTCAGATCTAGAAAGATCAATGCACAGGAAGGGGAAGTGATCTGCAAATCTGACGACTTTTCACTTGGTCTTTGCTTGTCCAGGAGACTGATCATTTTGAAGGGGCCTAAGTCTGGAAAGGCTGGGTTAGAACTGTTATTCTACTTAAATATTTAACTCATTGTGGCATTTTTCCTCAGTGGATGTCAAATGGGTTACAAAAGCTTTTGGTGTCACTATCACGTTACAGGTGAACTCCATGAAACCTTTCTCGTGGCACTTCTGGGCCCAGAGGGTCTGTGCGGGGAAGCCTGGGCCCACCATAGTGAGGGCAGGGAGTGGGGCTCCAGCGCAGCCCCTGGGTCACAGCCCGAGTGTGTCACCCTTTGCAGCCCTCTGACACACAGGTCCCAGGCCATCGCTTTCTTTTTCTGCTCCCGTTCATTCAGTGACCTTTCTGCAAAGATGAAGCCATAACTATAAGCATCTTATATATACTAGATAACTATAAGCGTCTTATGGCATCGTGCACAGGCTTTACTGGGACATTTGCTTTGTATTCTTGCAGTGCAATTTTCCTGCTTTTTCCCCTTCTAATAAGAGCCATGATGGATAGATAGGCTTTTAAAATAAAGCAACCAAGAGTGGTTGACTGGTTGGCATTGTCGTAACAAGCCAGGAGGGACCAGGCTTAGTGGTGCGAGGTGCGGAGCAGCAAGTAGGAGCTCCTCTGTGAGCGGTTTGGATGTGACAAGAGCGATCAGTGGATAGCAGGAACTTGTAGCAAAGTGGGGTGGGAGAAGAGGAGGTACAGTTTAATAAGTTGTGTCCCCCAAGGCCAATACAGTCTGAAAAACTGTCTCAGTCTCCCAGATTGTTTCTCAGGAGGATGTTTGAGGGATGGGGAAAATCTCCAGACCCACACAGGTGGTACAGAGGAACCTCCCCGTGCCTGAAGAGCTAGGGTGTCTCCACATGGGTTAACCTGTGGTGGAGGAGAGACAGTGAAGCCGTTCCCAAAGCCACATTGTGCACATTCTCTGTTGCCAAAGAGGACTGGAGGGTATGGCAAACATGCCAGCACGCTGGCTAGCTGGAAGCTGGCTTTCTCCTTGGAGAGGCTGCAAGCTGCCTCCTTAGCAGGGAGGGCTGGCCCGGTGCCTGGTCACTGCCATGCCTCCTCCAAGGGCTCCTGGGCTGCTGTGGCAAGGTCCTTCTGAAGAAGGATGTCCATGTGAATGACATCCCCACACTCTCTCTCTCCCAAATTGGTGCCTGATTGCCACCACATGCTGTCTGCTCATCAGAGCAGCCGTGTCTCTGGGCTGTAGGAAAAGATGACTTCGTAGCACAGCGATGAGTCTGCAGAAAGCGTGGCCTGAACCAGACAGTCAAAACCTCAGTGCAGGGAGGACAGTTTTCAGTCTCTTTTGGATCCGTGTGGGCACCAGGAGTTTGTGTCACCTCCTGATGTGAGCCCCGGGAGGCAGGGTCTTGCCCTGGGGTGGGAGATGCTTCTTTCCCACATGCCACCTCAGCAATTTGGGCTGCATTGGCTGCTGCAGTATGAGCGAAGGCACAGTTTGAGTTGGCTGGAGCACGCTAAGGCTCCTGCGGGCTTATCTGATTGGCAGCGGCTCAACAGGGATCCTGGGATAACAAGGATGCTGTGATTTGCCACTCCTGCTGCTGCATGTCAGCGTGTTTTTAATGCCTCAGGGACAGTGTTTGATTAGGGAGAGAATTCCAGAAATGGCAGATTGTACTCAATTGGTGATGCAATTAGTAACGTAATTATAAACTGCCTAATGCTAGAAGTATATTGTGGCTAACAACAGTCTGTGCCATGAGAACATATTTGAATCCCAGCTCTGGCCCTGGATCGCTTACTGGCTGCTTGCATGGCTCCACCATCAGTAATAAAGCCCAAATCATAGAATCACAGAAAGGTTCAGGTTAGAAGGGACATTAAAGATCACCTAGTTCCAATCCCCTGCCCTGGGCAGGGACACCTCCCACCAGACCAGGTTCCTCAAAGCCCCGTCCAACCTGGCCTTGAACACCTCCAGGGATGGGGCAGCCACAGCTTCTCCGGGCAACCTGGGCCAGGGGCTCACCACCCTCAGAGTAAAGAATTCCTTCCTGAGATCTAATCTGTATTTCCCCTCTTTCAGTTTAAAACTGTTACCCCTTGTCTGGTGGACCAGACGAGGTGGACCTCCTGGTGGACCCTCCACTTGAAGGAAATCCCGGCTGGATGTATGGTTGGTGGTGTCATTTCTGCAGCACTCCAGCTGCACGGGATGGCTTAGCGTTACAACACACTCCTTGTTTCTTCCTTTTCCTGCTTGAAATCCCAGCTGCACGGCACACTACCATCACCTTTAGATCATAGGCTCTCTGTAACCAGGGAATATTACTGACTGTGGGTCTGTGTTGTATGGGGGTTTTAAGCCTTAAAACGCATGAACATTTCCATTTCTACATGGTACGTTGCAGATGGCACCAACTGGTTGCTCTCCACCATTAGTATATCGAGCAAGGGCAAAGGTATGATGACCTTCCTGGAGTTGCTAGAGGCAGAAGAGGAAGGAGCAAGGACCCCAATAACTGGAGGGTGCACCTAATTGTGTGATTTGGGCATTTTTCAGCGCAGTGATTTTACGGCAGGAGATTCATGCTTGCATGGGTGCCCATTGAAATGACTGAGTCTGGCCATATGCCTCCCATTACAGGATTAGGGTCTTGGTTGAAAATTCCGGCATGAAGAGTACTCCTATTTTATGTAGCTCTAAGAAAGAAAATATTTTTGACCGTATGAGGAGAGATTATGAGAGCAAAGATGGCACTTTCTTGCATAATTATTAAATGATCATTATCTCATAAGTGCAAGCTTCTAAATAGCTTAATTGGTGTCTTTTAAAAGCAAACATTTGTTAGAATTTACTCCAGAGTTCCCAGAGCTTTAGATTTCTGTACCTTCATATTCTTCCACCAGTCAGCTGAATAATTAAATAGCTAGGCTGGGGATTTTATTATCCAGAAAATCTGCAATTGAACATTTGTTGCACAGAAAATGGACACATTTCTTCTCCAGATGCATTTGGACACAGTAGGGATCTGAATCTCTAGGGATTTCATTTATAGAAGTTTTCCAAGTGTTAAGTGATATTAAATTAAGTGAAATGAAACACTTTGAGTCTAAATAGTTCACATCTCTGTATAAATGGCTTCTTCTATTATTGAAGTATATGAGTTGCAGGCTTGCCCCTAAATTTTCAGCCCGGTGAGTGAGGATTTAGCCCTGGGACACCTATTAAAAGTGATGAGTGTCAGTGTGCCTATGTACTACTTTTCCATCTGTGCAAGGTAAAATGCAGGCAAACAGCCTTTTCATTTCTTTGCCTTCACAAAATGCCTTGCAGCTTGTTTTCTTCTGGCCTATCAAGAGCTCTGTGCTGTTGACACTAAAAGAGTAATTTTTCTTTCAGAAATTATTTGTATTATGGGGCCTGGCACCGCATCTTCAATAATCCAGAGAGTGACACACTGCAAAAGGAGCTGATCTCACAGAAAGTGTTTGAGACAACCCCATTGCCTTTGGCTTCAGGGCTGGACACGTACTCATGGCAGGGTGGGGAAAAAGTGCTGCCCAGGACAGGGATGGGATGAAGGGCTTTCACTCAAGCTTTGGGCTTTATTTTAAAAGCTGCCTCAAGTGAAGCTTATTAAAGGCTGAAATACGGAAACGAATGATTAGACTTTCAGGAGCAGTAGGTACACGGCTGTTCCCCCTGAGCTAATGCCTGTGTCTGGGAGGAGGTTTACAAAAATTAGTACTTGCTGGTTTCCATGTTAGAGAAGCCTTTGACATTTGGTCCTCAAAGCCTGAATCCCGGCATTAGCAGGGGTTTATGGAGGCTGCAGTGAAGTAAATCTTTTTACTTCTCAAAGTTGCTTGAGTTTGTCTTGGTTTTAAATGTTGTGGTGTGTGGCATTCTATTCAGCCTTGATTCATAGCTTCTTAAAATCACTAAAAGACTTCTGTGGATGCCAGCAGACTTTGGTCAGGCATTCAGTGTGCTAACAGTGCCTTTTTAGCCCACTGTCGTCATTCAGAACCTGTTTTTTGCAAAACCCCAATAGATTTCTAGGATATATAACTGTCTCTCACCATTCTGGTAGCTATGAAGTTTGGGGAGTTCCCCACACCGTGTTAGGGTGTAACAGATGGGGAACAGTGTACTGAGAACAGTATACCCACAACGTAAGCATTGCTTCAACACACGATGAATGTAAAAATATCTGTCTTGATTTGTTTAAACTGTTGTCCTTTACATTACTCTTCATTGACCACGGAGGAGTCTTTTGAGAAGGGTACTAATTTTTGAACCCAAGCTGAGCTTTGCTCCATGTTGGTTTATGAAGCAGACTTCCTTCACAAGCCTTGCTGGGATGTCTTTTGAACAAACACCAATGAAATGGTGCCAACCACAGCCCCCAGGGTTTCTGCAGTGGTTGGAGTCTTTGAGGCCACTGATGACACAGGCTGGTGCTGGTTGCTCTTGGCTGGGAGAGAAGGGCCTGTTGACACTTGACCCTCTCTGGTTTGAGGCAGATTTGCTTGCTGATGGAAGAGGGCATTGCTCAGGACCTGCTGGAGCATCCACCACATGTCCTACCTGCTCTCGGCCTTCCCTGCCTCCAGGAAGGCTGCAGTGGTGGTCTTCCTCAGCCACATCTGCAGGCTGAGACGATGCTCTGGGGATCCTGCTCCTTTGCAGAAATTATCTTCATGATTCAGCCTTTCTTTTACATTCTCTTTTCACTCACCAAAGGTCGCATAACTGTGACATACTCTTCTCAAAACCTTTGGGTCACCCCCATACATGGGACAGTTGGGGTAAAACCAAGCAGCCTTAAAGTTTCCATAAACCAATCGCTCTGGTCTGCAGTGAGGTGAGGAAACACGCTGACAGAGTCAGAGCCATGCTTGTGCAAACTTCTGTGAAGTGTTTTCCTCACTACTGTGGAGTATTTTTTGAACTTAAGCCCATGTCCTAGGAGGATCTCCAGTCCCTGCTATATTTTCTCCTGAATAATGAATCTCTCCTCCCCTTATGTACACAGTTCTCTCCAGCTGATCCAGCTGTTAAGCATGGTCTTTCTGCTATAAAAGCATACCTTTCTGCTCTGCTCAGATGTCTGAGTCCCTGGAAATCTCTTATGTATACACCCTTTAAGGTTTGGTGGTTTCCAAACCTCCTCGTTCACTCTGATTTCTGTGTTCTGTGGTTTGGGCACTCCTTACCTTGGCCATCCTGCTTCAAAAGACACATTGGAAACAATTTGCTGCTTCTTAGACAGAAACCACTGGCCTGTGGTTTCCTCCTTTAAATGAAAGCCACCAAGACTTAATAACCATCTGTTATCACTGTTTTGAGAGATAGCATGGCACAGCCCCATGAGCAAACACTTACCCCAGACACACTGCCAGGAATGGTACTGAAAAAAGTCCTCAAATAATTGAAATATTATTTAACCATCTCAGAAGAAAATCAGAAGGGAAAAATCAGGGGATACTTCTCTGCAAGCAAGATAGGAACAGAACTTTGATGATCTCAAAGGTCTTCTCCCACGTAAATGATTCTACACCTGAGAGCCTGAAGGAGGTCTGGGGTAGCATTGGACTGCAAATTTGGGGTTGTCCTGCCTCCCACCACACTGCCTGCTTACAGCCCGGCTGCCTTACAGAGAGTGCTGGAAACAGCATTTATTTAATTCCAGCACATTTAAGTGACTGAGAAGTCTCCAAAAACAGTTAAACTATTTAATGTGTCTCACAGGACCTATCAGTGGGTTTTTGCAGTCCTTCCTTGAGAAGCTGCGGCTGCTCGGGGACCGTGGGAAGCAGGCGGGTGCCAGACCAGGGTTTTGGCAGCCGGGACTCCTGTCCCGGGAACGCCAGCTCCGTCCCCCAGTGCCGCCACCAGTCGCTTCTTGGGAGCAAGAGGTTAGCCTGGCTTTGTCCCCATGCTTAGGCCACAGCACCTACTGCTGCCCTGTGTTTTGCTTGAAATTATCGTAATTTGCATAGAGAACGCTGGCTGCGTGAATATATTTAGGGTGATAAAATTATAGAGATGAACTGGGACAATGAATTGAATTAAGGGAGTGTTCCCTTGCAAAACAGCTCCTGCTTTATTTATAGCTGCATGTATGTGCGTGTATTGTTACGTGTTCACCTCTTTCCGAAAATCAGATCGAATCTTCCTGGCACAGATGATTCCCAGACCATGTTTCCTTATTCATCAAAGGACCATTGCGTCATGTTTCATGTCTAAGTCATACCTAGAAATGCATGAAGCGGAGCTTTTTTGAGCTGAATTAAGATCAAATGAGTAGGAGGTGCAGCTACGAGTCTTTGATGTAGACAAACCAGGAAAGCTCTCTCCATGGCGAGGAGCAAGGAGCCACTCTCTCCTTCCCAGCACAACTCAACTCCCTATTCTCATAAATTGCTTAAATAACTAATAGCTTAAAAAGGGGCTCCCAAGAGCGCTCATCGGCTTTCTGATCACTTCAGAAGCTGTCCATTCGACTTGCAATGAGATCTTTGTGCTCTGCCTCCACAATGCTGCTAAAGGAGTTGGGATAATAATTAATAACATTACAACCAGTCACGTTTTATGACCACTGCTAAGGCTGGCCAGGGAGAAAATTATATTTGGATTTTGGCCCACTTGTTTTAATCAGGCTTCCGGAGCACTTTTAACTTGTTTAAATACCCGTGAGCCTGTTTCGATTAGTCATGAGGATGTATGGCAGTCAGAGATTGATCTTTAGAGAAAGTTGTATGGCTGGGGAAATGGATTCAGCTGTAAATACCCATAACGCGGTGGTCCTGAAAGGCTGTGCAGGGCAGAGATTTTGCTGGTGGGTCAGGAGTGCCCGAAACGTTTCTGTGTGTTTTATATAGAACAAGGAAAAAAAAAGGGAAGAGAAGCCCACAGTGGCAGGGATGGAGGGGAACAGCTCAGGGCTCGCTTTGCTCTGCAGGATTTCGGGTCAGGCAAGGGAGGTGGGAGACGGCACTGGAAGCTTTGTCAATCACAAATCTCTTTGCCTTTGCTAAGTAATGTAGACATATTAAAAAAAAATATATCCCAAATGCTACCCCAACTCATGCTTGCTGAGGAGCTGCTTATACAGGGGTATCAGGTTGAAAACCTTCATCTGCCAATGTGCAGATGAAGCAGATAAGCAGAGTCCCTCTCTCTGGACTCCTTCAGAAGCAAAACTAACAAACAAAGCAATGTATTCTGACCTGCAAAAAGTGGATTTTTTTGTTGTTGTTCATCTCCTTCCTGGAAGATTTCTTTGCCTGTTTGCAGTGCTCACTGCCAGGGCTGCATGTCTTCCTCACTGGCTTTCCTGCCCCTCTCTCTCTCTCTTCTTTTTGCTCCTCTTATTAAAGCAACCAGGGCAAGTGCTAGCAGAAAGGTGAGGCAGCCGTATTTATATGGTGTTTCTCCGTCCCAGTTGCCCAGAGCACTGCGCAATTATAGAACTCAGACACTTAAAATAACATCTGGGTAAAGAAACAAAATAAAGTGTAACTTACAGTTCACAATCCGTTCCCCAAAAAAGAGGAAAAAAAGATTAACAGTTAATGGCTTGTCTAAAGAAATCCATCTCTCTAATGGCTTTGAGACTTTGAAAAGGCCAGTCTAGGCACATGCCCTGAGATGACCGCTTGTCCTAGCAATGCTGCACTTCTGATGTAACTTGAATTACTCTTTTAAATGTTGGGGGTTTTGGTTCTTTAAAATCATGAAATGAAGAGATTTCTTTGGTATTTTCTTTCGGTCCAGCGCAGCTTTCCCCAAAGGACTGGCATGATCTCTTGCGGGCTGGCTATCACAGCTAGGTTTGGAGAGGAAAAATTCAAGGGAGATTTTGATGAAGAAAGAGGCAGATCTTTTGCGCAATGCTAAAGGCCATTGCCCAGAGTCTGTCCTTTGCTTGCCTGCATGCAACTTCCCTGGGGACGAGGGGACAACAGCAAGAGAATAAACATTATGGAGACAGAAAACAAGTTTTCTGGTCTGATCTATGTATTTTCCTTTACTCTCTGCCAAATGCCTGTTTGTTTGAATGATGACGAAGAAATAAGGGAGATGGAGGTTGGTGGCGGGCACAAAGAGCCTGGACTCTCCCAGCAGCAATTTCTGCTGGCAATCCATGTGCTAGACTCAGTAAGGGGAATGGTCTGATTTCTGTTCTATCCCCGCCATGCTGCAAGGTGGGAAGAGCATGGTGGGTTGGGAAACCCAACCACCCGACAGGGCCAGTGCTGCCCCGAATCCCCGCTGTTTTGCCCCTCATCTGTGGGGTGTCTGCTCAGGGTGGAGCAGGGAGGCTGCGGTCGGGAAGCACCGATAGCACCTGGTTAGCCGGGGAAGCACGAGGCTGGAAGAAAATAGCCCTGGAGGGCAAGCGTTCAAGGGTGAGAACTGAGAGTCTAAACACAGACTGAAAATGGCTCTTTCTGTTCTAGCTGGTGGGCAGCTCTGAAGCCAGGGTGAACCAGGAAAGAGTTTTAGGCTGAAAACCAGCTGAAAAGGGCTGGAAGAGCTTTGGGAAGGTAGCAATGACTGCAAAGAGCGCAGGTCAGTGTTTCTTGTCTAGGAAACTGAGTACCATAACTGGAAAGATGCTCTGCAGGTAACCCACTGTACAGAAGAGATGTCAGCTCTATAAATGTCAAGATCTGGTGGGGAACTTACAGTCTTGAGACTCAATTTCAGAAGTTAAAGATGCTTCAAGCGGTGGCAAGTCAGTGGGGTCTCTGTCTTAAATTTATTAGGATAGAACAAAGCCCATTTAGCTATCTTACCCTGTCAGATCTTTTTCCTATTATCAGCATTTTGCAGTTGTTTTAACCACATGGATAAAAGATATAAAAGAATATTCACTAGACTTAAAAAACGGACCCCATTTAATTTCCCTAAAAGTGATAAATAGTTGTCACAACTTACTCAGGTCAGCAGTACAGCAAGCTGAGAAATACCATATTTTCATGTTCTTTCTTTGATAAAATAGCTTTTGTACTCTTTAACGGGGAGAGGATGGGTTGCCAAAGCAAGTGTGAAGCTAAATTTGACATAAATCCACATTGTTTGTCTTTGGGCAGAGAATAAGCTCAAATAACAAAGTTGAAATCTCGGTTTTATCCAACACGATGTTTCTGATAGTTCTGGTCCAGGACACTGCAACATTGGTTCAAGCCATCCCCAAAGAGTGGATCCAGTCCTTTCCTGCAAGGTTTGGGTTCACGTTTATTTCTAAGGTGAAATGGCTTTCTGGTTTTCTTTCTCTGGCTGCTCCAATCCTACCATAGAGGATAACGGTCCAGGCAAAGCTGCCCAGCAAAAGTGCTCTCTGTACCTTTTTAGCAACAGAAGTTTCCTTGATCACCATGTTCCTGCTATTTTTCAAGCTCTGATATTAACAGCATGAGTTGCCTGTAAAGTAACGCGCGACAGGGCAGCGCCACAGCATCTCTCATCTCTTCTGAGCAGCCCTTCTAGACTCCTCTGCTTTGTTTCTAGGAAGATCTGGGTGCAGCGCCACTTTAAAATGACAAATTAAAAATTAAGTCCATTTTTCCAACTTTAAGATGCTGCAACAATTCAACACAAACAAATGCAATGGAAGTAATTAAAGTTCAAATAGAAAGTCGGTATCATTAAAGATCTGCCATCATATCCACGCAGACCCATAGTAATTACGATGCATGCACAGTAATAGAAGCCTAATGGTTGCAAAATGTTCTTTGGATTAATTGGCTTTGGCAGCTTACACACTCACATGATTTTCTACATTTTTGCTCATCCTGACAATCATTCTGCGCTCTAGGCAATCTTTGCCTGAGCTGTCTGTCTTTATAACCATCACATTATTCTGGCTTTTTGAACATCACAGTGCAGTAGTTTGCCTCTCAGCACCCAGGACGGTTTAATCACGTTGTCATTTGTGCGCTGTTGTGCGCGGGATAGCTGCTTCTTGCCTTTATAGAGAAGGCAGTTTGCACAGGGAGGGCAGCGGCGTTCCTGGAGACAGGAAAAGTGAGTGGTGGGGCCTGTGGACAGGGACTCTGATCTTGCTTCATGGGGGGACCAACACTCGGGGATCACCACAGAGATAGCAGGAGACCTTAGCATGGGTTAGGGAATGAACGTCAAACCATGGATATTTCTATACAAATAACATTCAGTGCAAACAGACATGGAGTAAGGGCTAGGAGCATGGACTCCAAACCTACTTTGATTTGATGGATTCGTTGCAGAGTCTGCAGAAATGTGGTTGCAGCTAGGAAGCATCCTTGCTGTTAATTCCCCAAAAACCCAGTGTGCTTAGCTGAGCAGCTCCAGGTCAGCGAGACCAGGACCCAGAGACAGCACGTACCTGGTGGAAGGGGCACCATGCCACGTACAGTCCCATCCACATAACAGTAGAGGTTTTTACAGCATTATAACTCTGACTTGGCAAGTGCTAAAGCTCTGGCGTTGAATTAGATGACACTTAAGCACGTACTTAAGTGCCTCGCTGCATCAGGATCTAAATTGCTTGGAATAAGGAAAGACGACTTGCAACAGACAGGCCACAGTACGGCAGATTAAGCCTGCCTTCAAAAGTTAGAGTTATCCAAGTAAATTGGCACCAGTGTCAGAATGAAAGTAAGCCTTTAGTAGGATGAAGTGTTTTGAATGACTGGTGGAAGCATTGCTTTTTGAAGCTCTTGGCTGTGAGTTTTGCAAATGCTGTGATATGGTCCTACCAGGAAGATGCTCTCGCTTCAGAGAAGAACGATGGCGTTGCTGGTATCTTACAAAACATCTTGAGAGAAACGATGAAAATGTCCCCAAACCCATGTATGTGCAAGTGAATGTCAGCTCGGCTCCTGCAGGTGATGTAGTTTTATTTATGTTGCTATTAAGCTCTGCAGTGCGTGGGGTCAGCAGGGAGCAGCGGGGCCTGAGCGCCTCTGGAAGCTGCAGGGAAATCCTTCGTCCTGCGCGGTTTGCATGCAGAACACCGCGCACGCTGGTGGAGCCAGCCAAACTTTGAAATCTGGGCTTGTTTGAAGCTGAAACTTGAAAGCAAACCTCCAGGGAGGAAGCGATGCGAAACTTTTTTTTTTTTTCCCTTTTTCTTTCTGGAAAGCCCTGCAAACTAAGAGCACTATCTGCTCACAGCTTCGGATAAAGTCTAGTAGGCAGGCAAGTCTCAGAAAAGCCTCTTGACTAAGTTCACGTATTTGGGTCCAGTCCTGCACCCAAATACAGGGGTATGATGGGGGCTGCACCATCCCTCTCTAGCTTCAGACTCAAACCGAAGCAAGAGCTGGGCGAGAGGATCCTGGGGTGGGGAGAGGAATATGCCTGTGGTGGGGCTGGTGGGACTGGAGGTGCAATGGGGCCAGGTCTCCAGCGCACTGACCTTCAGGTACCAAACAACCTCACCTCAGCCCCCCTTCCAGCATTGCTAATGTTTATAGAAACTTCTTAAAGCTTCCTGGTTCAGAATTTGGGCTGGAATACTCCAAAACATCCTGTCCCATGCTGTTTGGGCTTCTTCCAGCTTTCACTAGCACAGCACAGACAGCTTTAGAAGGTGATGCTGTAGCCCCTGACAGCATGCAGACACGGTGTGAGCAGGCTGTAGCGCTAACGCATCTCCATCTGTAACAGCTCGTGGCTGGAACGGGCCACAGAGGGCACTGACACTCTGTCTTTTGAGCGTCAAAGACCAGCCACGGGCTGATGCTCTCCAATGCAATCTTTGCACGGCCAGAGGAGCACAGGGGGCTTTATCCTGCGCCTGCTGTGCTCATTCGTGCAAAGCCCATCAGCAGGGCTCTGTGTTCGGACCAGAGACCGTGTCCAGCCTGTGCCGCGGTGGGGACCATAATGTCACAGACCACCATGGACCCCAGCCCATCACTAGCCCAAGCTGCTGCTGTGCTGCGTCCCCGCGCTGGGGATCAGGGGATGGGGCATGGGGCAGGGTGCAAGCTTCCAAGCACGGGCTCTTTTTGGGTTGTGAGTAGGACCAGCCAACGGGGCCCCACTACCTGAGAACCTCCAGGCTGTGATCCAAATTACTAATCAACTTGCCTGGCGAAATTCAGATACCTTCTAACAAATGCACTCGTCTTCAAAAACGAGCACTGAAGCCAAGGTCACACTCCTGACGCACCCAGGCAGTACGGCGTGTTGTCTTTTTGTGACAGTCCTTTAAAGAATGATTAAACAAACGTAATAGGCAGGCTCGGGTACTGAGGTCCCATCTGTCTGAGGAAGAGTCAGAAGTTAATTTAAGCGACTTCTACAACATGTCGCCTAATTCCAGTGGCAGCAAAGCTAATTAAGATGGAGTTGGTCCAAGAGCGCAGTGGTGTGTCAGTGGTACGGAGAAAACACTGCCACAAAGGCACAATCAAATTGCAGTTACGCTAACAAGCTGGTCGGCACTGGGTATTCAGAGCCCGCGAGGAAGTGCTAAGCAACATAATTAACTAGACATCTTGGTGCCATTGATAACTTCATGAATATTTCATAGTCTTTTCCCACCAATCTGTACTGACAACTTGCGACACAGAACTAGCTGGAGTGAAATGCACTTAATATGCAGTTGCTGTAGCCGTAAATTTATCATCAGACGTTATTTTCTTAAGGATGCTCCTCCAGGAGCCTGACCAGCTACCCGGCAACTCAGCCAAGCTCCGTAGGCCAAAGAGCACGCGCAGCCCTTCTCTAATGAGTGTTTTAATGGTCTTGATAACATAGAGCAAGTCAGCAGTGTGGGTCTGTAGCCCTCGTAAGGGAATGCTAAATTAGCAGGTCCCTGAGGACGGCAGCTCCAGCTCGACGGGGTCGTGTCTGGAGAGCAGATGCACCAGTGGCTGCTTCTGCTCTGAGAAGAATTAGTAACTTGGTGCAAAATTTCCTTGCTTTTTTAGGGGGATAATGTGAGGGACGTTGTGTGTGTGCGTGCAGGGTTTGGGGTTGTTTTCTTTTGTTTTCTTCATGTTTAGTTCACTTAAACTCCTCCTTTTCAAACCTCTCCACGTGGGGAGGGCAAGATGTGGCAAGCAGGGGCAGCAGGGGCTTGGCTGCAACATCTCTCTCCCAGCAATAAAACTACCCAAGAGGTCGCTGCAGCCTCTTCCAGGAAAATCAGCCCGGGAAGATGGGAGTATTTGAGGTACTTGGTCCAGAGACAGTTGCAGGGACCTTCTTCTTACACCAGCCTGAGTTCAGTGAACAAACGCAGCCTGTATCTGGGTGTTTTACTGCAACTCCCAGGGAAAGTGAAGCAAAGGCTATTTTACTTGGATAAAATGTGTAAGAAGACACGGAAAGAGCGAGGAGGCGGGAGACAGGGCGTTGTCCGCATTGCTGGGTGTGCAGCAGGCGCCCGTGCACCCTGCCGTGGCAGAGGTAAAGCAGGGTCAGTTTGAGGGAAGAGACCTGAAAACTCGCTGGAAAAGCTTGCTGTGGATCTGGACAGGAGAGTTCCAGGCAAGCCAAAGGCTGGCTCTGTGTTCAGGCTGCTGACCCGGAGCCGGGGCAAGCTGGGAGCCGGTGTGGTTATGGTACCTGCCGGTGACACGGATGGCCCGGCTGGCCATGGGACAGTGGCTGTGGGTGGCGGGGAGCCCGGTGACACCTGCTACCTGCAAGGGTGCGTCAGAGCCCGCGGCCCCCAGCTGCGCCTGTCTCGGGATGCTCTGGCTGTGCTGCCTGCGGGTCGTGCGAACCAACACATCCGCGGCGGCATGGCCTGGCTGCCCTGGGAGTGAGTAACAGGATAGCTTTTTTCCCTTCCTTTTGTTTGTTTTCCTAAGTCGAACATGAGACTGAACTTTGCTTTAAGAGGCTGCGCCGCATCCCTGGGCTCCCTGCTGGCCACGGCTCCCGGGGGCTGCTGCTGTGAGCGGCATCTCTGGGCATGCAGGACCGTGCTTGCCCAGAGAAAAACACCAAAGCCACGGCATCCGAGACCCACAGGAGTACAGGCACTGACAGGATGGGGCATTTTGGCACCAGTCTCCCAGTGATGGTTTTTGCTTTGTTTCCCCCAATCCCAGCTCGAAGAACTGGCCGTGCCTGCGCCAGGCAGGCTCCAGGTCTGGGAGTCGCATGGAAAAAAAAAACCCACAACCTTTTAGTAGAGAAGAAGGAATTGGACGCTTCAAATTGAAAGCAAGCTATACGTTTACATAAACCTCTTGTTTTTAAGCCAAGCCTGTGATTCAAGGGGAGGGTCTGGGTTAGCAGGGGTGAAAGCAGATACTTTCCTGTCTGGTCTGAGCTCCCGGGTTCATCCGTCCGGTAAACACGCTCCGGGAGGTCCACAAGTTCCATGCTCACACCTCTTTGCAGCCTGCGATGGAAATAAGCCATTGTGATCTCATCCCTGTCAGGGATGGCCCTGGCAGGGCACTGTCCCCTCTTTTTTCCCCTCATTTGAATTACGCCCGGTGCAAAGGAGTTGAAGTGAGACCTGGGAGCCCATCCTGGGTTGCTCCATCTAATGCCCCTTGTTCGTAGTCTTTGCGCTGCTCTCTTCAACGATTTAGGGGGCCCAGAAGTTAGTTGTGTTGTTTTTTCCAGCAAGCGAAATGGGTTACTAAGGAACGCAGAGAAAAAAAAATCGCAACTGAATTTTCTGCATCACTGTTTCCCCGTGTGCCTCTACCAAAATTGCTGCTACAGAGGAGCTGGTGCTCCTCAGGCTTGGCTGTGGAGCTGGAGAAGAGCTGGCAGGAGCAGGTGCCAGGGAGGATGAGGATGGGGTGTCAGAAGGAGCACTCCCCTGGGAGGAACAAGTTAGAAAATCAGCTGTGAGGGAGGGTCTGCCAGGGCCTGATCCTGCCTGGGGGCAAGGCACCGGCTGCCTCGTCTCCCCAGGTCCCTTCCAGCCCTGCGTTTCTGCATGGTAAACGTTGTTGACACTCCCGTATGGCAGCGGGCAGCAGCAATTACCCTGCGCTAACTCAGCGCAGCCCTTCGGCCAGCCGGCGCTCGGCCGGTCCCTGGGAAGCGGCTCCCCACAGCGATGTCCTGCTCTCCCCCCACAACCGCCTTCCCTCGGACAGGCTGCCTTCCACAGCAGCGTTAGGAAACGGTGAATTCCCACAAATTGTGTATTGCCAGGGATGGACGATGTGCTCGGAGGATGAGCACGGTGTTTTGGGGAGGGAATGTTGGGTCGGTTTCGTGCGAAGGGGAGGGATGCTGCCCCTCACGTTTGCAGCATAGCCAGGGAAAAGCAGCCTCGCACAAGCCTCTTGCTTCCACTGGCAGGTTTGGAGTTTGGCTGAACCATGAATTTTGCATTTTATAGCAAAATTGCTCAGGGTGGTGCCCTTGCATGGTGGGGACCCATGGTGCTCTCCAGGGGCTGCTCCCGTGGGGAGGCTGAGCCACCTCCCGGGTGGCAGAGGACCAAGGGGAGTGTCCAGCCAAGTGCGACCCACGGAGCCATCGAGGTGGGAGTGGGGATGTGGCTGGCAAGGGCGCTTGCTTTTTTAAGGCAAATTTGAACCATCTCGACTGGCGTGTACTTTGCCTCTCTGTGCAATGCAATCGATTTAAAATTTGATGCATGTTTAAGCAGCGCTTAATCAGAGGGGCCAAACGTTAAAGCTGTATCATTTATTTCATCTCAGTTAACTTTCAAGCGGCACACAGAGAAAGATTAATTTTGCATCTCTCTGTGCCGCCTGTGCAACAGGAGCAGCCCCATTGCCACGGATATTGCAAGTGCCTTCTTACATTTTATTCAATTGAGTTCATTTTTATCTCTTTAATCATAAAACTATAAAAACAAGATGATACCGCCACTGGTAATCACGTAACAAGCCACCGGGCAAGAAAGAGCACATTTAAAGTTGTGGTATAAGCAAAGGATATTTTGGGGGTATTAACGACCTTGAGTATTGGAGCTGAGAGAGTGAAACAAATGTATGGGGTTACAATGCATTTAAAATCCAGGAGGGAAA
The DNA here is from genome assembly GCF_028500815.1 of Rissa tridactyla. NCBI lineage: Eukaryota > Metazoa > Chordata > Aves > Charadriiformes > Laridae > Rissa > Rissa tridactyla. The sequence continues at coordinate 11,785,555 of NC_071475.1, read as the reverse complement.
TAATAAATCGGCTGAATAGTCGTAGGGAAATTGAAAATTGTGGAGAGAGAGCAGCAAAACTACGTGGAGATTGAAGGACTTATGCCTGTTGCTAAGAAAGGTAATGAGAACGTGCAATTTGAATAGGTCTAAACCGCCCTTGAAATATCATTATAACTTATTTGAAAAGACGTTTACCATTTGTATGATTTTCCCAAATGTAATACATTTCCTTGCATCTTTGTTCATTCAAAGCATCTGAAATATGTCTGAAATAAACCCATGTTGGAGTTGAAAATAACATAATGTTCCAGGAAATCAAATCAAAAGCACTTTATAATCAGTAGGGCTTCTGCAGGAAAGTATCCCGGTGTAGAGACACAGTAGAAGCATCAGGTTAATTTTCTTTTGTTTTCTTCCTCTTATAAATAAATGACCAAAGGGAACGAAAAGCATCAGTCGCTTTGCAAAGCGAACCATCGCAGCAGTGCTCCACTGAACATCAAAACGCTGAGTATTAACTTTGTTAGTGCTACTTATTTCTCTCGTTATCGGAGCTAGCAGTGACCAAATGCCTGGATGCGCCTATTGCTGTACCTGCTGCCATTGCCCGTGGTGGGTGTCAGTGCGGTAACTGGGAACACTGGGGAGGCGGCGGGGAAGCCAAGGAGACGAAGTGGCTTAGGGCTCAATCCAAGGGTTGTCAAAGTCGTTGGGAACCATCGCGTGGGCTCCCACAGCCTTGGCAGAGACACAGCCCTTTCACCGTAACCGCATCTGAGCACGTGCAACGGGCGTTACTTAATAAGCTTTGAGCAGAGAAACAGAAGATGACATTTTCTTTGAAAGTATGTGCCAATCTCCCAAATACTATTTCCAGCAAGAAGGCCACTTAACAGCTAGAACCGCTGCAGACAGAAGGGGAAAATGAAGTCTTCCCCACCTCTCAGCGCCGCAGTGCAACAAGTGCTGGTAAATGGCTCTGAAATAGGGGCTCAGGCTTCCTCCATGGCTTGCTCTGTTTATAAATAACATTTAAATTTCGATATAATTTGAACCAATGTTGTAAGCACATTTCCAGACTGGGGTATCTGTCTCTTGGAGACTGTTGCAAGTCACCCGCAAGAAAGTGGTAGAGTTTATTTTAAAACATGGCTGCAAGCAACATTTCATTAATGAAAACTTAGTGTTTTTAACGCAGCCTCCGCAACAAGGTCCGGTCTGGACTGGGACTGTATGCAAAGATGTTGCCTCTTACAAAGAGGGCACAAATTGCTTCTTTTTAACAATTTAACCATTCCTGTTTGTGTGTGTAAAATCCACACTTTTACCTGACTGTGAAGAGGCAGAGGACCAGAAAAGAAAGTGGAAATAAAGGCAAACAGTGAGACATGTTTGCTACCATCCAAATGAGTGCACAAAAGTCAGGAAAATCAAACTTATGGTTCCCCCAACAGCCATAACTCTGCTCCTGGCAGAGAAAGAGCAAGACATAAATATAACCTCATACCCAGCAGTACACGCGACATATGTGCAAGGAGGTAAGTTATGGGCGCTATGGGAACCATGATTTTGAATGTCCTGACTTGTGAGTTTAAATTCGCAAGTCCCATATTCTGGGTAGTTTCTTTCTTTCCTTTTTGCACCGTGTAGTTATAAAGCATATTACAGCCCTTGCTCTGCTTTATGCTGGCGCAGCAATTTGGATCCTGCAAGTGGCTGAAGCCCCTGTTCTTCATGAGAAGGCGATCACAGTTGTTATTTAGAGAATTTCAAGGCTGGATCAGGCTTTGTATCACAAACCTTTACATTGATCTGGGTCATTCTCTTCTAAATTAAAGGTGAGACGGGGCAGCACGTGTCACTAGTAACCAGCATGGGAGCCTTTGATGGCCTTTAACACGCTCCCTGGACATGCGTGTGGGCTGCACCTCAACTGACCCACGTGTGGGCACATGTGCGGAGGTGACAGTCCTCCATCAGCTGGATGCCTATGTGTCGGTGAAGCAAAAGGCATAATGGGAGGTCATGGTGCCTATTTGCTTTAAATGTTAACGCATGTACCTTCAGCAGGGCAGAGCTGGGTTTAGTTATGTCCCACCAGTTTGCTTTGTCATCTTCCTGCCAATGAATTTGCACATCTCTTTGAAACTCCTATTTTCCCAGATGAGTCTTTCAGACATTTGGAAGATTTTCACTAAGTGTCATTAAAAGAGGAAGTCTACTGTGCTTTGCATTTCAATTGGACTTGCTATCAGAAGGTGTGTGTGTTGAAGACTCTCCATAAATTCCTCACATAGCTACCCTGTTCTCTTACTAGTGATGCTCATCTACCATTAAAATAATTTTCACAGAAATTGTCATAAAAAAACCCTAGTATAAAATAAGGACTGTCTGGCTGTACTTTAAAATAAATTTGCTAAACTGTTAGGAAAACTTGTCGGCCCTGGGTACAAAATCTACTCTCTCCCTTCCAGCCGTGGGCATCTCACGCTGAGAAGGGCCATGGGAGGAGGATGAAATCCAGGTAGGAGGCTGCTCAGCGGCTGGAACATCAGTAGGATTTTGCAGACCTGTTTTGGCAGCCCCATGGTACACAAGCGGTAATCCTGACCACGCGGGAAGTGTCAACAGGCAGAATACAACCCTAAATGCCTCAATCATTTCCTTCTGCTGTTGTTCAGATTACCAGGAGTCTCTCCTATGGATAACTAGATATATTCTGGTTGTGGAGGTAAAATCCAAGCTCGTACTGCATTTAAGGAAACATCCGCGTTGTTCGATCAGGTCAAAGATTGGCTTTTTGAGCCCGTTTATGGTTCCAGGACTGCTTCAGCCACCTCTCTGATGTATATCCACACAGCCAGAGCCAAGCAGAAGTTACAGAACTTTTGGGTTAATGTGCATTTTGAAAAAAATTACGTTTCAGTTCAAGCTGAAAGCTCTGTAATTACATTAAAATTCATCCCCCGAGAAGGCCAGTGTCTCGGATCCACATGTGTAAGTGCTTTGCTGACTAGAGATAGGTTCGGATATGTCCTTAAAGGCTCTGTTGATTTGCAAGCAGGGTTTGTAAAGTTGAGCTCGTGCTATATCACCATGTTAAAAATACATCCGAACGGCAGGCCATCTTCCGTATGTCCTCCCCGACTGCAAATCTTCAGCGCTGAACTCCGGGAATATTTAGCCATACCAGACTTACTGGAAGCCTACGTAAGAAGGAATAATGTGGTGTAAATAAGCTCCGTCTGACTTTTTTTTGCCACGCTTTGTGCAAATTTAACATGCGAGTCAGGTGTCACGGTGGCTGTTGGAAATATGTAATGCTGACAGTATTTGGTAATAAAATAATAATCGCTGCGTGTATCTCTGATGGAAAGAGATTCACATCCTTTTGAATCCCTAATTGTGTGCCACACTACATTAGAGACAGATAGTTCATTGTCTCCACCTTTCAGAGACGGGAAATTCAGAGCAATACGCAAGACGTTCCAGAAATAAGCCGGTTTAATGAAGCAGCAAATTAGACCCTTCTATCTCTTTATTTAACTTGTACTCCCTTGAATTTACCAGAGTTCATTATGGAGGTGCAAAATAGAAAAGAAGCTGCAAAATTCATTTGTGATTAGAGCTAATGTTTTTGAAAATGGCTTTTCATATTTTTCTAGATAACGGCTATTATTTATTATTAAATTTATCTCACGTTTGCTCTAATGAAATTACATTCTCTCCCTTCCCTTGTTTCTATTGTTTATGGTTTGGGTTTTACAAAAGGAAGAATCATAAAGATGCTATACGTTTCTTGCCAACTACAGTGCCTTTGACACGGCTTCTGATAGCTTACTCCTGTGACTCATGTCAGAAGAATGGTCTTAAAATTCCCTTCCCAATTTAATCCTTCTATAACATTTGACAGATAATGAATCTAAGTAAATGCGCTGATGCATTTTCCCCCCATAATTTCAATTTCAGACATGGACTGAGTAATGGACTCGAGGCTCTAAAGTTAAGGGAGGAAAAAAATGTGTAAACAGCAAAATAAAAACATTAAGAGCTCCTGCCTCTTTCCAAGGTTTGCTGTCCATCCTGCTCCTGGCAGGCAAATAGGTGCAAACTGAGAGAGGTTTACATCCATCCCGGCTGCACATCCCTGACAGCACTAATCAGGGCTGCAGTGAGGGAACTGGGGGATGGCAACATCAATTTTGCTGTTGTTTGTCAAATGTTATCCCATGTGGGGGTTCAGGAGCCGGCGGCAAGCGCCCGGCTGCAGCTGGAGGTAGAACGGGGACCTCCTTCAGTGCACAAAATGCTCCCGCTCCTGAGCCTCCCTGGGATGCTCTCCCCAAAGGAACCGATCCCAGATGCAGCCTGAGCCCTTCCAGGCTTCCCAGAGCCCTTAGCAATGGTGGTCCCTGGCGGTGGCCCAGGAGGGACCTGGTGCTCCCAGAGAGCCAAACCGAGCCCCGTCCTCCCTTGCCTTGTGTCCGAAGGAGCTCTTACCTCCCCTCCCACCCTCCTGTCCTACCTCGCAACCGCGTTCCTGACTTTGTCGGTTTTGTTGTAGGTACCATCACAGCTTTCTGAAGGAGAGTTTGTGTCTTGGTATGAGTTTGATAAAGCCCTTTTAAAATGCTTAATAATAATCAGAGTTGCTTAAGATAATGTATTGTCAGCCCATGAGTTCACTTACCCATGTAACGTCTTTTCTCTGCTTTCTTTAGTATTTGTGTATATTATTAATAGTTAATGGTCCTTATTCTAGAATACCAGACATGGAATACCGTTTCTGACGTGAGCTGCTTGTGTTATTTTTGAAAAGGATCTCCTGTACTGTTATTTATAATGGCTAATGTTACTTTGCTCTGCTCTTTCTTTCCAGCCTCTCTCTTGTTGCAGTGTTTCTTCTCTTTCTCCTTAATGTGATGAAACCCGAGTATGAATGGGGAAAAGTTCATTCGCAATGTGGCCACTCCTGTGGTGTCAAGCCGAGAAAGTTTGTGGTTATTATTTCCTCCTATGGGGATTTTGTGGATGACCATCTCAGCTTTGAGAGAAGCAGTTTCTTTGGCAGACCACGTGCAATCTCTGGGCAACCGAGCCCAGAATTTCCCCAAGTTTATCCTGTTAACCAGCAGTGCCCTGGGTCAGGCAGCCGCTCCATCCCCGGGAGAGGAGGGATTACAGCATTTATCCCGCAGGCTCTTCCTGGCTGGGTTTGTGATGAACTCAGAGATCGGTGATTGTGCTTTTTTTTCTTCTCATTCTCTTTGCAAAAAGACCACACAGGGCTCCCGTACCTGTTATGTGACCAAGTGACCTTGCTTGTAAGTTTGTTAAATACACAGCTAGGAATCAGCTGTAGCAATCTCCCCACAGAGCTCAAGCAACACAAGGAAAAACTCATTATTCAATACCTTATTTCATGTTCTGGAAACAAAAGCAACAACCTTAGCACTTCCTCCTCTTACAGCCACGCGGTTTCCGTCAGTCTTTTCAACTCATAGTGAGATTTAGCGTTGCAGAGAGATGGTCATGCCAGAAAGACCAAGGTGGAATCTTTCTGATTGGGGGAAAAAAAAAAAAGTATTGAAGGTTTTAGAAAAGCTCCATTTCTGTATGGGAGAACAAAGCTAACGCCACCTTTGTGAAGGTCTTTGGCATTGTCCTCAGACTCCTGCTACGTCAGGAGTATGTTTGTGGAAAGTCTGTGAGGTCTTACTGAGCGAACTTGCCAGAGATTTGCTTTACGCCAAAAGAAACGTTGTCCCATGGATGCCGGCAGCAGCCTCCGTTACCTAAGGGGTTAGGTTGGGCTGGAGATGCTGGGAACACGCAGCTCTTCTCCCTCCTGCGTCACCGATAGAATTGCTGCTGCCAACGGGGCCGGCAGAGAGGACTTTTTTCAGAGTGATCGGTATCGTATCGCAAAGTGAAAAGAGCAAAAAAACCTCTGTGGCTGTGCACCTCCTGGAGTAGATTAAATCTGAAGGCAAGAGTGCAGTAAAAGTATGTTTTCTGCTAATAAAATGAGCAAAAGTGACAGGGAAGTCAGTGCAACATGGAGTACGCACCTTACTTTTTGCCGTTTTCCTGATGATCTTGTCTTACCCAAGGCATTTTGCAGCCGAGTGCAGTTATCTCTCATCCCTGGTAAGGATGCAACGTGAAATACAAATACTTGAAAGGTTAGGCTGCTGTAAACCTGTAATTACGCGCGGACTTTGCAGCTATGCAGGAGTATAATAGTAATAAGTCTTTGAGTTTATTATACAGAAATCTTAAGAATACCCTGAAATTTTTTTTTTTTTTTTGTGTTCAGAGAACTTCAAAATATAAATTAGTTTCTCCCAGCTATGACTAGACACCATGTCAGGAAGGGCTGGTATGTGGCTGGGGGTGCAGAGATGGGCATGCACTGTATCCAGCCTGCAGCATCCTGCTGCCTAGACCGGGACCTGCTCCTGCCCCTACGCAACCCAGTGCCAAAGGCAGCAGCTATTCCAGCTTGCGTAAGGACCAGCATCCTCAAGACCTGATTTCTGCAGCTCACCAGGCCACAGCATCCTACCTGCTCCCTCGCTGACCCCATCCTGGCCATTACCAACGGAGAAGAACCAGACATGGGGATTGGGACCAAAAATACCAGCGTGTGAGATTACAGCGGCAGTAGCAGCAGTTCAATGCTCTCCTTTTAATTTAGCTGCTTTGGCCGTTGTTAAAACACCGCAAGGGCTGAGGCAGGAGCACACAAATACCTCAGGGGTTGCTCACTCCCGGCGCTGCCCTCCAGAGCGGTGGGGCCCAGGACCGCTGCTCTCCCTCCTCCTGCCCCAGCAAGCCAACCCCACAGGTGGGATGGCCAGTGCCCTTGGCTATTGCATCGGCCGCAGAGCGAGCCCCTGCTGCAGGCTGGAGCTGGCCAGGCTGTGCTGAGCACTAACGCCTTCATGTCACCCCAGGGCTAGCCTGCGCAGCCTCGCGGGAAACACCATCAAAGCTCAGCCACGAGCCTTAAAATGATTAATTTCCACACTAACACAGCCCTCATGAATACACCCAGGGCTCTAATCTTAATGAATCACATAAAATGTTATGCCCTTTGGAAAGGCAAATGCAACCCGAGTAATTATGAGCCACTTTCTTTTTCTCCTTGACGTCCAGCTCTGCCTATTCAATTTGCCTGTCCCTACATGCAAATTTTCTTAACGCACCTTTGCCTTTGGAGCCGCAGCAGACAGCCGAGCCAGCTCTGACGCTCAGGTCACCCCCCACGCCGGGAGCACCAGCGCGTGTCTGGAAGTGCAGAAGCAGATGCTAGAGATACAAAGCAATTACTTACTCATTTGCCAAATGAATATACGAGAGGTGGCACTGACCTGAACCCAGCGCTGCCGTGAGAGTCACCCCAAAGAGGAGAAATGCCATCGGGCAGGGCTGGGAAATGATGCCTCCATCCCTTGGGGGTCTAGGAGTGCAGGTGTGCGGCAGCCTGACCTGGGGAGTTGGACCAGCTTGGGGATCCCGTGGTGTTGAGCAAAGAGCCGTGGTGTTGAGCAAAGAGCCGTGGTGTGACTCCGAAGTACGAAGGGCTCAAGCGGCAGCTGAGGCGCTGGGGCAGCCCCGCTGTCCCCTCTGGGACCTCCATGGCATAGCCCAGCCTTTGAAGCTGCAACGGCTGGGGCTGATGCTGGGGGAAAGAACTGAGGATTTGGTTTGTTCTTTTTCAAAGGCTTTATTCCTCTGACAGTTGAGCTGGAGTCAAACCCGACTGTCCACTGAATCCAGCCCTTTTATTTTTCCCTCTTTAAGTTTCGAGTTCGTACTTTACATGCAGGAAGGGCAGGCTTAAGCTTGACTGTCAGAATAAAAGCCTTTTCTTTTTATATCGCCTCCTCTCCACAGTTCAAAACACCTTCATCCCAAGTGATGTCAGCTTCAAAGGCTTCCCTGCACTGCCGCCATGGCTTTCGCCTGCTGCAGCCTATTTCGGTGTCTCTCGATGGCCTGCAGATCGGAGGATGGTCTGTGGGGTTTCAGTTGTTGAAATGGGAGCTGTTAGGGTGCAGCAAAGCGGGGGTCTGTAGATAACAGCACGTCGTGTTCGCCCTGCGCCCAGGGTGCTGGGAGCTGAGGTTGGGAAGCCGGGATGAAGGGAGCTGGTGTTTCTTGTGCAGTGGGGGATATTGCTCTGTCCTGCTACTGAGAGAGTCATGATGCATTTGTTCTTGTGCATAGAAACCTCAAGAGCTTCTCCAGCTTATGTTGGATTAGAAGAAGAAGGATAAACAACCATAGCCATCCCAAGGCCAAAGGAAAGCCCCAGCTCCCAGGGGATGGGGACTTTAATTCCTGGATGCTGCTGGTTTAACTCAAGTTAGGGGTTGGCTGTGGCAAAGCTTTCTCTTCCCGTCCTCATTCTGAGCAGCTTTTCTGGTAGAGGAAGTTTAAGATGACGATAAAGATGATAATGTATGGAGTGATTTCTTTAAGTTCCTGACTTATTGAAACACACACCTTATTTTGTTTTCCCCTAATTTTGGGTTTAACGTTAAGCAAACGGGACTATACATTTGGAGAAAATTATGTGCATGATTGAATATGTTGCTCCATTTAGCCTTATTTTCAGCAGAATATCCTGTTTATGCAGTTAAGGAATAGTAAAATCCGTGTCCATGAAAATTGCTCCTGCTTTTTTAAAAATCCGTGCAAATTGCTGGCCGTGTCACGCCAAGCTGTAATCAGGAAGGGCAGACCAGGGAGCAGACACGGGGAAGTTTCAGCTAATAACACTCGTTCACACAGGAGAAGGAAACAGCAGGAAAAGGTCAGCATAGGCTAACAGTTATGCGTTTTCTTCAATGGAAGATACACTCCTCTCTATCTTTTCTCCTAGGCGATTATCGTAATTACGCGAACAAGCCATTTAGCAGATTTCTGACTGAACAAGCTATCAGCATTGGCTACGAGAGGTAAGTCACTTGACATTACGCCAGTTAAACACAAAGCGCTTGCTGCTTAAAATGTCATCTCAGACGAGACAATGAAATGAGCTGGAACTATCCCAGCTCCGACTCTTAACCTTGGCAGGATGAAGCGTGTAAGGACACCACGATGGCAGATGCGAAATGGGTAGAAGAGAAAAGGTTTTACGTGGGGATTTAAACACCCGAGTGGTCCGTTGAGAACTGACTGGTTCCTGCTCTTTACCGCATTCATCGATGCAAAACTAAGGGATTGCTGGTTACATCAGTCGCTGGAATTTAGGGTAAACTGAAGGAAACATTTCATCATTCGTAGTGTAATCGTTCTGCAGGAAGTTGAGTAACTGGGTTTAGAAAGAGTTGGATTTAGAAAGAGCTGGAGCAGTACCTGCCTGTTCCGCTCTCGGTGCACCCGACAGGTCTGAAGACAGTTGTTCATGCAACCGCTCATTGAGGGACCTCGAGCAGATGTCTCAATGCTTCTGAGAAACAGGACTCTTGAACGTCCAGCACTGCAGGACAATCTTGGCTGGGCAATGACGGTCCTAAGAAAGCCCATTTCTGATTTATTCATGGAGTGATCAAGGGAGGAATCGCTTTAGGAACGGTGCTGTTCCCCAGGGAGCACGTGATGGACTGAGCTTAGGAAACTGCGCTTAACTGGTTTCTCACTGCTGCATGCTGCTGTCCTGGCACTGAAACGTATTGGTCACCGAGGAATTCCTAAATTAGATGTGCCATGATTGGAATTAATAGCAATGTAAAAGAAACAGTACTCTGCAAAATATGAATTATAGCTCTCTCTAAGCTACAGCCTCCTGGTTATACAGCCCTGAAGCCCAAGGAAGTTGGCTGCAGGTCATCTTTGGACTCAGCAGTTTTTGGATGAGGCTCTAGTTAAAGAACATGAGCGTTCTGAATATTTTGGGGTTATTTTTGTATTTTCAAGCCCTATTTTCAAAATGTAGTGGTGCACTGGGAAGGGATTTGCTATATAGTACTTGAAAATCCAGGCTTTAGGGTGAGAGACTGCAGACTCGTCCCAAGCAAACAGCCAGCCCCTCTCCAGGGGCAAAAGCCCACGTATCCTAATGAACCTACCACAGGTGTGAAAACTTGGTTTGGCGTGTCTAGTCACTTGCCTTGTTTCCAGCAGGGTTTCGTCAGCTGGTGTTACCCCAGCCCAGGGTTAAAATAGCTGTCTTGAGCTCAAGCGTATTGTCAAGGCAACGAGAAACAACGTTATGGTCCTATTCAGCCATTCACCACAACCCCATTAGCCTCGGGCAAAGCTGTTTCTGTGGGACCCTGGTCACAGGAGGGAGGCTTCTTCGGCAACGGGAGATGTCGGTTTTTGGGGAAATGGAAAATGTCATTGCCACGTGTCCCTGGGCTGGCTTTGCTGGTTTGGCACAGTCAGTAGATGGGGAAAATGCACTGTGTGAACCTGGGCAGTGAAATAGGTGGTGCAGGTTCACATCCTCATCACGGGGACGTTGGCTGATGCAGCTGGTCTGTGGTAGGGAGAGATGAGCCCAAGTCGGGTGCGCACGGCCCGAACCCCTGGGCCATGTCCCAGGGTGACCCAGGAGACAGAATTAAGGCAATACACAGGGGTTTTGAGATGGCAGAGCTGCTGCCAAGGGTGCTGCCGGGCTGCATGGCCCAGCACAAACAGCGTCCACCACACTTTTCGCCTCTCACACCCCGACCACGCTCCTTTTTGCCGCTTCCTCTCCCTCAGCCCCGTGCCATCCTCGTCCTCCTCTCCTTCCCTTCCTCCCCATCTGTGGTCTAGCGGCTTCTACCCAGATAATGAGCTGTTTGAGGGATGAAAAGCATCTTCCCAGCACTCAGCTAGGCACTGAGTCAGGCAGCCAACACCATCCCGCATTGCTGGGGGTTTGGTTTTGTTTGATCTTTACCATAAAAGCAACCAACTTGAATTCCTGGAATAATTAGCTGCCCTTTGCACTAGTGGCTCTTGAAAAGCGAGCTGGCAGAAGAACATAGTAGGGAGTAGGAGGGTGAGGTGGGTAATTTGTCCTTTGTAGCGGCTCGTCTTTAGGAGGTGATGCAGTAGGTCATGCTCTTCCCTCGAAAGCCAGGGCTTGGTGGGCGTGTTGAGCTGCCGAGGCAGCCAGGGCTTCCCTGCCTGTCTCCTGCCCACACCCACCTCCTCCTGCCCTGACCTGGGGTTTGCATGAACCTCTCGGTCAGAATAACGCAGCCAAGCCAGCGGTTACACCATTTGCAGTGCCCTGCGTGCAGGACTCACCCTGGTGACTGCTGTTTGTCACGGTCCCCCGCATTCAGCTAAAAGATGAACCCAAGATGCTGACGACTTAGTGATCATAAAGATTCCATGGCTTTTCCTGGGAAAAGCCCACATAGATCTAAGCTCCCCATTAACACTTTATTTTCTGCACCCTAAGAAAAAAAAGAAACCCACTACCAAGCCCAGGGGTGGGGTTTTTTTTCTTATCTAGTCCAGAGTTTTTCTTTAATGTGGGCATGTGAAGTCAAATGGTTGCCAGTTGTCACTCCAGATCTGGTTGTACCCCAGCCACAGCTAAAGTAATTCAGGAGAATGCAATTTACAAAGTGCTTTAGGATTCTCAGAAATGTAGAGTCACGAGGGGGACATTATAATTTTCTAAGTTCATACTTAAGAGAGTACTAAGTGAAGTTTCCATGTTGGCTCTGGTGAGGGGAAGTGTTTTGCAGCCATCCCCACAGGGTTCTTAATGCGTGCTTTTTGCTAACATGCCATTTCACTGGAATTTTCACCTTTCTGAGCAATCTTGCATACAGATGAAAGGGAGAAAAAGGAACTCAGTGGCACTCCAGGCCCTGGAGGCACCTCAGCTGTGCTCTGCTGGGAATACCCACCTTTTTGTGGCAGTGAAAGATAAAGCAGCATAAAGTACAGGGGAGAGGGGAAAAGTCAGAAATGCGAAAAGTAGGAAAGTAAGAGGAAAAAAACCTCATGGAGGACCTGAAAGCTGAGACAGATTAGAAAGTGGATGAGATCCTTCTGTGTATGTGTTCTGTGTGGTTTTGCCTTGGATAACTAACGTCCAGAGCATCGGAGGATGCTGGAGAGCCATGACGCTGCTAATCCCCCATTAGCAGTGGTGAATGCCCCATCCAGTGGGATGCACAGAAACGTGGTCCCACCTGCACTGTTGCCTCTACTTCCCTCCCTGCAGATCACACCCCCACATGCTGCCACACAGCTCAGACCTACCATAAATACCCTAAATGAACAGGAAAAAAGCTACAGCCATCACGCACCTCATGAAGACAGCGGAACAGAAAGAAGGTGTGGGATAAGGGACTTCAGGGGTGAAATTCCCAGTCTACTCTGGGAATTTGCAACACCCAGGATGTAAAACCCAAATCAACTGACTGTTGTTTGTGGGTGTAATTCTTTCCTGACCCTAATATGCTAATAGGGGCAGGAGCACAACCTGCCCTGTATGCTCTTGCTGGCCACCACCACGTTCCAGCGAAGGACTGGAAAAGCAAAGCAACAGAACCAAAACAGAAACTAAACTGTGTGTTAAGGAGGAAAAAAATTTCCCCTGCTTGCTGCAGGCAATCCGAGGAGGCCGTGCAGCACGAGTACAGCACAGTAAATAAAAAGGGAACAAGCGACCTCTTCTTGGTCCCCTTGGAGATAGTGGGAAGCCAGGTATTGGCAGCATTCATAGTGCTCCCGACGGTTTCCGTGATGGGGGGGCACAGAGGAGACTTGTGTGGTGCTGGGGACGGTGGGGGAGGCAGGGGCACGTACATAGGCAGCACGGCCGGGGACGTGCAGGCACCAGGGTGGGCTGCAGGCATGGACCCTCTGAGGGTACAGGCGGAACTGGCAGGGACCAGAGGGACCCATGAGGGCCCTGGCAGGGAGGAAAAGTGGGCTGGTTTGTTTATTAAATACAGGCTTACTAAACATGCTCAGCGTTGGTCTCGCCGGCTCCCGTTGAGGCATACGATAAATCGCCCGTCTGGGGTGGGAGCAGAGCTACAACGATGCCCTCCTGAATAACCCGCCTGCAGTTCTCATGTTTGGTAGATTTCTGTGGCTATGGAAGCGTTTCCATCTCCTTCCCCCATGGCCCAGTAAGTCCCATCTCAATGAAAAACTACTTCACTCAGTAGGTTCAAGCGTGCAGGGAAAGAGCGTGGCTCCACCAGCCAGTCCCCTACCCACAGCTTGCAGCTGCTCACCCATTTTGGCGTGCAAAGGAAAGATGTTTCCTCCCAAAAGCAATCAGGAGGAAGAAAAAAACGTTGAAAGAATGTTTCCCCGAAGTCCAGCTAACTCCCCAAACCAATACTGCATCTTCTTGGCAAAAATTCTGCATTTTTTTAAAGACATATCTGAAAATTACAGAAAGGCATTGAGTCCCTGCCCATCACATAAATCCGCAGCTCCCGCTGAATCATGCAGAATTGTTCTGCCCTGTGACTCTGCAAATGCAGTCACACGAATGTCTAGAAGTCTAAATAAAATCTGTGTACAAGTCAAAGGAGTAATTTTTCATGAGCAACTAGAAAGAATTAGTTTTGGTTGTATGTTTGCAGCTTTTTCTTGTTCTACCGCTGTTTCATGAGGAGACTCTGTAATATTCCACTTCAATCCCTCTGAGCTGATGGGAGAACGTGTACTTCGCAATCAAAATGATTCATGCGGTTACATGATCCGGTGCGGCGTAAGGGAGTAAGAATCCCTAATCTAGAACATTAGCACTTATCTGTTAAACGCTCTTTTTTAACATACTGCAGAACCATCATCTTCTTCCTTACAATAAGGTTCTTCATGGACTACTATGACAACGGCAGAACTGAAAAGCAGCGTAATGAGACACAAGGAGCACTAGGAACATACCACTACAACAGCAGCTCATTACACTTATTCTTATCTGACCTCAGAAATACAAACACTTTGAGCTGCTTTTTACTGTTGCTAAAGAATTTCGCATATGTCTTTCATTTTTATTAGTGCATTCACAAGGCTGTTTCTGTTTATACGCCGATAGTTGATGCGGTCTGCAAGGATATAGAACTAAGAATAGAACTGTGTGGCTAATTGTATGGGGTGAGAATATTCCTGAAATCATGCCAGAAACTTTACTAAGTTTGTTGATCTATTGGAAAGGGCTCGGAGATGAGCTACCAGAGTAATTTGATGGTGACAAAAATGCAGTGAGAGAGTAGGAGGGTTTGGTGTTAATAAACAGGTGTCGTAGAATTTGTTCCCAGCTTATAATTACATGCAGAAGGTGAAAATTCCTGCTATTAGAGGGCATAAGATCATCTGCTGGTCCAAATCCGTGAGATTTAAACAGGAAACGAGGTTTTAAGAGTTGGAGCAGTTTGCTGAGGGAAGTGGTGAATTCTTCGTTGGTTTAAGTCAATGCTTGATTTCTCTTGAGATATGTGCTAGTTTAAAACACGACTTATCTCTCTACATTCAGGATTCACTCATGAAATTTGTGGCTTGATTTAGTAGGAATTCAGAGTACAGTGCCTCTTCTAATCCTAAAATCTGCATGTCTCTCCAGGTATTTTTTTTTTAATCAATTGGTTTATTTGCTGTCAGGAGAGGCCAGGCGTGCGCCTGAGGTGCAGGAATCATGACAAAAGACCGCTGCGGCTCCCTCTGAACTGTGGACGACGAGGGATCCCCTTTACGGTGACCGGTTCCTTGTTTCTTGTGCAGCTGGCCGCTGCGTGGCTGCGGGTGGACGTGCTGCCTCCTCGCCAGCATCCCACCCCAGGGCAGACGTGGGCTGACCTCTCGAGCTCGCCTACAGGTTCACGCAAGCAGCAGCCTCACAGACATCTCCAAAGGCAACTCCAAGCGCGAGACTTGCGTAGGGCAGTCTGAATTACCTTTTCATTTTCTGCACGTTGTACAATTACGCAAGCTGTGGTCTGTATCAGCTAGGATCATACTGGTGGGTGCCCAGACTTGCGAAGCAGCTTACGCTTCAGATCCCAGCTGGGTTTTACAGTCTCAGCAGGAGCTGCAGGTATGAAGCCTCCGTTCCTCAGCCAGCCCGTTGCTGGTAACTTGTGGAGGCATTGGTCAACTTCAGCCACATCAGAGAGGGAGGTAGAAAAAACTTGGAAGTAATTTACAAAAATCTTCGCAACTTAAAAAAACCCCATGAATGGCGGTTGGGTAAATGCTGGGGACCCAAGTTAATGCCAATACAAGCAGAAAGTGCTGCTTCTGCCTTCTGTACAATTCCCAAGACAGAGGACAAAAGATCAAGAAGGGTCTTGGTCTGGTCGCCTGCGAAGGGGATGATTTGGGCCAACCTTTGCTTCACTGAATGTTAATTATTGACATTAAGCAGAAATGTCGGGTGAGAGAAGGAAGGCATCCCAACTCGGGTTACAGCTTAGAAATTAGGATATTCTTACATGAACTGTGTGTTCAGGTGATTCCAGGCACTGAAGACAACCGATTTGAGGTCTTCCATAACTTGGGTGAACTTCCACACCTGAACTACAAATCTATATAAGCGTCTGATATAGATGAGTATATTCTTCCTGTACGAGAGTCAGCAAACTTGCACCATTTTGCCGAATTCAGGCCTTTATTTGATACATAGTGTGAAAGATTAAACAAATTAGATACTGTCATTATTAAGAGAGTTTGTAGGACAAAAAGTTAATTGTCCTGTCTCCTATTATATGCTTTTTCTAATTTTTTTAATAAGAAAATTGTCTTTTTAGATAGCTGAGGTATTCACATTCTTAGTCTTCAAAAATCTGTAAACTCGGTAGTGCATTATCACTTGAATGGGCCGAATAATTACTTGAATGCCTACTCATAGACAGTTCGCTTTCAGTAAAATTGAAGCTTTGAGAAGAACCAGAGAGAGCTACCAACCGCACTGAAAGCTAAAAATAGGTTTTTCACTCTGAGTTCTTAAAGCAACTGAGGACTTTTGGGTGATCGTTAACGTATTGTGTCAAATCTAAAGTACTGTGATTAATTTGGGATGATATAGCCCAATATTAGAGGTTTTATGGTAGAAGACGATGTTTAGTAGATCTGTGAAGGCGATCTAAAAACAGGACTTCCTGGGGAGAAGCCTAACGCTACCCAAGCCCAGCCAAAGCTGTAACTCCATCACAGCCTTGCTTACAGAGGACTGCGCTGGATCCTACTGCTGGGTGCTTTCACGTGGAAGGAAAACAGTTCTTATGAGGTAGATTCATTTATACTGGGATAGGATCGCAGATGTCAGTTGGCAAGGCATTTACGTGGAGGAACGGAGAAGATGTCTGTGTTAATTGTGATAATGCAAGAGAGAGGCTGGAAAGCTGCTTCTCCACTAGGCTGGGTTACACACCGTGCTGTCACTCGTGTCCCCAAGTGCACTCCGGGACGTTTTTGGTATTGTACCAACAAAGGCAGAAAGAAATACTAAGAGAAATGTCACATGTTTCAGAATGAATTGGTTCAGTAAAAATCCAATTATGCAAAAAAGTTTTAAAAGTAAGAAAAGTAATATGAGGCTCTGCTTCAAAGTGGATCAGAAAAATAAAAGGGCTTCTGAAATTCTGGTATATTTGTCAGATGGGCAATATGAAACGTTACATTTTCACATAAGACATACATAAGACACTTTGTGACTTTTCACTGCTTTTGTAGTTGAACAGTTATCTAGGAGGTAATGACATTGAAATTCAGAGATTCACCTCCGAAACTAACGTCTTTAAGAACAGCAATGATTTGACTGGATTTAACTTATTTTGCATTACAATTTTGTAATCACCTAAAGGCCATGTAGATGTGCAGGTTCTCTTCTAATAGCAAAGTAGTTCTAGTGCAAGTTGGTAGTAAGAATATTGGTGTTAGAGTGGATGTTAGTAATTCTATAGAATATTCATCCTAACATACAACGCTGACCTTCCAGGCTGATCACTGGCAACCTTTCATAAATGGTACCTTTTTTGTAAAATGGCTTTTACAAGAAGTGACTGAGTCTACATAAAATTTTACAAACTACACAAAATTCTTACCTTGCCCCTTTTTATTTCCCCTTAATTTTGTTTTTGAAGGATCAGGAGGTTTAGAGCTGAAAATGATAATTTGTTTTTTGAAGTTCTGGGCACCTGGGGATTATGAAAATAATCATTCATCTTTTATATTCATTTTTAGTTTCTCGGATACAAATAAGAATTAAAACAAGCTAATGCCTTCATCTGGTTTAAACTGGCCACAGTTCAGGCCAGCCACGTAAGTTTACAAGAGCTAAGGATCCATCCCAGTAATTTTTAATATTTTCACGTCAAAGTTGGCTTATCCCAATTTGCTTTTAAAGAATCCGTGGACGAAAACTCTATTTATTCAGCCCATATTTGTCTTGAGTGCACTTTTAAGAAATAGCCGTAAGCACCCAAAAAGGACACATTTGTAATGAAAACACCTCCAGACAGACGGAGCCGCCGAGGGGATGCCGCTAACGAATCGATCCGACAGCTCCTGCCCGGGACTGAGCCAAGTGGGAGCGTGCGAGGCGCTCGGTGCAGTACATGCTCCCCTTCAGCTGCGCTTAAATTCACCCCGGCCAGAGAATGAGACTGTTTGAGGAGTGAGGGAAATGTGAGCTCCACCCACAAAGGCTCAGCTTTCCTGTTTGGAGAAAGAGAATTTGAAAAATCTGAGAAAACAGGGACGTACGTGTGAGAAGGGGACACGCTGGAGCAGGGGCATGGCACGGAGGCACTGGAGGGATGGAAGTGGGGACAGAGAGGCAGGAAAAGGGACAGAAAGGGAGTTAGGAGGGAGAGGAATCACCATCTTTATATATATATATAAAGTATATAGAGCTGGAAAAATAAGGAAAATAAAATAGAGGTGAAAAACAGTGAGAGAGGGGCAAGGAAGGAAACTCTGCAGATGTTTTACTGACTGTCACTGGGCTCTGATGTCCTGTCTCCACAGGGAACAGAGGTGCCCAAAGGTTAGTTGCTGAACTAACATTAGTTGCTGAACTAGCACTAGTTGCTGAACCTTGGTTTGTGTTAAATTTAAGTGGTGCACATCTAAAAAGAGGAGCTCACCAAGAGCTCAGGGGAGGTCATTCTCCCCCTTTCTCTGCCCTGGTGAGGCCACATCTGGAGCACTGTGTCCAGTTCTGCGCTCCCCAGTTCAGGAAAGACAGCGAACTGGTGGAGAGAGTCCAGCGGAGGGCAAGATGATGTTCAAGGGACTGGAGCATCTCTCTTATGAGGAAAGGCTGAGAGACCTGGGTCTGTTTAGCCTGGAGAAGGGAAGACTGAGAGGGGATCTCATCAATGCTGATCAATATCTAAAGGGTGGGTGGCAAGAGGATGGGGCCAGACTCTTTTCAGTGGTGCCCAGTGACAGGACAAGGGGCAATGGGCACAAACTGGAACACAGGAAATTCCATCTCAACGTGAGGAAAAACTTCTTTACTTTGAGCGTGCCAGAGCACTGGAACAGGCTCCAGAGAAGTTGTGGATTCTCCTTCTCTGGAGATATCCAAAACCCACCTGGACACGATACTGTGCAACCTGCTCCAGGTGAACCTGCCTTGGCAGGGGGGTTGGACTAGATGATCTCTGAAGGTCCCTTCCAGCCCCCACCACACTGTGATTACTTTTTTACTCAGCACAGGCACTTCTTGGGCTAAGTGCAGTCTGCAGGAACTGGGGTTGATTCAATTCATACAGAGTCTGCAGCGTAAATTTGCTTTGATGCTCCTCTGCCCCAGACAAGGTGAGGTGCAGCCTGCATGTCCCCCCACCATGGCCATGCCCACAGCACTGCTAGGACTCAGCGGAGGCCGGGTTGGGGGCTGCAGGCAGTTCCTCTTCATAGAGGAGCGTGGGGGCAACATCAGGGCTGGGACTGGCAGAACTGTTTGGGGCTGCTGCAGGCCAGGGAGCTTGAGGAGCACAAGCAGAGGGGACGCGGGCACTGGAGCCAAGACCAGCCTCCAAGCTGGCTCCAGTGGCTATGGGCTGCCTCTGAGCCACTGTGGGATGTGCTCTGGGATCCCCCCCACCTGCTGCAGGATCCCTCTGGACCTGCTGTGTGCTGCCCCCTGACCTGCTGTGGGATGCCGCCGTAGACCTGCTGCAGAATGTCCCCCAGACCCACTGAGGAATGTCTCCACCAATGCTGTGGAATGTCTGCCCCAGACCTCCTGTGGGACATCCTCCATACCTGCTGTGAGATGTCCCCAACATGCTATGGGATGTCCCCCCAGGCCTCCTGTGGGACATCCCCCATACCTGTTGCGGGATGTCCCCCAGCCAGCCCTGGGATGTCCCTCTAGACCTGCTCTGGGATGTCTCCAACGTGCTGGGGGACGTCCTCCCCAGACCTGCTGGGCGCCCCCCCAACCAGCCCTGGGACGTTCCCTGGGCTGCCATGGGATGCCCCCCACCGCCGCGGGCTGCCCCCCAGCCATCCACCAGCAGCTGCCCCCGCGCCGCGAAGGCTCGTGCCGCGGCCGCGCACCTGGGCGCGGTGGGGTGCGCGCAGCGGTCCGCGGCCGCGGCGCTGCCAGGGCGGGGGTGACTCACGCTGCCGCCGCCGGCAGCCCCCGGCTTTATAACGGCTGGGGCGGCCGCCGCGCCCGGCTCCGCTGCGCCGCGCTGCGCCCGCGGGGAGCGCAGGGGCCGCGGGACGGCACCATGCGGAGCTTGCGCGGCGCTCCGCCGCCGCCGGTGCTCCTGCTGCTGTCGCTGCTGTCGCTGCTGGTGGCCGCGGGGCACGGAGCCGTCATCACCGGGGTGAGCGCCGCCGACCGGCACCGACGGCACCGACGGGACCCGCCGCGCCGGCAGCGGCCGCCGCAGGCGGGCGGGGGGTCGGCGGGAAAGCGGCGGGCTGGGGGAGTCCGCCGGGGGGAGCGGGGACAGGACTTGGAGGTCTGTCCGCGGTGAGCGATAGCGGGACGCGGGGGGATGAGTGGTGCCGGGATATAGGGGAGGTCTCTCTGCCCTGAGGGGTGGCCGGAGCGGGGGGTATCTCTGGGGTGGGCAGTGCCGGGACTCGGGCGTCTGTCCGGGATGAGTGAACTCCAGGACGTGGGGGTCTCTGTGGGGTGAGGGATGTCCGGACCTGGGGGTGTCTCTGGGATAAGTGGTAAACCAGGACGGGGAAGGGAGGGCTGTGCCAGGGGATGAGAGATGCCAGGGCTTGGGAGTCTGTCTGGGACAAGTGACACCAGGACGTGGGGCACTCTCTGGGGTGAGGGATGCCCGGAGCTGGGGGTCTCTCTGGACTAACTGATACCAGAGCTTGGCGGTCTCTCTAGGGTAAGGGATGCCGGGATATGGCGGGGTGTCTCTGCGGTGGGTGACACCAGGACTTGCGAGTCTCCGGGGTGAGGCATGCCACGGTGTGGGGGACTGTCCCTCTGGGGTGAGGGATGCCTGGGCTCGGCAGGGGGGTGTCTTCAGGCTGGTCTGTGGGTGTGCAGAGGCTCCTGCTGCTTCTCCAGGGCTGGAGGCTGCCCCCCAATGCAGCCCCCAGCCCCGGATGCCCCCGAACCTGCCCTGGGAGGGCCGGGCTCGGTTGTGCACCCCGAGTTCCTCCAGCTCCTCCAGTCCTACCGCTTACAGGGCAGGCACCGGTATTGGCAGGCACCGGTATTGCAGTCATCGCAAAACGCGGCTTTTTTTTTCTTTTTTTCTTTTTTTCTTTTTTCTTTTTTTTTTTTTTTGAGTATGACTGTGCTGCTTTTTTTCCTCAATAGCCACCCATTGGAAATGAGTCCTCGGTTGTTGTTGTTGTTGTTTTTAGGCTGGAGGTTTACTTTGCTTGGGGAAAATTTTTTTTTCCAACGACGTTATTTAACCCAAAGTGTTGCATCACTCTTAAGTAAAATGATTTTTTTAGTGTTTGCTTTGGATTAATAACCCAGCACTTGCATTCCTTCGAGAGCTTACATGTCTTTTGTAACCATCAGAAGTTGTACTTGCAGCAGCACATTACTCCATGGCTGTCCAGGCCCCCCGTCCAGACTTCACTGAAGTCCATGAAACAGCTCGTAGGCATTTCTTAGGAGGTCAAATCAGTTCCCAGGACCGATTAATTTTCAGAGCAGAGAGTGTGAAGGAATTTTTTTCATATTTGAGAATTTCAAGTTCCTTTTAAGTAGAAATATTTCCAGCAATAGAGGAACGGTTTTTATAAGTCTGTTATTCAAGTTGTGGCTACACCTTTAAAGCATAATTAATCCGTTAAATAGAGTAATTGTGAAGCACTGAATAGTAGATCAAGGACAAAGTGGATTCAAAAAGTAAAAATAGATTAGAACTAGAAAATGTTACTTTATTAACTATCGCAGTGCATTTCTGCTTAAACCGCTTTGATGCATTTTTGGCTTCTGATGAACAGGAAGTCTCAGACCCTTTCTCAGAGCCTGAAAGGTGCTTTTCCGTTGCAATTTAACAACTTGATTCAAACCTTCCTCACTTCAGTGGTGGTTCATGTGCTGCCTTCAGTTGGCTTTGAGCTGGCATTTCACCTGGAACTTTTTCCTTGAGCTGAATTTTCCAAACTGTGCTTAAATGGGGTGCTGAAGAGGAACGTCCTTCCTGTTGTGTCCTGCGAACGTTAGGAGTGAGCGGTATGAATTACACGTTGGAGATAAGGTGTGGGCAGGAGCATTTGGTTTGAATATTTTCAAAACTTGTCATGCATTTTTGGAAAGGGAGCCTTAAAAAGTTCTGCCAGATGCATATACGTGTGTGTGAGTTTTAAAAAGAAATTGTTCTGTGCGGGGTTTTAGATAGCCTCGCTGGCTAGGACATACACAGACCTGTTCCGCGGCTGAGTGGTACTTCACTCCGGGACCGGTCCCACGCAGATGGATGGGGTTTGGGATACAACTGAGATAACAAGGGGGTCAGGATGACCGGTGGGGACTAGCAGAGCCTGTGACCCCAGCTGAACAGTGGACGCCAGCGTGCTGGTGGCAGCCAAAATCACTGGAGCTGCAGTTTTTTGTGGCTAGGGCAAAAATTAGACCTTTAGAGGGCTTTTTTTTGGGGGGGGGGGTTGTGTGTAAGAGAGATGTCAGAAAGTAAACTTTATCTACTTGGCAGGCTGTAGTGGTAGTTTTGTGGCCATATTAGGCCTACAAGTAAATACTCTTTGTGTTTGGGCTCACCTGTAGCATAAATCTGCCTGCTTCGTTAAATGTGTGTTCAGGAGGAGCGCTAGTCTATTTAACAGCTGGAGACTAATGCAGCAGCTTTTTCCTAAATTACTGGCTGATCTGTAAATACATATTTTGGTCTGGCTTCTGCTGGTTGAACTAGTGTAATATTTACCCAGTAGAGTACAGTCTAACAGCATTTATCATGTAAATCCCAAGGTAAGATCTGTAAGATTTTTTCCTCGAGCGAATGTTTGCTCTGAAACACAGTCTTCCCCAGAGCCGTTTTCACCTTTTATGTACATTTTTTTACAAGTTGCCTGTTTATGTACTGCTGACCGGTGCCTTTGGTCTCTCACTTCTGCTGTCAGACATTAGAAGAGCAGTTGGTTAATTAAGCTTACCTTTGGGATGTAATCAGAACCTTTAACTAATGGAATTTCTCATACAAGAAAGGAGACTGGTTTTTGCATTAAATTCATATAATAAAAAGTCTGATAAGCTTTTGGCTAAAAAATGAGCAAAAGATGTGCAGTAACCTGTTTCCAAACCCTAACACATCAATTGCTCTTCATGGTTTCTGGTTTTCAAAACATACCCAACAGTTTGCATTTTGATTTGTGCTTATCTAAGCTGTACTGGGTAAGCGGCTGAAATATTTTTCCACCCCTTGCAGGGGGAATGCTACCACAGTATCATTTTCTTGGATGCATACTCTTTATGCAATGCTTTTTCTATTACACATTTAAGACCTCTTTTAGTTACGTGTAATTCTAGATAAGAACCACAGAATCCGTATTTAAACTTCTATTTTAGCTACGTCCACTTGGACTTGTCTAATAAACCTATCATGCGGTCTTGCATTTGCAAAGGCACTCAACCATAAAATATTATCATAAGAAACTAGAAGGAATAGTTACTTAAAAGTCTTCAAATTAACGGATAATTTCCTATCTTGGCTTCTCCGCAGACAAGATTCCTGACTGTTTGGTGCGCTTGGTCCTTCCACTTGCCGGAGCTCACTCAGGCTCCGCTCTGGGAAAGGGGAGTGGGATGTGCCATTGGATGTGCCATGGTCCATCAGTGCTCAGAATTTGGGACTATAAATCACTGACAGTCCTGGATTTGGCCCTGAGCAGCTCCATACGTGGACGTGGCTTTAAACATCCTGGGCTCAACTCTGAAACGTGCCAGGAGCCTGTATGTTCAGATCCATGGGAGATAAAAGTATTGCGAATCAGCCTTAAATCTAGTTATTCAGCCTTAATGAGCCATGATAGCTTATGGGGTGTCAGAGGCAGCTCGTGAGCACCAGATCTGTCCTATTTCTGGAATATATTAATTATTCACTTTGTTTGCCTCCTGCTGTGTTGAACTCCAGGCCTGCGACCGGGACCAGCAGTGCGGAGGAGGGATGTGCTGTGCTGTTAGCCTCTGGATCCGCAGCCTGCGAATGTGCACGCCGATGGGAAATTTGGGAGAGGAGTGCCATCCTTTGAGTCACCGAGTGAGTACGTCACCGGGGGGGCTGTGGGACCAGAGCTGGCAGGGCAGAAAGGAATAGGAATATACCGCGTTGTGCATCACATTGCATAAAAACTATACGTGGTGAAAAGGCGGGGAAACATCCCGTGCGTTACAATACCCGGCCGTTTGCATCTGTATGGAAATAGCGCTGAAGGTACCTACATAAGGAAATACATTACTGTCAGAATTATGCTGAAGACAATCGGAGGATGAAAGTAATACACGCTTTTTGGTTTGTTTTCTTATTAGTTTGTTGTTGTTTCGCTTCATTACACGATCCGAACCAGCCTGAGCAGTTCCCAAGCCCAGCCCTGCCTACGTGTGCGAGCAGGAGCGTAGCAAACACCACCGACCTCGGTGGAACTGGACAAGATCCCATCACGAGCATAAAAACGTCACCAGCCGGTGTTGGGACACCTGGTGCATCACTGCAGCACGGTCCCGGCCATCAAACAGCGATGTCCAGTTGTGCTCCAGAGGCTGGGAGCCACTGGTGCCTTCAAAAGCCGCTGATAAAGTGTTGGTACACGCTTGTACTTAAGAAAACTCACAGCAGGCTCTCTTTGCTTCTATTCTACCTATTGATTTTGAATATGTATGTATGTATAGATATATACACACATATATATAACATTAGTTACATATTAGTACATTATTATATGATACACTATGCTATTAATATTATACGATACACTATGCTATTAACAAATACATTTATTTAAGGATATGTAATTCTGCACTATGAAAAAGACTGTTTATTTATAAATAATACAGTCTGTATACAAAAGATTGAATGGGATGTTACCAAGGAGCTTGAGAACCTGGTGGCCTTCAGAGCCGTCCTCAGGGAAGAGTATGGCCCAAGAGTCATCACCTGTGAATAAATTTAGATTATAAATGTGCAGCTAGTTAGCGGCCTCACTCACTGTCTCATCCAAGGCCTGGCTTCTCAGCTCAGTACCTATCATTTATTTTCTCAGTTTTTGGAAGTTCAAGGATCCGTTCTATTACAGTTAAATTTTTAAATCTGCTGTGATATTTGGGACCAAATTCTGTTTTTTACTATATAATGCAGCAGGTTTTTCTTGTAAGGGCTCTTTACATTAACAGGGGTTACAGGATAAAAGAAGCTGTCTTGTAGGGGTTTTTATGAGCTTATTGCTGTTGGGCAATAATTTATACTGCCTGATGTATTTTAATCTAATTGCCTGCATAATTACAATCAGAGAAGACGCCTGTCCACCCCAGACTTACAGTCATGGTCACTGATGTTTATAAGCTTTACGGGGTTAATTTTAGATTTAGATTCCTCACCCCACTGCTCTTCATGACAAACACAAAGCAAATTGTTTTACCGCAGCATGTGAAATTAGGTATTTTTAAGGATGGAGAGTTTGCTCAGCGGTTCCTGTCCCATAAATATTTGGGTAGGGGACAACTGGGAAACTAATTGCCCTCAGCACCACATCCTCTCATTTGCAGGTCAGGTACAAAGCAGGCACCACCATGGCCATGCCACAGCTTAGAGATACCCTGGAGGAGATGGCTGGCCCTTGGGTTTCCACCTTCTAGTTTCCTTCTCAGCAACTAGATGGCGTTGGCTTGATGCCGTGAACAGTCTCGGTTGGCGTTGCAGAGGCAGGGTTTGCAGGCAGGGAGGCAGGGTTTGCCCCCAGGGCCAGGCAGGTGCGGCTTGGTGGGTCAGCAGACAGAGTTGATAACACCGGGGGGTTGCTTCGCTGCCTCTGTGCACCTTGCACATAACCCCTCACCTCTCTCCCAGGAGCTCCCTTGTTTCCTTTTCACCTCCAAACCCCCATTGACCCGTGCTCCTTAAAACCTGGTGCTGGCATGGGCGAAGCACGCACCAGCTCAGCCGGCATAGCCAGCGTGCAGAGCTGTCACCTGCTGTCCCCAGCCTGCTGCGTTATTAAGCCACGTCTTCAGTGTGGGAGTCCCGCTGAAAGGAACATTTCCTTGCAGTGAATGTAACGTTTTGAATAAATCATTTGCGCTGTCGGGGGGCTGAGAGGTACCTCTGAGTCAGCCTTTACCAGTCCGAGGAGCTCAGATTTTCGGCTTTTCTGCAGCGCTGTGTGTGGGCACCTGAGCGCTGTGATTCCCATGGGGAGTCCCCAGCACCCGTGGTTGGTGGCCTCTCTGCTTGTGCCGGGACAGAGGGGCTGTGCTGGATGGCACAGGGAAGTCCACAGCGTCCCTCGCCCTAGGGCTGCTCTTGAGACAATGCTGGGCAGGGGTCTGGCACTGGCCCAGGGTGTTGTGAGCCCCCTGCTTGTCCCCTGTGCCTGGCAGGATGCCACTGGAGTCAGGCAGGTCCTTGGCATGACGCACGGGGAAATGTGTGGGACATTCTCCCTTCGACTTTCTTAAAGAGAAAAATTGCACGCTGACACAAAGCAATCTCAGGATATTGAAATTGCAGGCTCAAAAGGCCCAGAAATCAGGAAATGAGGGAATTAGGGCTGCTGCCCAGCTGGCAGCAGTGGCTTTGTGCCTCTGTGCTTCCCTCACTGCATCCCGATGGATGCTCAGGGCATGCTGCTGGCCGGCAGGAGCACAGCTCCTGGCCATGCCGTCCCACCAGCCTGTCCTGCTCAGCTCATGTGCTGGCAGAGGCACGGCTCCTGTAAAAGGTGGGGTTTGTAATCAAGTTGCTAAAGACTGTCAGTGCATGTGCACATCGTGGCACAATTCAATTAGTTTAATGCAGTCTGCGTGTGTGCTCCCTGCAACACAGGGAGCTGGAGGAGGCTGGGATGAAACGAGAATCCTCTGCCCGGTGGCGAGGGGATCCTCTCAAAGGGAGGTCAGGCAGGATGACCTCCAGAGATCCCTTCCAGCCTGAATTACCGTGGGATCCTGCGGTTCCTGGGTGCTGCTATGCAGCTGACAGGCTGCTCCGTGCTGTACGGCAGCGCAGGAATCAGGGCGAGCAGAAACCCCTGCACAGTAAACACCTCAAAATGCCATGCTAAAGGCCAGTGTAGTTTCACAACAGATGCCTTTATGAAACGGGAGTAAATGCAGAACATGTGTCACAGGTATAGATTTGCAAAGCCACATGGACTGTTAACGTTTTGCTCTTAACTGTGGCTTGACTGGGAAATACGATGGGGTTGGCTTTGCCATCTGCTCTCCGGCCCCTGTGCTGCAGCTCATGAGGATCTCCTGCCATGGAGGGGGGCGGGCATCATTCGCCATATCCCCGCCATTTATCCGAATCGATCCATCCTGAGCACCATTGCTGCCGTGCTCCCTGTCCCTGACGTCTGTGCTCTTTGTCCCCAGGTTCCCTTCTCCGGGCGGCGGATGCACCACACCTGCCCCTGTCTCCCCGGCCTGGCCTGCATACGGACTTCTCCCGGCAAATTCAAATGTTTACCAGACTTCAGAAAAGAAGATGTCTTTTTTTAGCAGGAGCTATTCTGCACTAGAAAGAGCCACTCGATGTATTCTTTTTTCTTGTTGTTGTGACGAACAAGGTAACTTGCCAGGGGAAACCCTTTACTATACTTTCCTGCCTCACCAACATTAAAACCGAAGATGAGATACTGCGCTGTGGTGGCCGAGGTTTGCAGGAGGGACTCAGGGTGGCAGATGCTTTCATTTTTGGGGTAAGCAAAATGAGATTTGCTAAGGTGACACTGCTTTCCGAGGGCAGGAGCTCAACGATTTCTGAGCTGTCTCGTGGTCTTCATGGTTCCAGCTTAACCCCAGAATGAAAACATCCAAGATTACTGTCAGTTTTGGAAAACTTTGGCCACGTTTTTACACTTTGGAATGCCCAAATGGAACTGAGAATTGAATAATTGCTTAGCGTGAAGCATATGATGATTGCCAAAAAACTGTATTTACATCACATTTCATATCTTTATTAATATAACTGTATTTGTAAGTTAGGCGCATCTCTAGGGTAAAAGTTTAACCAATAGATGTAGTTTTTACACTTTTTTAAAGTGGCAGGTGGAACCAAAGCACTTCAATATTCAAAGCATTAAAAGGTTATTTTAGTATTCTAAGATGCGAAGACGTTGTTGTTACTTGAGTTGGTGTAGAACTACCTGATCATCTCAAACTATGTATTAAGATGTAGTTTATATTAAAAAAGGAACCCTGAAGTTTATTGTAATGGGCTGCCTGACTTCTTGTACATGTATCTAATTTGCTGTGTAAAAATTCTGTATCAGAATAATGGCAGTATATGATTTGATTTATTTTAATATTATAACATTATTTTGTCATTGTGGTTTTCCATTTTTATTCAGTGTAATCCGTTATCACATACTCGATCCACCCAAGTTAGCAGAGCTCCTTACGGATAGCTCAGCAAAAGATTATACACCTCTGGCTGCTTTTAGGGAAACTCAGCGATTTACAAGGCATGAACTCCCCAACCAAGCTGCAGTCTTAGATCACGGAGGTATTTTGGTGTAGCTAATACCAGAGGTTTTTCTTGGCACACACCTCAAAGGATCAACTTTAACCCGGCAAACATATAACTTGTGGGTTTTCTATGAAATACCGTGCAACTTCATATTTACTTGTCAGTCCCTGGAGCTGGAATTCCAATAGTTTGTGTGAGTTTCACACATTTCTTGCTCTCAGACATGCAAACATATGCTGGAACTGGAAAAGTGAAGTCATTCATCATTCAACAAGCAGTGCTTTGCTGCTGATGACGATGAGCGGTTTGAGAGAAGTTAGCACACTTGTATCAAAGCAAACACCTGTATTAGAGAAGACGAGAAATGTCCCAGTGAGTTTACCAGGTACCTTCCACTGGGCTACACAGCCTCCCTGAAGAGACAGAAAGGACCACCTGGATCTGCTATTTGGCCAGATCCTTGTGGATCCTGCACCCCTTAGAAGGATAAGTGTCTTGAGAGACAGGATTGCATCCTCCCAACTCTGAACAGCCCAACCCCAGGGCTCCTGCTCCAAAGCCTGTATATTTTGCTTCACCCTTTGCGGTGGCGATACAGGAGCTGTGCAAGTGACAACAGACTCAGGTCCTGTAGGAAAAAAAACAAACAGAAAGTCTGGGGCCACCAAAGAGTAATTTTATATGTGGTTTGCATTAATGTGATCAGGTGCAAAGAGCCGGTATTAGATCTGAAGTCTTAGAGGGGCTCATCGCTAACCCAAAGGGCTGGATTGTGTTGGTGAAAGAGCATGAGTGACCTGCGAGCACTGCAGAAATTCCCTTAACCAGGATTTAAAAGCCCCAAAACCTGATCCTACCACTGTCACTCAGTAGTGGGGCTCCTCAAACACCCTGTGCACCCACACAATGAGTCTCCAGAGGAGGAATGCACTGGGAGCCTGGGATTTGCTTTTCTGTCCATGTCTATCAGTGTAAAATTAGCTTAATACCATAGACTTGAATTTACACTCAAAGGGAAAATGAAGAAGGAAAATAGAAGCAGCCCAAATGTGTATGTGTTACACCTCTTGCTTCATTCATTTTTTTACCAAAGCACGTTGTCATAGTGCTCAAAACAAAGAACCACAGCATGAAACACCAGCCCTGCTTCTCATCTCCCACTGGCACAAATCACCAGTGACTCTGCTGAAGGTAATAATCCTGGTTTACGTCATCGTGAGTGGACAATTACATCTGATGACAGCCTTAGACCTGCCCAACTGAACTCCTGGGAGAGTTTATCAGGCAAGAGCAGAGCAACTTCACAGTTATCATTTGTGCCAATTAACTTGTGGGATTAGGCATTTATCTGGGTAATGAGAACAGCCCCAATTACATGAGTTCAAAGTTCACACCATCTGTAGGAGGTCGAAGTACTCATGTCCTGCAGATGCCCTGGGACAGGGCATTAGGAAGGTGCTTCTTTGAGGGACATTATCCTGAACTTGTCCTTGAGGGGCTTCTCCACACCGTCCCTGCCGCAGCCGGTCTGCCTGCCGCTGGAGCGGCTGCTGGCATAGAAGAGCTAAAGGCACAACCTCACTGTCCTACATCGCCACTATATTCACTTGGCAGTCGTTATTACCACGATTCCCCTTTTAGTAATTTAGTTCTCATTAATTGATGCTTACAGTGAAGGTTAGTTGATTTGAGAGATCATTTTGGAAGGAAGATTAAGCTTTTGCATCCCAATTCTTTCCTAAACTCTGTCCTAATCAATTATCTTTTCTGCCATCCTAGGGGAGATCTCCTCACCCAAGCACACCTGCAATGCGCCTTTCATTTCTGTCTGCAGTGGAAGAGGGGGAAAAAAGCCCTTTACCTTTGCTTTACGGTGATAACAGGTTAACCAATGACCACAAAGAGTATTTCAAAATTTAAATGGCCACGCATGCCCCTCTGCATTTCCCTTGAGGCAGCTGTAGACTGGAGGGGCACAGCAAACTAGACTCCATGGGAGTGCTGGAAAATGTGGCCAGCCTCGAGCCAGCTCTGCCACGGGAGTTTTCCCGGGGCCCCCCGTGATGCTCAGTTTGCTTCAGCGTCACCCTGGCAATAATCCCAGGGCAGGAACAGCTTCCTCGCCCACCTGGGAGGAAGGGAAGGGGCCAGGCCATTGCAGGAGGAATGGGATGGGAAAGAGAACAGAACTCTTGGCAGCCCTGGAAACACCTTTGTGACAGGGAGCAGTCTCATTCTCCACATGTAGCTTGTTAAGAGACAGCCTGTTTAAACACTTTCCTTTATTCACTCCACCTAGGAGATCTGAGCCAACATTTGGTTTAATTTAATTAATATTGAATTAATATTATCAATTATTAATAGAAACGTGCATTAATGTTTAATATTATATTAATATTTATATTACAGATATGCTATAGAATAATGATATCACACCAAACCGTAGGAGCTTCCACGTTTGTAACCAGATTTGGGGTTAGCAGAGAGCCATTTCAGGAAAGGACTCCACCGCATATAATGAGCTGCTGCCTTAATTTGATTATGTGCTTATTAGGAAAGGTGAAGCAAGGTGTTTCGGGTTTGCGGGTGCACAGCTGGCCGAGCAAACACACACCTGTGAGCCTGGGGGGGCTGGAGGGAAAGCTCTGCTGTTGAGCTGGAGAGAACCCAGCTGCACCTCAGCCTCATCTGCATCCTCCTGCCCACACCCCCCCTGGGAAATGTGGTCACTTTGAAAAAAAGTATTGTTACGAAGTCTATGAGTGAGGGGGTGACACAGAATGAATTGTCCTGGTTGTGTGGGAAGTGGGGCTCAGATCGGCATGGGTGCTTGCCTGGGAGACAGGTCACCCTAGCCACAACATTGGTTTTATAGCAGGAGCAGCTGAAGTGAAGGCTGCTAATTTGAAGAGTGTCTTGATGGCTGAGAAGATAGTTTGGGGTACCATATGGTCTGTATGGTAAACTCTAAGGTAAGAAACAGGATTATGATTGGCTTTATCCCTTTGTAGATAGAGTCTAGGCTTCAGACTTGTTGTTACTTCAGAACCCTAGTACGTTAGAAAATTTTACAATGTATCTTGTCAAGAAGTACTTTGCTGATTAGCTTTATCAGCATAATGCACCATAATGATGTATGATAACACCAAGTATGACCACGGTCTGAGGTCCTCGCTGATGACTCCCCTGCCCCAGTAGCTCCCTAATTTGTTATTACTGTGCAGATGGCTATTCGAGAGAAACAGAAGGTGCTAAGAATCTCTTGATTTAAACAAGATGTCTCAGGAATTTGATCTTGACAATGTGTAACATGTTCTCCAGAAGGAATTAGAAAATTGCAGGAAGAGAAAAGACTGTGCAAATACAAGAGGATTTTGATAACAGCAAAATCAGTGTGCCTTTCTCTATTACATAGATATGAAATGCCAACCCAGCGGGGGTACAGCTGCTAGACTAATCAATAATTCTGAGCACAGGAATGGAGATGAGTTTAATGCACATCAAACGTACAGCAAGTCACCTGTCATTTCTCAAGGAGAGTCTGGAGTGCGGGCAGAGCCAGCCCGGTGCAGTAGGATACATCCCGATGATTTGGCAGGGCAGACTCCCCCGTATGATGCGGCTGCCTCAGAGGGTGGTGGGAGCCTTTGGCTACTCTGCCTGGTCGTCAGGGCTGGGAAGGGCTGAATGTGAAGGGCTGAAGCCATGTAAGCCCGGTGCGCTGAAGGCAGGGTGGATGGCAGCGCGTTTAATGGCAAGGAGTACAGCCCAGTGTGCAGGAAAGGAGGAATGAGCAATATAATCCTACAGCACCCTTGTAAACACCCCCGTGGCACGGGTTCCCCAAAGGTCTGAGTGTAAGACAGCTTAATTCGTGGGGGAAAAGAATGCATGCACAACATAAAAATGAGAGAAAATCTCCTCTGCAAACACAGATTTGCCTGGGAAACTGGGTACATGTTCATTGTGTGCCAGCAGTGCCCAGAGCACCCCAGATTGATGCTCCTTTGTACCGTGGCACCAGACATCGGCATGTTCCAGGCATGTCCCGGTCCCCAAAAGGTTATGAATCTCATAGACCAGATAAAGCATGTGCTGTACGCAGCATGTGCCCACACCACGGCAGCCTGAGCTATCCTGGGATGCAGAACCGTCCCAGCAGGCGGCATGGGAAGGATGGGCTGTAGCTGTGTCCCTGCCAGCATCCCGTGAGCTCAGCATGGCACCCTGTGGGCAGTGCGTATCTCCCTGGGCTGGGAATCCCACCCAGCCTCCGCCCCAGCATCGCAACACGTGGAAGGGGTTAAATCTGGTTTTAAATGCAACGTGGCTTTGTAAATCCCAAGGCTGTAGTGCAGCTCAGAAGCAGGCTGAAAACATGGCCAGGTTCCAGCCAAGCAAGGAGGGCTGAGCCTTCTTTGTTTACTTTTTCTCTCGTACGTGTGAGTGCACTCATGTCACTTCGTGCAGACGTTTGTGGGCTCTTTCAGCGCGAACGGGCAGCTGTGGCTCTTGCGGCAGAGCGTTCATAAAGCAGCAAAGCTGCTATTAATTTCAGGGGGTGCAAAGGTGGGCCCACCATGTATTTACTCCTCTAGGCTACCCTGGAGCCCAGGCATCGGAGCGCATCTCTAATCCCTTTCCTGGGACCAGCCAGAAAGGCCAGCCCAGGCAGAGGCACTGGCAGGGTAGCTGTAACCATGCTCCCTCTTTCCAAAATTTTCACCGCATCCTGTCAAATTAGTAGATTTATTTTTTTTCCCCTCTGCAATTTCTTCTCTCGCATGGGTGAAACCTTGACAGGAAGGTCCCCCACCCCTTCAAATTCAATGGCAAAACTTCCTGACCGCGGTGGTGTCATAATTTCACCTCCGTCCCCGCCCTGGTTTCATTAAACTCCCCGAAGTCGCTAACAAACCTTTTGCACATTGCAACAGAGCCTTCAACTGTTTGGATTTGGTTTACATCAGCACTTGGGCTCAGACAGACATTGCACAAACGGAGAGTAAGAGAAAGTCTGTCTGGCTGAGAGTTTAGGATCTATTGGTGAGGAAAATGAGCGCGGTGAGCTCCGTCCCCATCGGCAGCGCTGCGGGCAGGTCCTGCAGAGCCTGGCTTCTGCAGCATCCTTCATCACCCCGTCGGGAAGCACTTTGGTGATGCTCGGCTTCAGCGTGTCCCTCCTTGCTTTTACACCATGGCTCCGAGCTTTACCTCTGCCCATTCTGCTGGCTCCTTGGCTCAGGTGCCCATGTTTTCCCCCTTTAGTCACACTGCAGCTTGGCTGAACATATTGCACGTTCACCCGCCTTCCTCCACACCCAGATGTCTCCTGCGGCTCTGCTCGTTCCCCTGGGGCAGCTTGGCTGGTCCCTCTGCCCCAGGGCCACTGCAGCCCCATGGCACCCAGGGGACCGTCCGTCTCCTCCCTCACCCTTGGCGCAGCACACTGGGGGACCCGCTGTGCCCTGTGAGCATGCGAGGCCTAATGAGGGAGGAAAAGGAAAAGAAAAGGAAAAAGCCCAGTTGATTTACTCGACTATCAAGCTACTCAACAGTTTCCTTTCCATCACCCTGCTGCAAGCACTTGGTGACAGATGGGGACAGACTGAGTGGTTCGATGGAGTGAGGTAATATTCCACTAAATCGTTCCTCTCTTTCTCGCTGTCAGAAAGCACCCAGATTTCAGCCTTTCCTTCTGAATCTTCCTCTGTTTCCCTCTGTGGATTTTTTTTTTTAATGACAAAGCCATTTCAGCTCTACCTCTGCTAAAATTCCTGAGAGAGGCAAGCACTGGTATTTATAAGGTATGATAAAATCGGTGTTGTAAAACAGTTAGCAAAAGGAAGGAGTGAATCACTGCGAGACAGAGAGGGTTCTGGTGCTGTTTACTGGTGTTTCTGATTTCTTGTCCTCCCTGGGGGCTGGGCTGAGCCCCAGGCCCTGGCGCAGGGCGGGCAGCGGGCGCCGGGGCAGGTGTGCTGTGGGCAGGCGCGCAGGCTCACACCGCACCTCTCACAGATGGAGGATCCGTTTTTTTTTTTCTCTGGATGATTTGTTCCAATGGTTAATCATCCTCACAAAAACACAGGATTAATTTGTTTTTTTTTTTTAATGACACACCAGTAAATAACATTCAGAAACTTTAGGATGGGCTTTCTCTTCACCAAGCGATCTCTTGATTTCTGCCTACTCTATTAGCGCTGTGATGACTGCCTAAAATTAACTGGGACTTCACAGCTTCCCTGCGCCCTTGCAAGACTGGCTTTGAACTTGAAAGCCTCCTACACAAAGTGCTTTGCGCTATCAACCTGGTCACCATAGAGGTGAAAAATGTGGCACTGAAGAAAGTGGCTTTCCGATAAATACATCCACAGTACAACCATGTGTGACTCACAAGATCAAAGACAGAAAGCAAGTACTGAGGTCATTAAACATGAATGGAAATACAGAAATGCAACAGCTTGCATTAAAGGCTTAGCTTGACTTTAAAGTTAAGTGATGAAAGCTTATGTAGTCAGCGATTGTTCACCCGTGGTAATGCTCTGCTCTTGCCATCAGTAGTTCTGTGCTTTACAAAGGTGACTAAGAATAATTAATCATTTTTCAGATAAAGTACCGAGGTGTGGGGCAGTTAATGACTTGTACCAAGTGAAAACAGGCTCAAAGATGCTCAGCATCGTCAGCTTGAAGGAAAGTCAGAGCGCTGCAGACGTCAGGCCTGAGGGAAAATCAGCTCTCGGTCACCGGTTCTACAACCGACAGATGAGTAAGGACTTACCCCGCACAGGGTCCTTCATGAATGACATGGCGTCAGAGGTCACCAGCATAAAAGGAGCTTTGGGGTAAGACTTCTGTTGGCATGGCCCCGGCCCAGCGTGACTCTGCGCCAGCATTTAAGTGACGATCTTCACTGATGGTCTTTCTCTGATGGCTCCATTTCTTCAAGACGTCATATACTTGATAATATTCTGAAGCTTAAGAACACCATAGCACGGGAGGTGCTTTCTGGTTCATATCACAAGCAAGTTAATTGTAGCCTGTGCAGTATTCTTAGCAACTATAAAGGAAGCTGTGCTAAAATTGAGGATTTTAGGGGACCTCTATTAGAAAATAGCCCCCCTGCTGTGTTTCTAATAATTTTATTTGCAGCATAACTATCTAATATGGTTTCTGGAGCATTCTGCTATGCCACAGCAGCATCTAATCTGCAGACTAAGTTAATGAAGTGAGATACTTAACATTGCGTTCTGCCAATATGTGGCTGTTACTTTGTCTGGAGCCGCATCTCTCGGGGTGGTTTGTTGGCAATTCTGAGCAAGCGCGGGTGCCACACAGAAGCAAGGTGACTGTGCTCAACCGTGTGGGGCAAGTGGCAGGGGTCCAGCCAAACTCCACCCATCCTTTGCTGGGAAGAGAGGGGAAAATGCCAGCTTTGCTCTCCTCCGCGCTCAGCACAACGTGTCCCAGGGCAGTCCCGCAGCATATGGCAGAACAGCCTTCTGGAGGTGTAGCTGTATCACATCCAGGTAGAGCCCCAAGAAGGAATTGTTGCTATCAGACCAAGCCAAATTCCTGCCCTTTTACTCAAGGCTACTGGCTTCACACCATTCTGGGAGGCAGCTTTGTCTCCTCTGGTGCAGACCTAGTACTGGAAAAGCAAATGATGACAGCTTGTGGGCTACGCGTCCCCCTGCTCATCCTCCACCTCTAGCAGGACCACCGAATGAGGCCTTTACCCAACAAGATAATTTGGCTGGGACCAAACATTTCAGCCCCTTTCCTAGCAAACTCTTTCCAAATCTAACAGCAGAGCTAGAAGCACCCCACAGTACTCCAAGCATTGAGTGTTGTAAGTCAGAGATCACCGTAGCCACTTCTTGAGATTTCAGTCCAGTGTCATTTTTCAAGCTGGCCTGAGATTTAAGTTTATCCTAAAAACCTCCACTAACTTCAAGATTTTTGACTGGGAATGTTGCAAGGAATGTGTTAAATACCTGGGGAGTGAGTGAAGATGCCAGCAGCAATCAAGATTTTTTTCCGGAGCGGGTCTCAGTGTAACTGCAATTCTTCACCACAGATATGCAAAAGCCAGCACGCTGTGACCTCGGAGCCAGACTGCCGAGAATCTCTGGGGGAGATGATGTTGGTATTTCCCGTGATGCTCAGCACTCGTGTTGCCCGGAATATGGAAAACTCTCACACATCTGCCTGGAGCGGTATAGAGAAGACTCAATCTCTATTCTGGTCAAGCACAGGTAGAGGGAAGAACTGGGAAAGCCCCGCTGCAGCTCGCCAAACCCTCCCAGTACTTTGCGTTTTGGTCAGTGGGGATGGGGAGAGGGGTTCAGGTCATCTGAGTTTTCACAAGTGAGCCCAGGACTTGCACAACAGGCTGCAACAGCTTCTCACATGGACGGGGGAGGTAATTATCAACACCCAGCTCTCCCCGAGTCTCAGCCACTAGCACGTCTCAGTGAGACCAGCAGCACGCTGGATTTTGGATGGGCAGCTGGGGGCGTAGGGGCTTTGAGCTGCTCTTCACATGTCCCAACAGCATCAGGGATGGCTCACTATGCTCAGCCCATTCTCCCTGTTGTTATTTCTCCAATTTTGTTACCCAGAGCAGGTTTTCATCCTCTCTGACACCCCTTCTCTGATCTTGGGCAACACATTTAATCTCCGTGACCCACTTTCCCCATATGCAGACTAAAGGATGCTGTGAGAACATAATGCTGCGCTTTGGAACTGCTATGGTTTTTTTGCAACTTTATTATTTTTTCTTGGATTTCAGAAGGTATGTTTATCCTCTGGTGCCTCGCCATCCCTTTCTGGTTTCTCATACTTTCTTGGTGTGCCCTCAGCCAGCAGGACAGACCTGCAAAGTGGTGTTTGTTGGTGTGCTGGCACCAAGCGCTGTTTCATTTTCTGCCACGTGTCTGTCCTCGATATTTAGTTTCACACTTTCTGGAATGAAGGCCTAGTGAACAACACCCATCCAAACCCTGAATTAAAGCTACTGGAGTTCCTTCTCTTCTGTACTAGCCTGGCCAGCATCACAATCTGCCTGATATTACAAGTACCTAAAATATAAAATTAACTTCAAACAGCACTGATTCTGCCCATCGTAGGGTCCTGAGACAGCCCTGGAAGCTACATGCAAGCAAAAGGCCTGGTATAGACTATCCTTTTAAAACTTTTTTTTGTATCCTTTTGCTCTGGTAAGGCTGGGTCTGGTTGCCACTGATAGGTGATAGCAAAGCATCTGTTATCTTCAGCAGGTAAGAACCAGACTCACCCATCTAGCGAGGGCATCACTGCAATGGGTGATGCCTACACAGAGACTGGCCTTCAATACAGCACCATGGCTTGATAAACTAAGTCTAAATCAAACCATCAGGTCAGCCAAAGGTGTTTTTTTTTCATCCCCCACATACATTATTGACTGTACAACTTGTGCTTAATTTTTCTGGAAGTGAAAAATCTGGTCCTTGCAGCTTTTAAGGAGGTTTTAAAATAACTATTCTCCCATCTCTGTGGTTTAAATAGAATCGCAACCATACTACTTATAGCCTAGAAGCGAGATAGGATGCCAAAATATCAGGCATTTTTAATAGGATAAGAGAAAGAAAACATTGGCTTGGGTACCAGCAGAATTAGGAAAAAGAAGGCAAGATTTGAGTTAGAGATCATAGTTCTAGGCCTCTACATAGGAAGCTTCTTAAGTTTTAAGGAAATATGATTCTGCAAAAGTTGGAATCCTGCTAAAAAGGCCCATCAGCAAAACAGGCATGTAAGGTGTACTTGGAACACCATTCCCAGCAACAGCATCGATGGCTTGTCCCTAGGTCTTTGTAAGACAACTCTACCCCATTACTCTCCAAGATTCACTACGCTATGATCTGATATTCCAGGATGAAAATATAGCCAGCTCTGATAACCATCTCCTGCTGTGATCTGGGGTTCCTGACAGCTTTCTTCTGTACCCAGATGCATTTTCAAACAGCTTTGGAAATGACCATTAAGTCTCACTTGGTTTTCAAGACACCCCATCCATGGTTGTATTCCTCAGCCCAGCTCGGGCAGTATCACTACAGCTCCATCTTCCTCCTGCCTGCCTTCTCGGCCGCTATGCCGAAAGCTCAAACTGCAAACTTCTCCTTATGCATGCGCTTCAAGAAATGTTGCCTCTCTGGTGTTCAGATCTGATTTGGGGTTAGAAACCAAGACATAAAACCAAACCAGAAGCCTCACATTTCATTCCCTGCCTCCATCTGAAGCTGCCACCTCAGCCCTCTTCTGATCTGTCACACGTCTCCTCGGTGCTCACTTCTGTCAGGACAACCATTTCTCAGTTGATGCCTAACAACTTTGCACTACTCTACAGAAATACTCTTAGCACAGACACGGATTTCTTCACGGAAATGGAGCTTTTCTCTGCCACCTTGCGTGTGACTTGCTCCAGCACTGCTATCATCTGTGTTTGATAAATGTTATGTGATGCATCGGAAAGAAAGCACGGCAGGGACAGCTTCCTCTGAGATGGCTAAAAAGTTGTGTCAGGATCTTGCCATCAGACTGCCGGTTAAAATAGTTTCAGAGAAGTTTTTTTTGTAGGACAATAAAGCAGGTTAAAATGCCACACTTAATAAACGTAGATTACCCATTAAGAATATAGTTTAGAAATGAGTACAGTATTAACCAAGCCACCATGCTAAAAAACTGCTTTGACAACTAAAATTAGCGATCCACAATTACGCACTTTTCTATCATTAACAGAGGAGCGATTAGCTAAAGCAGAAATTTGCTTTCAGTAGACACACAGAATTGTGCTATTTAAACCTGTTGCCCATCATGAACTTAAGTCTTCTTAAAAAATAGCTTTAGTCACTTTTATTGGTATAAACACCTAAATTGAGATCTGACAGCAAATAAGGATTGTGCTTGTCCATAATAACCTCAGCTGTGAAATCTACTCAGACACAAGACATACAACCTTCCACATACACAAGTTATTTGCCAGCAAAGCAGAATGCTGCCATTCTGAAACAATTACATACAGTAAAGGTTTTCAATATTTTATTAAAGAAAACAGTCAAAATGTACAAGTATTACCCAGGTTTGTAGATAACTTCCTATAAAGGCAGTAAAATATGAATTTCAATCTAGGTTTTAAAAACTGCTATAGTTGATTATTTTTAAAGTTGGTATTTTAAAATCACGTTTCACAAATAGTTCTGAAATATTACCAAATGAATAGTGCAACAAGAAAATTGAAATTAGTTCTACACTGTTTGCATGTCAAGCAAAAGTTATAAGTAACTGCTTCAAATACTCAAAACCATTTAAGAATGAATGAACCCAACAGCTCCCACCAAAAACTGACTTCTGACCACATTAGGAACATCCTCTTCTTGTTCTTCACTTAAAATCAAATAATAATAAAACAACACCTCTTGAGGTCATCAAAAATAACTTTAGTATAAAATTGTCTCGGCCCTTATCAAATATTACATGAGTAAAATTGTTAAGCCTTTATCAAAACAGACAGGAATAGGGAAAGAAAAAAAAAAAAAAGTCATGGCCTTAATCCGTATCTGTTGGAATCATGTCTAGAAACGTTAGAAGCAAGACCAGAAACTTGGAGCCCTGTTTAGTTTTTAAAAACCACACAATCACAAAGAAAAACAGCTTCTTACTGCCTAAGGTTTGGGGGTGTTCTGCTCAAGTACCTGTTCCCATAGACAGCAACCTTTTATGTTCTGAAGAGAGCATAAGCAAAATATAGAAAAATAAATAAAATAGCTTCTTACAGCCTAAGGTTTGGGTGCTGGGTGGCGGTTTATTATGTCCCCCACAGGTCACACTCTCTTGAGATCATATGCAGAAACATGGAAAATGATATCCATCTTTCTTTTTCAGAAAGAGAAAAGCCCCCCTACATCCCAAAGCTCTTGAGATCGCAAAGGATGGTGCCCTGGGTGCTCTGGATGCTTTGGCAGCATGGGAAGTGGGCTCGGAGACAGACCCTGAGCTCCTTGTTGAAGATGAAGCAGAGGATGGGGTTGACCCCTGCCTGGGCAAAAGTCATCCAGACGGAGGTGGTCAGGTAGACCTGGGGGATGGAGCTGGCCTTAATGAAGACCCGCAGGTAGCAGGCCACAATGTAGGGGGACCAGAGGAGCAGGAAGAGCAAGGTGATCATGTAGAACATCTTGCAGAGCCTTTTCTCCATCTTAAACTCCTCCAGCACCAGCAGCCTCTTGATCTGGCTGTGGGTGGCCTGCCTTATGCCCACGAGGGTGGGTGGTGTGGGCCCCCTGCCAAAGCCAGCCGTCCAGTTTGCAGCTGCTTGGCCGGTGGCTCCCGGCCCGTGGAAGGTCCAATTCTGGCTGATGGCCGGTACCAGCTGGGCCGGCTTCATCTTGCGGTGGCCGTGGATGAAGAAGAGCAGCTTGATGTAGACCAGGTGGGTGGCGGCGATGACAGCCGCCAGCATGAGCATGAAGCCCAGCGTGTCATTGGCC
Organism: Rissa tridactyla; assembly: GCF_028500815.1. Classification (NCBI taxonomy): domain Eukaryota; kingdom Metazoa; phylum Chordata; class Aves; order Charadriiformes; family Laridae; genus Rissa; species Rissa tridactyla. Next base: position 11,744,961 of record NC_071475.1, on the reverse strand, counting down.
TTGACGTAGCGGTGCTCGAAGATGCACTGCTCCTCCTCCCGGATGAACTTGTAGGTGCCCACGTCGAAAACTGGGGGGAAGGCCATGGCCATGGAGAGGGTCCACACCATGCACACCACAGCCAGGCAGGTCCAGCCCGTCATGCGCTTGGCGTAGAAGCGGTGGTGGGCGATGGCCATATAGCGCGTGACCCCCACGCAGAAGAGCAGGAAGGCGGCGTGGAAGCAGAAGAGCACGGCCAGGAAGGCCAGCACCTTGCAGCTGAGGGGCCCGTGGGGCCAGGCGGCCCCACTGCGCACCGACAGCATGACGAAGGGGAAGCAGGCCAGCGAGCGGAGCCCGTCGGCCAGGCAGAGGTCCAGCAGCAGGTAGTACGGGGCGCGGTGCAGGTGCCGGTCCTTGAGGATGAGCCAGGCGAAGAGCACGTTGCCCGCCAGGCTCACGCAGAGGATCAAGCCCAGGGTGGCCAGCTTCAGCCCGGAGGCGCTCAGCAGGCCGCCGGCGCTGGGCAGGTGCGGGCTGCTGCTGCTCCCCAGCTCGCTGCTGTTCGCCATCGGTCCTTCCTCCTCCTCCTCCTCCTCCTCCTCCTCGGCGGCGCCGCGCAGGCAGGGCCGGGGTCTCAGCGCCGCGGCAGCGCGCCGGGGCCGAGGGCCGCGCCGCCCGCCGCCCCCATGCCCGCCGCCGCCGTCCCCCCCCCGCCGCCGCCGCCCCGGCGCCGCGGGGCGCTGCCGCCGCGCTCCCCGCGGGCCATGCGGCTCTCCCGCTCCGCGGCCGCGCTAGGGCCGCGCCCGGCGCCGCCGCCGCCCCATCGAAGATGGGGGATGCGCTGGGGGCGAGGCGCGGAGCGGCGCGGAGCCGCCCGCCCCCCCCTTACCGCCGGCGAGCTGCCGCTGCTCCTCCGCGCCGGGCGAGGGGCCGGCCGAGCCTGCGCACAGCGGCGGCGGCTCTGCCCACCTCCCGCCGAGGACAATGGGGTAAATCCCCCTCCCTCCCTTCTTCCCTTCCCTCCTCCTCCTCCTCCTTCCCTCCGCCCTGCCTCCGCCCCCCGCGCAGCCCGGCCCCTGCGGAGCGCGGGGCTGAGTCAGGCGCGCAGCGGCGCGGAGCGGCGCGGAGGTCCCGCTGCCGCAGCGGGGCGCGGAGAGGAGCGGGGGGATGGTGGTGGGGTGCCGAGGTGGGGCTCGGAGGCATCCGGGGTGAGGGCGGCATCCCTGCGGCGGTGGGGTGGGATGGGATGCGATGAGATGGGATAGGATGAGGTGCGGTGGGATGGGGTGGGTTGAGGTGGGGTGGGGTGGGACGGGGTGCCGTGACTGGCCACTGCTGCCATTCGACTTCGGTGTGGCCTCAGAGAGCCCCCATGTCCCCTTCTGGAGGCGGAGCAGTGAAGCTGTTCGTAGCTTATGGAGCTGCTGTATGTATGCGTGACACAGGTGTGTATATGCCCATGCGCACACCTGTTCATACCTACCACATATATGTATCAGTCCAATACATTAGCGATATACCTGTGTCACAGTCACCAGTGTGCTTTTGCTTGACTTGGTCTAGCAAACGCCAATTTGTTTGCGAACTGGGGGGGCAAGTCCAGTAGCACCTGTTGCAGTGGAGTGTCCAGGCGTGTGGTCCCTTGCTGGGCAGGGAGGTTTGCAGGGGAAGGAGGTTTGTGGCAAGCTCACGTGGCAAATGTTTGAGTGTCAACATGGAGGAAAAGCTGCCTCTGCAAGTTGTGAGCCTGCCATGTGGGGTCTGACTGGGGTTCCAAAGAAGGCAGAACAGGAGGGGAGATGGCAAAATGTCCCCAACCCACATGGCTGCTTTCAGTGTTTCTGCGTTGTGCAGGCTTTACCGGATCCCAGGCTCAGTTACACAGGACTCATGGAGGGCTGGGCAGGTTTTTGTGAGCTGGGTAAAAACCTTTGGCCAGACTAGCACAGAGCTGCTGCTGCTGCACCCATACTGCTGGTGTGGGTTTATAACGGGCAGTTTAATTAATGTAGGCCAGGGAGACGCAGATCCTTGTCCTCTGTCTCCCACTTTGCCATCCTTGTGTATGTAGGGCAAGGCCTCGCTGTGTGCTTGTAAGGCATGCACCATCACACGGCCCTGGGCTCGCTGGAGGTGCTAATGCAATTAGCGTACTATTACTGGGTTTCCTTCGTGGCCTCTTGTGAAGGACATGTCTGAAATCCTTTTTGAGCATTCTATTAAAAACCATCAGTAAATTCAGCGTTATTCCAGAAATGATAGCAATTAAATTGTCTGCATTGGCCCCAAAAGCAGATGTCGGTGGAGCGGCTTTTGAGTGGATCTTGCTGGCTGGTTTCAGAAAGTCTCACTGGAAGTGGTGGGGGCCAGGCACCGACCTTGATCGTGCCACCAGACCTCCAGAACAGCTCTGCTGAACTCCTGGCATTTAAATGGTGGTGGAAACAAAATCAGACTTTTGGCCCAAAGATGTGTTGAGGGCAATCGGTATTGCACGCAGGAATTCGTTTGCCTGTGGATTTGCTTTGTATCTGTTATTTATTGCTAGTGTTAGGAGAGTAAAGAAATCCTGAGGAGGGGAGAAAAAAGAAGTAGCAGATAATTGAGGCTGCTTTTTGCTTCCTACCAGCACATCTGAGCTGTTTTCAGTTGTTAGGTTTCTCATTTGCACCGAAGTTCTACTGTGACAGAGAATTGCCCACGGGTTGTTCAGTGCTTTGTGCAATTTTCAAGGCATTTCTCACGTTCGCACAGTGACTTGAGCGCCGGGTGCGCGGTGTCCCCTCGCCAGCCCCGGCAGCGACGTCAGGAGCGGTGTCTCTCTGGAGGGGACACCGTGTACCTCGCTTGCCCCCGGAGCAACACGGGATGGCGTTAACAAGCTCTGCCGGGTAGGGTGCCAGCAGCCAAAGCGCTTTGCCAAGCACGAGTACGAGGATCGGTTGTCCTTGGGGGCGCCTGGCTTTTCGGAGGAGACCTTATGGCCCGTGTTAGCTCTCTGATCTCTGCCATCAAGTGAGCAAAAGGGAACAACACACCTGCTTCCCTCCTCCGCGCCTGCGGGTAGGGTTTCTCCTCTCCCTGAATGCTCGCCAGCGCAGCTGAGCTGGCTCAGGAGCCGCCGTAATTCACTGCTATCTTGCCAGGCCAGCAGCAAATTGCTAGCTCATCTTTCTCCCACCTGTAGCGAGGAGAGAACCGGCAGGGAATGGTGTTTTTCATCCATCTTCCCAGGCCTGATGGGGCTGCTATGTAGTGCTACAGGCAGTGTGAGCCAGGAATTTGGGGCCAGCTTCCTTGCGGGGCTGGCTGAGAGGTGCGATGCTAAAGGACCAGCCAAAAGGGACGGGGAAATGCAGGGCAGGCGGGGTCAGGGGGGGTAACAGCCTGCATGTGAGCAGGCTCCTCGCCTCCCACAGGGACTGACATGGGGTTAGACCCGCCAGGATAACTCTGCCTGCTGCTTACACCCCAGCCCTTGTTCTGATCTCCCTGCCGGGGAAGAGCCCCCCCACCCCATCCAGGTGCCGCGTCAGGCAGGGCAATGCCTGCATCTCAGGGTGCTTCACCTTGTCTTTGCATCAGGCCCAGCAGGTTCAACCAAGTTCCTTGCCCAGGCTCAGTCTCAGTTTGGGCATTAGGACAGTGCCACCTTTACAGTGTTTGACTAAAAAATGAGAAAGAGGGTATTTTGTAACCCCTCTGCTGTTACGGAGCTGCTCTGGGAGCTCTTCCAGCCCACAGGGACTGTGGTGCCCAGGGAGATGTCCACCGTTAAGATGTACTGGGTGTATGTTGATTTGGGCATAGCCGGACAAAAGCCAGATCCATCGCAGCCGTCACGGGGAACAGGTAATTTCCAGAGATTGTAATGAGCGTGTTAAGCTATTTCCCTTTCTTACTTCAATCACTTTCACAAAATGAGTTTAATGAAGAGCTATTCTGTGCTTACAAAATGGTGCTGCACAAGCTAGATGGATTCCTCTGACCTTTCAGTGTGCTTTACTTGAATTGGCTGCCTCTTCATGTTCTCCGCTCGCTGCCTCAAACAGCAAAGACAGCTGAAATACCGACTCTTACAGAAAATACTGTGGCATATTGCCTTCTTTCCACCAGCCACTGGTATTCTTCCCAAAGCCTTAGCTATTTATTATCGGTGGTTATTTGTGTTCTTGTGTCTGGGAGCTCTGGAAGGAGAAGCGTCCTGTAGCCTTGGTACTACTGTAGTAGAAATCAGTGTTATCTCTGGCATGACATAAGGAAAGAAGTAGGAAATGTCTGGATGTGCCTGAAGGACAAACCCAGAGCCCTTCCATGGCCGAGATGCCACTGGGAAGCAGGACAGGTGAGAGCAGTCAGCCAAAACAATTTTGCCGTCACAGAAAATTCAGGCAAGGAAGAGTTTTCAGGCTTAGTCATCAAGGAGCTGGAAAGGTCAGTCTGGAGCAGGAAGGGGTAACGGAGGCTTGAGTCGGATGCTGGCTCGAAGATATGGACCCTCCTTCCCAGCTGCCTGTAATTCCCAGACAGTTCTCCGGATGACAGTCATTATTTGTGTTATCTTTGCACCTAACGGAGTGAGTCAGGGCCCAGGGTGCTACATAAGCAAAACAAAAAGCTGTCCCTTTGCCAAGGGAATTAAAAATCCAACTGTGCGATGGGAGAGAGAGCCGGTACGAACCCGAGAGGAGGGGGAGGGTGAACGAAGAGCGAGGCTGCAGCCTAGGGAATGGCATTGGCGTAACCGCGGCCATCACTCATCCCTGCGGAGGGAGGAGAGAGTGCAAGGAGATAGTGGGGGAGGTTTGTAGGTGTTTACAATGATCATGCTAATTGTGACAGTGACAGAACAGAAGATGACACATTAAGGTAATGTTTGTGCACTGGCTAACATGAAGACAGCGTGAGAAGTTTTAAGTCTGCAAAATTTACGGGTCTACCCAAAATAACTGCTTTGCACAGGAGTTGTGCTCGCCCTCTGTAGCCGGGTGCAGCCATGGAATGTGTCAGTGAAATGAAGACGGATTTAAACCAAGGCTGGAAAACCCTCACCCTATCTCTCGCTCGCTGAGTGTCCAGGTGTCGGGTCGGGGATGGGGCACTGGGAAGTGCCATCAGGCTGGGAAGAGCATGGGCACGCAGAGGCTGGATCTGCGCACAGCAAAGCACTAATGAAGCATTTTGGATGTGGTTTTGTTCACAGAAGTATTGGCACAGTCGGGCAAAAGGTACAGGTGAGACCGAAGTGGGTGAGAGCATTAATGTCACTGTTGAATCCCAATTTCCTGGACGGCAGCAGAGGATCTGCAGGCGAACAGTCACATAGCTGCAGCTCTCTGGCAGAGAGGTATCTGACAGCTAGCTATCACATTTTTCAAGGGCTTGTTCCTTGCTGTTTAATACTTCATATGCTCTCTTGGGGAGGGAGGAGAGAAGAACGGAGGAGTATATTTGGCACAGCAGGGAAGTGGACTCGGGTCTTTTCCATCCCTTAGTGCTGTGCTGTTGCAGAGGGAGAGAAAGCCTCCTTCCACAGCGGTACTAATCCTCCTCCACAGCGAGCTGAACGTTTTGAACTTGAACAACTCCTCTCATTTTTCCCCCATGTGATTGTGAGTCAGGCTGAGCTTCTCTATTCTTCTCCATAATTGAGTAGGAGATTATTTTGACTGGAAATAACCAGACGCAGGTATCATGGCTGTGAATGCCTCCGTGCATGGCACTTGCTGAAAGTTCTGTAGCCTTCTGCAAAGGGAGCTGGTCTTTAAAGGCCAGCACATCTGAGCTGTTTTCCCTCAATGAAGAGGGAAGAAAAGCAGAGGGGAAGAATAGCTCCTTCCTGCTCACTTCTATCACTGGCTCTGCTAAACTTAACCCGCTGAATTGTTGGTGACACGCTGTTCTTCAGAAGCGGCTCTTTTGTGGAGGAGCTCCCCTGTGACATGGGGAATAGCCGCAGTGAGACAGGAAACATCCCTGATACAACGGCTCTCTGCAGGAGCTACAGCAATTCCAGTCCCACGGACATGCTGAGAAAGTTAGGAAAAGCCATTCCTCTAAAGTCTCCAGGGGAACGTCCCCAGGCACACATCAGGGTGCGTGGCTTCCTCCACCGCTGTGGCCAGATGCCATGCCCTGCTGGTCCCGGCTCTCGGTGGGCACCAGGGAGGGGGCTGCAGCCCCTCCTCAGGGCTGAGTTTTAGCTCGGGCTCATCCTACTGGCAAAGCTGGATACTAAGGAGCATTTCACAAGATCAGGCTTTCTCCAGTTTAGACGTAAGTGGGATTTCTTCAGGCTATTAAACCAGCGTGCTGCCAGCTAGCCAGCCCCAGAAGTTTTATCTGTGTTGTAGCAACCTCAAGCCATTGCTGTTCTGCTTGTGCATCTCATGTCTCAGCTGCTTACTGAGGAGCTAATGAGCTTTTGGAGATACATGGGTGCTATAAACTCCTTAGGCCGGAGATAAGCAGCTTATTGCCTTTCAGAGCCCTGCCAGCCCTTGGCTCTGCCGCTGTGGTGCTTCTCCGGCCCGAAGTTCTTCGTTAGCAGGATGGGTTATAATGTCTTGCAGTAAATAAGTGTATTCCTAATTACACACATACATGCGTGTGCTGCAGCCGTCTCCATGGGCTGAGGACAAACAGGCAACAACAGGCTTTACACACTGCGTAAAGTGTCTCCCTGCACGACCGACTTCAGCCCTCGCAAACTGCCTTCCCCACAGAGGGGCTGCGTCATCTCCTCGGTACAGGAGGAATCCACCACCCTCCTCGAGGTCAAATGGCCTTGGGCACCCAACAGCAAATTCACCATGGGCAGCGTGGGCAGCTTCAGGACAAAAGGTGGCTGTTTGGATTATGAAATAACTTATTTCCATTGCTATCCTTTCTCTTCTTTCGGATAGACCTGCTGTGAACACCTGACTAGAAAATTCACTGGGTAAAAGCAAAAAAAAAACAAGTGCACAACTGAAAGTTCACTTTCAAAGTCACTGTGAATGCAGGTTTTTACTTCTTTAGTATGAATTCAGCCCTTGCTGTTCTCCACTCGCTGTCTACAGTGTCTGCCATCAAAAGCAATCCTGCTGCAGCTGGTCAACAGGCTGCAGTTGCTACTCTTACCAAAAGCCAAACAGAGCCTTCAAATAAATCTGCTTGGCTAGTCAAAGCATCTTCATCTTTATTTTGTATTTAACTTCCCCCTGCCTTTTCTATATTACCCAGGTAGAAATTAGCCCAACAGCGCTCTTTCAAGGAATAACTAGGAACATAATTTGGTAAGCACATCTCAAATTCTTGTTTAGTTGCTCTCCTTGGGACAGTTTTGGAATTAATCTAATAATCAGGGAAAGTTATTTGAGGTGCTGGAAGTAACTTCTGATACCACTTTTAACTTGAGGAAACAAAATCTGAAAGCTGGTTTCTTTGCTGTTCTATCGTCCTTATATATTACCATTCCTGTTGGTTTACACCCATGCACAGCTCAGCCTGAAGCCAGAACTACTCTCTTCTTTTGGCACCCTGCAAAGGGATATCCCCTCCTTGCCTACAGCCCCACAGCTGGTTGAAATGAAAGGATGAGCAACGCGAAAAACCCTCAATGTGACTAAAACTGTGGGATTTAACAACATCAGAGAGTCCATGAACACTGGTTGAATGCTAAATTCTTAGTCAAAGGGGTGTTGGAGCGGGATGATAACCCAGCAGCGTGTGTCCGTGACCGAGGGCAGTGGTTTGGAGGTCAGCCCAAGGCTGTCCACCGCCGCTGCTGGAGCAGTTCAGTGCTACGTCGGGAATTCAAATCAAGCCATCACCAGATTCGTGTTCAAGGGCTGAAAGTCGCTAACTAACCCTTCTGTATTTAAATTACTTCTTCAACAAAGGTGTTCTCTCGTCATTTAATTTTGAACTATAGAAATAGCACGTAAAAAGGTTTTGCAGTTTCAAAGTGTTCGTGGGTCTCAACCAACTTTGTAGGCTAAGTAAGTAAAGCGTGAGAAACATTTTTTTACCGTACTATCCTATCATCTGAGCTTTTAAGGCAGGCTGATGAAAAGGAATCTATTATTTTAATAGCGCTTTCTCTCTGGTAAAAGGTCTTTCTAACTTACTGAAGCAGAGCTTGAAATAACAGATAAAAACTGGCAGAAAAGCTGTGATGTAGTTTGGAGCTAAGTGAAAATTGTGACCAAAATCTGAGCCTACTCAAACCCTGAGTTAAATGCCAAAATGCCCCAGGATTCCTCTGATCATCACGCAAGCTGTTAAAGATAACAAACAACTTATTTGTTTGGGGTTGGGTTGATTTTTTTGTTGTGTGTTCCTGTTGCGCGAAGGGTTTTTCTTTGGGAGGATTGGGTGGTTTCTTTTTTTTTTTTTTATTTATTTGGCCTTTTGCCCTTGCATTTTATCTAATAGAGTTCACTTCAGTGATGCAGATCCGATGAGGGAAAACCTCCCGGAGCTGTGTTAAACCTGAAGTCTTCATACCTGGGAGGAGGATGGTATGGGCTTTGGGGAAGACCCAATAGATTTCACATTTTTTGTGGTCTGGAAGAAAATTATTGTGGTTAAATAGAAACAAAGCGTAGGGGGAGGAAAAAAAGACATTGGTTATGTGCATAGTACAAAAGCCTTGTAGAAAGCCTCTGTCTATCATTTGAATGCCAATTGAATTACCTTTACAATAAGGACATGACGACTGGGAGGACCGTGGAGAGCTGTATGGATTTCGTCCGTGCAACGCGTGAGCCCAGCCTGGCAAACAAACCTCATCTGCCAACTTCTGTAGGGCCATTTCCAGCTTTTCTTCTCAAAGGAGGGACCCGGCTCTGCTACCAAGAAATGAAGTGGGAATTTTGACATTGATTTCAAAGGCAGCTAAACTGAGCTCCATGAAAAGGGAGCGCTAGCATGCAATGCTGCTTTTCTTTTTTTCTTATTAATGTGACTAATTAAATGTTTGTATTTTTTAAGCACTAACTGGGTTTTGATGGTCGTTTAGAGACTTTGAGAAAGTCAATAATTTTGATGAAATAAGGCTGTAGACTCCAGAACAAAGTCCACATGGAATCCGTGATGTTGCTAGGATACAGCTATTAGTATTTTCAGTGGCTGGGGTATTTTTTTGGTGTGTTTTTTTTTTTTTTAATAGAGTCGGCCTAACCTCTCTTGCAAACAGTAGAAGAATACGTGACTGCCCGATCCCATTTACATGACACTTCCTCAGTTTACAGTAACGAAGCCAAACTCGACCCATTCATTTCAGCCACTTTTGTTTGTGAAGAAGAAACGCAGAGAGTAATTTTGACCTGAGCTATAGGGAGCACATTTTATCTCAATCTTGATTTTATTAAATGATTCTCCCTGTGGGTGTTACATTGCTGAAGACAGTCTCCCTCTAGTGGTTTATTTCCAGAGGGGCCCTTGGCTTTACTGGCTTGGACGGGTACCAACTTTCATAGCGTGATGCCGAAAGTTGAATGACCCCTCTGAGCAGCATCAAGCTCATAATTTTTAAGAGGTGAGCATAAACCCTACAAAAATATTATTTCCTATGTTTTTTATATTTTAGAATTTATTTATTTTTTACAATATCAGTAATAGATAAGGCTTTCTATCTCAGGCTTACTCTGCTGTGCAGGCTGACATGGTTTGCTCAGTGTGTAGGATGTGGCTCTTGCACACTGTTTCCTTCAGCTGCGAGCTGGGATGCCTGTAAAAAAAAAAAAAGATCAGTATTTAAGCTCATGTTCCACATCAAAGCCGATGCCAGATGTGGTGCCAATAACAGTCTTTTCGATTTAATGTAACACAGAATAGCATTGTAGATGATGCTATTTTGGGATGCCCGTGTTTGGGGAAGCAATATCTAAGTGAAAAACTCTGCAGATATTTTACTGGGAAATCAGGAAAAGCAAGCTGTTTGGAGTTTGTTTTCTGACATATAAGTTAGATTTGAAGTCTGTTGGGTTTCTTGCATTTATGCCCCTCACCTCACCTTTGCTGGGTTCCTCTTTCTTTAGCACCTAAAATAATTCCAGTGCCTTACAAGCGTGGGGAACGGGAAGCGGGAGAGATGAAAGCAGAAGCCTAGTATCCAAAGCCAGGTAAGAAATTCAAGTCTCCTGATAGCCGATGCAGGGACTGGATGCTGAGTCAAGCCCGTTCAGCTCTCCGAAGATGGCTAGGTGAAGAAGAAAGGTCTAATCTAAAGCATATGGAAGTCAGTACATGCCTTTACTTAACTGTAAAGGGCTTTGGATGAGGCTGAGCCGTCCTTCACAAGCGATGGTAACCAGAGAGCTGTGATTCTGCACTGCATCAGGGAGCCTGGAGAGACTGATGTCTTTCCAGCTGGCACACTGATCTGAGGTAGGTAGAGGACCAGTACTGCCTTCTTCATCTTCACATCTGGCAGAAGTCCGTCCTGTGGTATCCCAGAGGAGATATTTGGCCTTGTTTTTTCCTTTATAAACTGTAATAGAGAGAAATCTTGGAGAAATTCAGGACCTGCCCCAGAAGAGAGCAAACTCCCCTTCCGTTTGCACAGGCCCCTGACAGAGGCTGTGAGATCCCATCGCCTTCCCGTGACGCGTTTTACGGCGTCTTCAGTTATGGAACAACTTTAAGGGTGAGGTTTTATTTTTGTTTGACTTTTACTTAATGCGCAGCTTCTATTGAGCAGTCAGGAATCTTGATCCCTTGGGACACTGCTTGAAACACTTCCCTTTGGACGCTGCTCCATAAAAGCTGCCAAGTGATTCTGGTGATAGTGGTTTTGGAGCCAATTTTGTCTTTCATTTTTGTTTTCACTTTTCAGGCTGAAGTTTGCACCAGTGTCCTCGCCAAAGGTGATTTGATTTTTGTTGATAACTTGAGCAAGAAGTATTTCATTAATTTTGTTTACATAAAGAATATGTATTTACTCCTAGAATGTGGAACAAAAGTCTTGTACTTTTTAACAGCTCCACAGCTAAAAGAGCAGATGTATAAGTGCAGTATGCGCATCGGTGCCTCTGGGATTTATTCTAACATCACTTACAGACAGTAAATTAATAGGAATCCTATGTTTACAAGGACACTTAGTGTTGTGGACAGTTAGGAGATGGCCGTGAATGCATGAACTGGCTTTACTTTTATGTAATTGCATAGATTTATTTTTTTTTTAGGACTTGCACAACACATATGTAGGAACTTTTTTCGTAAGGAAGGAAAAGATCTAGTTGAACTGCACTTCTTTGTTGGACCAGTGAATGCTTATGTCAACCGTACAAGCTAAGGAAAGGCTCCTCTGCTTTGAGAAGCTCCAAAGACTGAACCAAAAATGGTTTATCAATAGCAGATACCTCAGGGTCTCCTCCTGGCGCACGCTATTCCAGCCAACCAAGCAGGTCCTGCCAGAGTAAACTTCCAACAGCAAGTGGCGGTAGTACCTCCTGGCTCTCCCTGGCCTTGCATACCTTGTTTGACTTGGGTAGGTTCACGCATTTGAAGGAAGACTTCAATGAACGGGAGCTTGCAGCGAGGAGCAGTGCTCAGTACTGTGCATGAAACTTCCCGTCCCAGGCAGGGCTGGACACCAGCCTGCGAGAAAAATAGCGGCAGCGAGCCAGTTTGTTTTTAACAAAACAAAGTTATGCAATATCATTTAGTTCTGACATGTTCCCAATATGCAGCAAATGAAGAACTCACTAAATACAGTATATCTCTGGCCATATCATTTGAATATAACTTGTTTCCATGACAACCTCCGCTTAACAGCTTGGCTGATATGAAATCATTCCTAGATGAGGGAGCTTTTGCCAAAAGCATTGGGATTCAGCACTTCTATATCGTGTTTTAGGTTTTAAAAAGCATTTATTTAAGCCTCTGGAAGCAAATATCAGATAAAATCCCTTCATCCTCACCTCTGCTTCGGCTCTCGCTTGATCAGTTTATCTTCCTGGGAACCTCTTCAGGGGCAGCTCATGTGTTACTTAATATGCTTCTGAAGTCCCAGGCAGTGTTTCAAGAGCAAGCGATCGTGACTCCAGCGTTCGGTAGAGAAAATACATTTCATGGCTGTTGGCTCAGCCTGCGAGGCAGCAGGGCAGCAGCTGGGCACAGCAGCCAAAGCTTGTGCTCCGGCTGTCCCTCAAGTCCACAAAAGTTTAGGCTCCGACCATCTCTGCCTGGGAGTAAAAAAGAGGAGCTTTGGCTAGAGAGAGGTCTAGCCCAACATTTCCCACGGTTCATTTTGTATCAGGAACACCGAACAAATAAAAACAGGTTATCTATTAGATGTCTCCTAAGGTGTCGTACCTATTGCCTCGGAAATAGCTGTGGAACGCTTCCAGGGTGGAAATGTTCCCCCTGGAAGTGGGGGGGGAACCCCCCCCCCACCAGGACTGCTCATATGGTGCTTGTTCCCTTCCTCCCTTCCAGGTGCTGCAAGGCATTAGAGCATAGCTAAAATAAGCCTAATGCTTTCCTAATATTTCTTACATGCACAGGCATTGCAGTTGCCACAGTGATGGTACACAATTGTGGGTGGGAGAAAGGATGGTCCTGGCGGTTTTAAGAGGCAGTCGGCCCCTGCGAATCACTGCTTCTGCCCCTGCGAACCACCATCGGCCCCTGTGAACCACTGTGGCTCTATCTTGCGGGGATTCCCCGCGGGGGCTATGGGAAAAGCTACTGGAACAGGCAAATAACGTTTCAAGCACATGTAACGTACCCATTGCTGCCAAGATCTGGGGATCAGCAAGGATTCTAAGAGTAGCGGTTTAAATCTCAAGTAAAACCATGGGAAGAGTTATGAAGTATTCATTGTTTCTTCTGGCTATAATGTGCCTTCTTCAGCTCTAATGAGCCCCAGCGTGGAACAAGTCGGGCCCTTGCTGTGGCAAAGAGGTTCAGGTCCCTGCAGCTGGGTGCAGGCAAGCAGTGCCAGGAGCACACAGAATGGGGCAGAACTTTTTTTTTTCTTCCCGGTTGATACCTGGGAAAATGTCACCTGTTACCCATCTGAAATCAGCTGAGCCAATCTACCGGCTGACTCCTGCTCTTGGCCTGCTTTATAAGGCCTTAGCAGAAAATTATGTGTTTTCCTGGAGAACTCTGCAAGCAAGAGGAGGATGTGGCTGGGAGAAGGCGTAAGGAATGGAGCCAGAAGCCCCTTCTATGGTGGTGAGCTTTAAGCAATTCCTCTCACCTTCACGGCATCTTGTAGCACAGGGCTGCACTGTAACACAGTTTGGTTGTGGTAAATCTGCTTGAGAAGGCACAAAAGCACAGGAAAAGGCATCACCAGTGTTTCTTTAAAAAGAAATCTTCAGATAGATGGCAAATATCAATGAAATACATTCTTAATTAAAGCCTTAGTATATCTTTCTAAAAGTGCTAATAGCTTCCTGGGATTTTTTTAAATCTCTGAACTGAGCTTATTCAAGGTGTGCTGGCAGCGCGTGGTAGCTAAGCAGAATCAGGATGCTGTTCTCACCATCACTTTTCCGTGTGAGATCCATCTCGGGAGACTTGTTTTTCTTCTGTATCACGACTTCTTAGAAATCTCTGTAGGCAAAGGGTGCGCCTAGTTCAATGCATCCTGTGATTGCCCTTCCTCCACAACCAGATTAATTTACTGTTACTTGAGATTCCCGCGACGTACCTTGTGCCACTGTGAAGCCTGGTATTTACTGATGTAAACAAGAAATAAACGGAGGCTTTACACGTCTCATTTGGAATAACGATGCAGGCTCTGCCGCCTGGCACTCGCTCCGTGTCTTGGAGGTGCGGGGGTCGTACTTCTATATGGTTCCTTGCAGCTCAGATTGTTTATAACAGAATAATTTGTTTTCCACCTGAGCTGTAATGTTTTAAATGAGGAGCAGCTCTCTGATAATGGAATCTGGAGGTTTTCACTGAAGCGTCTGGTTCCCGACAGAGGCAGGTGCTGGTTCAAAGGTAGTTAGTTTTGGTCATACACTCTAGTGCGTTTGGCCCTATTTCTAGTGTGATGCTGCTGCTGCATGTCCAAAAATTAATATTGTGTTGGCAGCCTCAGTAGAGGACACCAAAAATGTATTAGGTGTGGAGGCTGTCAACTACAGTCACGGAGGCAAGATGTGGCCCTTTAGGGCTGTAAGAAATTAGCACTCTCCTGCTGTCTTCTCCAGCTCTTCTGAGAAAATCTGTGCCTAGATACAGCCATTTATTGTGATGGGATTTTTTTCACAATTAACATTTTTGGCAGGGTCACCATTAAAATAGAGAACTCTCGGAGTCGGCATACCAATGAATTTTTAGATTCCAGGCTCTCCCAACCGGTCATTATCTTGCCTTCTATTTAAAGAGGAGTAAATTAAATTGCAAGAGATGGTGCAACTAGTTTTCCAGATCTTATTTAATTTGGCGTAGCAGTTAGCATTTTCCATCTGCACAACATAATCATTAACTTTTTTTTCTTCATTGTCACTGTACAGACTGCTTTTTGTGGGTGATCTCTGCCCTTTCTTACTGCTAGATTTTTATTTCTTTAAAGCAGTGTGTCTTTATTGATTTTTCTTTTAGGATGAAGTATATATAAAATTATTCATCCTACTAAATGTGCTTGCGAGGAAACCTCTGTGATTCATGGTCTTTGATCCTGCTGTCACTTATGTGGGTGTTTAACTTTACTACTGTGCATAGTCCCGCTGGGGAGAAGCTTAATTTAAAAAATACCATTATAAAAATAACGTGACCATTTTAGCACGTGTCCATGCTGGATTGTGAGGAACATCTCCCAGTAAAACCAAGCATGTAAATTAAACAGGCTGTAGAGAAGATGAGAAGACAGATAAATTATCCCCCCCCAAAGGCTGGAAAGGTTCGTTGTTGTGTTATTGTCTCCGTCCATGGTCAGTTTGCATGGTACTCGCCCCTCCATTTTGTGAATGTGCAAGGGTTTTGTGTCCTAAAACTTGGGGTTTTAGAGAGATTTAGTTTTCTGGTCAGCATTGCCAAGCTGAACTGAGCACGAAGGTTATTTTCTTCAGCAAGGCAGCCCCAGAGATGGGTCAGGTTTGTGGTGTGACCTGTGTGTGTGCAGAGAAGGGGCTGCCAGCAGCGCACTCGGTGTAGGACGGTGGCACTGGGTACCCTGCCCGCCCAAATGCCTTATGGCTGTGGGTCCTTGTAAGGGTCTAAGGAAGCAGATCAATGCTTTCCCTCAATGCAGAGACATGGATGAGGTCAAGTGCGTGTGCTGGGCCTGGATAAGGGACCCTTTCTGGAGCCACCCGTGCCCTCAGATGGGCCCATCGCTGTCACCATCGGTGTGGCTCCCTCCTACCCTCCCCTGTCTGTCCCCCCCACCACCTCCTTATCCCTCCGGCCCCCTTGTCCCAGAGCATCTGTCCCTCCCCTGTCCCTCGTCCCTTTGCCCGAGTCCCGCTCACCCCCCTCCGTCAGCCCCCTCGCCCGGCTCCCCGTCCTCCCCCGCCCCACCGCAGCGTCCCTTGTCCCCTCCCCGCCCCCCGGCCCGCCCCTCGCCCCCCCGCCCCGGCCAGGGAGATGGCGCTCAGCCCCCCCGAGCGCCGCGGCGGCGAGCGGCGGGGCGGGCGGGCGGCCGAGCCGGCGGGGCTACCGCTCCACTCGCCCTGGACCTTCTGGCTGGACAAGTGAGTGGGGGCCGGGGGCGAGCAACAGTCCCGCGGGACGCACCGAGCCGGGCGAGGGAGCAGAAGGGGAAAAAGAAGGGGGAGAAGCCCTAAAAATCCGTCTGTGGAAAGCATCTCTGCGCTTTCTCTCTCCTTTTTTTTTTTCTTTTTTTTTTTTTTCCACTCGTGGAACGGGTTGGAGAAGGGGAAATTAATCTTGGGAAACCGGACGATGCGAGGGAGCGGGGGATGCGGTGTCCCCTTCCCCTCGGGAAGCGGCGGCGTTTGCCGGGAGTTAGTTCGGGAAACGGGTTTCTGACAAACGCTCTCGGTTTTGTGGTTGGACGGACACACGGGGATTGTGTGTTAAAACCACCGGGGGTGGCGTTTTGAACTCTAAATTTAGCCCTGGCGCTGGGCAGCCCCGGGGTGGGGGGGGGAAGGCGAAAGGTTGGGCTGTGCTGCTGCGGGGTGGGACGTGGCGGGGGTGTCCCAAACCGACCCGCGCCCCCCCGACCCGTCGGGTTTTGTGACTCTTGAATAGTCAGGTTTGACTGCTTTGACTCTTAAAACCGGAGGTGAGCTGTTTTGAAGGGTTTGCTCCGATTTATGAACTAACGGCAGCGTTCACGCGGTGGGATTGCGTTTCGGGTTCTTGAAGCTGCAGCCTGTTGTGGAGAGCTGCCAGGGGAGCTCATCCCGTGGTGCGGACAGCCAGGCACCCAAGTCAAAACTGAAAGAGAAACTTTAAAATCAGAGTTTGATATTAGGTTTCCAGTGTGTACTCTCTGGCATCTTGTTTTTAATCTTCTGCACCTCCCTTTTCTCAATTTTCTCTTGTATTTCTCCTCTCCTCCAACTCCAGAAGGAAAGTTTTTTCCTTTATATGTCTTTCTGCCACTGAACATACTGCCTTGTTTGTAACTTTTCAACTCATGACAGAGAAATAGCAAAAAAAAAAAAAAAAAAAAAAAAAAAAAAAAACACAAACTGTTGAAAACACACAAATATTCTCAGGTCCTGCAAATCAAACCTTAAAAAAACCCCCACAAGCTATTTCTGGTTAATCCTTTTGAACTCAGGATGTAGTTATGGTCGGGTTCAGGATCTGAGTTGTGTTTTCTGTTTGTTTTTAAAAAGCACCATTTGAACTGGTCTTTAAGCAAGCTACATCCAGATCTGTTTGTTTACACAAGCCATGTGGAGATAAGCACGTTTGTCTTTTATAATCAACATCGGAAGTTAAAATCTATTTCAAGTTCCTGAGTTGCATCGTGCTATTTTTTTCCCCCCCCATGTCTTGGTTCCACTGTAATTTAGACTCTTAAAATTCAGTTATTTTATTGGTTTTTTTCTTCTTTCTGATCACATGTAAGTGCATTTCATTAGGTAGCATTGTTATTCCTTAACTTATGAAACCAAGAGTGTATATGTGAGGGAAAGAAAACAACGACCCGTGGGACGTTATATACACAAAACTGTGTTTTGTTTACCAGCAGCAGGGATAGAATAATGGCAGGGAACAAGAATGACAGCAGCCAAGGCATTTTTCATACACTTAAAAAACAGTTAAGGCATTAAAAAGCACACAAGAGATGCACCCGTGAACTTCATTCACTGCAGCGTGTGGAGGTTCCTGTCTCTCTACAGCGTCCTGCAGAAGGGGCTGTGACATTTAGCAGTGCGTCCACGCGGATTTGATGAAGGGATCGTTGCTTAGGTTTGCACAGGGTGGACTTTCCATAGGAGATAACTGTGGGCGCTTTTTTAACTTACTTTAGTAATACCTGGTGTGGAGCGGTGATATTTCCTCATGAGATGGCACTGATTTTTGACTGCCACTAAATTTTGCCCTGTACTTGGGCTGAAAGGCAAGAAGTGATGCTTAAGTATAAACACACGTTGAGTTAGATCTGTAGTTATCTCCTTCTATTAAATTACTGCGAGAGGTCCGTGACATACATATTAACATCTCCAAAATGTATCTTTTCATTAAGTCACACTGTTAAAATAAATATCCATCAGCCAAGCTGTACTTCCTGTAGCAACTAGTGATATGCTACCAAGTGATTCCCTTGGGGCTCACAACCTTGCTTTTATCATAGTGGCTCTCGATACGTCTCCTGCTTCAGCAGTAAATGCCTTTGTTTTATCTCCATCAGCACTTGTTTCTGTGAATGCCTTGGCACAGGCTTAACATCTGGAGACTGGGATCCTGTCACCAGGTTCTGGTCCATTGCCATTATCTCTCACGTGTCGCGGGGCATCTGCATTTCCCGTAAGCGCTAAGCCTTTCTTGGTATGTGTGTCTAAAATAGTAACCATCTGATATCGCTCTCTGGTATCTTACCCCGTATACGCTTTAGGAAAGCGAGCATGATGAAAGCATTTGGGAGAATGTTATTCACCAGTTTGACAAATAAGATCCCATCTGTGATCTTCAAATGCTCGCAGGTGAGCAGTTTCAGAGAAGCTGTCAGGTGTTTGTCTCTTAAGAGAAACAAGATTTCCTTTTTAACTGCTAAAATGTTTTAAGTTCACGTGCTGGAAGTCTTGAGACCAAGGCTTTAGGTCTGCTGTTTGTTACGGTTTGAAGAATCCACAATAACTTACTGTTGTTTAGACAATTATTCTCTCGCCCGATGACCCCTCCCCACCTAGGAAGGGGAACTGGGGAAAAAACCAAGGAAACACGAGTATTGAAATATAAACATATTTAATAGAATAAGACTAAATAATTAACATTAATAATACTAGAGAACCAATATTGATCCTGATAGCAATATAAAATATACCAGCATTATACCCAGCCCAATTCTATCTTAGGAAGCCGTGCGCTCCCAGCAGGGACAGCCAGTGTGGGACACTGCGAGCGCTGCGGCTTCGGGGGGAAGGGAAGGGTTCAGGGTCTGGCACCGGGGCAAGGAGTTCTCAGGACTGCAGCCATTAAGGAAGAGAAAACTTCTCAGCAGACTTAGTAATTTTTATTGACTGTGATGTTCATGGTATCAAATAATCCTGTTGGACCCTGTCAAGTGCCTGGGTCTCACTCCTCCTCATCCCTGCACCTGGCAAGGCTTGAAAACACCAAGACCTTGAAACCCACATACCATCGCTGGCTATAAAGTAAATATTTTCACAAATTCAGACACTAGAGTCTTCTAAAAGTGCATTTTCCCCAAGCATTAGAAGAGACCTTACTGAAAGGTAAAATTACTGAAAGATAAATTAATCCCGTGTCACTCAAACCAGGACGCTGTTTTATTTGTCCATTCTGCAGGCTTCCAAGTTCATACCTACGTGTCTGATTTTCAGTACTCTTACATGCAGTGACGTTATGGCCCATGGGGAATTTCAGCAGGTCTTGCAGATGGCTTTGGTACCACCTTGGGAAGCTGATCCGTGCTGGTGGCTCTGCACACTCGTGCTTATCTCAGTGAGGCTCCAGGTTGGTGTTGGGTCCTGCTTATAATGGCTTCTGGCTTTGAAATGAAGGGTGCCTTTCTGGTTTTTGCTACACTGTGTAGTCTTTAATCTATTTTTTTATTTTTTTTACAACAAAGTGGAATGCATCACTGAAAATAAAAAATTAAAACCAAGGATTGCAAATCTGGTCATTATATTCCTGTTGTGTAGCACATTGAACACGGGGATTGTACAAAAGGAGAAGTCAAGTGAAATGACCATCAAAGGCTGGGGTGTCCTGGGTAGGTGCTTGGAGCCATCCCTTAATAGGATTTGGGGTTGCGAATCTGGATGCGATCTTTGTGTAAATACAAAGCTGTGAAGCTGATTGTGCTTTTTGATGAACGTGTGGACATGATGCAAATATCCCACTTGGCAAACCTTGCAAATCATGAGGGTTGTTTAGCCTGGGTGGTGTATGCCTCCTTACGTTTGATGTTGCACCAAGTAAGCCTTTCCCTACCAGAAGATAAGAGAGAACGTACTATTAGTTGTCTGATTTTCCAGCTTCATGATGAGAAGCCTGAGGTTTTGTCAGGGATAACAGGTTTTGGTCCAATGTGTGCGTGCACACGCAATAATGAAGATGTTGCGCGTCCTTGCGGAAAGACCGCTTTTAAAGATCTAAGTGCAGCTGAGCTGCCAGCGTTGCTGACAGACCGCTTTCAGCCAGCAGCGAGGAAAATACCAGTGCCCTTCTTTACAAATCAGTGCTTTCAGAAACTGAGCACAGATCACACAAAAGCCTGGCACAGAAGTCTCACTTCTAGGTAAACTTGGTCAAAGACGCGCTGGCTTCCATGGAAGTCTGAGTGCTGAGTGTGCAGCAGCGCGGGTCGCGTTGCAGGGTCACGTCCTGCCTGCCTTGTCTTCTTGCTTTACTTCTAAAATACACTGTTAGGTCATTTTGTTTCTGTTGCGAGAATATTTTAACTCTTCTGTATCTTTTTGAGGGGAAGAATATGCTTGTAAACGTTGTAAAATATAACGCGATGTTATTAGTCTGTTCCAGGAAAGCGAAAATATTCTTGCATAAACGTATTATCCTTTTGTGCTGATTTTTCTCGTTCCATGTTATACTGATAAGTTCTATATAAATAAAGTTTGGTTGATACGGAACAATTTTCATAGTAATTGTGAATCTTCATAAGTGAACGCATCAGATATCTGAAACTGAGCTTAATAATTTCCCTTCTTCCCTATAGCAAAATCTTATTTATCTAGAATCATCTATTTCGTCTATTAGAGCTCATGAGTAGGTGGCTTACAATGAAAAATGATGGTTAATATTATAAGAATGTTCAACCCGGTAAATGCATTTTGACAGGCTTTGATGGCTTGAAATTAGTCTTTGTATTCAGAATGGATTAGCAGATTTATTTAGTTGCCACAGCATGTTTTTGAGTTTTTGCTTTGTAAGTAAATATTTTGCTTATTTATACCAAAAGCAGTTGTGGCTAAGTACTTACAGGGGTATCTTCAAAAGCGCTTGGCAGCTTTTAAAGCTCCCGCTAAAGCTGCGATGAGATTCCCACTGGGAGACAAAGGCCAGTGTGAGCACATATGAAAAAACTTCTATCCTTAATTCTTTGCAGGGAAACAGAAGAGCTACAGTTCAGCATCAGGCATTAACATAAGCACAACCACCTGGAGGTTTACTCATGGATAAAACAATGGAAGTTATCTTTGTATCCTTTGTTCTTTATTTGTGCTGGAATAAAGGAGGAGTAGTGAAGCAAGCCGGCGTTAGGATTCAGTTCACGTAGGTTATCCCTATTTCCATGTTCCACTTTTAACTGATGCCCACGCGGTTTGCTGCGAGATGCTGTGCGGTGGCTCTGGCCTGATTTGGCGACTCGATTAATCCTGATATTGCACTAAAATTTCTCCCTTAAAGATTCTGAAGATGCAGAAAAGTGGCATCACGGGGCACAAAACAGGCAGAGCAGGAGAACTGTTGGATGTTTTATGGGCAGACTCTCCGTGGGGAACCCAGATGTGGGTTTGCAGGTGGCGTGGCGATGGACCAGCTCCCTCCATCCCCGGGAGAGCCATCGGTGCCTGGCTGGTGCTGGGACCCAGCTGGGAGGACCCATCCCTTCCCGCAGGGACTTGCAGGGCCTATTGAGTTACTTGGAAAGTAATTGCTCACCATGATGATAACTGACAGTTCAGTATGGCAGATCGGATTAACTTTATTGTTGATGGCAGTAAAGTTATCCGAAAGGGAGGAATCCTGTAATAGCTTCATTTCCAGGGCCAGTATTTGCAGGGTTCCCATTCCATGGTAGCATGTGTGTTGAGGTTTTTAGCAAAATACACAACCATCTTACTACTCGCTTATAGCGTGTTCGTTTAAAGAGTTACAGAAATACGAATTTCTACAGATTCCTTCACTAGGAAGTCATCTGCCGTTTCTGCTAACTTAATCTAAACTTATTCTGTGTACTCAGTTAAAAAAAAGAAATCGCAATTTCGTTGGTTTCAAGGCACAAAACCCCACTCTGTCATTTGTGCTGATCTACTGAGTTTATGGGTGGCTATCGCAGAATCACTGTGGTTCAAATTTGCCAGCAATCTGTAATTTTGCAGGAAACTGAGATTTTTTTTCCTTCTGTCTGTGATTAAAATACCATCTCTGCCTTATATTCATCCGCTAAACCAAATTTGTGCAGGTGTAATTTCTGCAGCAAATGATCCCAAACTTCTACATTGATGCATGTTATAATTTTCTCACTTGCATTCCCTTTGGTATTTATTTTTTTTTTTTTTATAAAAAAGTTTGGGGGCATGTCTATAAATCACTGACACTTTCCAGGGCTGGGTGAAGGGCTGAAATAATGCTGTGTAATTCAGTGGGCACGGAGCACTCGCCAGGCAGGTTACTAGAAGTAAATGGTAGCTCACCTTAACTTTTAAAACAGATAATTTGCTGGTTGGTTGGGGTCTTCTGCCAGCTGGTCACATTGTTTCTCTGGAAAATGTGTTTTGCAGCTATCAAAATGAATCATGTTATAACCTCAGAGCGGAATATTGTCTGTTTTTCTCAGCTGCTCTTTTAAACGGCGCTGATTTTTCTGAATGGCTACCGTGATTATCTGGATAACCTTTGAAGGCTATCGTTAGAGAATAAATTTTAATTGTAGACCTTACTATGGCAGCATCTCAGTGGCAGTATCAGTGTGAGATAGGGAGTGGTGATATCGCATGCTGTAGAACAAAGTTAACCCTTGGTGACTGCTGAGTTAGCAAAGTGGCAGTAGTGCCTCAGAGAAGTAGTTTCTCGGGCAGTGGTGTGAGACACCCACAGGCAAAGTTATCTCAGGTTTTGCTTGTTTGTGTTCTGTAATGTATGAAATGAAGCTTCGTAGAGAGGAGCCACTTCTGTCAGCAACAAGCTAAAAACTAGGGGGGGTTTGTTGCAAATCCTCTGCTCCCCACTGACAAACAGTTAAATCACTGGCGAAGTTTTCTGTCTGTTTTAACGTACTACTTTTTTCTTTTCTGCATTCAAAAGCCACCTGACTGACTTTGTTTCTGTTAAATACTGTGAATTTTTCTTTCTGCTCTTTAATGCTGTGTGTAGAATGTAAAAAAAAAAAAAAAAAAAATACTCTTACTATGATAATTCTTTTTGAACACGTTGATGAAAGTTTTGGCTGTTGTTGTTCCTGAGTTATCGGTTTTCCCATGGAGTTTTCATAGTTCATGAGGCACAGGACTAGAACCTGCACCGCAGAGACTCCTTGGGTTTTGCGTGTTTTTATAAGCTCTAGTTAAAGTGATTTTTGAAATTTGGACATGTAACACAGTTTTCTCATCAGCTCCACAGCTGCAATGTACCCTTATCTAGTGATTAACAGACGAATAATAAAGTAGACGTTAGTTTGTTCTATACTGAAAAAGTTGAGAGGGATTTCTCTGCTGGTTTTGTACGTATTTTTAAAGTAACTTACTTTTGATAGGAGCCTTCAAAAAACTTTGGAACTTTTATTAAAGTTTTGAAGATGTGATGCTGTTCCAGTAGTTTTGCATGTTACACTTCTTCCTTTACACAAATACCTAGTTTTTCCCCCAGAGCCTGAATTATATCTGTAACAACTGAGAGTTACTTTTGTGTTTTCCTGGACATATTTCATGCTGATCAGATGCATCAGGACAAACAGCCGTGTTGACGGAAGCGTTGCTGAGATCTGGTTTGCCCTTACCCTTTCTTCAGCAGGTACATGAGCAACAGCTGCGGTTTTTTTCCCCCCATGTTTCCTTAAATCTGCTTCTGTTGCTTCTGTTTCCAGATTTAGTCATTTCACACATTTTTATTTCTTCTTTTAAGATGCAATGGGAGGTTGCTTTGTCTTTGATCTTCATTTTTCTTTAGAAACCCTCCTTCAGCTTCTGATGGGGAAAAACTGTTTCCAGTTCTAACAAACTGCATTCACCTTACCAATTTTGACCTCATTCCTCCCAAATTGCGTCTGTGGGGGGCATGTGCTGGGAATTGTAAGATGGTTGTTACCTTGCGCTATTAGTGTGGTGACAGGAGCCAGCGATGTCTGGGGATGTGGATGGACCGTTCCCTGCGTCGCACGCACCGAAGAGTCGTGATGAAGGTTATAAACAGAATCATGGAACCACTTAGGTTGGAAAAGACTTTTCAGATGACGGGGTGCTGTTATGATTTGAAAAACCCACAGCAATTTAATATTGCTTAGGCAATTATTCTGTCACCTGATGATCCCTCCCCACCTGGGAAGGGGAATCGGGGAGAAAAACAAGGAATCATGAGGGCTAAAGTATAAACAGATTTAATAGGATAAGGCTAAATCCATTAACATTGATACTAAAGAAACAATGTTGATCCCGATACCAATGTAAAATAGACAAGGATTATACTCGGCCCATTCTCTCCACAGCAGGTTGTGCTTTCCTGGCAGGGGACAGCAAATGTGGGGCACTCGAGCTCTGTGGCTTTGGGAGGAAGAGAAAGGCTCAGGGCTCCGGCACCGGGGCAAGGAGTTCTCTGGATCACAGCCATCATAGAAGAGAGAGAACTCTTCAGCAAACTTTCTGATTTATAGTGAATGTGACATTCATGGTATTAAATAATCCTGTTGGCAGCTTGGGTCAAGTGCCCAGGTCCCGCTCCTTCTTATCCCTGCACCTGGTGAGCTCGGAAACACCCAGACCTTGAATCCCCTGTAGCATAGCTGGCTATAAAGTAAATATTTTCACAAATTCAGACACTAGAGTATTCTAAATGTGCATTTTTCCCAAGCATTAGAAGAGAAATAAGTCCTGTGTCGCTCAAACCAGGACAGGTGCCTAAAGGGAGCAGCTCCAGATGGGAGCTGGGAATAACCAGGGTGAGCTGGAGAAGCTAAACGGTGCCTGGTGAACACCAGCGTAACCCTGAGGTCTGGCCATGAAACCAACCCAAGGACCTCCCGGCTGTATGGGAAGTGCTGGTAGTAGACGTGGCTTGAAGCAGCAAGTGCTGGTGGTGGAAGAGCTGGGGGAAGCCCTGGAGGCTTCCAGCGCGGTTGGGTGACGGGGCTCGCTGCCCGCCGGCGGCTGTGTGTCCCTGCCACCTAGCGGCCTGTGCTCGGCCGGCTGCCGAGCAAATAATCGTTCATTCATTCTATAAACTCCGTGGATGACTTTTCTTTTTAAAAGGATGGAAGGCTGAGAGTACGTTAAAACGCTTCAAGGAGGTTCGGGGTTGTATTAAATGCGATTAACTGGTGGTCCCTCGCTGATAGCCCTTCGCATTGGAACTGCAGAGCTTCTTCTGATGCCTCGCGCAAGGAGGGCCATTAAAAGGAGCACTGTTATTCTTGGCTTAAAACTCCTAATTCAAATCAAAACATTTTTACAAAATTCCCAGTGAGTCTTAATTTATTCAAAAGTGTAAAAGCACATGAAATGATTCATGATATTTGGAATTGGAGTTTATTGTGCGACTTTGACATGTGAATATTTCAACTTCACACTCACGTGATTCACTTTCCCCATCCATCTCTCTTCTACCCCCTTGATAAAATAAATATTTTTATTAATCTCTACTTTGTTTCCGAGGTCACTTCCTGGGACAACAGCGGCTGAATGTGCGTTAAATTTGAAGAAGATTTATACAGTACAAACGGTACAGGTAAGGTGTAAAGCTTCACTGTGGGAGTTACCACATGTTATTAATGTAACTTCACACCTTAAGTTTCGTTTCTCCTCATACGATGCGTCACACCTGTGGCTTTGCTTACCTGTGGTATGAGACATAAGCGTTATTGTGGGTTGTGTGGGGTATTACTTAGTCAATGTTTGAATTTCATTTGGCTTTCCAGACCAGGAAAGGAGGAAGCATATTGAATTGAACAGGCAAGAACACTCTTCTTAAACTTCCCTGAGTTTCCACTTTTGTCTCCATTGGGTGTTATACTTGATGTATTTAAAATATTTTTCCTGCCTTTTCTCAATTTTTTTAATACAGAAAATCGTTACACAAACACTAAAAGTTACAGCTTGTGGTTTTTTGATTTTTCTCTCCTTGAGCATGAATTTTAAAAAAGAATTTCTAGCAAATTGATTTGAATTAAAGTACTGCAATGTTTGCAGCAATGAGAAATTCTGCACGTCTGCGTCATCTGCCAGTGCCGAGTAGCGGGCATCTCTTGCAAGTAAAATTGCATTTCTGTTTTAATACCAGTTAGCATGAAGTGTAGCAAATTGGTATTTGTCTCACCTTAATGCTAGGCTGACTCTAGTTCACTAAAGCTCTGAAATTCTAAGGCAATGCCAAAACCTTCTCTTTGAAGCAGCCCAGCCATAGTGATCTACTGAAGTTTTAAATAACACTTTCTCATTAACGTCTGCACAACTTGTTACGTCGCATGATGGAATTGGCCTAAGAAATGAATTGGCTTTTCTGGAGCCAAAATTGGAGTTTTCTGGAGATGAGTTTATCAGTAGAAATTCTTTGGCATAAAGCATGGAAATGTCCTTCAGACCCTTGGGAGAGGTTCCCTCTCACCTCTCCGTGTCACCAGAATGTCCCCATTGGTCATGCAGTGAAGTTTTCTTATATTTCTATTTTTTTAATATATATTTTTAATAGTCTTCCATCTCTTCCTGTGACTGGGTAATGGCTGGTAAGTAGAATTGCCAAGGGCCACAAAATTATATCACATAATTGTGCAATCTTTGTTTCTAAAGTTGTGCTAATGATTAAGTATTAGATAATACTTAATGAGTTGTACTAATGCGCAATATTGCATTACTGCATGTTGATGCAACGCACGTCTTTAAAGATCCTTTCTTATTCCCAGCTGTTGGATGAAGAAGAAAGGGGATTGGGATCTTTTCAGTCATCCCTCTGTGTTGCTCACCACTGCTTTTGGGTGCCTTTTATCCGCCCCAAACATGTAGGACAGCTTCTGCTTTTAGCAGCAGAAAGGCTGGGAAGTAATCTGATGGTTCCTGGTAACTTGGGTCCTCTAATTCCTCCCCCATTCCTGTATTAATGTGTGCATCTCAAATTCTTTGCGTCTGTTTGCAGCTTTTCACTGTGATCTAGACAAAGTAGCTGGATTGCTAGTTAGGCATTCAGTTCAACAGAATTATTGTTTGTGGTGGTTTTGTAACTCAAGATAATCATAATCAAGTTTTAGACTATTCTTAAGTGAAGCAAGGTGGATACTTGATTTAAAGTATATATTTTTAATATGCTAAGACAGTTTTATGTATTGGGTTGTTCTGACGTACCTAGTGTAACTCTCATTTTGATTATTTTTTTCTCTCTATTCCTATGACAGTTGAAGTGCTTCCCTTCTTTCTCCAACTTCTGCAGAAATGACATCTAAAAAAAAAGAAATAGAAGTGAAATTGCAACAAGTTCTTTTCAGAGCATTTTATTGTCACGTAGAAGGTGCCAGTTCTCTGGGAGCAGGATATGGAATTGTTTTGGAGAAAATGAACAAGGAAGTAAAACTACGTTAAACTTACTCTCTTCTGTTAATGCAACTAGTATTTTTTTTTTCTTTTTAAGGACTTCTGGAGTGTCTACAACAACATTCCTCCAGTGACAAATTTGCCTCTGAGATGTAGTTACCATTTAATGCGGGGAGAAAGGCGGCCACTTTGGTACGTGTGTTGTCATTTCTGGGAATGGGGAGTGACAAACCCGAGGGGGTGACAGGAGCAGGCGTGGGACAGGAATGTCTCGTTTCTGTTGCCTGCAAACTCCTGAACTCGAGAGACCCACAGAAGAAGTATCCTAAGGATCTTGTTAAGCTTAAAAGTACTACAGAGTCTTTATTAAAAACACAGTAATTTAATTGTCCACCTCTGAACGTAAACAGAAGAAGGAAATTAAATTATGAAATAGAAGTTAAGAAATTAAAATATGTTTCTGAATTTCAGTTCAAGAATATACAGAATGGGCTACTTGCATTTAAATTACTTTTTATCTTGCAAATTTTTCTTTCTTTCCACTGAAGCTAATGTAATAACAATGCAAACGACTGATGGTCCTTAGCTGTTCATCACCTGTGCAAAATTGTGCTTCATATGCATATAAATGCACATATACCTTGGATTAAAACTAGCTTAAGGCATTATGAAATGATTCATTGCACTGAATTCCTGATTGATTGTCAGACAGTAATGGAATAAAGTATAAATCGTTGAGGTTTTCCTTTCAGAAATTGAGTTTTGCGTGCCTTCGTCCTGGTGCAGCTCTGACACAAAGTGCCGAAGCACTTTCTGAAGAGTTTTGAGCTTTTTGGCATCGTTTCCATAGATCGCAATTGGATTAGAGGTCTTTAATTTGATCATAGTGCAGCTGACTGGGTGGTGACTTACTACAGGAGATTTCCGTCCTACTCTACTGAACAAGTAAATAATTTTCTCAAGTGAAATGCATCTACGTTACTTTTCTAAAAATACTGTGAGTGGTCAGGGTAGCTAAACTGGGTTTGAAAAAATGTTGGTGTCAGTATAAATCAACTGGGCCATTGTGGGCAGGTCTTGATATCTTTGTAAGGATGAGTTGAGAACATTTCGGGGTTTGTTTTAGTTTGTTCTGTTTTCAGCTTTGATTCGGTAAGGGACTATTAGAGGTGTGAAATGCAAAGACCTCTTCTAAAAAAACCAATACCTCTATTTTAAGACTGTCAAAGTAATTTTGTATTTTAGGAAAGGGATTGCAAGAGATTGATCTCATCAGTAACCCACTAATTTTTCAGTAATTACTGCTAAGAAGCTTTTCTCAGATTACAGTTACAGTATACTGGTGAATTGCAGCATTGTTTTTTAGGAAGAAAAACAAATTCTGAAGTAAGAATTGAGGACTACAGATTTTTTGAAGATGTTCTCCCAGAGTTTTCCCAGTGCTTGTCTGGATTGGTGGGAGACCCAGTTTCATACTGGTCTTAGATATTCCAAAGATGAATTTTAGGTTATTCTTTAAACTTAGCTATTACAGAGTTTTTAACAGGAAACTAGAACCCTAATTTAAAAATCTTATAAAAAGAATTGTGACAGAATAAACTTGCAGCTCACAGGTTTGTACGCTGTGCCTTTGTCATTATGAGGCAGTTTAATGGTTGTGTCTGTGCCCTGACCCGGGGCAGCTTCAGCCTTTCTCTTAATAAGGGCAATTAATTTCTCGCTGTCACAAAACTGAAATGAAGTGCTCTCATGTTCTTTTATTAAACTGGATAAACTTGAGAGTAATAAGCTGCTTCTGTGAAAATATGCCAGAGTTTTTTCCAAAATATAAAAGGTTACCATAGTAAAAACATAAAATTGCTTTGTGGCTTGTTCCCATATAATATGCAGCCACTTCTAAGATGGTCTGTAGTCAGGAAAAATGTCAGTATTTTCCAACATGCAGAACTTAGGAAAGGGATTAGGTGTTGAGAGATAGGCTTCATACGAACAATGAAAGAATTATCTCTGATGTCGGAAGTCATGGCTTGAGTCATGCTACCTGGAGTTAGTAATTGCATTTCAAATGACATTTTTATGGGAAAATTAAACCCCAAACATAAGTTTATCTAGATGTGGATGTGAGTGTTTATCTTACTGATCTATTTTCCATAACCAGGGAAGAGGAAAGCAATGCCAAAGGAGGTACTTGGAAAATGAAGGTCCCTAAAGAAAGTACGGTATGTAATTATTGACTTTTTACTTAGACATTGTTTAGTAAGGGGCGGTTCTTGAAACTCCATCTGATTAAGCTGTTGTAAAGCTTTTTAGTTCTGACATCACCCAACACAACAACCAAACAGTATTTTACCATCTATAACCTTTTATTTTAAGACAATGAGCAAAAGTTTCTTTTCACGTAGTTCCATATCTCTTGCTTGTGATAACACTTATCAATGTATTAACAAGCAAATGAAAGCTGCAGTGTTATACTCCATTTCCATTTCGAAACACAGTATTTTATAATCGCCTTTGTTCTCAAGGCTGTTTGCTTACAGGCATGCAAAAAAAATGAAAATCTTCCTGATAATATTACATGCTAAATTATAGCCAGAGCCACAATAATGCTCTTCAAAAGTCAACACACACAATCCAGCACAACTTCGAGTTTCACTGAAGGGCCAAATGCTCCTAAAGTCTCTGTCAGACTCAGCAGGACTATTTCTGCTTGGCATTGCGTGTTTGTACCTGTGCGTGGCTGTGAGTAGCGCTGTGACATTCTCTCCCCAAACATGGACCAAGACGTTGTTTCCACCAATAGCTAATCCCGTCTCATGGCTTGTCCTGGAAAGGGGAAGATCTTGCTTGTACTCTCCTGATCCCTCTTGCCCTGGCGCTCATCGGATTGTTTTGTGAGCCAGTTTAATGCATGCCAATGTCAGAAAAAGTCTCCCATTTATTTTATTTTTAATTTGACTTTACAGCCAGGAGAGTGTTTTGATGGGTGTAGGGCATAAAGGAGAAAAGACAAGTAGGATCATCCCCTTTGGCAACAGTGAGTTGTCACATCCCCTCGTATGCATCTTGTGAAACTGTAGTGCTGCTTGGGGTCTTTTTTTTTTGTGGTTTTTTTTTTTTTTAATTTTAAAATGTGAAAGATAAAATCCATTCAGGCATGTCATAGTTCTAGCCCTGCTGAAACTACTGGGTTTCTCTTTGCGCCCCTACTGAAATGCACGTGAGTCGCGTGCACCTCCTGAGAACTCTCATGGTGAGGAGATTCGACCTCTTCAAGGGTGGTTTTTATGTGTGTGAGTTTGTTCTGGGTCGGGCCTCTAAACGTGAAAAGCGAAGTGTCAGAAAAATGTGAGAGCTTTGCAGCAGGCATTAAATGCTGAAAAGTGGTACTTGAAATTTCAGCCAAAAGTTAATTGATTTTGGCCTATGGGCTTTTTCCCCATATGTGAATTGCAGCTTTCCTCCCTGCAGTCCCAAGAGATCGCAAAAGACTGAAATTTTCTGTTTCCTCTTATAATCCAAGGTGTGAAGATTGTCAGAAGTGACACGTGGTTTGGGGAGCCTGCGTTACTGGGTGGTGAATTTAGGGGCCTGAGAAGCCTTGTTTTTCAGAGGCTGACTGATAGCCCCTTTTTGAAATGAAGGTACTTCTTGATCTCTCAAACTATGTACCACACATCCTGGGTCACTTCTGAAAGGTTTAATTGAAGGTGAACTTCAGTAAGCTTTTAGTGCCTCCGTAAATAGCATAAATAATGTCTTTATGCCCGTTTCTCACTTTTTGGCTTCATTCTTCGTTGCGTGTGCACATAGCGTCTCCTTGGCTAAGATGAACATCTTGTACAGACCTAACTCAAAAAGACGATATGCTATAGCAGCTCTTGGAGATGGTGTGGAGGGAAGAAAATGCAGGTTTTTCTAAAGATACTGGTCTCTGAAGTGGTATGAAAAACTGACTGACAGAATACTGACACTTAAAATGTTGTTGCATGCGTACAGTGACCCTTTCTGTCTGCTGATTTTTTTTTTTTTTTTAATATAAAAACTAAGATTTTTTAGATCCTCATAAGCCTGATCCTGCATCTGCTTGCTACTGGATGAAGTGCTTCCTACCCTTGAGACCATTAGGACAACTCACAGTAGTGAGCGCTGTGCCTGGTAAAGAGAGTGTGCGTGGTCAGTCCCACCATCAGTCTCTGAGCTGGTCCACTGGCAGGCGAAAGGCCACCACATCAGAGGCTGTCACGCTGACGTCCTCAGCCTGCTTCGGGAGCATCAGATGGTCCTTCCCATAACACAGCTTTATATGATGCATTGGATAGATGATGATGAGTCACAGAAATCCTTTGTATTCTTCTAGAAGATGGCTTAGGAGTGCTCAGAAACTACCATTAAAGTAGTTTATTAGTTTGTCATCTTCGCAGCTGCTTGTTTTTTGTTTTAATCTGGTGCGTTTGATATGTTGGGTTTTTTAATAGTGCTAAAACTCAAGATAACTTCATATAGCAGAGAAGGGACTCCTTAGAAGTATCACAGAATAGTTTGGGTTGAAGGGACCTTTAAAGGCCATCTAATCCAACCCCCTGCCATGAGCAGGGACATCTTCAACTAGATCAGGTGGCTCAGAGCCCCGTCCAACCTGACCTGGAATGTTTCTAGGGATGGGGCATCGACCACCTCTCTGGGCAACCTGGGCCAGTGCCTTGTCAACCTCAGCGTAAAAATTTCTTATATCTAGTCTAAATCTACCCTCATCCTATCACTACAGTCCCTGGTAAAGATGATGTTTAAATATAAATCAATTTAATTTACTGGTAGGGTTTTCAGGCACTTTTCTTAAAGTGGTTAGTAATTCTTTTCTGTAGAAACCATAGAATCACAGAATGGTTAGGGTTGGAAGGGACCTTAAAGATCACCTAGTTCCAACCCCCTGCCATGGGCAGGGATACCTCCCACTAGACCAGGTTGCTCAGAGCCCCGTCCAGCCTGGCCTTAAAAACTTCCAGGGATGGGGCTTCCACCACCTCTCTGGGCAACCTGTTCCAGTGTCTCACCACCCTCATGGTGAAGAACTTCTTCCTGACATCCAGTCTGAATCGTCCCATCTCTAGTTTTCATCCATTCCCTCTAGTCCTACGATTCCCTGACATCCTAAAAAGTCCCTCACCAGCTTTCTTGTAGGCCCCCTTAAGATACTGGTAGGCCACTATAAGGTGTCCTCAGAGCCTTCTTTTCTCCAGAGTGAACAACCCCAACTCTCTCAGTCTGTCCTCATAGGAGAGGTGCTCCAGCCCTCTGATCATCCTCGTGGCCCTTCTCTGGACGTGCTGGAATGTGTCCATATCTCTCTTGTAGTAGGGGCTCCAGAACTGGATGCAGTACTCCAGGTGGGGTCTCACAAGCCTTACGGTCTTTTATCATGGGAAATACTTGGGAGAAATCTGCTTTCATGCTTTACATTAACTAGTGCATTTGAGATGAGTCATGGACACAGATAAAGTGAAAGTAAAGTCATTGTTAAATATTTAAAATGTTTATTAGAACAATTCTGTGTAGCAGTATGTATTTGCAGGGTCTAAATCGTTGCTCCAACTGTATTGAAATTAATTGTATAACACAGCAGGTACTTACAATAAACGTTCTTTTTTTGTCTAGACAACCTCAGAAAGAGAATGCACTCAAAACTGAGCTAGGAAACCTAACTTTTAAATTGAAAAATAATAATGCTAATGTAACTTTTTTTTTTAATTTTCCCCCTCCTTAGGCTGCAGTTTGGAAAGAGCTGCTGTTAGCAACTATCGGAGAGCAGTTTACAGGCTGTTGTGCAGCAGGTAACTTTTCAGAATTATTGAGGCTTGCATGACAAACTCTGACTTTGAATGCAGAACATGGAAGTACCGCTAAAAATGGGGTACAGGGCTGAAATTATATTCAGACCCATTGTCATTAAGAGGAGGAGAAGGTATTCTTGACCGTCTTAGCGCAAGACTCAAGCTCAGCAGCTTGCATCCCTGGGAAGCCAGCAGGTTTTCTAGTTATTGAATATATATAGATATATAAAAAAAAATATATTAATATATATAATCTATAAAATATATTTTTTATATATGTACCTGTTAGCCAGCATTTAAATCATTAATATTAATTCTGCAACGCCAGGATTCTGGAACCCCAAATTACACTATATTTTGTATCATCACTGTTGGAAGCAGCTACGCTGGATGGATGCCCCTATTAGCCCTCAAGGTCTCTTTTGGTTCTCTTAAAAGGGTTAGGAGTTGTCAGGGGCAGGAGACCTGAAGCAGAGGGAAGGTGCGTAGTTTGCCTCTGGTGATATTAAAAGCCTGTAGCAGGGTCATAACACAAACCTGGCTCTCCTCAGTCCCAGGTTAGCTCTCTACACAGAAGCAGGATTTTCATTATTGCTTAAAAATACTGCATAGGTCAAGGTAATCTTTAATGTAATTGAATTTACGTAAATATTCTTAAAATACTTTGCTGGTTTACTGGAAAACAGGCGTTAATCACCCAGAAGCTCACATGTGATTTTGGTCAGAGGTAATAATTTAACGATGTCGTTTTGTGAACAAATATCTTCTCCAGGCTTGCAAGCTTGCAGGTTTCATTTGGAAATGGACTCAGGGAAGGGACTGTGAACGCTGGCTGGCTTTAGATAGATCATCACATGCTGCTGCTTAGTCACAAAAAGCCAGTACGAGTCTGTGGCCATTTAATCCGTGAAGGTTCGGTTGTAGAACTGTTTCTTGCCTCTGGGTGAAGTGAATAATGAGCCTGCTGATCCGCTGGCCTAGAGGGAAGGACTTCTGGGGACTGGTTACTAATCTTAACTTTTCAGTTTAACCTGACATTTCTTCATCACTTCTTTTGACCATATTTATTTCTTTCCTAAGCGTGGACATGTGATTAAACTGGCTGTCGCAGTGATGGTATATATCCCCTTAGGAGTGTTCCTTCACTGCTTTGTCATTTCAGAGAAAAGAATTGAGTTTCTTGGGTTGGCAGAGCAGTTCTGCAAAATTCTTTCTAACAGTTTCTCTTACAGCTAGCTAATACAGAAGAGCAGGCGTATCGCAGTAGGCTGCTGATGGTATGTTCACCTTGGTGGCTTTGTTTTTTCCACAGGATTTTTATTGAATGAGTTTCTCAATTAGTGCATTTCTCTCATGGCCTTCCCACCTTTCAGAATTGGAAGATACAGAATACGGGCCTCAAATCCTTGATCTATGAGAGACACTTCTAATAGCTGCTTTTCAAAATCCTTGATATGCATAATTGAGTTGGTGTCATGAAGGGGGTGTTCCTGCCCTTTACACCGATGGGGTGGTCTCAGGTCAATTTAAGCAAGTACACAACATTCTGCTGTCTGCAGAGGTAGTTTTTTCCCTTGGCCATGTGCTGTTGACGCCACCTTTGCATTCTTGTCTCTGACCCTTTCCTTAGGATGGACTGGGGAGGTCACTGCGGGAGGCAGCCACCGCTCCCAGCCACAGTGTGGCCTTGGGCTGAGCTCTCCATCCTGAGATTTTCACTCCAAAAAGGGCTTCTTCAGCAAAGCGGTGGAGTTACCAGCACTGGCAGCAGCAGCAGCAGCCTGACGGGGGCTTTCTTCTTCTTCTTCTTCTTTTTTTTTCCTTTGTCTTTTTTTTTTTTCTTTTTTCCTGTTCCTTCGCAAAATGACAAAGAGAGCAAAGTCTGGAAAAGCTGGTGTCTGACCTCCTGCAGATACCGTTCCTGGGGTTTTAGTTGTTTCACCCATCCATTTTTGCTTATAGACATTGCTGTAAGTAAATTCCCTTCAGTAGTTCATATTACTAACCTGACCGAAGGGAGTCTTGTGATTCTCTTTTAATCAAGGATCAGAGTGCTAATAGCAAAGATGAATAATCTTGGGGCACTTTATTAAAACCACTATGAGGTAATGTTTCCAATAGCTTCTATAAATACAGTGTTTGTTTCTTTCTGGTAACTATTTTGTCTGGTTTGAACATTGGTATTCTCCTCACTGGAGATCGCTCTCTTTCATTTCTTCAGTTTGTTCAGCTTTTGGGCACTGTTTCATAATACATAAGTATCAAATTAGACATGTCTCACTTTTAAAGTATTCCTTAATGATCCTTCCTCTTCTGCGCAGATGATGAAGTAATAGGGGTTAGCGTCAGCGTTCGTGACCGTGAAGATGTTATGCAAGTCTGGAACGTGAATGCCTCTTCGGCAAGTGAAGCAAAAGTTTTAGAAAAGATACATAAACTTCTGCCACACACACCTTTTAAAGTGGCGTTTTATAAATGTAAGTATTTTGTACTGTTGATTTCCAGCTGCATTAGGGAAACGAGATGCTGGTAGGGTATTTCTATGGGAATATCCTGCCCGATTCATCATTTTCCACTTGGAAATGTAACATCTCTCGTTGCATTCAAATTGTTACTTCGAAGATATGCATGTTTTTTCCCTTCAACATAAAAGTTAGCTACCGTTCAAAATAGAAGATATTTTTAGTTGAATTGTCGAATATATTTGGTCTCATGTTTAAGACGCCTGATTTGTAAAATGAGCGAGACAAATCTCTTGATAGCTCTCAAGACTCCATGCTGTTCGAATCAAGTATTCATTTAGAGGAACCATTTACAATCAGGATTTTAAGGGATCTCTTATTTTAGGCTCCATATAAATGTATTACCAGAATAGTGTATTCCCAAGGATTACTTGTTGGCACATTGTGTCTTCCTTGACTGCTCATACATGGTC
Organism: Rissa tridactyla; assembly: GCF_028500815.1. NCBI lineage: Eukaryota > Metazoa > Chordata > Aves > Charadriiformes > Laridae > Rissa > Rissa tridactyla. The sequence goes on along the minus strand of NC_071475.1, from coordinate 11,709,184 downwards.
TTCTCTTTTCAGCTCCTCAACAAAGTTTACACATTCTTTTATTCTTGTTTTTCCTTCTCTCTTCCTTAGCACACAGAGAGCATCATGCTTTTGAAGGCTGACGGGGAAAACATTAAGTGCCAAGCTCATTTGTTGTCATTTGGTGTGTTGAGGTGGTCTGGGCAAGGAGAAAGATGGTGGAAGGCCCTGCAGAAGCTCTACACACAGTGGCCCTTTTGAGTTTCTGACATTTCAAACTGGGAAAATGAGGAAAAACAGTTGCTTTGACTGCTCAACGCCCAACTAATTTCTGCTTGTTTAGTTGGGCTTTTATAAATTTTTCACTGGTTCTTTAAAAAGATATTCTGGCCACTTTTTTTTTTTCAATCAGATCATATTTGTTCTTATTTCATTAAGATAGCAGGCTTTAATTTCTTCTGTACTGTACTTGATTAAATGCAAACGTGCACAAAGATGGTGTGCTGCGTTTCCTGGATGTGCTGTACGTAGAGGAATACTGGCTTGCTGAAATGTGTTTTCAGTTTTCAATTTTGAAACATTCCTATCGTGTTAAGATTTACTCGCTGGTTGTGTCCCAAGAGAGAAAGAAATTGCGCTGCATTTATTCTAATATTCAGTGTACTCTGGGCTTGCGCTGACAACAGCACACATACTGTACGAGTAAATAGTAAAGTGTTCGCTAAATGAGCAGCTAAAGAGAACACATTCATATTGGGACTGAACCTGTGTGGGATGATGTTAACGAGTGTTATAATTGCAGTGATTTCAAAAGAGCCCCTGTTGGAACTAGAGTGAGAGATCTTTCAGCAGGAAACCCTGCAAACTCCACACCTCTCTTATTTAAGAGGGGATGGGGCTTTCTTAAAATGTTTTATATTGCATAATTTCTTAGGTTATTTTTGTGTCCATTCATGATGAAGTGTCATGAATCCTTTCTAATGCGTCAGACTAACTGGATCCATCCCTCACGCTTCTATGAGAGCTTTAGTCCCGTGCCGGCACCCCCAAAGGTCAGCATCAGAACTGCCGTTGACGTCGGTGCAAAGGAAGAGATCCCATCGTGCGTAGCTTCAAGCCATCATGACTTCCTAAGTGACATTTTAAAAAAAAAAAAAAAAAAAAAATACAGAAAAGACATGGATTTTGTGTTGCAGCATGAATATGAATACAAAATGTGTTAATCTTTTAATTTTGTCCATATTAATTGTTTGAGGTGTTAGTTTGGTTTATTATACTACCAAAGATGGCTGTAGTTCCTTTGACAAGAAGCAGCTGCGAGGTGGAGATGAACGTACACTCCACCGAGCGTTACTTCATTGTTAAGAGGTTTTAGTTTGGGAACTTTTCAAGTTGCACTGATTTCCCCATCTTTAGTATTTTAAGAGGCAGCCATTAAAATAAAATAAATTTAAAAATAAGAATTGCACATTTGTGACCTTTTTTTACAACTTTATCTGTATTTATGAATTAAAACCATGCAGTTGATGAGTATTATTAATTAAACAGGTTTTCTAAAATCCAAATGTCTTGCTTCTGTGATTGCTTTCTGAGATTAAATGTTACCAGACTTGCTTTTTTAAAGCCCTGTATTTTTCAGTAAAACTTATTTTCTCAAGAGCTAACTATGTTTTATTCATAGATTAAAAATATTTTTTAATTTTTTTTGTTCAATCATAAAAGAAGCCTGAAGCTTATTAGTAGTATCTCTTGTACATATTTAGTTAATATTTGAGGTATTTTTGAGTTGCAGTTAAATTGAGGTTTCAAAGTAAAAAGCAGAGACTATAACCAGTGTAATTATATGACGTTTCTCAATTCACACTGTATTGGTGTATGAAATATCCCAGCTAGTCTTATTTAGATTAATTTTTACCAGTGTGACTTTCCAAGATGCATCTAATGCTTCAAGGATTTCTTTTTATGGTGCTACTCACTTTGAGTTACCTCCAAATTGTCTGAGATCTGTTTGAAAAAAATTAAAATATTGTATTTGACTACAAACAGGGTTGAATCACAGAATGGCGGGGGTTGGAAGGGACCTTTGGAGATCATCTGGTCCAACCCCTGCCAAAGAGGGGTCACCTAGAGCAGGTTGGACAGGAGCGTGTCCAGCTGGGTTTTGAATGTCTCCAGAGAAGAAGGCTCCCCAACCTCTTGGGGCCGCCTGTTCCAGTGCTCTGCCACCCTCAAAGCAAAGAAGCTCTTCCCTATGTTCATGTTTCCCTTCTGTTGAAACTAGGAATGGTTTCTCTTGTAGGTACATCATCACCCATTGAGTCCCATGTGGAGATACCCAACCTGCTTGAGAAGTGAGGGAATGTAGGAAGGTGCTTTCCCTGCAAGGTGAAATGAACTTGTCGCTTGTCCCTCACTTTTATCTGCAACAAGTGGGGTTCCTCTTTTTCCAGGGAAGGGGTAGAGGAGACCTCAGGACAGCAGCTACCCATGAAGTGCCAGCTGATAGCTGTGGGTGTGATGGGTACGGACAGCCTCCAGGCCTGCGTGATGGAGTCAAAAAGTGACTTTGGAGAAGCAAAGAGTAGAAACCTTGGAGAAAAACATTTTCAACAGCTTGAAGAGCAAGATTTCTCACTTGAAATAGTTTCCCATCTTTGGAGGAAATGTGACTGGAATACTAATGGGGAATTAATCACATACCTCATCCTTTGCTTACTTTTGCTTTTGGCAACAAGCCAGAGCTTCTCACCTCTCCTCCAGGTTCTTTTTGAGCACAGACATTGACTTCAGCTGAGTTGGATCTGCTGGCAGAAGTGGCCATGGCCAATTTGGTGATGACACTGGAACTTGCTAATGTAAGATACTACTTTTTTCATACTATTGACGAAAATTGTTTTTATGCTCGAACATCGGATAGTGACTGAGAGAGACCTCATCCTAGCCCTAGGATAGGGTAGCTGCACACTGACCACCACAGTCCACGTTCTGACCTGTTGTCAGTTTTTCATTGTTCTAAATCCCTAGCCTATAGAATTAGGGTGTTTTTCTGTATGGCTTAATCCTGATGATAATTGTTATTAGTACTTAGAATCTGGGTTGATGGATATCTTCTGATTAAAATTCAGTATATCATATGCCACAATCCAAAATTGGGCTTTAATCAAAATCAAAATGCGTAATGCAAGTTTACAGGAACATGACAAATTGCATATTAGAATTTTGCAACAATTCATGTAAAGACTTTGTAGAATTTTTGAACTGTCTTTTCATCCCTACTGATCTCCATAGCACAGATGTATTTATACCAAAGGATGTTGAATAGTTAATTTTTTTAGTCTTTTAAATATTTATTATTTTCACCTGGAGATGTGCTTTATTGAACTTGATTAAATGAACCCCCCACTACTTCAAAATCATCTAAATTGTTTAAATGGATATCAAAGAATTCCTATCAACATGAATTTCTGCTGGCATTTCAACATAAAATTAAAACATTTAACTTCCATGGTGACAGACAACAAAGAAAACCCAGATTGCTGCATTAGCTGAATTAAAGACATCTGCGTCCCTCTTGGGGTGGTAACAAGCCCTGGCTGATACTTGCCCATGCTGGGGCAGTGCTTGTGGCCTTTATCTGGTGTCTGCTGGTGTGGAAGTTCACGCTGAAGCCTTACATATAGCTGGAGAACTTGTCTCTTTTTCCCAGGCTGTTTTTATGAATTTTGTAGGAATTTCCTATCTTTGATACGCCCGTCTTGACAGCCAGGCTGCTGGGTGTGGAGTTACTGTTGTGTGAGGATTGTCTTCCGTCCTGGGAAGCCAGGTGAGATGCAACGTAGGGGAGAGATCTCTGGCTTTAGAAATGTCTGTAGCACCTTCTAAAAGGTGCTCACAGCATCTTCCTGGGAAAAGCTTTGATGCTGCATGGTGTTAAGTGGAGGATGGTGGTGAGCTGGCTGAAGAGGTGCTGGCCTCTTACACAGACACAAGCATGGACTTTGCTTGTGGGAGGAAGGGAAGGATGGATGCAGCAGGAGCACCACCCCAGGAGAAGAAGAGATGCTGGCTAGGTGGTGGCTGAAGCCGCTGGGGCAAATGGAGCCAGGAGGGACAGCTGAGAAATAGTAAGAGGAATTAATAGCTCTTTACTTGGAGTATTACACTTCTTGTGCTGGTTGACACCTTCCTGGGGCTGAAGACAGCCGCTGGCAGCAGGCGGGGGCCGAGCTCTGATCATTCTCCCTGACTTAAGGGCATCTCTAACAGCTCTCTGTGGCTCCCCAGGCTGCAACACAACTGCTGCTGGAGGGATTAGTTGGGAATTTCACTTAACAGGGATGAAGGGCTGTCTTCTGGGGCTGGCTAATTAACGGGATTCTACTCTGATAATTAAATAGCAGTTTGTTGAACACAACTTAATTGATGAAATCTTTGGAAAACAACCATTAGCAGGCAAGGAATGGCAACTTTGCCTCAAAAGCATATCCCCAACCAGTTGCTGATACAATTTTAACCTTTCATTCTCCAGCAAAGATGATATTGACTCTCAATTGATTTGGTTTTGCTGCTGTCATTGGACAGCTGGTTCTCCCTGCTGTTGCAGCAGACGGTTCCTAGGGGTTCTTCTCAGATGCAGGGGCTTGAGATGTCCCACTTCACCTGTTGTTTTTTTTTTTTTTTTTTTAGAAGACTGTAAAAGACTTTAAGAAGATGCTGGCTTCTTAAAAGCCAATGCTGGAGGACAGGAATGTTTGTCACCCAAAGAATAAATCCTTTGTCTTCCTGCTGGCTCAGCCGTGCGTGCCTTTGCACAACCTGGTTGTGCCTTCTCTGTGGGGAGGAGGGTTTCCACCACGGTCACGCTGCGCAGAGCAGCATCTCCCTCCCCTCTCAGAGAGACACGTCTTGGAGAGATCGCGGGAAGCACGTGGGGTTTCCTCAGCAGGCGCTCACACCATCCGTGTGCACTGGGATGAGCTGCAGCTGTGTATTAAGGCTTCTCTGCTGGGGTTGCTCACTTTGTACTCATGGGGCCTTTTTTTAAACTGCCTTCTCAAAGTGGTCCTGGAAATGAGAGGCAAACCAGCATGAATTATTGCGGTGTATGGCTTATTTGCACCATGGAGGTGCTCGTGGAGTTCTGTTTTGGAAAGTAGCATTGAGTATTATTATTAGTAGTAGTATTTTGTTTTGGAGAGTAGTAAAAAGAGCATGGGGGGAGGTGGAGCAGGTAGAGGAGAAGGTGCTTTTACGGCATATGATGTGCCTTAGCAAAGCTGCTCCATTGCCGCAGAGAAGCGCATCAAAGTGCCTTCGATTTAAAGCCATTTCATGCTACGGGCTTTGCTCAGTCTTCTGTGCGCTTTTATTTTAGTGTGGCAGGTTCAGGACAGGTTGGCACTCTCTCCTCGGTAATAATTAACTAACTTAATACTTCAGAGCGAGGAACACAAAAGCTCTGCGGGTCAGAAGGGGCTCAGTCAATGCTCTGCCTTTGCAAGTTGATGGGATTACAAAAGAATTCACTTTTTATATTCTTCCTGCGGCAGGATTGACCAGAGGGGATCAAGCTTAAGAGTTGTCTTAAAACACAAACCTGACTGCGAGAGGAAAATTACTGATCCCGGGCAGTTTATATAAACCGTCTGATCGGCACCCGCACACGGACGGGAGGTGCTTTCAGCTGGAAACCGTTCATGTCTTCATCTTTCTGCATCTCCCTCTCCTGTAATGATTCTCTTAGGACAACGACGAGGAGGAAATTAGATTAGACAAACAGTGGGAGATCCCACATTTTGCTATAAAAGCCACCTCCAATCTTTGCTACACTTTGACAGCTCTCAATTTCCTAATTTGACAAGTTAATGAAGACCGGATTATTTCTGAAGCCATACGTACCGTGCTGCCGTGGAAGTGGGGGGGCTGTGCTCCGCACCGGGACTACCCACCCCAGCACCTTCCTCCCACCCAGCCTGCAAAATCCTCATCCCTGGGAGGGAGGAAGCGTGTGCCGGAGCCTGGGGTCAGCAGCAACATCTGCAGGATGGTCAGGAACATCTGGCAAGAGGGTCAGGAGCATCCGCAAGATGCTTACGCGCCAGGAAATAAGTGGGCTTGCCTCGGGTGCTTGTGTCATCTCCGAGAAGCCGTGCTGGAGCGTTTGACCTGCCGGTGTTTGGCTTGGCTGGCCGGTACGGTGTTTCCTTCCACTCTCCCCGGGGCTGCGGGCAGACAGCGGAATGGCCTGGCCGAGCCAGCCAAGCTAAATACAGCAGGAGACGTCCCGGTCGCGCCTCCCGAGCACAGCATCCCCGGGGTGGGCGCGTGGGCATCCCTGCACCCGCATGGCCCTGCCTCCAGCCCCAAAACATGGGGTGGGAGAAATGACCAGCCGTTGAGTGGCAGTGGCAGTGCCGGAGCCAGCAGTCCCGGGTTGTCTTTGCAGAGCAGCGAGGCCAGGAGTGGAGTTTTCAGGCCTTACTGCTCCCTCTCCAAAGCGCCCGTTGCAAGCCCCGTGCCCATGCCGTGCTCTGTCTCCTGGGAAAACTGGGAGAGGAGGGTTTCCGTCAGCGCAGCGAGGCTCCATAAATAAGCAAATTGGAGCAGGCTGGAAGTGAAGAGCAAAGTAAGTGTCATTCATCATGCACGAAGGCCTGGAGTATGTTCCAGCTCGTAATGCGTAAGGGAGAGCAGTGTTATGAATAAGCATGGGATGAATCCCCTTCTTTTTGGATCGTGATTCTGTGTAATAAACATGCAAGACAATTTGTATAAAATAGTGAGGATTCTTTCCTAGAGAAGTCATTTAAAGCTATATTTGCACATCAGGGAACAGTTCGTAGGAACGGTTTGTAGTTCAGTTTCCATACAAGTGCGCGAAGAGAAAACAACGCGGTCAGCAAGTGATGGATGGTGCATGTAAACCTGTGCAACGCTGTGCTCTGCTCGGGCTGGGAATCCTATTGCATGGCCCCCATCGTACTGGGGAAGCATCCAGTCTGGCACCCTGTATCCCTGCCTCCCCCCCAGCCATCAGAGCCATGGGGCGGATCACCCAATAAATGTAATCTAAGGTAGAAGGGATTTTTTTTTTTCTGAGCGTCTTTTGGTCACGAAACAGTTGTTTTGGAGTAGGAAAGTCCTGGCACAAATGCATTACCGCTGCTGGCTCTTAGCAACCTTTAAAAATAATATTTCCCTGTAAAAGGAGAGGGTGACCTGCCAGGTAAAATGCAAAACGATCCCGCAATGTGCAGCGCAGGCATGGTCTGCACAGAAAGTTTGCTGGCTTTTTTTTTTTCCCCCCCTCTCTTTTGGGATAATTTTTTTGGCGCACTTTTTTGGTCTGTTTGCTTTCAGTATTTCCCAATTAGATTGTGAGTCACTCCCTGCACCCTGCAGCAGCAGCTGCCCCACTCTTCTGGCTTTGTGTCTTGGTTTCCCCCCTTGCAGCGGCTGTGTGCGGGGGGGTCACCAGGTGGCTCTCTCTGAGTTTCTCCCAGCGAGATGCGCAACCAGAGAAGTGCTGGGCAGTCTCCTCCCCATGTTTTTGGAGGCAATCAGGGTGACGTTTCTCTCTCTGGAGCCAAGCGAACAATAAAAGGTGATGCGAGCATCCTCATTGCCCTCACCTCCATCTTTTTTGCTCCCTTTTCACCGTTTTGAGCTGCTTGTAGCCCTCATCCCCCTGCGCACCCCTCTCTCCCTCCTTCACGCATTCCCAGAGTCAGGCCAAGGTCTGCAGGGAGCTCGGACACTGCTCCTCCCCTGCCTCTTGCAGCATCTTCTTCACATAAAACAAGGGAGCAACAAACCCTTTGCTGATGACTGTGCCACCCTGCCACACTTACAGGAAACCTCTCAGCTTTTTTTGGAGATCCAAATCCTATCAGACCCACTGTCTTGAGAGGGTCAGACCCCAAGGAGGGGGATGGATGCGGCCCTGGGGGCTGAGCCCTTCCTCTGCAGTGTGGAAAATACCTAGCTGGGAACGGGCAGGGCAGGACAGGGTGCTGCACCTCTTCCTCTGCGGGTATTTTCCCTGATTGGTTTTATCAGACATAGAGCACGTTTTTTTCCAAGGAGGGACCTGTTGCCCTGGCTCTGGCAGGGGGGCAGCAAACCCTCCGTGATGCTGACAGTCCATCTCCCACCATGGCCTTGACCTTTGCAAATGGGGTCCTCAGCTGGTTGGAAAAAACATCTGACCTTCCTGGGTTTTGTTTGCTTGGGCAGAAACCCCCTCCAAGCCAGTGCTGTGTGTGCTACTGCTCCACGGAGCAGAAACCTTCACTCCCATCCAGACTTTAATCTTTGGGATTAGGCCTCCCTCTGATCCTCCTGTGAGCACAGGATGAGCTGAAGCCTTGAAGAAAAGGTCTTTTGAAAGCGTGGCTTTCCCAGCACACCTAATCGGCTTGCCAGCACGCCGCAAGACAGGGAGCAGCGTCTGATTTTGATGTCTGCTTGTTCTGCTTCTCTTCTGTAAAGGGGCCGTCCCCGTCTGCCCGGATAGAGGTGCTCCCACTGCGCACCCAAGGGTGACGGATGGAGCAGAGGTTGCTCCCCGTGTTTGGTACCCCCCGGGCTCTTACTGCTGGAAACTTCTCAGAGCCATGAGGAGGTGGAAGGGAACATTCAACATTTGTAAATAGTTTTACTGTTCGAAGCCTGCGATGGCTTCCAGATTTAAGTACAGTTTTTCTTTTCTTTTTTTTTTTCCTCTCTACTAAAATAAAGGAGCCATTAGAGATACTCTGTAATGTGGAAGACACATGTTTGTATAGTGTTACCATTTATATAGCAGCCGTCTGGACTGGAAAGCTGATCATCTTTTAGGGAAATAAATTATCTCTTTACTGCGTGTGCTCCGTCCTGCAGCCTCCTTTGAAGGCTCTTAATTTTTGGACATACGGCTTTTTGCTAATTGAAAACTTATTTAATCTTCGGATTTGTTTTTTTTTTAAAGGGTTTATAAATCGAAAACCTGAACAGCTCAGCAAGAAAATACCTGCAAGGAGCTGCAAGAAAACGTCTGCGGTGTGGCCGGAGCTGCCGTGAGATGGCACTGCAGCACAACGCATGGAGCGCGGCTGCGGGCGCGGCGCCGCGGCCATCCCGCCGGGGTGCGCTGGGAAGCACCCTTCCTGCTGGGAAAAAGGGGAAAGGAAAAAAAAAAAAAAAAAAGATGCCAAGGAAGAGAAAGGACTTATGTAAGGATAATTCTGCTATTAGTCAGGGGGAGCTGTCGTGGAGCCGTGTCTGGACTGGACTTTTCCTGCTTACACAAAGCACATAATGCTGGAGGAATTCGTGGATAAACAGTGCAAATGAGGGGGGGGGAGGCTATGTGAATTACGAACAGCAGTAAGGAAAAGGGTTTTCTTTAACTGTTGCTGGCAAATTCAGGAAGTCTTTGATTTCTGGGGGGTTTTCTGAGCATAACTGTGCGTTAAAAATAGTCATGGTATAACTTTCTTCTAGACTTGTGTGTTTCTCCCTTTTTCTTTGAGCACACACAAAGCTTAAAACAAGCTGTGGGAAAAGAGGAGAAGCTGTGTCAGGACTGGGCAGGTTCACAGCAGAGGCAGGGGCTGGCTGTGCCACCCAGGCACAGATCCTTGGGGATGGGATGGGATGGGGCACGTTGCCTAGGGTCTGTGCTCCTGGTAGCACACGGGAAAAGCACTTTGTGTCCACACCAGGGCAAAGCAGCATCCTTGTCACAAAGTGCCACGTAACGCACTGCTTAGCAAAGCTCCATTGCATTGGTGACGTCTCTGAAACCATAAATTAAACGCTTTTGAAAAAAACCTTTTGCTGACTGTTTTGCCCATAGCCAGACAGAAAGCATGGGGTGGAGCATGCTGCAATTTCTAATCAATTATAATTAGAAATACTAAACTATGGAGGGGGCCTCTGCGAGTGGCTTCTTCCCTCTCTTGAGCTGAGCTGAATAGCTGCCTTTCCCTCCCTTCTCCCCACCTAGAAATATGCTTTTTTGGTGTTCCGACAGGATCTTGGCTGGGTCTAACTCTTGGAAAGTAAACAACAGCACATCAACTGTGTTTCTGCAGTCAGAGAGTAAGTGGGCTGCGTCTCCACGGCTTCCCTACGGCACTGACAAGGTCGGGCACAATTCTGGAAGAAACCAGCAAAACCCATTCACGCGAGTGGGCTGGGGGTGGTGATGCCCTTTTCCTGCCCCACAGCACGAGGAGGGATTGGTGACTGGGGCCAGCAGCGGGATTTTTCCCCCATTGAGGTGTTAAACCGCCATCATTAGCTGGTGGTGTTAATAACCTGCTGCGTTACCCGGGTGCTTGCCCAGCACGAGTGGTGCCGGCCTGTTGCAGGAGTGGTTTTTTTTATGTGGTTACAACTTCAGCATCCCCCCAGCTGCTGCCTGCCCCACGGTGCCGGGCAGACCCCACCACCTCGCACGGTGCAGCGATGCGCACCCCGAAACACCCACCAAGGGGTACTCACACAGACCAGCCCGGGGACCTGCATTTTCCTGAGGTCCAATTAGGAAAAGCGTTTTGGTAAGGAGTAGGCAGGTACCCCGTACCGGTACCCAGCTGGTACTGGGGCCAGCTTGTCAGTGGAGAAGCTATTTCGTGGCTGTAAAAGGTTGCGGAAATCCACCTGAGCTCCGAGACTTCGTTGCTGCTTCTGCTGATTGAGGTCTGCTTTTCCTGTGTTATCCCTGCCCACTACATAAAATACAACAAATAAAAGCAGCCTCTTGTACCTGACCCACATTTTTCCAAGGGCCCTTTATCTTCCCTTCTTTTACCCCCCAGTACCTGTGTTTCAGTCCAGACAAGGAGCAGAGAAAGGACATTTCTCCATCCCACTTCCCAGCCCGGCAGCCAACACAGTGCTGGGCCCTCCAGGCACTGCCGTGGTGTGCACCCAACTGCTGCATGGGCAGGAGCATTGGGGTGGGTTTTTATTTTTTTTCTTCAAAGGCACAAAACTGAGTTTTTAAGGGTGTTTTTTTAAATGGGACTTTGGGGAATAATTACCCTTTACGCTACTTCAAAGAAGTCCCCAGCACGCTTAGCGCTACCCTCGGAGGACCATGCCTGTTAGGAAAATACGCTGGCTTAAGCATCCTGTAAGTAATACGAACTTTGACTGATGGTACTTAGTGCAAATGGGCCAACAGTCACATGGCTGAGTCTCCTAAAGCCATTCAGGATATTTTTGCACCAATTGCAGCCTATTCATCAAAATAAAATGCCAATAAGTAAAGCATTACAATGCTTTCAGAGGGGAGTGCGCAAAGGAAAGTAGGTGAATTCTGCCCCCAAATGGATATTCAATCTTATAACATGTATTGTGTATTAAAAAAAGGGAGCGCCTTGGCTCCTCGCCATGCTGCAATCGTAGGGCTAATGCTTTATCTCCATTATCTGTGAACGGCACTCCTGCCTCCGTTGCATGCAGACCCTGAAATGAAGTAACTCACGGCCAGCTAACCAGGATCTATTTCATTAGGTTGTCCTCTAAAAATGGTAGCCTGTGCCCTGATAAGAGAGGGGCAGGATGCTGCAAGGGCAGGAGCTGGGGCTGCAGGGGCTGAGGGAACACCCTGGGGCGTCTGAATTTCCCCGGGGGGTTGCTTGCCTTGGATATTTTCATTTAGGGATTTTAAGGAGCAGGGTGTGAGAAGCCAAAGACGCATCAGGAGCACCTCCTACTTGCACGGCCTTGAGCAGCATCACAGCGCGGTCCTCCCCGGGACGTGCTGGAGCTGTACCGTGCTCAGCCCCTCTGGTGAACGGATTAACTGAATATTTCTCCCCTCCTTTCCATACCAGCAGCCAGCCACGGTCCTGGCCTGGGCTCGCGGTGCATCCTGAGATGTCTGGTGGGGCTTCCTGATGCTGCAGGGAGCAGAGGGTGTCACCTGACGGTGAGGGGACCCACAGCTCAGACCTGTTACAACCCAACCCCAATAGTAAATTGTTTTTAACGCTGAGTTTTTTGCTGTCTACATCCTGAGCTTCTGAATTCATGTTTTGCAGCTTTTTCTCCACAACTCCAAGGATGCAGCAGGTAACCCTCCTATTTTCACCACCTCTCCCCAAGTCTTTTTAAGGGGAAGCCAAGAGTCTTGGCTGTATGACCCCAGGACGTGGTGCTTTAAGGAAGCCAGTTACTTCCAGTGAAGCCCGCGGGAGCTGGCAGCACCGTGGTGGCAAGTTGTGGGGCTGGGATTCACCTGCAGGGAGCAAGTGCTCCATGCAAAAGACCTTTGGCTTCACAGCCGAGCTGCCTGCCTGTACCTGCCAGCAGCCCTCCAGAAGTCGGCATGGGGATTTCTGGCTGCTGTGGTCACGCCATGGAGGAGCTTATACCACTGCACAAAGGACAGGTCTGGCATGGTGGGGGGCCCAGGCACCCATGAGTGCCAATGGCTGGGAGATGTCACGCAGCCTGTAGTTGCTGGCGTGCGGGGGGGACACCAAAATCGAAGCCCATAAGGCTTTGGGATGGGAGGGCAGGAGCGCGGAGGAGCTCTGCCCTGCTCCAGACCGTTTCCATCCCAGTCGGTCCTGTCCCTGCTGCAGCACCACAGCAGGGCCCTGGCTCATCACGCCCGTATCGGTGTGTATGATTTTTTGTTTAAACCATTACAAATGTAAATGATCCTTCTCAATTACAAAAGCCTGTGCGAACTGGCATCTTGAAAGGAAACTCTGAAAGAGCTCCTGGCACGGTGCTTCTTCAAATATTTGGAAGCTTTGCTAAGTCTCCTGAAACAAAGGCAGGCGCAACCTCCTGCTCCTCCACCGCCCTCCCTCCTTCGAAGACGAGCAGTTTGTGGGTGCACACCGTGAGGCCATCACTGCTGAATGGTAACCAGGTGACACGAGGGGTGGCAAGGAACGGAGAAGCCACCTGCCTGGGAAAACGGCAAGGGCTGGGGCAGCCCCACGGCAGCCCATCTCCCGGCTGCCCCGCTCGCACAGCGCTGCCGCAGAGCAGCACTTATGAAACATCTTCCTTGCTTCAGCGCCCGAGTTTCCCTCCTGAATATCATGGTTTTGCCCTGCTGTGGTGGCCTAAACTCTTTTTTTTTTTTCCTTATTTTCCAACACAGCCTCTCTCAGGTAGCTAATTCTGCACTAACGATGCTCCGGGGCAGTGAGAGGCGGTCGTGCTGCTCCCCTCCGCTCCTGCTGAAAGGGCACACACAAACCGTTTCGCCAGCACGTCACCCAGGCAGATTGGACCAGATGGAAGTGAAATGAATGGTTAAATAAATGCGGTGGCCGCCTGTACACAATGCGATAGTACTTCCAAAACAATGAAACGTATTATTTCGGATTTGATATCCGCTATCAATCGAGATTGAAGGTATTGATCCGGGCTGATTGCTGGGGACAATCAGAAAGTGGAAGGGTAATTGACTGTCGTGTCCCCCATTGATCGGGCACCACAGTTCACAGCAGCCAACATTATTTTCAAGTACTTTGCAGCATCTCCTCTAATAAAGAAATACAGACTTTAAGTAACAAAGTGACTTACATGCACTGCCATTTAAAGGGGGGGTGAGGCCGTTCTTAACCAACACGTCACTGCCATAACCAAACTGAAAGGTGGTGTCGACAGGAGAGTGCCAGGGCAGGAAAGGATGGATTTATGTTTGCACATGTGTCACTGTGAGCCATCATGGTGCTGTAGGACCATCTCGCTCCTGGATGCTCGGCTGCAGCAGGTATTAAAGGAGGGCCTCCGAGACAACATGCCAGGGGAGCGTGACCTCCCCTCTCTAGGTTGTTTAAAATGTTAAAGCAACAAATATTTTATGCCATGTGTTCCACCAGGGCTCGCTAGCAGCTGATCCAGAAAAACTGTCCTGGGAGAGGAGCAAATTGGGAAACATCCCAAGTTGCTGCAATCAAATCCACAAAAAGCTCATATAAAATTTTTACATATAATCAGAAGGATGGAAAAATTACCTTATTCCCTGCTGTGCACTTCAGATTAATATAGCCAAACATTATTCAATCCTAATACTTATGGTGACCATGAAACATCTTCCTGTACTTACTGGGAACAGGCAGATAAAATGGCTTTTCTCCTAGAGGACATGTATCTGCTGTTGATTTTTAATAATATACTGTATGTGCTGTTGATTTTTAATAATCGGTACTACCTGACATTCCCGCTGCTCACCTGCAAGCTCTTTTGGGTAGGAACTGCTCCCTGTGAACTGAGGTCCACTGAAATCAATGGGATTTAGTTGTTCAGTGAGATTCTTGCGCCTAAATACCTTAGTGAGCCTGACCGCGGAGTGGGTTGAGGGATAGTGGTCCTAATTTGACTCCACAAAACCCCAAGCCTTGGGGCACCCCCTCTTCCCCAGCTGCGATGCAGAGGGATGCCTCAGGTGCTGCTTGTCCTAGAGGTGCCGTGCAGCTTCTTCAGGGATGCTCTCTCCAAAAAACCCAAGCCCCTGAGAAGCCCGAGCCCTGAAGCAGGACTCGGTGGGGGCATTTCTAACTGGCAGAGACTGGGACCGCACTGATGCCAGGCTTTGCTGTGCTCTTGCGCTCGCTCTGCTCCAGCAGCACAGCCAGACATGCACGGCCTGGGGGATGCTCAGGTTTGTATCGCAAAGCAATGTTTTGCCGGTCCATAACGTTCAGCTCACGTGGCTGCTCTCTCCCACCACAGCCCAGCGCAATTCCCAGCACGACAGGTGTCCAAGCCCATCCCAGAGCTGGTTGCATTTCAGCCATGGCTAAAGCAAAGCAGGCTGCAGAGCGGAGGGTTACCAGACATGCAGGTTTCCCGGGACATTTTCCACCTGAACGTTGTATACAGGCAGATTTGGAGGCTTTTGTGTGTTTGTCTGAGATTTCCCAATGTCTGGCAGCCTCTCGGGAGCTGCCAGATGTCCAGAGACACTGACCTCGCCCATGAAGCATGCACGAGCTCTTCCACGGCAGGCTCAAAGCAAGTCCAGTGCCTCCAGCATCACGGGGCCGGCCGTGCACGTGCTGTCTGGTCCTTTTAAGAGGGGAAGCCCTAGAGATGTCAGGGGTTTTGCCTCCACACACAGCACAGCCGGCTTCAGTTGGTGTGATGCATCCTGAAGTCATAGAATCATAGAACTGCCTAGGTTGGAAGGGACAAGCCCTTGTCCTGGTGTGCAGCGCTATTCGTTCAAGTCATTTTAGCACTGTTTCAGGAGCAATATAGTGGTGGAAAAACATATGCGGGAAGAAACCAATGGATTTTGTGCTCATGCATAAAGCATTGCCTCTAAGAGATCCGTGTCAGTGCGTAGCCTCTGCTCCTCGAGCACTTGCTCTGAGCCCCAAGGTTGGCTTCTTGCTTATAAAGAGGACTTAATGAGCTGTACGCAGATTTCTGATTTCCTTCCCAGCTTTCAGATGGTCAAACTCCATTTCAGTGAGTTTGGGGCACGTCTCACCCACTGCAGTTGCTAAGCTGAGCCGAGCTGTGTTCCTCGCCTTGGGTTTCGGTCCGTTAAACATCTCAGCCCAGCCTGCTTCTGATTTGCTTCGTCTTGACTTTTTTTGGTGCTGCCGGTGAACCGAAACACCCATCGTTCGCCGGTGTCTCAGGGCGCAGGCAGGGCTGCCCGGGGGAGGGCGGCTGAGCCACCGAACTTTCACAGCCACGGGCGGCAGCCCCGTGGGCATCGCTCGTGAGTCAGGGTAGCGAGGGCGGGCAAGGAGGTTTCTCATCCCACCCGAGTTTCCTTTCCTGGGAAGCGAGGTGGCTGCGCCGGGGCGCGTGGGCTGGGCGAGCTCCCGGGGAGTCAAACCCAAACTGAGCTGACGGAATCGCTGTAGTCTCAAGCACCCAGAGCAAATACCTCCTGTGTTGGAGGCTTAAAATGCTGATTAAACAGAGCTGGCTGGCCCCAGGTCACAGCCGAAGCGAGGGCTCAGTCCATGGTTAAACGTGCAAGAGAAACAGAAAAAGTGCTGTACTGCATCGGGTAAATGGATCAGTCACTTCAGAGAGAGGTAAATCCTACAAACGGCACCCATGTGCTGCTTAACCCCCCTCAAATTTTGCTGCTACTCCCAACAGTCCCATACGGGTGGGTTTATGGAAGTGTAAGACCGGGAACCCCGCTGACCCCTCCTAAAATAACTTTTATGAGGGCTCCATGCATGCTTCTGAGTGAAGAGCAACTGCGCTCTTCCCATTACATCTGCTGGAGAGAGGGTGTAGAGAAGGAGGAAGAGGAAGGTTGGCTGAACCGGCACTTAGCACTTAAGGACAAAAAACCAACAAAAAATAAAGTGTCACAGCATGAATTTACACAAAGTAAGAAGCATTTCTCCTTAGTGAGTGGATCTATTACAGGAATGTCTTGGAGGAGAAGCAGGGAAAACACATGCCACAGCTTAGCGAAACAAGAGTTAAACAACATCAAATCATTCCCCGTGATGGATCATTAAGAATGTGGAGTCTAAATGTGCGGTAAGATTACAGCATCGCGCAGATGTTCCTATACCGGCAGTTTATTTTGCATATTGCCAAGTATATAGATAATCCCTAGTAGCAAACGCACGCGAAGACTAGCCCGTCCTACCCTGAACGCATGTTTGGATTGCTCTACAAGGTGAATTTGTGGGGTGGAAAGGACCGACCTCAGCTGCCGCCTGGGATTACGGCTGCCTTTAGCCAGCAGCGGGACGGGTCTGCCTGCCACCTCTCCACCTTCGCCCAGGCGCAGCTTAGAGGGGGGACAGATGGACAGGGAGGGAGGTGGGTTAAGTAAACAAAAGAGAGGGACTAAGTAAGTAAATGCTGAGGATTTTTTTTTTTTTTTTTTACATGTATATATTGTAACAAAATTTAAGGCAACATTCCTCCTGCTAATTAGTGTTTCCACGGCACTGCAAAAACTACAGCTGTAGGAAGAATTCAGGAAAAGTAATCAGCAGCACAATTAAGCAATCTGCCATAATGACAGAACACAACATTAGGGTAGAATAATCAGAAACATATATATTTTTTTCCTTCTTGATTTCCATTTCCCCCCCAATGATTTGCTTTTGCAGGGTGTATACAAAGCAATGCCTGATAGAAATGCCGGTATTTATCTGCTACAGCTTGCAGATCTTGCTCCAGTGAGGATGCCCATGTTCGTTCTTGCCAATCATTGCATCTGGTGTTATTTTTACTATTTTTTTTGAAAACCCAATGTTTGACCTGCTTTAATCTTGATTTTGCCACCCTGTCTGTCTCATGTAAACTCCTTTAACTTAAAGGGTCCAACTCCTTGAACTGGAAGGTGTCAATCCTGACAAGAAAGCCTGGAGCTGAGGTCCCTGTGTTTCTGGCAGCCATCCCACCCAAGGAAGGAGAGCAGGGAGATGGTTCACTCAGTGTCCCTGCAGCCTCCAGCTCCCCTTCAGGAAAAGAAAATGCCTACACCTGTGAGCAGACAACACAGGGAACGGGCCTGACCTGCTTCATCTGCACAAGCTGTTTTCCCAGAGCTCCCCAAGGCTTTAAGAGCCCACGAGGAAGGTAAGGTCCCCTTCCTAGGGGGTTGTTTGGAAGAGAAATGCAGCCCCTGAGAAGGGGGTCCTATACATTTCAGCTTTCTGCCAGTTGTGCAAGAAGGCTGGTTGGACTGAAGCCATGGGTGAGAGGGAAGCTCTTGTGTTGCTGTGGGGAGGTAGGTCTTCTCCTTGGGCTCTGCTCAGGGGTGCTTACTGGCTGCTGGGAGAGGGCCACCATGAAAAACTTGGAGAGAAGCAGTTTTGGTAGAGTGGGGAGTGATCATTGTGCCCTAGGATGCTGCAGGGGTTAGTTGTGAAACTAGGCAAGTTTTTTGGTGGTACTTCCTAGGTGGCTGAGTGTTGCAGTGGTGCTCCTGGAGAAGACCGTCAGCCTTTCCCTGGGAGGTGGGAGCACTGTGGTGGTGGTGGTGCAGGGCCCTGGAGATCTGCTCCATGGGCATGAGGGCCTTGTACTAGGAGGGGCAGCTTGTCCTTCCAGGATGGTGAAGCATGTGGGATTGCTGCTGGTGTCTGGCTGGAGTGTTCAGCGTGCGCTTTGTTCAGCGGTGTCACGTTGATGCCCTGTTATTTTCCCACAGTTGTTTCCTCCCTCCTATTCACAAATGGAGCTTTTGCTTATTAGGGCCCTTTTTGGAAGGAGTTTGTTGACCCTAGAGGTGACTGGGAGAAGGGGCTCAAGTTTGTAACCTCTGGTGCAAGGGAGGGCCTTAGGTGTTTGGATTTACATGTGGCTGCTAAAAAGTCGGCTTCCATTAGAAACAAGCTAGCAAATGTAAGTATGTTCCACTGATGAATCTTTGTAATGGCAATGCTCTGTTTTGCATTCTACATAATGGAATGAAATGACAACTATAAAGTTATGGATTTTGAGAATTAAAATCTCATGATAATGGGACAAGAGCAGCTGGGAGCACAGTACCTTTATAACCTAAAATACTTCTTTTGTCTTAAGGAAAAAGCTTGGGATAAAAACTGAGGGTCCCAAGAGCCCCTGATAAGCAGGAAGATGTGGGTTCCAGCTCCTCTAGGCACTACTGAAAAATCTTAGTGCCCCTTAAACCAGTTTCTGATATTTGCTTTTGCGTGGCCATCGGGTGTCATGGTGGACAGATTCTGCTGTCACTCAAAATGGTGAAAAGCCACATTGCCACTACCCCTTCCAGAAGAGCTCTCACGAGTTCAGAGCTGCTATTATTCTGCATGTGCCTTTTTCATCTAGGAGACTGTCTTGCCAACACGGACACAAACACACACACAGAGATATTCCTCCTTTCCCGATGTGGTGGAAATTGAGAGCACCAGGTCCAAGGAGCAGAGATGTGTCTGCAAAACTCGCTCACAAAATCCCAAACCATGGAGGAATGCTGGGTTAATTTTTCATCTGAGTATCAGCTGAGAGTAATGTATACCCCAAATTAATGCAGACAATGCCTAGTCTGGTCTGCAGGCCCTCTGTATTTTTGAATTCTTTTCTACTAAAACTCAATAAAAACATGGGGGTGGAAGGTGCTGCTGGGAATTTGCTTTTTGTTCTGCTTAAGTGCTGTATTTCTCAGCAGTCTTCAAGTTTCTCAGCATGAATATATTGTTACATCAGAACTACCGTGGGTTTAACACAATTCTCAATTTGCAGGCAAATGGATGTATTGTGTTGGGGCTTATCCACAGAGGACTGTGAAACTACAAATTATGACGCAGCTGCATTCTCTTATCTGGTTTTTTTCCCCCCCCCCATGTGCCTGAAGTCCTCCCCTGCTTGCAAGTAGAAGATGCAAAGAGAAACATGAGTGAGAAAGAGACATAGGCTCTAAGTCAAAAGGGACCCTGACAGCGTAGAAGATCCTGCCCGTGTCTGTGGACACTGCGTTTGGATGGGATGGAGCTACGGTGTTTTCCATTAGCAGAGGATGTGGTGCCTCTGGATTTAGTGTTTTTGTGATTGCCTGGGGACTTCGTTTCTGTAAGTCTCCCTAGAAAACCAAGGCAGATGGGGTAACAGTCAACACATCCACTGAAGGTTTCTCCACCAAGGAGGAAAGAAAAGGGGGCTCCCCTTTCTCTGGGATTACTAAATATGGTAGTAAAACAGGGTATCCACCCATTTAGCTTTCTCAGCTGTTCTTCATCCTCATTCCTCCTCCTTGAAAGGAATGATGGACCATGAAGAGGTCCCTATGGGAGAGGCAGGAGGCACTTGCACTCTACAGCAGTTCAACACAAGGCTTTACCATCTCTTGCTAGCCCCAGACAGGTCTTGCCTACCTTGTCACAGTTACACAACCCAGGCCAGGTTATGTACCAGAGCCCTGTGCCTGCAAGTCCTGACACCCGGATTGGGGACAGCACTGGGACAAACCAAGTCTGCCTGAGCAGAGGTGCTGCAGCTCCGATAGCCGGGACAAGCTCTTGACCTCCATTCTTCAAAGGAAAGGGCCCTCTTACTTGATTGTAGTGACACTCTGGACACCTGCTAGCCAGTAATAGGGTGAAAACTCAATGACCCCACAATAACATCATTATGTTTATTTGCTTCCTTTCAAATGGCTGTAGATATGCAGGATGCTGACAAATGGGACCTGAACTCATGCATTTAGTTGACCAGGAAATAAATATATTGGAGAGACAGTACTTCTTTGGACTCTTTTGAGACTTGGGAGTTGCTGGCCATTCTGTTTGCTGGCTCAGTTTAAGCAGCAGAAATGTCCATGTGTTCTGTCAAAGCACTTTACTTGTGACAGGCAAAGTGCTGCCCTGAACTGGAAAACCATTCAGAGCAAATAAATGCATTAGTTCAATGCAGAGTATCTTATATTTGATACACACCACTTCCTAATCACTTTATGGAACATCTGGATTGCCTTGAAATGAAACCAGTGCTGGCGTCATCTTCAATTTGGACATGGGATCCATTTCTGAAGCCTTTTTCCAGGACAGCACCTCATGGATCTCAGTATCATTTAGGTTGGGTCCTACAGGTCTAATCTAGAGTAAATAAAATTAAGGGTTGCTTCAGTACCGAAGGAGGACAGAAAGTAGTACACAGGAGCCAGCTGAGCCCTTTACTTGTAGTACTTGTAGTCCAAATTGTAGAGTCATATTAAAAAGTGCAGATGTTGCTAAGGAGCGGGGATTTTCCATGTGTCTTTGAAAGAGGGTCTTGGGCCCCTTTCTCTTGGGGAAGTACCCAGTACAGGTGTGTTCTTGCAGGAAAAAAAAAATGAGACTAATTAACTGTGGCTGTTAACGTGGCATACAAGAGATTGAAATTAAAGCCATTGTGTTGGTAAAAGACGTGAAAGAACACACAGCGTGCAAAGACACTGGCTGCTCTGTGTGAGCAAGTGAAAAGCGGGAGGAAGGGGGATGACATAATGAACGAGGGATGCATTCGCATCGCTGCAAGTTGGGTTCGGCTGAACAACAGCAAGGACTGTTTGCAACATCTTTTTGTCAACATCTGTTTGTCTTTGAGTTCATGAAAGTGGAACAAATCTCATTAATGTTTTTTTTTTTTCTTGTGTTGAAATTTTGCACAATTGTCTCTGTTATTTTGGCAGCCAAAATGATGCTGGAATGTTTCACCTTCTTTTTCCAAGTTTTTGAGCTGAATTGCTCAGTTGAGGTTTGTCACATAAATCATGAGGTTTTACTTCTGCTGCTAGCCAAATCATAATCCTTATATCATAAGCCTTTTGTTGTTTATTGGTTTTTTTTTTCCTTTAAAGCTCCAGCTTCTGGAATCATGAGAATGCATGAAAATCGCTACTTCTGCTTTCTGTCATGTGTTTGTTTTTCTTTGAGTTTCTAGCATGGAGAACTGTAAAGAAACTTTTGGGTGTCATCTGAAAGATGGGAAAAAAAAAAAAGGAATTCATTAAATTTCTCTCTTTTTTTTTTAATACTAGTTAGATAATTTTTGGAAACTATGAGTCATGATTTTGAATGTTTATATTTGGCAAGGCTGTAGTTCTCTGTGCCGCTCCCCCGTGACCAGGAGCGTTGGAAGAAGCCATGCCAGGCTTGTCTCTGCGGACAAGTTACAGCACAGAGAGCCGGGGTGTGAATTCGCAGTGCCCTAGTTACGTTGTACAGATTCCCCACGTGGATGCGAAGTGTGCAGTACCTGCCCTTTGGAAGCGTTCTCAGGGCATACCTCCACGGGAGTAACACATGGCGTGCAGTTCGGAGCCCCTAGAGCTGACGGCAACACGCTCCAGCTCGTGGGCCAGAGGCAGCACAACAGTTTCATGCTTCAAACCGCATTTATTAGCATGGGCACAGGCAGGAGGTGATGCTGCTGTGTGGATATTGAGCATCTCCTGTCTGTGGCTGTGCCATGCGGTTGTGGTGGGTGGAATGCCTTCTGGGTGCTCTGAGTGATGCTGAGCCTCCTTGGGTGCCAAGGGCTGGCTTCCTGTAGCACCCATCCCCTGTATCTCGAGGGGGAGCTGGAATGGCTGGTCCATTCTCTGACCCTGTTGAAGGGGAAGAGGGTGAGGACCTGTTGATCTGGAGCTGGCCTTTCTGCTCAGGGGAGAGACAGGTGTCCTTGGCAGTACTGGAGGGCCACACTGGGAAACCAGTGACACCTGGGTGACCTCTGGGCGACTTCCTGCAGCTTGGGTGACTTGGTTTAACATTGAAACTCGCCTGTGAGTTCCCCATCTCCAGTGGCTGATTGCCATGAGCATGTCTCAGCTCCTTGGAGCTACAGGGTAGGCATCAGTGGGATGGGGAAAGTCTTGGATGCTCAGTGGGGAACACATTGGACAAGCTTGGGACAACGTTGAGGGAGGAGTTTCAAGCCCCTTCTGGCTGCCTGCATTGACTGTAGATAGAAAAGGGAAAATGAGCCATTGGGGTAGACCTGGTAAGGGGGACAAGGGGGGAAAAAAGCCATTTAGGAATAATTCAGCCTGTGGTCAAGGAAGAGCCGTGCTAGCTGTGGGGACCTGCTGCATCCAAGGTCAAGTTCCAGCAGCTGCTGGGGTAACACCAGGAGACTGAGCTGGTGCTGCTGGAGCATCTCCTCTGTCCAGGGAGGGAGGGAGGGAGCGAGCTGCTGTGGCATGGAGCATCGAGCGCCCCCTCTGCCTAGGGGAAAAGGTGCTCTGCCATGGGGACACCAGGATGCCACACGGTCCACCAGGCCGGAGGGCGGCTGGGAGCGGGCTGAGGTCTCTGCCCCTCAGGAAGCTGTAAGGGATTTGTGTGTTTTCCAAGGCGGCAGAGACAGGATGCTGAGGGGTGGGAGAGAGACAGATTTCCTTCTGCTGTGAATAGACTCGGGGTGGGGGATGGCGGCTCCGGATTAACCCTTGCCTGTTCCTTTCATCTCCAAAATGAAATTGTGTCTTAGGAAACCATTCCAAGAAACTGCAGAAATTGGAGGCACAAAAAGTACAGGGTTGTTGGCAGCAAGGTGATGCCGTGAGTTTTATTATCCCAGTTCTCTCACCCCCAGGCGCGTCTCCCTGGCTCTGGCATTGCTTTTTACTTTGAAGTTTGTTTGTTCAGTGGCATCGCTATGACCAAAATGAACACCAGGGATGCCAAGGGAGAGGCTTATAGGACATTACCTTGCGTCAGACAGAAGCAGCTCGTGGGAGACAGCTGCAGGTTTGGGTACTGTAAAAAATTTCCCCCAGAAGCCTGAAAAAGACGGGATTTTTTGTCTCTTACACCAAGGAGTCGGGGGGGGGGAAATCTTAGGACTAACTCCTGAAATGGGTCCTGCTCTTGTTAAACAGTGAAGGCTCTTCTGCATCTATTGCAAAGTTATTAAAACAGGATGACCTAGAGGAAGCAGAGGAAAACCCAACCACCACCAACTCCCACCACCAAACCCCAAGCCCTTGGAAATGCTGCGGAAATGGGACCTGCGTGAAGACCTTTAGGGCGTGAGTACGTAAAGATGTTTGGGAGAGGTACCTGGGACACGGGAAGCCAGGGAAACTACTTTGTTTACTGCACCGGAGTCTCCCAGAGCCGTGGAGAGTCCACATGGCTGAAAGTTGGCAGCCAGGCTGCAGGTGTGGTGAAAGAGACGTGTTTTCTAAACACGCTAAATACTTATTGCTCCGGCCTTTTGTAGATAAAGATCAGCTTTGACTTTAAAAGAAATTATAGCAAAAGTGCTTGTATCTGGGAGGATGAATACCTGCTTCCAGGTTGGGCTTTGTAGAATCGAACTTCATAAACAAATTATTTGATGTGATTAACTGAGGCAGAGGGTTGATGGAAATGTGCCTCCGACTCTCACAGTATTGGGGTGGAAGCTGTAATGTGTTAGCCAGAGAATTACCCTGGGTAGGAATAAACAGCCAGAAGGTTCTCGGGTGTGAGGTTTCCCATTTAAATAATTTATTCTCTCTGAAAAAACCCACAGCAGAAATAATAGCCCTCCTGAAAGTCTGAAATTTTGCTGAGATTCAAAACACTGTCTTTACTCTGCAGACGTTTGATGTGCAAAGATGGCAGCAGTTGTGAACCACCGAGAGCCAAAGAATTTGTAGCAAAACATCTGGTCTCTAGGCCCACCAGATAAAGAAAGCTTTCGGTAGTTCTGATAATGCTTCTGCCCTACAGTTGTACTAATTTCACTAGGAAAAACGGTCCCTCTACTGACCCCGTTCAGTTTTACAAAGTTTGAAGGTTGGAATCCAGAGATAGCAGCCCACTTGTCCCTATGGTAAATGTGACTTTAAAAAAAAAAAGTTAAAAATTAAAAAACAAACAAACTGAATGTGTTGATTGTCAGGTAGGCAAAAAATACCAAACCCAAACTGGAAAACATTTAAAGTCTGCGATGGAGTGGATGGCAAGGCGAGCTGACCTCCTTGGAGCCTGCTCCCAGAGATGAAAACATTTCCTTGTGCCAAGCGTGCTCTGCGTGTGAGCTGAATTTGCTTGGTCTCAAGTGGGTGACAGTAGCTTTCAATAACACAAAGGGGAAGATGATTCTCTATTAGGAGTTTATTTATTATATTTTTTTCCCAACTGGGATATCAGGTCCCTGCCTGGTACCAGAGTTCATTCACAAACTGGGCAAGGCTGGAGAAGCCATTTCACCCAGGATGAAAGTCCTACCACAGATGGGATGTGCAAGGGTTGAATGAAATATTATATTTTTCTGTTTGGAAATAGTTTGTCTGGGACAAAATTGTATGTTTAAGGGTAGATTTGGCACCCCGACGTAGGATTAGCTATGCGTTGGTGCTCCCAGCAGCTGGCAAGGAGGCAACGATGGGAGGACATTACATACTTTGCTGTTTCCCAAAGGCAGAAGGGGAGGCGAGAGCCTTGCAGGGAGATTTCTGCCTGCTATGCCCTTGGTTTTGTCTGCGTGGTCTACAGCAAGCAAACCTGGGCTTGCTCTGCGTGTCCTCCAGAAGCTGGGCAGCACGATGCTGAGGTCTCAGTGGCCAGCTAACATCACTGCGTGGCCCCCGTCAGCTGGCAGCGCTGGCAGAGGCAATGCTGTGGAGAAATGCTGTGGAGCGTTGGCACAGCCCGTGGGCTGTGCAGAGAGTGCAACGGGTGCGTGGGACCATCTGTGCAGGTGACATCCCTCCCTTGGACGAACACTGCCCGTCCCATCCGCTCCTGCCTCCACTCCCAGGCTCGAGCTGGAACTCCTACCCCATCCAATTGCTCCAATTAGTGCTGTGGTTTGTTTTTCTTTATTAAGAAGGTTGCTTGAGACCTTCCTGTTTTTGAGATCAGCTCCCTTTAATCTGTCCCTACCCTCATTGAGGTTAACTGAGTTTCTTGCCCAGCAGCTCCTTTGGCAAATTAGAGAGAACCAGCGAGACACTGCCAATAAGTTTTCAACCGTATAGATTTTGTCCAGCGGAGCCCTAATAAATTGGGTCATGCTGCCATATGTAATCCCTGCACTTGAGGTTTGACCTAGCTCCTGTGAAAACTAGCGGGCAGGGAGGTGCCTGGAAGCTGGACTGGAGCTATGGCTGAGGCAGCCGAATTTGGAAAGAGCTGGGGTGGAGCTGTGCCCTTCATTTTTGTGGACCGGTGTCATTTGTACAGGAAGAAGATTGATGGCTTCCCGCGGGAGCCCTTGTCTGTGCTGGAGCGTGTCTCAAACAACATTGCCAAGCCACCTTGGGGCTGGGATAGGTAATTATTTTGCGATCAGATGCTGAAATCAAGTAATTAAGTTAATCATTTTACAAGTTCAGAAGAAAATCCATTTATTTCACCTGAAACTTCTTCTCAACGGCTATGTGTAACTCTGTCATCTTCTGCGTGACATTGGCCTTAGGTCTGACAATTTCCTACCAAAGGACTCGCCAGCTTCCCGTGGCCCTGGTGATGCAAGGTCACCTGTTTAGGAGGAGGCAGGATTATTCTGCTTAGCTCTTTTGGGCAGTTGGATGACAACCCTGCAAGTGGTGGTGATGGGCCAATGCGGCTACCGCCATATCACAATTCATACTCGCTGCACAGAAGATTAGTGCGCTAGCAGGGAAGACTCCTCTTTTGAAAAGAGGCTTTAAATGATGTCAAGAACCACCACAATGATATGGTTTTTACATAAATAATAATTAATTACATGTAAATCAGACTTTTCCCCACCCCTTCCATTAGTATCGTCTTCGCTAAGCTCTCTGTCTTGTTTCTGTCCGCTCACTTTGACTAGTTGAATGGCAGCAGACATCATTTGCAATGCTAACGTCAGATACGGGTCAAAATGGACAAGGAAAACACAACCCGGGGTTTTATCAATGCAATAACAACCAGTTCTGTCTAGAGATGGCAGCGTACCGGGGTTTAACCTCTTCACTGCCACATAGCAAGAACCACCAGGGATTTACTTTCCTGGTTTCATCTTCTGCTATTTCTAACTAACTTTCAGCCCTGTCCTTCTCCTGGCTGCTGTCTTTTTTTCCTCTCTCCCCTTTCTGGTGTTTACTAGAGCATCTGGTAGCGTTTATCTCCCAAGACACAGGAGACTGCTGTTTTCATAGATATGTAACTAGAGCAAAAGCTTTAATCTTTGTTGATGTTGGACTTTTGGATTAAAAAAGAGACATAATAGTGGAAAAATTAAGATGAAATAATATTGCAGCATAGTACACTTTGGAGACAGCATCAACAGAAAATCCTTCATGGGGGAAAAAGTTGCAATTACTGCATGTCTTTCACAGCCTAGCTCTGGGGAAGGATCTCCCCCTCTCTCGTGGGGAGTGTGGGACAGGGAGTGAAGAGACCATCCATCCCGTTGAGATGGGACTGGTCATCCCACTGTTAGCTGGACATGGGACTGGTCATCCCACTGGAAGCTGAAAGCATGGCATGTCCCTGCAGGGCTTTCTGTGTGTGCTCCGCAGCCGGGGTTCGAGCAGGTCCAGAAGTGCCAACAAGACGCGAGAAACCTGTCTCCATTGCATCTTGCTTCCAATAGAGCCTTCAGTAAGGGTAGGGAAGGAGCTGGTCTGACCTCCAGCAGAACCAGACTACTTATGACCGGGTTTTGAAGCCCCTGTGGAGTATGGGCTGTCCTGGAAGTCAGAGGGAAGAGATGGTGTTTGGAATTGGATCTCTCGCTCTAGAGAAGTACGCTGGTTTTCTCCAAGAAGCTTCAAAGACGCTGAGACTGGGTTAATTAGAAGTTGTCAAGATACAGCAAGAAGCGGTGCTGTCATCGGAGAGATGTAGAAAGCGTTACAGAAATCTGGTAGCAAAAGGCAGGTAGGTGTCTGTTATCTGCACAGGGGAATGCAGGACTCTGGCACTTACAGCAAAGATCTGATTTGTTGCCTTCCCTGGGGACCAGGCAGTGTCCCAAACCTGCGGTGGAGTCAGCTGTGCTGGAATCAGACGTGCAAAATCCGGATGCCTGCTGGTTTCATAGCAAGAATATATTTACTTGCTAATACCGTAAATGCTTCGTGGTAAATTTTTATTACATTTTATGTAATTCAGAGTATTTTAAACTAAACGCCATATTTCAGGTGCAATATACTCCTGATTTCCACCCCTGCCCTCCTGCTAAGTAAGGTGTAAACCTGACCGAGAGCCCTCCAGACTTCTCGGGAGAAAACAGTTGAAAACCCTCGCTTTGGGAAGGCAGCGAGGCGATGAAAGGGAGCTTAGCCTGCAACTCTGTTAAGGCCGTAATGAACTCGGCTAATAAATTACCTAATGTCACCTTAGAACAGGTCCCTGGCAGCCTGTCACACGGCAGCGCGTCAAGCTGGGGACGCGCAGTCGGTCTCTCCTAACCTTTGTACCTCCCCCCGCTAACCAGGGAACTAGTTCTGGGAGAGACCAGCCCTGCCAAGTCCTGCCAACCCAGCGCTAAAATATTAATAAGCCAAAGAGGAGCTGACGGGTGGCCACGAGGCTCCATCGGGGAGAGGGCTGCTGGCCCCCGCACAAAGGGAATGGCAAAAGGGGCTTTTGCACGGAAAATTTTGCCCTTTTTTTTTTTTAATTTTTTTTTGCATGCAAAAATGCAGATTCAGCAGCACCAAAACGGTTTGTGCACACATGCCAAACTTGTCATTTATAAAAACTCAAAAAAGCTCTGACAAATGCTGAAGCTGTTAGTTTTGACACTTCTGACATGAAACACTTTGATTTTTCATTTTGAAACTACTTTGTGTTCAAAATGTCCTTTAATTTTATTTTCAAGCAAGGGGGTGTGTGTGTCTTTTTTTCTTATTCCCCCAAAAAATCAAAATTGAAATGAAATCTTTGGATTGACTCAAAATGAAATTGTTCTTGGATTTTTGGTTTCACCAGGTTGGTTTTTTTTTTTTTCTTAGATGTTTGTGTGTGGCTTTGAGTTGCTCTTTTTATTTTTTTTTCCCTTCCTCCCCCTCCCGCCCCTCCCCCCGCCCCCAATTTTGCCAGTTGGTTTATCAAGTGCCGCAGTGAACATCAACCCCTTCGAAGGGGCACAGCCAGCACAATAGAGTATTTCTTTTCATAGGTGTCAGTTGCAAAAAAAAAAAAAAAAAAAAAAAAAAAAAAAAATTAAAAAAAGGAGCCTTGCGTTTGCTTTCCAGGAGATTGAGTTCATTTTCTATCTTGACTGGGATAAATAATAAACAGTTTTTTGGGTTTTTTTTTGTTTTCTGTGAAGGATTTTGTTACGTTATCTGTTTAAACATTCCGTTATGTCTTAGTAATGTGAATAATGATTATTCCTGTGCTTCTGAGCTCTCCCTCTTGGCTCAGGCGCCGGAGGTTCAGGAGACACCTGGCATTGTTGACAGAGCGTTGAACTTGAACGCCTCTCGCTGTGACAGGGCAAGCCCAAATATTTTGGGAAGAGTCCTTGTTATGTTACGACAGGGGTTGGTAGCACTGATGCCGGGGATGGGTTTTGCTTCAATACTGAGCTGATTACGGCTGTATTATTGGAGGAACGGCGTGAACTTTGGCAGGCGGGCTGCTGGGAGGAAGGAGGATTGGACTTGGGCATTTCTTATTTGTAGGATACGTTGAAGGTCTTCTAAAAGATGCCAGGTCTCAAAAGAGAGCAGGAACGGGAGGCCTTGAAAGATGTTTTCTTATGGGTGAGAAAGGGAAAAATGAAAGCTCTTTTGCAAGAGAAAACAAATGATTAGTATAGTCCCTATCTGCAGACAAATACCTGGGGAACAGTTTGTATTAAAGTAGCTTTTTAATCATATTTTTCATCCCTAAAGGCATTGTTTGCTTCCCACACTGTACATCTTCCCACTAGCTTCCTCTCCAGCCCATCTCCTCTCCTGGAGTCAGGCCGCATCTTGGTAGCGCTTTGTGCATCTCCAGCACTGCCCGAGCGTCCAGCTCGTGGTGTTCCCGATTAATTGGTCATAGACTTTCAACAAGATTGGATGTCTTGTGGTGTTTGCCAATTCACGTACCGCACGTAATTATATTCAGGAAGCAATAGGAATTAAATGACATTAATTTCCATGAATATTCATTTAAGAATCTCTACCAAATTCAGGCAGATTAATAGTCCAGCGCAAATACACTGGCTATTCATTGCCCCCACAGGAAAAGGAAATATGTATTGGCTGGCAGCTCAGGACGAATGGAAACGTGCTGTAGAAAAGTTATCTCTGGGTGGCTTCTGATACAGCAGCGGTCGGAGGGACGCCTCGAGGAGTAAAGGGGATTAGTGTGGGTATGGCTTTGGGGAGCCCTTCCTCCCCGCTGAGGAACCCCGAGGAATCTGGGATGAATCCGAAACTCACGTCTCTGCACTACCAATGCAAATCCAAGGCAGCTCTGACTGCAGCAGCGCTTCCCTGGACTTGCAGCAGAGCAAAACGCAGTTTATTTTGTGCCTGACTCGTGCTGCGCTGTGTGTGAAGCCGGCCCTCAGCCTGCTCTCCCCGGGGCAGGACAGCAATTTCTCTTCCTTGGGAGCCGCGGTAAGGAGTCAGTGCCGCTCTCTGCCGTAGCCAGCCCGGCACCGGCCCTCAGGCTGGCTACGGGGCAGCCCCGTCCTGCCGGGCACCACGTGCCTCCTGGCACACGGAGACTCCGTTCGGCTACAGCTCGTCCCCTTGGCACAGGCCAGGACATGGCATCCACCGTGACCAGGGAAATCGGGAAAGTCTAATAACAAAAGCAGACAAGGGGTGCGAACGTGTTTGGAAAGCCGGCATCAGAGTTTGGGATGCCAGTTTGTGTAGACTAGAAACTACAATTTTAAAAATTATCTGGGACTAGTTACAGTCCTCATTTGGGAGGACTTATTTACACATTTCCTTTTGTCAGACAAGCCAACTTGAGCCCTTGGGTGTGTCAACTTATTTTTATCTTTTTGTGGGATTTCCCCAGTCGGAGGGGAGCTTCCACTCAAGTCAGTGCAAGTGTTGCTGGTAGTATTGGGCTCAGCCCCTAAGCTGGATGTTTATGCCTTTTAAAATGCCCCCCTCATCACCATGTCAACCCTTCCCATCCTCAAAGTTATCTGGGCGAAAGAAATGTCTGGTGTCATTCACCTCGCATGGTGTGTGATGGGCAGAGGTCAACTTCTGCCTTTTTGAAGGGATCTGTTGCCGGACTATCTGACTCGCTCTGACTCTACACCCAAAGCCAGGGAACGTGGAGAGCAGCAACTGCTGACTTCCCTGGAATGGGTTTTGCTGCGAGCTGCGGTACATGGGTACTCGCAGGTTCTCTTCTCCTACTGAGCACCATGAGAACGTTGGACTGACTTGAAACAAAGTCATTAAATCATAAAACCAGACTGAAAGCAACATATATTTCTCTTTAGTATGTCCACCAACTTTTTTTGGGGGAGACAATCTTGACTTTTCACGCCTGATGTAAAAGGTAGGATAATAGCTGAGTACCCGCGTGGGCTCGGCACCTACGCAGGAGCACAGAGTGGTCCGGGAACCAGCCGTGCAGCCTGGTGATGTGTTCTGCAAAGCCTCATAAACCAGTGACTAAAGCGGAAAGGACTCCAAGGCCCGGCTCCTGGGACATCAGAGGTGTGGCATTACAGTAGCTTGGAAAACATTCTGACTTTAAAACAAGTAACACCTATAATTATGGAGGCGTCATCACCTTCATCATTTTTTTTTTGAGCTAACAAGCTGTAGTTGTAGCCTGTGTACAGCCTTGCCAAAATCTGCCACGCAGTTGCTCTTGGGATGGTTCTGCTGGTGGTGGGAATATCAAGCATCTTTCTCCAGGCACTTGTAAAACAATACAGCAGTAAACAATTCAAGTACAATTAGCAGCTACATTGGCGGAGGGGGAGGGAGAAGTCCCACCGCTGGTATTGTCTATGGAATTAATCATGTTTTACAGAGTTGATGTACTGGTTTAGATTTGCAAAGTTAAAAACAGGAGACAAAGAAGTTTCCAATAAACAACGTTTATTCCAGGATGAAACGTAAAACAAATATTTTTTAGAACACTAAGGGTGGGGAGTGTTTAAAAAAATATGCTTTTTTAGTAAGTTCATCTCGCTTTTCTTCCTACTGAAGGCACAGATGAACCAAAAAAAGTATAAAAATCTAAATGACTGAAGCTCGAGATGACGGTAAGTATTTGGCTTTTAGAGCCGGTGGTCCCTCCCGGGCACACAAATCCCGGTGTTATCTGCGGTTCCCGGGATGGGAGGGACTGGCTTGCAAGAGTAACCGGTTCCCGGTGCTTTTTTCGCCTTTCCAGCAGCGCGGCGGGGCGACCGAAGCGCTCCGCTCCCGGGCTGGCAGAGATCGCTCTGAAAGTACGGCGCAAACATCATCTTCGCAAATATTTATTTGCAGCGATTTTCCCCCTCTTAATTATTTAAAATATAATGAATTAGGCATAAGTACCTTGCCATTACTGTAATTTAAGGTGTTAATTGCCGCCGGAGCGGCTCCCCGCCGCCGATGGAGCGCTTCTGCCGGGAGGTGTCGCCGCGCTCCCGGCCCTGCGCGCCGGAGCCGCCGGGGCGGGCGGGGGACGGGCCCGCTGCGCGGCCGCGGGGCTCCGCCGAGGCGCGGTTCTCCCCGCGGGAGCGGTTGGCTGCCCGTTTATCACTTCTGGCGGTGTTTAAAAGCCAGCTCCGGCCTGCGTGTGTCAGTGCTGGGGATGCCAAACGCCACCACCAAAAAATAATTAAAAAAACCCCAAACCAACCCAAAAAACAAAGAAGGGGAAGAAAATTGCGTTCTCGCAGGTCCCCGCGGTCGGAAGAAAAAGAGTTTTTCCCCGAACAAAGTCGGCCGCTCGGTAACTCCCCGGCCTGCAGCGCCGGGCGGGGAGGCCTCCATCCCCTCGGGGATGGACCGGCCCCGGCTCCTCTCGCCGCCGCAGTCCCGGGGGAGCGCAGGATGCTGCCCGCTCGGACCCACGGCCGCGCAACCTCCGCGTTGTCCGGCCGCCTCCAAGCGAGCCCCCGCGGCCGCCGGTTGCCCCTCACCCGGCCCGAGGCCGCGGTGATGTTAAACTTCCCGGGGCCGGGGGGGACCGGGCGGCCCCGGCTCTCGCCCCCGCTCGACCTCTCTCCGCCGGCCCATCCGCGGGAGCCCCAACGGCGCGGCCCGGAGCGCGGCCGTTCCGCGGGGCCGCCCCGCGCACCCAGCCGGATGACGACCCGCGCTCAGCCCGGCCCGCGGGTCGGTCACTCCCGCTCAGCGGCCGGTGCGCGCCGCTGCGCACCCGCGCAAGTGTTTCTTAAGCAGTGTTTGCGCCAACAGCGGCGTGCGCTGCGAGGGGCAGCGCTGGCAGCGGCCCGCCTCGCCGCTCCGCGCAGGTAAGGCGGGCTCCGCGGGCATCCGCGGAAGGCCCCGCGAGGTTTCCCGCGCCCCCCAGCTACGCGGACCCGACACCCTTCGGCGTGCCGCGGAAAAGTTGCTCGGGGGGCGCCGCACTGCCCTCCGCTGAGGGGGCGGCCCCGGCCCGCCTGCCCCCGCGCTGAACTCTCCGCAGGGGCGCGCAGCAGTGCGCGCCGCGGTCCGCCGCCACTTTCACTTCCCCGCGGGGCCGCCCCGCCCCCCCCCCCCGGCCGTCCTCCGCGGAGCCCCGCACCTGCGGGGCTTCCACCCCTCATCTCCCCCCCGCGCCCCCCCCTTCCCCTGCTGCTTTTATTATTTTATTTTTTTATTATTATTATTATTTTCCCCTTGCACCGAGCCTTGTTTACCCAGCAGGTGGATGTGACGTCAGAGACTGACAACAGCAAAAAATAACAACATCTCCCTCCGCGGGGGTGTCGCGGGGGCCGCCCCCCCGGCCCGCCCGGGCGGGCGGCGGCGCGGGGCTTGCGCGGGGCGGGGAGGGGGGGACGCGGGGCGGTGCGGGGCGGGGGCGCGGCGGGGCGGCGTGCGGGGCCCCGCGGGCGCGGCGCCGAGCGGAGGGCTCTATTGTTATTTACCGAGCGGCGGAGCACGCCGCCGCCGCCGCGCCGCCTGGGCTCGGCGTGCCGGAGGGACGGGAGGGGAGGGACGGGACGGAGAGGCAGCTCCGCGCCGCTCCGCGCCGCCGCCCGCCCGCCCCGCGCCGGGGGCCGCGCCGTGCTGGGCAGCGGCAGGCCGAGTCCTGCGGGTGAGTCCGGCCCCCCCCGACACTTTCCCCGCTCCTCCGGGGCTGTTGCACTTTCCTCCCCCCCCACCGCCGGCCCCACGTGTCCGCCTCCCCCCACCCCCCCCGCCCGCCCGCCGGAGGGGACCGGCGGTGCGCGGGTGCGGAGCCCCCTCCCCGGGCTGCGGAGCTGCTCGCACCCCCTATCCGCCCACTTTGGAAACTTCCCCCCCCCCCCTCCCCCCCCGCCCCGCTCTGCGCGCACCCTCCGCGGAGAGCGGGATGCAGTGCCTCTTGCTCTCCCCCCTCCCTCTTTCCACCCCCCTCCCTCTGCGCTTTCCTCGTGTTTTCCGACGGGTCCCCCCCGCGCCGCCGCGCAAGGGGCGCGCACGCCCCAACTTCAGCACTCGGGGCAAGAAGTTGCGGCGGGGCCGCGCCCCCCCCCCCCCCCCCCCCCGTACCCTCCGCGCTCCCCCCGCACCGGGCCCGGCCGCCCCTTTCCCCCCCCTCCCCCGGCACCTGTTGCGGCTTTCCCCCCGCGCAGTCCCTTCCGCAGGCGCGGAGCTCGGCGCCGCGCATCCTCCCCCTCCTTGGGGCCCGCTGCGCCCATCCCCCCACTTTTTTGGGGGGGGGAGGCGAAGTGTTTGAATAAACATCCGCGCCTCCCCATCCCGGCGCAACTTCTGGCTGCGCGGGTGCGGACCGCGCATCCCTCTCGTCCCCGTCCCCCGCGCAGAGCCGCGGTGCGGAGCCTCGGGACGGAGCGGCGTCTCGCTGCGCGCCGCGGAGCCGGGGGCGGCCGCCGGCGCCCGGTAAGTCTGGCCGCGCCGTGCCCCGCGCACCTGCCGCCCCGCGCAGCTCCGCGCATCCCGCCGAGGGTGCGCGCTGCAGGCGGCGTCCGAGCGGCGTGTCCGCGCCTCTCTCCTCCCCCCGCCCCGCGTTTTTTTTTTTTTTTTCCTGGAAAAAAAAAAAAAAGAAAAAGAAAAAAAGAAAAAAAAAAGCGCTGAAGGCCGGCTGCGCGGGCAGGGCTACGCGGGGCGCAGCGGCGGCCCCCTCCCCACCGCCCCGCAACTATTAATTATCCGGCGGCCCCGGCGCGGAGAGCATCGCCGGGCTGGCTGCGGAGCGCCGCGATTTTAGCGAGTCTTCCTTCTGCCGCTTCGCTGTAATGATTTTAATTGCGTGGTTTTTTTTGCTTTGAGTGAACTGAGCCGAGTGAGATTACGTCTTTTTTTTTTTTTATTACTTTTTTTTTTTCTCCTTCTCCTTTTTCCCCCCGATTTCCCCCAAAGGCTGGCAGCAGCAGCGCTCAGACCTCCCCGTACCCACCCGAGGTATCAGCCGCCTGCGAGCGCTCTCAGAGCCGCTTCTCTAGAGAAGCCGGAGCCCAACTTCTGTGCTCAGAAGTTTTAAGGTTTCATTTTTAGTAACCGTTCTTTGAGTGAGTAATGTATCTCTACTGCTCGTAGCGTGCTGTCTACACAATGTAGCCTGCTGATTTCTAGGGTGCTGGATGGTTATAAATATTAAAACAATTCTCTAAACTTGGTTTCCTTTCCGTATAGTTTTTCTAAACTTGCGTTTTACCTGCTTTGACCAAACGTTGATGGCACTAATGACAGCTTCTTAATTAGACAAAGTTTCAAGAATGTCGACGAAGAAACTTGCTGCTTGTGCTCTTAGTCCACGGTTTGCTTTAATGTTTCGGCGGAGGGAAAACAGGCATTCCACTCGATTTAGTATTATTTTTACAGTTTCCGTTACTGCTGAGAAGCTCCTACTTTTTGTAAGTTTGAGAGAGCCTGAAATAATTCAAGTTCTCAGAGAAGCGAGCGTAGGCAAGGAGGTACCGTGCATCTTTGCAACTAGATTTGGGAGAAGAAGGGGAAATCAGGGCTACTGGTTTCAATTTCTCCCTCTGAATCTTTTTCCCTGCACATTTTATTTGAACTATCTCACAACCATATTGAATGGAGCAGGGCACTGGGGGAGGAAGCTCTTCACTAGTTACCATTCAAAAGGTGTCGGCTAAAATCTCATTGCAAAAAGGTATTGTAGCTTTAACATCTTGCATTGGCAGCATTCTTCCCCCTTAGTCTTTGGATTAGTCATTGTATGAGAGACAGAAAAAAAAAAAATCACTTTTTTTTTTTTTTTCTGGAAAAAGTAAAGTAAACAGCCTCCAACAAGTGAACCTTGACAACCCAGATTAAGGAAGGCAGGAGAGATCAAACAAAGCTGCTGCTGGGCTGTTGTCAGGAGCTGCCTCACTGAAAGCTCTGGACTATTCGATCAGGCAGCAAGGCTATATGTTCACTTATGCAGAAATGGACCATTACAAATGCTGATCTTTGTTGTGAAACCAAAGGATAACTTTGAGAAAAATAACTACTATTTCAGACAAGGCTTTCTGTTGCTTACGATTTTGCTTGCAAAGTTAGGTTTTTGTGCATGGGCTGGGATTTGGGTTTGTTTTGGTTTTTTCTTTTTTTTTTTTTTTTTTTGAGTGATAGTGGTTTGGAGTGTGTTGTGTACACTTTCAGAGAGACTTAGGATTTGATTTTATTTATGCTGTCTACAGCTGCAGAGAAGGAGGCGTTTCAGTAGTGTAATGTTGAAAACCGTAAAAGTTCAGTGGAATTCAGCTCTTATTTCTGGATCTCTGAATTGTAAGGAAACATGGATTTATTTTCTTTTTCTTCTCTGTGTGTAAGTGCTGTGCTGATGTATAATAGAGGAGTTTGGTTGTGATTAAGCATTGTGTGTTGTATGACTGCGTTTCTAGAGTTCAGAAAACTTGTGATATCTTTCCTTCAAACGTATTACCAACCAGTCAGGATGGCACCTTATTTTTGATATGCCAAGGTTTTTGCAAAATTGTGTGTAACTTGTCTTCATGGCTATATTAGACAGATTCTGTTACTGTGTAGCTTTTTAGGGGAAATAGTAGTAAAGAGTATTGACCAATACTTGGTTTTAGTTCAATAAATGTTTAGTGTTTAAGTATTACTCAAACTTAACCAGTGGGAGTTAGGTTATTTTTGTTGCTTGACACTTTGATGTTTGTATCCAAACACTTCACTGTAAACTTTACAAATATGCCCCCTCGTTCATTTCTTTCAAGTATTCCAAAACAATGGCAATACCTATTAAAAAAAAAAAATCTGAGGAAAAGGCTGTTACCCTAATGTATATTAATCAGGAGGAAGACCAAGTGCACATCTACTGAAGAATTAAGAAATCCAAAAGCTTTTTGCATAAATATTTCTTTAATTAGCAGTGCAGATCACACAATAAGTACTTTATACTTTTTATAAGGTAAGGTTTCATAACCATCCTGCATAACTTATAAAGCCTGTAGATTTTTATGGTATATGCTTTAATTAGACAGTAAAAAGTATGTGTGTTAAACATGCACATGTATGCTATTAAGCCATTTTGGGTAATGTGTAATGTTTTTAAACATCTATAAACATTTTCTGCTTAAATCAGTTCCACCGGTAATCCTCACGCAGCTAGTTTTTGTACTGGTAAGCGAAGGAGCAGGAAAGTTGTGCAGAGAATTATGCACTGGGCATTATCACGCAGCATATGCTGCAATATGCTTTTTTTCTTGGAGTGGATCACCTTTTTTTAAGAGCTCAAATTTGCATTATCATCCGTGATATGATATACTGTAAACATTGGGAGCTCCAGAATTATTCCTGTTTCTCAGCATTGTAAAAAAATTAGGAAAAAAGGCTGGTAGTAGAAAGGCAAATTTATGGAATGCAGCTTAGCATTTAGTATTTGTACTGCTTGTGGTCATTTGTGTTGAGAGATTGAACCGGATAATGTAATTCCTTTTGTGAAATATCTGTTGAGCATGTATTTGTATATCAAAGGAAATAACATATGCACACACATATGTAGGATATGTATGTAAAATACAGTTATTTCTGCAAGGCTGTCCAGTTATTTATAGGGCATAATGATACTTCTGTCATCTTAAATTTTCTCCGAGAAGCTTTAATAAATTTAAATAGATTATATGCTGTCAGAAAATAGTATAAATTTTGTTTACGATTCACTTGCTTTAAGGTACTTATACTAAAGAAGCTCATTTAACCCCAAGACTGAGTAGCATTAAGTGGTGAGAGGAGTCTGCTGAAGAGCTGCTACTGCCCTTTGCTCTTGTGATAATCTTAAATTACTACAGTTTAATTGCAACTTCAAGGCACCGAGCTGAAATAT
Organism: Rissa tridactyla; assembly: GCF_028500815.1. Lineage (NCBI taxonomy): Eukaryota > Metazoa > Chordata > Aves > Charadriiformes > Laridae > Rissa > Rissa tridactyla. The sequence continues at coordinate 11,671,466 of NC_071475.1, read as the reverse complement.
TTTTATGCAGCTGAGGCAGGGCTGGAGAAGACGCAGTGAGATTTTCCCAGGTAGCTGGATTTCTCTTCAGAAGGGCAGCGTTTCTTCAGGCCTTTCCTGCCTTTTCGGAGCGTATCCAGCCCAGCTCCGGGTCCCTGCACGGACACTGTGCCCTGGGAGGGAGCTTTCCTGGGGGATTCCCACCTCGGTGGGAGCAGGATCGGGCCCTGCAGTACTTGGGCAGCTTGGCTGCACAAGCACCGTGTTTGCCGTTGGTATTGAAGCTTACGTGTGAATTAAATAGCACGTCGTAATTATTCCTCAAATGAGCCTTGTTCTCAAGTCGCTTCCCGGAGCTTTTCCCTGTGAGTCAGGGTGGGAAGGGGCTGGCAGCAGGAGGCAAAGAGCAGGGGGCATGGGTGGCACACCGCTCTGAAAATACAGCCCGCCGGCTGCTGGCTATTGCAGGGTCCCGTGTCCCCAAAAGCGAGCTCAGGGGACAGCCAGCCACCCTGGCCGCGCAGGGCCCGATCCAGAGCACGCTGGCATCAACCAGGGCTTGTGCCGGTGTTGCTGCCTTGGGGTTTGGCTTTTGGTCTGTGTCACTAACTCGTATCACTGAAACTTTTCCTTTTTTTTTTTTTTTTCCTCCCCCTTACGTGTACTAGCATGTTTTCACACCCGGCGAGCGGTTCAGCGGAGATAGGAGCCAGAAAGCCTTTGCTAAGTGGAATTTATACACGTTGCGCACTAGAGATCAGCAGCGTCTTTGTGACCATTCTTAGAGGTTCCTGGCACCCAAACTTTACTGAAATGCTTAGAAAGGTACGGCCGGGCTCGCAGTCCGTGACTTCATGCCGCTGAGGACACGCGTAAGTGCTCGGCCGTGCTAAAGCACAGGGGTTTTTACATTGCGAGTCTGGTTTTGCGTTGGCCAAGTCCTTGCAAAAGTGTCTCGTTGCACTAAGGAATGGAAAATCTCGTGGTTGCTCGAAGCGCTTGCTTTTGGGCTGACAGAAGCGCTGCTCGCAGCCTGCTGCTCTCACCAACTCCTGTGCCGTCGGATTCCCGCAGCTCCCGGTGCGTTGGGAATTGCCGCTACCATAGGTAACAAGGTGATGCCAGCATATATAGAGGGGAAAAAAAGTAGAAGGGAATAAATCATGCAGTCATTAGAGGAAAAACTTAATTGTGAGAACTCTGTAGTCTTTTAATTTAAAAAAAAAAAAACCAAAACCAAACAACTGTATTTTGTGCTGTAGAGGAACCAGCTGTTCTATTTTTAGGTGATCAGATATTTGTTGGTTGGGATGTCTGGAGTGTTTTAACATGTGCTCTTTTTTCTTACTTCAGCATTGGAGCTACCAAGTCAGAGAAGCCGCTGGCTCAGTTCGCGTGCAGTCGTCTTTGCAAATATGCTCTAGGGTTTTGTCTTTCTATTCTCCTGGCACCGCTCTCTCCCATGCATGCAAGCGAACAGGCTGATGTATAATGGCTGTTTGTGCGTGGCAAGTATCCAGAATAATCTTGGTAACTTTTTGTTCAGCGCCATCCTGAAAGCGAAGATAGTATTCTATGGAAAATGAGCAAAGAGAAGAGCATGGGCAAAATCAATTTCTCTCCAAGAAGCATCTGGTACCTGAGGAGGACTAAATAATTTTTCTCCTCTCGTTGACCCTCCCTGTCCTGTTTTTAAAACATCTCCATTTTAGTGCCTTGAAATCGTAATTAAGTTGTAGTAATTTAAGATTATTGCGAGAGTGCAAAGGGCAGTGGAAGCTCTTTAGAAGTCTCATCTCAACACTTAATGCTACTCAGTCGGGGGGTTAAATGAGTTTCCTCGATGTGAGTACTTAAAGTAACTAAGTCGTAAACAAAATTTATACTATATTCTGACAACTAATAATCTATTTAAATTGCATTAAAGTATGTGTGTGAAAATTTAATTAAAGACAGAAATACTGTCAAGCCCTGTAAATATCTCGACAGATCTACTGAAATGGAACCCATATCGTAAAATATTTACATATATCCGATAGGCTACGGTGTTTCTGGCAGTGCTATTCCGCAACTAATTGCGGGCTTTTTCCCTCCCAGTTTCCTCTTCGGTTGCAATGGTCTCGGAAAGCAACACAAATAAATACCCAGAATGTTTTATTCGGATGATTCTCTGGTGTGTTGTTTACTGCTAATCGCGCTCTCTGCACAGTACTTGTCACTGTTGTGTTTTTATTAGAAGCACCTATTTCCTCAATAAGTTGGTTTCGCGCTGCCGTTAATTCCTTGTGCAGCGGGATAACGTCGGGTGGCATTTGCAGTGTGGCAGCGCTGGATGTGCGGTCTCTGACCCAACTTTCTTCTGGGTGTCTGGCCCAGAGCATGGTGCTGCAGGGGCTCTCATACTGTTGTGACTCTGGATTTCATGGATTTTTCAGGTAGAAAGTGCTTACGACCTTTTTTTTTTCCTAAATTTTTGACATATATATGGAAGCGTTGCCCGGTGCGCACACTCGCTGCACAGGACCCTTCTCGCTGGTGCCCCCGCAGTGCGTCTCCATTGTGGGACGTGGTCCAGGGTCCTTTCAAGACGAGGAATGTTTTGCCTTGCATAAAAGTGGGTCTGGCTGAAACTTTGGCTGAACTTTGGTCTGTCTTAAAACCCACCCGCTGGGATTCGGGACGCGGCCAAAGGCAGGCGGTTTTGCTGGGAAGGTGCAGGATGAAGGTGCTTTCTCATCACCCGGACATGGCTCGGGGCAGACTCCTGGCTCTCCTGGGCTGGGGTGTACGTCCCTGGTGCTGCAGGGTCGCAGGAGGAGGGTGAGGATTTGGGCATGGAGAGAAGGATGGGGTGGGAGGGCAGTGCTGTGGGTGCCGGGGAGCCCTGGCTGGGTGCTGAGCACCGGCAGCCTGACAGAAGGTGGCACAGTTCGGCAGGTTGGCTGGAGCCTCTAACGGCATCGTTAAGTTTTCCCCTCTTCGCCAGACATTTCCTTTCATGTTGGATCCGAGTTTTAGCTGTACTTCCCGATCAGTCTTGTCATCTTGTTGCTAACAATTAGGGTCAAGTGTCTTTCCTTGGGCTCTCCGCAGTCTTCATGTTGGTGTCCCTCCCCCAGCTCCTAGCCTAAGCTGTTTGTTCATTAATTAGTGGATTGGGCATATTAACACATCAGTAAACCGGAGTAGTCGGACTTCCCAAGGCATCTCGGGAACCCTCTCTGGTTTTATGTGACCGGACATGCACTATTGCTGATTTAGATAGCGGAGCCGGTGATGCCGAAGTGTTGTTAAGAGCGAGATAAATAGAGAGAGCCCAGCAGTAAGCAGAATGTCATGTCTCTATTAAAAAGCTTGTGATAAAGGAAGATAAAATGGTGAGGGGGGATTGCTGGTGTGTTCAGAGCAGCCGCTAAACATCTGATCACAAAAATCGATGCCGAATTCTCCTTCCTGCAAAACACTTGCCCGCAGAATTAATGTCTGAGCCTGGGTTTGATTGCAGCGAGCGGTGGAGCCCTGAAAGGACTTTTGTTCTTGCCAAAAAAGGCGGCCGGGGCTTCTCAGGGATTCAGGAGCTGTCTGAGCCGGGATTCAAACATCCCTCCCCAGTTCCCTTTGAAGTGGCTGCCCCTCTTCCCCAGCGGCACGGTGGTCCCGGGATGCTGATGAAGTTGTTCCAGGCTCCTTGCTGCCTCGTACCTTGATTTTTTTTTTTATTTTTTTTTCATTTTTTTTTTTCCCTGGCGCCACGACCACCTGCGTTTCTGATGGAAAGTCAGTTCCTGTCCGGTGGTCGGTCCTTGGCTTCACAGCAGAATAACAAGGATGCAGAGTTTTGTGTATTTGAGTCTTTTTCTCAGCTGGGTGCAGCGGCTGCTTTGCAGAAGTGAAAAATGTAACTGGTAATAAAGAAATGAGTGGTCGCAGCAGATGAGGGGGGAGCGGTATTAATTTTACCAGTTCTGTAATGAAACATGCAGTAAAACGTTAAATCATCACAGCCTTGTTTGTTGAAAGGATGTTAATCATTCCATTAAGAAGGATTAAGTAATTAACTGATATTTCTTTAGGAACCAGTGTCAATTTTAAAAAGCATCTTCTTAGTGTCGCACAGGGAATACGAAGTCGATGCTTCTCTTTCTGCTACCGGAGAGCTGGGAGATGAACGTAAGTGGGACACCTCTTCCCGAGAAACTTCTGGGAATGTGAAGGGAGCAGAAATAGCTGGTTTTTTTCTCTTTCAACTAAAATGTACTGTTCTAATAGTCTTTCGATTGCAAGGTTGTGTTTTATGACTTTTGTCAGATGGGCCCGTTGCAAGCCTGCTTTCAGGAGTAGTCAGTTTGGGATTAAGAAGTTAAAACCTTCTTGAAGTGTTCCTCTTGGTGCTCGTGGTTTTTTTTTTTGTTTTTTTTTTTTTTTTATAATAGCTTTTATGTTGTAATAGTAAGCTTGCTGACAGTGAGTCATGAACTCTATCTTCCGTGAACCTCATGACAAATTTTTGTTAGCCGGTCAGGCAGCTCGCTCAGCTCATCCAGCCCAGTTCCCACGTTCTGTGCTTGCCCTGGAAAGAAAAATTCCATTAAAATCGGTGGTGTAAATCCTCCTTTCCTCCTGGGGCAGAAATCCCTTTAAAAGCAGTGGCAGTGGAGGGGGCCGTGGGGCATCACGGAGTGGCTCCCAGCGTTGGGCTGTTGGGAGGACGTTGAAGCCGGATTGGGCAGGGGAAGGATGCAGCCAGCGTTGGCTGATGCTCAGTAAGGTCAAAAGTAGGTTTTGGAGAGGGTGCACGTGCAGATGGAGGAGCAGGTGGGCAGAGGAGAACAATGACAATATTTTTTCACTGTTTCATTTTTGAAGGACCAGATTGGAGCCCCCGGACGGTGAGCGGGGCAGGGGCTGGGGAAGCAGCTGTGTTAGCGCTTCTGCATCCTGTGCTCCCGAGCTCCTGCCTTTCTTCCAGGGCTTGATCACTTTTTTGCATTGACGGAGGACGTGGAATTTGGCATTAACCTCGTCAAATTGCTGCCGTTTCTCGTATAACGGCCCCAACTTCTAATATTGCAGTTAGTGATACTGAAACTATACCCAAACCAAAATTTTCTATGAGTGATACAAATTCTGCCCAGCAAATAGCATAATACAGTGGCACCGATTGCGTTAGTATTGATACTTTCTGCTTTCATAACTGCTCTACTTCTCACATAGGGCTCCTTCAGACGGTCTCATGCAAACGCTGTTGATCGGTGTACTGTAAACTATTCCTCCCCCTCGGGTGAATTTCATAAATAGATGTATTTCCGTGTGTAGTGTATGAGACAGCCAGATTTTGCTTCGGTTATGTGGCCTAAACCCCAAATACCTCTACTGAAGTCATGGGAGCGGAGTTAAAGAAAAATTTAAAAAAATCAGTTTGGCTCAGAGAATAAAATCTTTGAATATTCATGCGTGTAACGTATAATAAGAATCTATCTGGATGTTTGAACAGAACATCAGAGCCTATATCTACCTTAGCAGATTTAGAGGAGAGATTTTTCTCAGTAAGTTTTGCAATAGTAATAATGTGTTAACAACTCTGGTAACTTATTTTAATCAGAGAGTTGTGTCAGGGGCCCTATCCGGTTCTGGTTGGAATTAAATGAGTGCTGGGAGAAGGAGGCTCTGAAATAACTTGTAGGAAATTGTTAGTTTTAAATGACATGCCTGTGCATCAATGTTCAGATAATGTATATTAGATTTGTAAAGCTCCCGAGTTGTACATTTGGAAACATGAAAACGTATTTTTCAGCGATAAATTACTTGATACTTAAAAAGGCTTTGAAAGAGGAATGTCAAAAGTGTGCAGCATGATGATAGTTTGTACAAGTATTTTAAAGTTGTTCTCTGGCCAACCCACCTGAGTTTTCTGAAGGCCAGTATAAGGTGGTCTTATTCAGGAAACCTTTCTAGTCCATCATTTCAGTTACAGGATTTAACTCCGAATGGGAGAAACTCAGCTCGGTGGTTTTTAGCTGATGTCGTATCGTGCACGTTTGTTCTGATTATTTTTTCTTCTTCACCGCTAGACTACAGCGCCCAAAAAATACTGTTTCATAAAAGTTGAAATGCAACACTAACTGTTAATTAAACTAAAATATCTTAAGCCTATCCAGCATACTCCTAGTATTAAACAGTTGGAGAAGACTAGGTATTTCCTATTTATTTTTCAGATTGGCTGGAATATTGTCTTTCTGGAAAAGGGTCCTCGGATGGTTGAAGGGGAAATATTTTTTTCAACGCGTGCTTTATATTTGCCAAAGAATTCTGATTGTGCAGAAGCGTGTTGTGTGGAAATGGAAATTTATTAACTAGGATTTCTAGGGATTATAATAGATGCCATTAGATAGAGGCACGCTCATCGAGAGGTAAACTAGTAAATCTGAACAAACTGAAAAATAGTAGCTATATGAGTCTGGCTCTGTTATCAAACTTGCTGCATAAGCCAGAGTTTATGCACTGTGATAATGCTAATGACCAGCAGAGCCAATGATGCATGACTGGAGGAAATCAGTGGTATAATCGGAGAAAGTTATCAGGTTTTTGTCATTAAATATTAGTGATAAATAATACACTTCATTTTGAGTAGATAGGACGTATTTAATTCTGATGTGGAGAGTTTCAATTTAATAAGGGGCATTGCTGAGTAAAATGATAATCTTTTGTAATTTAAAGGGAAAAATAAAAATGCATTTGTTTCAGCATAATCTCCTGGCGGCCGCCCTCCGCTGCTGTTTGTCTTCACTGGTCTCTGATAGTGGGGAATATCTTTGCAGCTATTTGAGATGGCTGTTTATAGCAGGGTGTTTTATCTAAGTTATTAGTTTGCAACACAGAACGAATTGCGTGAGACCAGAATCAAAGGGGAACTGTTCAGTATACTGGGTATCTTCTTTCCTTTTCTGTTTAAAAATGTGAATGTTGCAGCAAATCTACACTGTGTTCTCCATGCAGTGCTTCCCCTAGAAAACAGCCCGCCTGTCCAGACAGTAACAGGAGGAAAGGGACGAGGACAAAAGATACAGATAAATTAGATCTCGTTCTGCAAGTTATCTTTTAAGTCAGTGGGAGAACAAGGAAGAGAAGTATAGCTTAAACTGAAGTAAGAGGGTTATTAATAGTCTCTATAAAGGACAGTTTGCACCAGGAAGAAAAAAAAAATATCTGGTTGGCTTTTTTTAGCGAAGCAGGCTAACACCCAGTGTAAATCTGTGTCATTAACTGAAGCAGTGCGTGATTTTTAGAGCATCGCTTTTCCTCTTGTGAGCTGTTGCCTGCGGAGGCTGGTCCCCTGGGCTGCAGGCAGATGCACTACGGTGTCTACCTTAGGGAGACTTCGCTCCCCAGCTGCCGGACCTCTGCCTGTGTCAGCCCGCGGCCTTGTTTGAGCAGATACCACCAGTTTTGCCCAACGAGTGGCTTTTTGTAACGTGGCCAGGATCTTCCCACCACCCCTCGGAGTCGTGCTTGAACGCCGAATCTCAGCTCCAGTTTCCAGAATTAGATGGCACAGTGAGTAAACACAGCGTACTTGCCAGTTCTCACATCCTCTTTTGCAGCGAGTATTGCAGCAAATCCTGCAGGTTTGACTCATCTCCGAAGTTCTTCGCTGATTCGAAGCAGATCTCGTCTGACTTTTGAGAAAGAGCTGGAAATCTGGCCGTGGCTCCTGAGCGCACAGTCCTTCTCTATGCGAACACAATATGCCTGAGTCAGCCTCTGCATAAGCTTGGGCAGCTCTGAGTAACTTCAACTAAAGTTATGTGCCTATATCTAAGGGTAAAATTTGGCCTGCAGTCAGCCTTTATTGAAAGCTTTATGGAAATACTTTGTTCTAGCTATGCACAAATATTTACATTCTGGTGGGATGACTTTTTTCTTCCATTTCTTTGGTTGTTTCCCCCCCCCCCCCCCCCCCCCCCCCCCCCGCCCCCGCTGTATGCCATAAGCACAAGGAGGGGGTGGAAGACATTATGCGTAATGCCCTGTCAGTTAAAAAGTAATATTCAGGTTTTCAACTGGTATCTCTCTGGGTAAATTGGAAGGGGAAGGGCATACAGAGCAGAAAACTTTCCTGGGTAAATAAAAGTACAGGTACAGCCCCCGTTTTAAGAACAGCATGTCTTAATGTTTCTGTTCATCGGCGTTGAATCACCTCTGCATGTCAACCTCTGCCTGGTGGATGCTCTCAGCAGATTGAGGAGGAGGACACATTGCTCTGCAAGTGCATGACAATGGTCCACACGTGTGCCGTGACTCAAGCGCGCTCACAACTTCATGACATGTATCAAATGAGAATTGTTTCCTTGGAAAGCCGTTATCTTTGTTTTTTTGAAGGCTGACGCTGCTTTCACAGCCTATTTGACAGCGTGCTGGGTGCTGTGTAGAATGAGGGTTTGGTTCACGTTGCAGCTCAATAGATTTAGATCTGTCCGCTTGTCCCTGGGCGCTTCCCATTGTGTCCCCTGTGCTTCAGCTGACTCCGCCTGACCAGAGAGTGAGACCACGCGGGAAGCTAGACCAGCATGAAACTAATTTAACCAGGAAAAAAATGTTTTCTGCCCAGTAGAGCATCCTCATTGGACTCCCTTATCTAAAGGATAGATGGGGAGAGACTCTTCATCAGGGAGGGTGGTGATAAGATGAGGGGTAACAGTTTTAAAATGAGAGAGAGTAGATTTCGATTAGATATTGGGAAGAAATTCTTCACTCTGAGGGTGGTGAGCCCCTGGCCCAGGTTGCCCAGAGAAGCTGTGGCTGCCTCATCCCTGGAAGTGTTCAAGACCAGGCTGGACAGGGCTTGGAGCAACCTGGTCTTGTGACAGGTGTCCGTGCCCAGGGCAGGGGGGTTGGACTAGGTGATCATTAAGGTCCCTTCTAATCCAAACCATTCTATGATTCTTTGGAGGTCAAAGGAGGGACGAGGAGGTCAGGGCCACCCCTTTGATAAACCTCTGGCCTCTTGGCTGGCTTTGCTGCAGTGTGAAACTTCTGCCAGAGGCTTTGTGTCTGGACCTGCTCCTCTGCCTCTGGACAGAGGAGTTCTCCCAGCCCTGGGACTTACTGCTGATGGGACTACCACACCAAAGCTAATGCAAGTATGGGTTTTCATTTCATTGTTAATTTAACAGTGCTCCCTTAGTGCCTGTTAGTAAAGTCATTAATGTGCACACCCTGAAAAGCCCGGAATCATGTTTTCTTTGTGTTTTCTTCTTCCCTGTTAGCAGTAGATGATGAGCTGGTCCAGAGGCTGGATATTTTTGATAAAGACACTGAGAGGTACCCAGGTTACTAGCTGCTGTTGTTTTTTGTTGTTTTTATAATATTGTCTGCGCGATAAGCAAACACAGCTGCATATAAAACTCTGATAAAGCTGTGTCCAGCCTGCTAGCTAACTTGAGTTAAAGAGCAGAAGTTGATAAGGAAATGGATGGCCAGAGCTCAGCGGCGTCACGCAGGTTTACACCAAAACAGGGTCTAACCCGTAGCCTCTGTTCACTCGGTGTCGTGCAAGACATGCGTGTTGGATGTCTTGTGGTGTGACAGTGGCCGGGGAGCGTGGCCACCAGCACGAGGACAGCCATGTGCAGTGCCACTGGCTCCATCTGCAGCAGGGCCGCCTGCCAGCCCAGCTGTGGGCACCGATGGTTGTTAGTGGGGGACTCGCTCAGGCTTATATGGGGGGGTTTGGGCAAAGCTTTAAATACATTTGTGCTTTTATTGCTTCTGAAATGGCTGCAGGTGCATGTTAGCAGGAAGTGAAACTGGAGGAGCCTTGAGGGATCCTCGCTGGGGCAGTGCCAAGCAGGTACAGCCCACGAGCGTTACCACCTTGCTGATAATCTGGAACAGTGTCGGCGTTCACGTGTGTCACGGGGATTATGGGGATGAAGTCATGCCACAGTTTGGCAGGGACCCGATCCCTCTACCTGTCGGTGTGGCCGGGGTGTGTGCTTGGCGTTGGTCTCCAGCCTCGCGCGGGGCCACCATCTCACTCCTGCGAGCTCGGTGTGCATGGCTGTCCCCGTGGGCCAGTGGGAATGGACAGGGAGGGTGGTTTGGAAGGGGTTAGCAGCACAGAGCAGCATTGCAGGGCCTCCCTGGCTCTCTCCATGTCTTGCTGAGTAACCAGCGTCTGCTGATGAGGTGGGATGAGTCTGGTCCGTGCCCAATGTGTTTTCCTTCAATGGATAATTTTAGGTAGACTGGAAACAGCAGGAATGTTGGTGGTGTGAGGAAGGGCTGGTGCCCACTGGACAGGGCTGGCTGCGGTGGTGTGTCTGGGGAAGAGACCCAGACCTTCACCGCCCTGGGGCCTCCCTGGTGTTGCACAAAGTCGTCTGCCTTCTTCAGCTGACGGCCCCATTAACTACCCATTTTTGCATTGTCTTGTTGAGGAATTTGAATGTGCAGTCTGTGAAGCGAGGCATCAAAGCATTAAGCCTCACTTTTAATTATTACCTTTCTTTTTGGAAAGGAGTAGCAGTCAGAATAAAATACTTTGTAGGAATAAAATACTTATTATCCACCTTTTCTTCCTCCTTGGTTTGTGCCCGACTTGAGTTGCCAGGTCTCCCCAGGGGTGCCTGACGTGCAGGTGAGCAGGGCTGCAGTCCTGAACCACTCCTGTCCTCGTCTCTTCACCAACTGCTGAGGTTTCATATTCTGCATGTGCAATTATACATAATCCTAAATATTGCTCCCCTCGTGTTAGGGTTATTCACTGTTTGTTCCTATGTGTCAACACCATATCTGATTGGAGCCTTAATTGCTCTTCACACTCCTATGTTTTTCCTTCTCTTAGACCCGTTGGAGGGTTTGTTGAAGGGAGAGCCCAAGCCAATGCCACCAGGGTATGGGCTCTCCCCCTTGCCAGGCTGCACACGCAGCGCGTGCCTGGAAAAATACCCCTCCAAGTCATTATGAATTAAGCATCGCAGACAGAAGCAGAGATGAAGCTCTGTGAGAAGACCTACAACTTGATCCAAGAATTATGTGGTGTGCAAAGACGGAGAGAAAAGCAAACTTCTCATCCAAGACATGGAGGCTGTGGTGCTCCTGCACCAGCGTGCTCTGGTGCAGCCGTCCTGGGGCTGCTGAGGTCTCCACCGTCCCACCCGTGCCCCAGCCAGCACCTGTCACTGCAGTGCTGTAGCCAGGAGACCCCCTGCAGGCCCTAGTTGTGGTTGGTGAAGCTGCCTGTTGTTGTTAGGAGCTGAAGCTGGCTGTACAAGCAGTGAATTCCCAGTAACTAGCTAGCAAGAAAATATTGTGGATCTGCATGTATTCCCTGCATCTGGATATACCATGTTTGTTACCATCAAGGTAAGTGAGGTAACCCCCATTTTTCTCCAGTATGGTGAGTGAACTCAGCTTTACTCCATTTTTCAAAGCAAGCCAGCAGCGGGACCTCTGAAGGTGTAGCTGTGATGACAGTTACTGCTGCGAGACACCGCAGGGCATCTGGGTTATTGTGCTTTTGGTCGGTGGGCTGGAGCTCTGCTGGTGAGCAGTGCCCACCTGTGTAGTGTGCTGCATCACAATGAGAGTTAGTCCGTGGTACCCCATTGATGCACAAAGCGCTGTCTGGAGATCCCGAGCATCCAACCCTGAGCGTCCTGCCCGTCGCCCCACTGTCCTCGTTGGGGACTCCACGTGCATCGTATGCCACTGAATATATCCGTTACGTGAGTGGTAATGTGCAGGAAGAGGGTGAGATTTCAGAATGGCAGAAATTAGTCTGAGGAGGAGAAAATTACTAGGAGAAGGCAAGTACAGAAATCTTGCGTTTCACACGGCTCATTATCCGAACCCACCATGGTGGCAGAGAAAGAGGAGGAACCTCCATCGGCAGCCAGGATGTCCGATGCTAACAGTGTAGGGTACATCTTCCAGTCTGCATTGAAATAAAAAAAATAATAAATTAGGCAGTGGTTGATTGCCTCTTGGTTTTATATAAGTGTAGTATTGAGCACAAATTAAAAACAACCTTGAAACTGCACAGATTCATAAAACTGTGCAGTGGGATTTTAAAAATTACCTCCATTGGAATCCTGGAAGCATCTGTTACATAATTAATGCACTTAAAAATATATTCTATTTATGATTAATCCAGGACTGTAGTGTGTGCTAGTTAAATGTCTGGATCCCAGGGTGCAATGCGAGGAAAGAAACGCTGTTGTAATCTATTTGACGATTATAGGAAAGGACATTTGCTACAAATAAATACATTTTCCTCAGTCTTTTTATTTGTCAGGGCCAAGCTTATGTCTGTTGTGCTGAGTTTGTTGACTGGTAAATGTTTTGAGATTTATGCTGATAATTTTGTAGATCTACTGGAAAAAATAACTCAAGAATAATTAGGGAGATTGACCATACAGTAATGTACCGCATGTGTGACAGCGTTACTGGGTTGATGATCTTGGGTATGTATATGCAATTAAAAGTGCTAAGGCTCAGTACCACGAAGCTTTTCAAACGGTCTCCGAGATACACAAGTGCTTTAGGGGATGCATGTTTCCCAAAGGATAACTTGCCAAAGTTGCTGGATGCCTTGGGTCTCCTCTCCAGAGAAGTATTTCAGGCTGAGAGCTCCTGGGTGCGAGTGGTGGAGCAGGCACAGCAGGCGCAAGTACAACTTGACAAACCTCAGTCTGCACAGGGTTTTTTTTTACCAGGAAGGTTTCAGGGACTCTGTAGCCTTATTTTTTTGGAAGCTTTTGAGTTGGCATCCAGCCACCGGGTCCTGGAACGGTTTCTGGCATCGCATTTCCTCTGACAGATTTTTCTCTCTGCCCTCTGTTTCTGTTCCCTTTTTTTCCTCCCCCTTCATCTGACCACTGTCTCATCAGGTTGGTACGGGGTCACGCCATGTAAAACCCTTTTCTTCTTCCATCTTATTTTCATTACTGTTTTATAAAAGCCTGCAAGATACAAGATTGTCCATCATCTTCTTGTGTTCTAGGGTGACGGTCCCATGTTGTGGCGGGCTGGGGGTGGCCGTGAGTCCTGTGTTCCCCTGCCCTCCTGGGGCCGGCTCAGCATCCCGGCTGCAGCAGCAGGAGCTGCACGGTGCTGTGGAAGCCTGTAAAAAGGTCCATTCCAAACGATTGTTTTTTTAAGTGAACAATTGTCATGTGTGTTGGCTCAGGAAGCGTTTTGAGGTTGAGTGCTGTAGGTCCCGTTGCACCTGGTCAATCCTGTGTCACTGCTGCATTACTAAAGGGGTTACCTGTATTGAAACCATCCCTGGCGTACCTGCCTGCCCTGCTGGCGGCGGTGTGCTGAGATGTGGCACGGCATGGAGGTTGGAACCTCTACCTGTTGGGCTCTGCCCTGGCGCCCTAGACCTGCAGTAGAGACAAGATAGGGATGAGGAGGGGAAGACAGTTGTCTCTCATTTGCCTTTGATGTTTCTGTGCCCATCTGTATGGTCTTTAGGCACCGTACCCAGTATGGATGTTGGCAGCACCATTGCAGATTGCCTGTTGCAGAGAGGTGTGAGGCATACGGCAGCCTAACTCTGCCCCGGCGTCCTCCCCCTGAGGCTCCCCATTGTATTGCCAATGCTGGAAGCGAGTTACTAATGAACTCAGGTTTCCACTTACTATCGGTTGTCTTAAATTGTTTCTGCACTTGAGAGTCACTAGCGTCCCTTCGAAATGTAATGAGGGAGGAGCGAGTCTGGTTTTGTGAGAGACGGAGACACTGTAGCCTCTGTTGACAAAACTCGTACCCGTGGACTCTGCTCTTGGCTTTTCCTCGCCATTAATCTCGATGGAAATGTTACTTCTGACTTTTCCCACTGTATAATGCGAACCCTTGTTATCTTTGCAGTATAAAAGCGTACTCAGCGTGGGTTTTTCCTTTAGTCCTGAAGAGAGATGGATGTTGAGATACGTGTGCGCCAGACTGTTTGTATTTCTAGCAAATTGGGACTGAAAAAAAATTGATTACTATTAGTAACTTAATTTTCTGCAAACTAAAGAGCCCCAAAGAGAAACCCACTTCAAAAGCTCTTTTTTGCTTCCTTTTTTTTTCTTGAACAAAGGATACGTTCTAGCTGTATTTCAGTGGTCTAGGGTTTCAGCCACTTTCTTTGATACCGATTTGTGTGAAAGCAGTTGTGTTAGACAGAAGGAAATGATAAAATCTACAAATTAAGGCGAAGGATGAGAAGGGCAGTGGGTAGCATGAAATGGAGATGTGTTTGGATCTAACGGGCATTGCTGTGAGCAGATCCTGGTTCCTCTGCTCGTTACGGGCCAGGTCGGTGGTGTTTGGCAAGTTGAATGGATTGGGGTGGGTGGCTGATAAAAACGAAGGCAAAGATTTTAGGGACAAGCAGAATTTGGTGACTACAGTAGTGCAAGTTTATTTTTAGAACTCGATCGCATCTGAGTCGCTAGCATTAGAAAAACTTCTTAGCTCACATTATACTGCAAATTTCTTTATTTTTAAAGTGGAAATTTTGCAAGCTGACGTTTTGCAGCATGCGTAGTACGATTTGGCTGACAGCATTGTCTGGCAAAAGAAATAACCAAATTATTATTCAGTCATGGGTTTTTAACAGCCGCAAAGCAAGTGGATGTTAACTAAATGATGCAATTTATTCCCTTCCTGCTTATTGCCAGCTTGCCTATTACAGAGAGACTGCCAGCTTTAAATAAGTGGTACCCAGATGGTAGTCGCATGACGCCCACTTGGTTACAGAGCCTAAGCAGGGAATAACTCGGCAGCCACTACAAGCTGTGGGTCAATTGAGGGGGAATGCCTGTTGCTTCACAGTTTTGCATATGTAAATCTGTTAATGTTATGTCAGTATTGTGCGGTCTAAACACAAGCGTTGCCTTTCTCTGGGGCCCAGATGAACTTGGATCGCCGCCCAGTTAATGAGGAGCCGAGTGCGGAGCGGCAGTCGGAGGCTGCCGCCGCCGTTCCCTTCCTCGGCGTGAACTCCTCGCATCCCGGATGCTCTCCGGCAGCGCGGCAAGGCCAGCCGGAGCAGTGGGGCAAACCCCCCCCCCCCCCCCTCTATTTTTAGCCCCGGTACGGAAGAAGGTTGGCTTGGCCCCGGCTGACGTTTTTCTTTCTGTCTGCCACACTTCTGCGCTCGCCTTCATCGGCTGCAGATGTGGCGCGCAGCCGCCGCCGAGAAGTCATGAACTGTGTCGTCTGCGCCCTTTAACAGCCAACATCTGCTGCGGCCGCCTGATGGAAGCGGCATGGAAACAATTTTGGGGAGAGCGCTGAAGTTTGGCCCTACAGATGATTGCTTTATATTAATTGCATCGAGATAGTTACCGTACAAGCCGAGTTTGAAGCCGATCACCACCACCCCCTTTTTTTTATTATTGTTTTAAAAGCAGTAGTTAAAATTGTTTGACATGGGAATGCTTTTTATTGTTGATCATTTCTGGTTCTGAAAAGTTTATTACAATGGGTGAAAACAACAACCAAAAAATACCCCATAAAAAGCTGGGGCTGTAATATGCTTAAAGGCTAAAAAAGTACCAATAGTGTTGATTTAACCAAAGAAAATGTTCCTGGAGGTATTGTAAATTTTATGTGCCAGATGAAAAGCATTAAGTGTGCTATTCTTCACGAAGGAAAAACATTCTGATTTTTAACCATTTTGTAAATTATATTAATGCTGTAACACAGCTTAAAAAGTCTTGGGCCTGTTCCAGGAGCGCTCGCCCCATGAGCAGGTCCCGGCGGGGTGCGGGTCGGGGGCCCTGCCTGGAGCAGGGTTGGGTGCAGGGACTCGGCAGGCAGAGATCTGGCTTTTTGGGCAAAGCATTCCATCGTTGCTCCCCCTTCCCCCCCCCGCCCCTTTCTTCTTTTTTTTGGAAGTTGCAAGCGAGCATTTTAAATGCATCAGGAATAAAACCGAGGGAGAAAATAAGCCGCTTTGGAATGTAGCGGAAAGCTGAGATGCTTCAGTATTTTATCTTTATTTTGCTAATTATTTGTCATGGAGATCTGAGTTGATTCCCTGAGATTTCTTATAAGCCTCTTAAGAGTAATTTTTTTGGCTAATGGTAATTTTCCTCCTCTTGATGTTCCCCAGCTAGAGCATTGCAGTGCTGCTTGCCGGCACGGCTGGGGAAATAAGCTCAAGGTTCAGAATATGTACCGGGAAGGGGAAAAAGTGATGAGGAAAACCAAAGGGCCTGTAAGTGCTGTAGGGATTGTGTGGAGGGTCTATAACTTAGAGGCTGGGCTGGGATGGAAATTTGTCCAGCAATTGTCCTTTTTGATGGAAAATTAGTTAGCAGTTGTTGAAGAGCCTGTAGCAAATTCTTATACAATAAAGGTAAATCAAGCTAAGCATTGGTTTATATGTGATTTTTTTTTTTCCCCGTTCCCTATATTAGCGTAAGAACTATAGCCTACCCTACTGAAAACTTAATTAGGCAAACAGAATGCTATGTTAGCAGACACTTACAAACCCAATGTGCTCAGGACTAGATTCAAATAAGTTAATAAGAGTTATATTAGGTGTTTCTAATGGTACTTTCCATTTTTTTAAAATAAATGCTGTCTTTGGTAATAACCAACCCACACCTTTTTGGGTAATAGTTTAATTGAAAGGCTTGATTGTGTCCATTTAGTCACAGAGGATCCCTTCTGCTGTGCGGTATGTTAATGCGAGTCTCTTTGTACCCCTTACATTTGGATGCCTGATGTAAAGCCCCGATAGGAGAAAATTGGGGTGAGAGAAGGAAAGAATGTGTTGTGGGGTACACTCAGAAGAGCCGGCAGACACGAGCAGAACAAATCTTCAGAGCTAGTGTGGGTGTAGGGGTGCATGCATGTTTGTATGTAATGTATTTAAAATGCCAATAGCTTATGCCTTTTGAAGGCTCCAAATCATAGCTGTCATATTAGCTATACCATTTCCAAAAATAATGCCAGGAACAGACTGATACTGATTGTTCAAAAAAGCATCATTATTCTGCGATACTTTTTTGGGCTTCTAACGTCCCCACTTAAAACAGGTGTTTCCATGCAGTATTTCTCAGAAAATTGTTTGCTGAAAGGACTTTGTTTCCAAATTAAAGGTAGTTTATTTTCGTAGTTTTTTTCTTTCTAGAAGACAGAATGACAAGGGGAGAAACGTTCTTATTTTTTTTCCTTACTCATTTCAGCAAATATAATTTTTGGACAAAGGACATTAATGCAAAGTCTGCAAATTTAAGCTGGCGGTCAGAAGTTTGGGACTTGGTAACCTGGTGTTACACCATTTCCTTCATGTCTGTGTGCTTCTCTCTACAAAGTGGGATTGGGAAAAAAGTTGCTGTGTTAAAAGGCTGCTGGAGGATTTAAATAGTGCTTGTGAAGTGCTGAGTTCATCTAATATAGGGCATTCTGATAATAAAAAGAATCAATGTCTTCAGCCAGTCTCAGCCTCAGAGCGAGGGCTCTGCTGGTGCGATGCAGGGGGTCTGTGGTGTTTCTTAACAGCGATTTTGTACCGTTCTAGCTGAATACGCTTGGTTTTGTGCCACCAAGCAGAATTGTCAGTGGTTGCAAACTTGACAACATTTCTTGAGCAACAGTAAAGCAGCATTTATTTGTTACGGTGTTGATACAGATCATGACATGCATGCCTTCGTAAAACTTAATTTAGTTTAGTGTTTGTGTGTGGCGGGCCAGTGAAAGTCTGTGTCTGTGTTGGGTATGGCAACCTTTACTTGGCAGAGAGAGCAGAGCCTGGTTACCTGATAATAATAGTCTTGCCAGAAAATAAGTGGTACGGCAGTGTGCAAAAAACCTACACAAAACAGAGAGGAATGCATAAAAATGCTGTTAGTTTGCATCAGTTTATGCTCATCCCTAGACAACGGAAACCTTCAGCGCTAAGAAGTGCTCAGAGTAGAGCTTGAGAGGTCCTTTCGAAGCAGAGACTTTCGGGGGATTCCCTGAGAGAAGATCAGATAAGATAGTAAGTGGAGGATTCAGGCGGAAAAGTGGTTTGGAATTGCAAATCAGTGGTTTGCCCATAAGTGCTTTGGGTTGGCTGTGGTGTCTTCTGATCGTATATATATAGATTTTTTTTTTTCTTCCCCCAAAGATCTCAAGTAATTTTTCACCCCTGTCTTTAAGCTCTCTCAAAAGGGTCCTGGTTTTCAAAGGCTGAGGATGGTTGTTCACTCCAGAGCTCTGCAGGCTGATGTGAAATCACTGCTTGCTCTCTCCAAGCTCCTGATCTCTGTCTCTGATAGAGCTCCTCGCTTTCAAATGCTTTAGCATAACTCGTTACTTTCTTGAACATTGTAGGAGGTTGAATAAATATGATTTCTGCAATATGTATGTATACATAGATATATGTATATATATATATATAAAGCAAAGAAACTTGGACATGCTGGGTGTTAAGCAACTTGCCAAAAGCAACAGGAGGAACCAATGTCAGAACAGGACTTAAGTTTATCTGTTGCTCACTGGTGATCCCACAGCTGGCAGGATCCAGCTGAGCAAACTGTGATGTGGTGACTGTTCTGTCTCTTCCCACACAATGTACTTATATATTGTAAAATATATATTAAAATATTTAGGGAATTGGACATATTTCATGTAATGGCTAGAGGCTGGTAGCATTTAGTGCGTCAGTCAGATCAAGCCCTCTAGACCTAGATCTTTCCTGATGTGAAATGTAAAGTCTTCATCTAGGGAAAATAATAACATTTTCTAAGTTTAATAAATCTAGCAACACCTGGCTGCAAGAGGGATAAGTGGTTTTTTGGGGGGTTTGTTGTTCTTATCTATTTGTTTAGCTTGGAAGAAGCAGGAGCAGAGCATCTGGGTGGCGTGGGGACGTGTCCATCCCCACCACTGCTGGCATGTGTGACAGCAGGTACAGGCAGGTCCCAGCTGCCTGGCACCTGCATGGGCTCTGCCGGGCTGGCTGCCTTGGGGGAGACACGGCAGGTCACCACAGCAAAGGTGGTTGAAGCTGCATAAAATGCCCTGTTGATGCTTAGGTCTATGGGAGCCTCATCTGATTGTTCTGGTGTGTTGTCATCTTCATCTTGTCTCAGAGTTGTGGCGCGTAGTCTGGTCCTCTGTGTCCTTGCACCTTCACTGCGCTGCTTTCACAGATGAAATCATTTGAGCAAAGTTTGGGCTATGTTTTCTGCCTCCGGTAGAAATAGAGTGGTTTTACAGATAGCACCAGTATCCAGCTGGTGTGCTTATCCTGCATCCCCAAATCACCTTCAATGCCTACTGTCCTCTTTCTGGTGGCCTAAAACCTGCAACTTCATTTCATCCATGAGGCAGTGAAGCTATCTCAAAGAACTGGCACTCTCAAGACTAAAGATATTGTTGGCGTAACACAAGTATAATTACTGTCAGTATAATCAACAAGGATTACTGGATTGATTTCTCTCTTTTTTTTTTTTTTTTTTTCTCCCCCTTCAGATGTTTAAGAAACCCCAAACTTGCATAGGAGTACATAACTTGGTAGAGTTCCCCATTGCTGGAGGCATCCTTCTGAGCTGGAGCTCGGCTTCCCCTGGAAGACGCAGGATCTTGCATGCTGTCAGTCTAGATTATGGATACGGCATTGCCAAACCATAGGTATAATTTCAAGGAAAAGATGACATTGATCACGCCGTCTTGTCCAGCAGGATGCTTCCACAGTTGTGCGTGGCGTGTTGGCTGGGGAGGAGATGGAGAGCTGCCAGCAGCAGTGCATGGGAGCAGGGGAAGGGAGCATCAGCAGCAAGGAGGATGCTATGAAAGGGTGATAGTGATCTGGAGCTTGGGAGATGGTTCTCTTGAATCCTCCCTTGATGCTAACTTCACTGCAGTTAAAAGCTGAAGAAGGTTTGGTCTCCTTGGTGATTTGGGTGAGGGTGAAAATGGCTTTAATCTTTTTGGCTAGAGTCTAAAATAAAGGTATAACCTTCTTAATGCATCTGGCAAAGAATGATGTTTCGTACAGGTGTAGCTTTGTTTTTTGTCCTGTGTTCTCTTGCAAATGAGCATCCCTTTCTTTTTTCCTTTTTTCTTTTTCTTTTTTTTTTTTTTTTAACATACATATGCCTCCTTTTGGAAATTCTCGTTTCCACCCAGGCACCTGCATTTCAAGTCTCTATCATGCAGATTCATTTTTCTCTTTAGACATGTGCCATGCTGACAGGCCTAAGGCTAGAACATGCTTTTTATCTGTGAAGGCTTTTTCTTGCACTTTCACTTGGAGCAGGTGATACTCTGAGGCGAAGGTGAGGGGCTGTGCCACGCTGTGGAGAGCCAAGATCTGGGCTGCTGCTCCGTGTTGAAAGTCTGACCTGGACTTGTGACTTGGATTCAGGAATACTAAAAGGTTTGCATGTCTGAATGAAAGGAAGCGAGATGTGGATTTAGAAAAGGCCTGCTTGAAAAGTGACTTTTGAGCTTAATTTCTGTATTTACTTACACTTATCGAAAAGGACAAGATCTCAAGAGAAAGGTTGAATTTTGGGGGTTGTGTCCTCATAGTCTGTGTTCTGGATGGGTTTTTTTATGCTGGACTAATACACAAACAATGGTCCTGAACATCACAGGAATCCAGATGAGAAGAGCCTAAAAATTGTTGGTTATGCATGCACTGAAGTTGCATCAAAAGTTCTTTTTGAGAAATTTGGCCTTTTTATTGAATCCTTATGGCCCAGGCACTATGCCTTGCCATCTTCTGGACTGCCCCAGGAGCACGTTCATTAACTCCCACTGTCTTCTGCATTAGCATTGGCTTCTGTGCTCCATTTAGATTTTCTTTAAAGCATTACATAAACAACTATCGTGTGAATACAGGCGTTTGTAATGGTGCTTTTAAATTAAAAAGACTCTTGGATTCATGCAAGTAGACACATGCTTGCACAAAATAACTTTTGGCTTCCCCCTAACACTTTTCAGAATAATTTAAAGGAAGAAAAGATTTGCAAACAGTTGTAAAAGAGCCATAAAAAACTGTCAAATACCAGACCTTCAGCTAATTGTAAACTGTTTTGCTCTTGGAAGTCATACAACATTGATCTCATAGCTGCTTCATTAAGAAGGTGCTTCTCTAGCGCAGGAGCTGCGTGCTCAGGTAGCCATGAGCAAAAATAGCGAGAGATGTTGGGCTTCTGATATGAATGCCCAGTATGAACTAGAATAGCTCCAGGCAACTGAAGTATTCTGTACCAAAAAGGAAGGCAAGCATCGCAGGGAGCTGAACAGGAAGAAGCTGCAGAGCTGAAAACTTCTTTTTCTCTCCTCCTAAGTGCTTCACCTTAGAAAAGGCGCAACATCTCCCACCCTTTGCAGCAGAGTCTCAGGCACAGAACGTGTTTTGGGAGGACCCACTGGCACGAGGGGATGCGGGAATGGGTGGTGAGTACCTTAGCACCTGTAGGCTTGCTCTCTGACTGCCTGTCCTTATGGAATATGTTCTTGTGTTCTCATCTTCAATTTTCAAAGGGAGACATGTGAAAATAATCCTTCCTGGACAAAGAATTGGCTGACGTCCCTGGCCAGCTGGTTAGTTGCATCTTTTTTTTCCAGTGTACCCAGGACTACAAGCACTCATGGGTCGGCTTTTTCTGGTTGGTCAAAAAAAAGTCAATAGTCCATTAGACTAGATTGGGGGGAAAACTTTTCTCTGTGCTCAGCTCTAGTTCTGCACTTGGGCGGTGTTTTGCTTGAAGAACATGCCTAGCTCTTTGAATTGTGTCCTTCCAATGCTGCAAATTGGATTGTCTACTTCAGGGAAATATTAGTATCAACCTACTGGGTCTCATCTCGTGTGTGTTCACTCTCAGTCTCTCTCCTTTAAGCAGTTTCTAAAGCTCTATCATTAAATCTCTTTAAAAAGAGAAATTCTTGCCTTTGTGTATCGGTCAAGGGGATGAATGGTCGCCTGTTATCTGCTCTGTCCATGACTGAGTCAGGCTGTCAGAGAGACAGAGCTGAAGTCAAAGGGACTTTATTTCGGGCTTCTCTACCTCCTCTGGGTTAGCCATGGAGTGGATTCTCATCCATCTGTTCCTGAACCAGAAACGTCCTGTTTAACAAGAAGGAGTCTGGGGATTTTATCTGGCCCAGCCGTTTCCTTCTTGATTTCCCAATTTCCTTCCTCTGCAGCAATCCTGTGCTGATCCCTCACCCCAGGCCATGGCTATGGGACATGGGCCCCCTTGCAACGACTCTTCCAGCTGCTAAACAAAGAGAGGGAAACCAAAGTGTCATTGCTTGCCCCTGGTGAATTTGGACACCACCCATATGTGCCCAGTTGCTGGAATTCCAAGTCTGTACTGGCAGTTGAACATCTTGGTTTGCAAGTGTTGATGTGGTAGTTGGGAACTGTGGGCAAAGTTAAAATCCTGTGTGTGCTTCTAAAAAAGCGTCAGCTTTTCTCTGAAGAAACTCTTGTGTGTGAGTTGTCTGACAGCAGATCCCTGTGCTTATAAAGTCTTACTTGAGTGCACTCGTTAGCACAAGGTGCATGTACGTGACTGTTTGGACCAGTTTCAGTAAATGGTATATACTGGGTAATGCAGCTTAAGCACACAGGCTGCGTGGTGTTTTCCCCCACCTCGGAAGTAACTGCAAGTAGGAAGTGAGTTGCCAACCCTAATTGGGATTGTTTTGCTGATTATTTAATACCTGCGAGGTGCTGAATTTCTGGCTGAGAGACATCACAGGGTGGCAGAGTCTTCCCGAGAGTGTGTTGCTGTGGCTGGTCAGAAATGGATGTCAGGACAGCTTTTGGGAAAACTACTTAACCTTGATTTTGTTGCTGAGTAGACATGAGCCAGACTGAAGACTTCTGGGTTTTGGAGCATGCTGGCACCCTGGTGGCCTGTTCATCTGGGAAGGATGAGCACTGAGAGCAGGATCCAGGAGAGGATGAGGCAGACAGGAGGTGGCCCACAGCACTACACAACAAACGGTCAGGGATTAGGGCAGCAATTAATTATTTAAGAAGACATTCCTGGACGCGCAAATGAGACAATACCAAGTGAAAAAAACCAACAAAACACCCCTGAAAATCATCTGTGTGCACAGATTCGTACCACGTATCATCGCCCATGCGATGCTTTGGTGGTCTGATGCACCGCTGTCCTTGCTGGCTTAGGTGTGACTTACTTTTCTGATCTCATCCACATTCCTCATCAGAAGCATGTCAGAGAGGCATTGACCCATCCAGTAGATTTTGGCCTGGCTGACTGTAATAACTCTGAACTTTGTGTTTTACGTATGGTATACTTAAATGGTTTTGAAAGCATTAGGAAAGGACGAAGGGAGTGTACGCTGTACAGCTTGGTCAAGGAAGCCCTGGTGAGTGATTCCCCCATGACTCTGCAGGTGGTAAGACCAGTTGCTGGACCCTGCTTGTTGTCTCTCCATCCTGCCCTTCTCTGACTCAACTGGTGTTAAAAGTGAGTGTTCTTGCATCTTCTCTTTTTTTGTGTGTGTATCTTTACTTCCAATGCTGTCCCCATCACGAGGACCATTTGGTGTGCGGCTGCTAAGCACCGCTCTGACTTGGGACTGCTTTCGTATCCCTTCATGGCTTTGCTCTGCCTTGCAGAGACAAACATAAAGTTTATCCCTACTTTCCCAGCCCTCCCCAGTTTAACCACCTTCCTGTATCCCGCAATCATCAGTACCTCTTTGCTGCATCAGTGCAGCAAAGCTTGAATAGTCCCTGTCTCCCAGCAGCACTTTGCTATTTGTTTCCCAGTTACAGCCCTCTCGGGTATGAGGACGGTCTCGGTGAGTGAGTACAGCTTATTTTTGGACTCCCATCTACAATGTGCTTTTATTGCACCCAGCAGCACTGTCTGCCATTGTAATGGGCCACTGGGGTCTGTAGCGCATCGTCCCCCACAGGGTCATAGGAGAATACAAGATCCTTGTCCCAGACCTGGGCAGGCAGAGGTACAGGGAGATGTGCAACTTGGCAGAAAGCCCATGGAAGAGAGGAAAACCAAGCGTGGACCTCTCGATGAAATTTCCAGCTGGTGGCTGAACTCCAGGACTGTTTTTTCCCCACAGTGGCAGCCTTAGTTAGTTGGTCTCCAGATGCTACCACAATATGAATATTCAGTGCCAATAAAATATGCACAATACCGTAAGCCTTGCCAGGGTGAGGATCTCGAGGGCTCGATGAACTTTGTAACAGCATTACTCAGTTGTAGGGGCACGACTGATGCAGCAATTGATTTCTCAGTTCAGGCTTCACCTTCTTTTGAGTAGAGTTCATCCCTGTTTGCTTTTCATAATAGCGTTATTACACCTCGCTGGCAGCAGGACAAGGGAGAAGTGACCATGCAGCTTTTCATTCCTCATGTATTCCTGTGCAATAATCAACGGTGGTGAACACCAGTCCATCAGGCTTGAATTTTGCGTATCTGATATGTTATCAGCTGACTATCGTGGTATTAACACTAATGTAAAAGACTCCCGTTTTAACTCAGAATTTTCCAACAGCTGCAGAACAAAGGCTACAAGAGTTTCAATATTAAAGAAAAAAGCAAAGGGGGGAAAAAAGTGCAAAGCTATGTTGCAGTAACAAGAATACAAAAAAATGCATCTTTAAACTTTTTTTTTCTCCTGATCTACTTTCTGTATGACTCATGAGCCAAGCTCTAAAATGGCCTCCGAACATGCATGCATAATTTTGCACATCCAAGTGTCTGCATATGCAGTGCTCTTAAATATCCCTGAGGCATTGGCTTTGCCGCTGGGGCGGAGTGGGGAAGGGGCAAAGGAGTTAATCCCCAGAAGCGACCTAACTTGTGTTGGCATCCCTTCCCCAATGGCCTTACCCCAGCCCTCGGTGTGCACCGGTCAGCCACCAGCATCCCTGCAACCTGCTCTTCTCCAGAGGTTTATGCCGGGCTAGTTAGCTTGGAAAACATCTGTCTTTTTGGGGAGACTTTAGGGGTTTTTTTTGTTCCTCTCCTGTGAAAGAAGACATGGGCTTTCTGAGTACCAGCTATTTTCCAGGAACTAACTGGACAAGGGAGGGTGAGGGAGAGCCAGACTTTGGAAAAAGTTACGCGTGAAGCCATAGCAGTGAGGCTATATAATATAATGAGGCCCCATTTGGGCCAATGGCATTGCTCTTTAGTCATAGGGCAGTGGGACCTGCTGCCCCTGCTCATGGAATCAACAAATAAATATGCTAAGAATTAAATCTGCTTACCTGTTGTTTTCTTTTTTCTTTCAGTGATTCCTGACAGGACCCCTTTTAAAGCAGGCATCTTGCCTGTGCTTCTCATAGCTTTGGTAAAATAATTAAGAGCTCTTAAATGAAAAGCCAGCACATAGACATGCTGGCAGGTGCCGGAGCTGGGTTTTCACCCCTCAGGAGGGGATGTACAAACTCTTTGCAGCTGAAGCAATGGAGGCCAGATCACATGTGCCTCTCTTAATGGCTTATGGTAATAAACCCCAATTTTAGGGGTTTGATGTGCAGATGACATCCTCTCTTCTGAAAGTGGCCTGCCTGCGTAGTGATACCTGTCAGGTGTTTTGGGTGCTTACTGTCTGTCAGGGTGGGGTGAGCGTACCTGACATAGCAGAAAGGTGTTGATCTGATTAAAATCTGGCTCTATTGTCTGGTAGAAGCCCTGAATCCCCTTTTACCCTTTCTGCAAGCAGAAAGAAGTGCAATTTTCATTCAGCATAGATGTTTCCCTTTCATCCCTGAAGCTAATTTTTTTTTTTTTCCTGCAGCAGTTTTGGTGAAATTATGTATCGCTTGTGATAATTCATTTTAAAAATTCCTGAGCTGTGTGGCGTACTTTCATGAAAATTCATTTAGATAAAATTAGATATTATTGTTTAATGAGGTGGCATTTCAATTTAGACCTTGCATCATGCATATACCAAGAGTTTTTTATGGAATAGTTAGGTTCATTTGAGTAATAAAGGCTGAATCATGGGGGCTTTAATTCTTAATCGCTGTGAGGATTGTTATCTGTGGGATGTGAGCTGTCTTAGTGGTATTCAATCAAGTGTCCACTTAGCCGTGACCAGAAGTAATTGCTCCCAAGTGGGTTGCACAATGACCTGTTAATACTTGCTTTGACCCTCTGACCTTGTCTGCCCCATTGTTTAGGATTTTATAGCGAGCGAGTCTGCATTTCTGTGGGGTCAAGTAGATATCTGAGGTCAAACATTTTCTGATTACTCCATAGTGTACACTGTAAGTCTGTGGAGTTGTCGCATAGCAATAGTCACCGCTTCAGAGCAGGACGCGCAGGGTTGGGAAATTGTCTTCCTGAATGCATGTAAACAGTTTAATATTTTACTGAAAGAAGTTCATCTTGTAAATTAGGTATGAATAATACATTTGTAATTACTACTTATGTCTTTAAACACTTGTGTCTTAATTGGCTTGGGTATTTTTTTAATGTATTTGCATTTTGTCAGGGAAGTTAATTTTAACTTGCAGAGATGGAAGGCGAGTTGCGTGGACTGAGGATGGCTTCATCCCGCATCCCTTTAGCGCCTGGGCTGGTGTCGGGGCTTCTTGATGAGTTCAAGTGGGGATTTCTTCATCCCTGCCTCGGACTGCTGCTGTACACTATTTTATGTCCCTCTCAGCCTTCCAGAATTAATTTGACCTACTTATTGATGACTGCGACCCGTGGACAGTTGGGATGTCCGGTATTAATTTATTGGCCGTGTGTAAATGTTGCTGAAAGCGTGATCGCATTGCGCAGTAATTTGCAGGGGGACTTGCTGTGTTGTGCAGCTGAGATGTGGTATTTTCTTAGCAGTGTATCTGGCAGAATAGCGATGTTGTACAAACAAAGCCTTGGTATTGTTTGTAGCATTACTCCCTCTTTTTCATGTCGTGTTTGCCGAGTTCACTAGCCAAAACACTTCTGCACATTCTTCAGCCTTGTAGGTCAGTTTTGCTCTAAAATAACGGATATGCCCATCTCTCGGCATTGCCTCCCAGGGAAAATATTTTGATCGTCGTTGCCTGAGTGGGGCTGGTGGGATGACACAAAGCAGTTGGATCATGGTACAGTTTGGGGACAAACACAGCTAGAGTTCCTGTGGGAGAAGCAGACTATAGTCAACTGAGTAAGCAAGAAACGAGTGCTAGAGAGAAAACTATATAGCATATGTGGGGGAGAAAAACAAAACAGTGACTCTGTTTCCACTGCCAGAATATTTAAAAACAAACAAACAAGAAAGCAAAGCAAAGCACGCCTTGCAATGACGGGAACCTGTGAATTTTTCTTACTATGCGTGAGACCATGCGTGGATCTCATCTTGGTGGAATGTCTTCAGGTAGGTTGAACTGTCTGTTTGCTGAGACGCAGGACCTCATAAGGCCGCGTGTGGGCTGGCCACAGAGGCCCTCCCAGAGCTCCTTATTGATTTGACTCTTCATCCTTTAAAACTGCATGAAAACTGTGGCCTCTTGTGCCAAATCGTCTCTGATTCTGCATCGTAAGGGTTCAGGCACTGCTGGATTTATGGAGATGCCTTCCTTTGCAGGTGGTGGTATTTCATCACCCAGCACAGCCCCGCTGTCACAGAGCTGTAGAATGGTTGGATTTGGAAGGGACCTTAAAGATCACCTAGTTCCAACCCCCTGTCCTGGGCAGGGACACCTCCCACCAGACCAGGGTGCTCAAAGCCCCGTCCAGCCTGGCCTTGAATCAGCCCTGTCCTCCATGGGCTGATGGCGTGTTGTCGGTGTAGGCCCTGGCGCAGGCCTGTGGTCTCACTTCCCCTCTCAGGCTGCGATCTGGAGGCACTCCTGACCTAAACCAGCCCCGGACATGATGGCTGTCCTTCTCTGGGCCGTCCACCTCTGCCTCCCCACCGCAGCTTGGCTCGGGAGGGAGCGTCTCGTAAAATCTCCTCAGCCTCTCTGGAAAATGTAAGTCTGGGAGACGGTGCGGGAGATGAAGGGATTTTCACCTCACGTTGCTCAAGGTCGCTTCATCAGGTGGAGCAATCCCATCGTCAGGGGGCCTGCAGAGACCCCAGGTGAGGTGGGCCAGGAGCCAGGGGCCTCAGACTCCTGGTGCCGCAGGGCGAGAAAGGTGGCGAGGCCCAGGGGAAGGCACCAGAAATGCAGAAGTTCTTACCAGGTGCATATTGTAGGGTTGGTAGTAATGAAACAAGTGTATCATCGTTCTTTCTTAACAATTAGTCAGGACTGGGGCATTTCTCATAAAGACCCCATGACTAACGTTACTGTGGGAAATCCAGAGGGCTTTTTGAACTTGATTTTGAGGTTTTCATTGTGCCTTTTGAGATGGATGCAGTTTTCACAAGAAAATGGTGTGCTCTTTACTCCCCTTTCTAAAAATAAAAGTGCAGCTTGAAAAACTGAGTGCACAGCATCTCTAACGTGGTACTCATTGCTTCTTACCACGGAGTCCCTTCTCTACTGGCGATATCTGCAGCAAAGAGCACTAGGAGGAACTTGCTTTTGGTGGAAAGATCTTGTGCCGAGTCCAGAATAAACAGAATATTTCTTAACTTTTGAAAGGAATGCAAGCGGATGCCACGGAAATGAAAGATCCTGTTTAACACGGATACTGCAACCTTGATCTTTTTTTTTTATTTTTTTTTTTTCCTGTCTTTAAATTGAAATGTGGGAAAACATCTAAGGTGTTGCAGAGGGTTTTTGGAAAGCCTGCATTTCCCACACGCTCGGGTCTGTGCAATGCCTTTGTAGGTGGTGTGTGGTTTGTGTCAATCATCAGTCAGGTGCTAATGGTGATAGAGCTGCGTTCAGCCTCTGAGCCCGATGCTGAGCACATTGATCTTTGCAAACGTTTATACAAGCTGGGGGAACTGCAGGCTTGTGGCCACAGTTTTCATCCATCTCCAGAGTTTCCTTTTGTAGCTCAGGAGAAGACAGGATACCACTTCTGCAGCAGCCTCAGACATTGCTGCGACGAGCCCTTCCTTTGCCTTCATATCAATTTAGCCATTTCATCTTTCCCCCAGCAGACTAGGCAGCAGCACAGATTGGCTGTTATAATTAATTTTGCGCAGGAAGCAAGAGCTGAATGTTCCAGCGTCTCCTGGTTGAAGAGGGCACTCCTACCTGCAACTCTTCCAGTTACAGTCCTTTCAAGGAAAACATGTCACTTCTCATCAGGCTGGGTATGGGTTTGGTGATGAAGTTTTAGGGGACCAGTGTAGCAGCCTCGTTGGATGCAGACTGGGCCAGCTCTTGATGCAAGTGAACAAAAGGATTAAAAAAAATAATAATACTGCTGTTGTTGGGGCGATTTGTGCCCGTGGCCTTCTGAGCTCTTCCTGTTACGACTGGTTGCATCTTGCTGCTTTTCTGAATCCACCACCAAGAGTGCATCATAAGAAAGTGAAACTCCCGTGTCAGCCCAGTCATGGCAGCATGTGATAATGGTGCTGTGCACTCTTGGGGCTGTATGCCTTCTCTAATTAGTTTGGTTTTAGAAAAAGGTTTTTTTAGCAATGCTATGTACCTATTAGCATGGTCCTAGGATGCCTTGCAGAGCTGCTTCTGCCAAGTACCAAACTGTGCTAAGAGTTCTTAAAACTTTAAACAAGAAGCAGAGGCGCTCAGCACCTTCCAGGATAAAGCAATTTTAAAAAGGAAAAAAAAAAAAAAAGAAAAAAAAAACACACAACAAAAAGCATGAGATGTAGTTATGCAAATTATGACCTTTAAATGCATTTTATATTTGGATTGAAGTTGTTAACGCATTCTTTCCAAGTTCTGTTTTTCCAGCGTGATTTTGCTTTGGGTGCTTCTCTTTGTATTGGTGGAGCAGAGTGGTACTGGCTCCACAGAGGGAGCGCGGGACGCGGTGACTGGGAAGAGCAGCCACCGCGCTCTGGGATGGGCAGCACATCGGCTAGCGCGGAGCCTGAATAGGTGGATTTTAATTTCTCTGGAGGGTCTGAACACGTTAACTAGATGGCAGATTCCTCATTAGCTAGATGGATTAAAATTTGTATCATGGCTGATATCTGGCTGATATCATGGCTGATGCCTATCCTGACTAATACGTGTAAGTAACAGCTCGTTCTACTAGAGCTATTGGACGTGGCTTGGGTGGAGGAGAGGAATTGGCTTCTGCGAAGGATATTTGCAGAAAGTCACATTTCCACCATATGTTAGCAGGAGTCTCTTTGGATGCAGGTTTTGGATGGAGTCCTCTGTGTTGCTGTAATCTGGTTTGTCCTTTTTCTACCACTAGTTCTGAATCATACCAACTACTTGGACTCTTCTGCGTATTTCCTGAAGGACAGTGGGAACATTTCTGCTGCCTCAGCTGCCTTTCACCTCTTACTTCGTCTCGATGAAGGAGTAAGGTCTGGGAGAAATTTTGTGTCAGTCAGGAGTGAGGAGGGCTGCAAAAAAATCTGAAAATTCTGCCAAATTAAAGATAAAAAAAAAAGAAAAAGAAAGGTACCACGAACCTCATCAATCCTGATTTAGGTCTGGCTTGTGACAAATCATTATGTAGGAAGGGAAATATCCCTTTAATTTTTAATAGCTTTGCAGTGAAGTTTTATTAGGCGATAATCTGGTTCCTGAGTGGATAAAAGATAAGGTTGAGGGCCAAGTAATTTTTTTCCCCCTCCCGTGCAGTTCGGAAAGGGAGAGAGGGGTCATGGTGAGACGGCTGCCTTCTGAAGCTCAAAGCAGCATCCTTCTCTGTGCCACCAGCATACCGAATGTTTCCAAATGGATATTTACAACACAAATATGTTCAGGATGTGGGTAGCGAGAGAAGTGTGGGAATAGACGCGAAGGTGCATGGGAGTGGGGATGCGAAGGGGGAGGTGTGAAGAGAGCCAGGAGAGTGTGATGCACATTTTGCAGATAACTTCTCTTCGGCTACCTCCTTCCAAAACCTGGGTGCGGACTTTCCTGCTCCTGCCAGCGTGTCCTGGGGCTTTATGTTCGTTGCAAAGACGTTCTCTTACCCATCCCTGCTAACATCACCAGTCCCTTATTTCCAAAACAGTTTGTTTTCAGGGAACAGCAGCTGATAATAAGCCTGGATTGGTCAAGTAGCTTAATTTGTATTTTGGTTGTTGGTGGTTGGTGTTTCTTACAGTATTTCCCAGGCACCGAGTGCAATAGACATTTCACTGGCACTTAATAAAACAGTGTAGGGCACTCCTCGATAATATAATCCTTATGCCAGCCCGGTTGCTAAACCCACGAGTCCCTCAGGCAGTAGTAGACAACTACACTTGGCGTTGCTGCTTGTTTTACTGTTGTCTCAGATGACTAGGCAGCATTTCTGCGATTTTAAGGCAGCGTGTTATTGCAGTATCTGGGATGAAATTACCACTTAAAGATGTATAGGTGCCAATCTGACTCCCTTAGGCTGTTGAGCATCGGTGACTTGGGGAGGCTGGTGGTGCAGGGCAC
This sequence comes from Rissa tridactyla, assembly GCF_028500815.1. NCBI lineage: Eukaryota > Metazoa > Chordata > Aves > Charadriiformes > Laridae > Rissa > Rissa tridactyla. The sequence continues at coordinate 11,640,049 of NC_071475.1, read as the reverse complement.
CTTCAACACACCGCGCCAAGTACCAGAAATGAGAATCTAGCCCTCTCTTGTAATTTTTTTTCCTTCTTCTTTTTTGAACATCTGCTTGCCTGATTGTTTTCTGGGTTTTTTTTTTCTGTGGCTCTTTAATTTGTGGTGAATGTGTATTTAATGTAAGTAAGATGTTAGCTTCTGTCTAGTTTTTCAGCAAGCATTCCAGCAATTACTGGAGTACCTTTGAATGCTACAGCTGCTATTTCTAAGTTAAGGAATCACATTTTCCAAGCATTTATAACTGAATTCACATGGGTAAAACTTGGCATTCAGATTGCCAGCCCACATATCTTATTTTGTCTTGATTCTTTAAGTTAGCATATCAGCTTTTTGTTTGATTAAAATGGTAAAAATGGCTTCTCGCTGCTTTGGGTGGGCTTGTAGTAGTGTTGGTTTGTGAAGTTGCTTTAATTTTAAAAAAAGTTATATTGGTTTGGGCCCTGAGATAATTTCTGTGTCATTACTACTGTGGTCTGGTGTCTTCTTTTGAATTTGTGTCCCCCCCCCGGCCTTCTTATCCCCTATTACTGTGAAGCAGTCGCTAGTATTTTAATATTACTTGTTGGTATATCTCTGAGGAGCTTCTTGGAATGTGGTTGGATTCTTATGCTGATGTCAGGCAATCCCTTCATGCCAAAGGATGCCAACTAAGGCCAGGCTTCCCCCTGCACCCTCAGTGATGTTAACTTGGCTTTTTCAAGTGCTCCTGCAGAGCAATGCACACAGTTCCTGTTGATTTTTATAAAATCAAAACCCAACAGCCGTTATTTTAAATTCACCTTCTCTTTTCATCACAAATAGTAGCGTTAGGTCTGCAGGGTTGCAATGACCTGTGGATCGGCTGCACGGGCAACAGTACTTTGCTTTGCATTTTTTGAATGCTGGGTGGTTTTGAGGATATCCCAACACTGCTATCACAGCTCTAGCCCCGTGGCTGATCGGCAGCATTAAGTGACTTTTGCTCTTTCTCCTTTTTTTTCCTTTTCAAGCTGTGAAGTCTGGTCCAAAGGAAATGTGATTTTTTTTTTTTTGCATTTCCCTGCCCAGAAAGGTATTTTTTTTAAATTTTCAAAACTTTTTGGGCACTTAGAAGTTCAAAAGGTAACAAGAAAAAAAAAGGGGAAAAAAAAAAAAGGAGAGATCTGAAATTTGACCTCCAAATATAGATGTGGTGATAATTACAGAGCTTTTCTATGGAGGAAATAAGGTGCAATGTGTGGTTTGTTTCTATGGGTAGGTATGCTAAATGTAGGGCAGACGAGTTGAACAATAAAAACTAAATTGATGGATCTGATTGAGCTAAGTACTTAAGTAAATTATATTATTTCATAACACAAATTTTGTGAAAAAGCTTCAGTCTTCCAATAAAAGTCTGAGAATACTGCTGGACTTAATTAGCTACCAGTATTAATTTATGTCATTGTTATCAGCAACAGTTTTACTCACATTTTAATATTTGAGCTGCTTAAGTCTTCTTTGCATTAAATGTTCCTTTAATAGGACATGTAAAATGATGTTTCATGTGTAATTGTGCTTTAATTACATATATTCAGGAGAGAAACATATCCAAACTTGGAGGGTGGACGCTGGACTTTTGTCTTGAATTCAGGTTTTATTTGCATGTTATGAGAAGCTGATATTTATAGGCTCTGCAATGCTTGGTACTCCTTGTGCTTGTACCCTGCACAGCGCTTGCCCTGGGATGCGGATTTGGGTGCAGGGAACATGTGCAGTCAGAGCAGGGAAATGACTGTCCTGTGAGCTGTGTGTGGGGCTGCACGGGCAGAAAATGACCCAAAATGCCCTTTATTCTCTTCCACATGGCCCCCGTGGGTACACAATGGGGTGGGCTCCCCTGCGCCACGCCATCCTTTCACCCCCGGACTGGGACCCGCTGGGAGAGGATCCAGACAGGACTGTGGATTTTGGCTCAGCGGCGTTTCAAGAATTGCTTAAACTCAAGGAATTCATAACTTTGGAATTCAGCAAATTTGCACAACTCCGTGCATCTGTGGCTTCGTCAGCGCCCACCGGCTTTCTGCCTTACCTCACCCTGTGCATCTCGAGCTAAATATCTTGTGATTAACGACCCAATTCATTGGCTTGGTACTCGCAAGCATCTTATCAGCAGCCCTGGGAAGCCGGCAGCCGTACGGGGAGTGTTGCCGGTGAAGGAACGGCAGTGCTGGGCGAGCTCGGGCCGGGCCGGGGCGGCTGCTCTGTGGTTTGTTGTGTCTGGTTTGGTTCCTACTTTTCGAGTTGCAGTTGCGTTTGGTCATTCGAAGCTTATTTTTCCTAGTCTGGCCAAGCCAGCAGGATCCCCGTGCGCTGCAGGGGAACATAAAATATCAGCCTTTAAGCTGGAGTGCTCAGTAGATAAGGATTTTAAGACTCTTGCATCATGTGCTGTGTCTTATGGGCTTACTTAGTATACTCCATTTGATTTAATTTAGATATTGAATAAGGAGAAATATTTTAATAGCCAGAAAAAGTGCTGTATGTCTTAGTGCCTCTTCTTTCCCCATTGCCTTAAAGACAAGATGGCTGGGAGGGCTGACTTGGGCTGGGATTACATTTGTTTAATTGTAGGAAGTCACAGGGTGTTTTCAAACGGCTTAAAAATGATGTTATGCCTTATCTGTATGATAAAGTCTTTCAAAAAGCCACCAAGAATTCATTGGGCTTTTGTTTTATTTCTTCTTTTCTGTGACTAAACGTAAAGAATAACTTTTCAGCCTTTGCAAAGATTAGGAAATGCGCAAAATTAGTGGAATATGTCAGTCTGGTGGCTTGGGGAGGGCACAGCCAGTCAGTGGGTGGCTCTGCTGGTGGTTTCCTCCTTCCCCATCGAATAAATACGAGTAAAAATTGTAACTGAGTTGTGACAAATGTTAATTCGCGTGCTCCGAGGTAGCCATTTGTCTTGCTCCAAGGTTTGGTTTGCTGGTGGTTTGCATGGGCAGGCTTGAGGATAGCTGGAGAGCAGGATGTGCTGCTGGGTGGCATCCCAGGGAGATGAGGAGAACCTTGGGGACACGTTTGGCTCCGTGTGGGGCAGCAGTGCTGCCTGCCCCGGGGGTCAATGTCTTCACTGGCCGTGGCGCTGTCACCGCTTCGCAGGAGGCTGTGACAAGTGGCTGCTATCTGGGCACAATATAGATTAAAAGGATAAGAAATAGCAAACCTGCCATGGCAGATTTTACTGTAGCAGTGCATGGGGGAGCTGGCAGGAGACGTGAAATATTTCCAAGTTGTAAAGGCAGCGGGTTCAGAAGTTTTGAGGTGGGATTGGGATTGTTTGCAGAAACTCCCTCGGCCGGCCAAGAGGCACACGCTGCATTTCGTTGCTGTAACAGGCTCGTGTACCCTTTACTAAACGCCACAAAAAGTGCGTTTGGATTATAATAAATTTGCATATTGGTTATTTATATACCCACATTTCTTATTTTATATATTATATATTCCTTTTACTTATTTATATTATATATTTATATTATTTATAGATTATATAACATGTATATTTGCATTTATTCATTATTTATAGATAACCTTTAATTTGAGACTCTTAATTATTGCGTGAGTCTGCACCACCCTGCAGTAATCATGGTTGGGTGTTCTCTCTCAGTCGGTGAGAGCCCAGAGGATCTTCAGAGTGGGTGAAGATCATCCCAGGCGTAGGTTTAAAATAAGAAAGAGGAATAAAAAAAAAAAAAGGCAAAGGAAAAGCAGGCCTCCCAAAAGCTGTGGTGGAACCCGGTATTAGCAAATGCTTCTAGGAAGTTTGACTGAGAGCCATATGGCAATGTGGGGAGTATTATCCATCGCTCCAAAAGTTGGTCTCTGAATCAGCCTATTGACTTCAGCAGCACTTAATCATGTGTTGTAGTTCTTCTTTGAAAAGGCTTGCATTCCTGAATCATGTCCTCTGATTTTAACCACTAGACGGTACTTTGTTTTGTGGTAGCAGGCAAGTCCAGTCATATTTCTGTGACTAAGTTTGCAAGTTTTGACTGCATCACTAGTGAAGTATGCTGATGAATATTCCCCCTCTTATCAGAATCCAAACATTTGCTGCTGTCCCTGAATTTTAGGGTGAAATCAGGCGCCTTCCTGGGATGCGGTTGGTGGGATGCTGCAGGATACTCTGTGATGTGCAGAGCATTATGGATGCGGTGATGGAAATAAACAGGGGTGAAACCAGGGTCTCAAAACACTGCCCTGAATTCTGCTTTCAAAAGCCCTGAGTGTTGGTGGTGATTGAACCCATATATTAAAAACAAGAACCAGTCATGCAGCTCCAAATTTGGATTGTATTTGGATGCTGAAGGACATCCTGGAGCCTCACGCGTGGCTCTGCTGTGTCAGGCAGGGATGGTTTGGACTCTGTGTTTGGTGAAAGAAAATGGTGGGTTTGTGCATCTTTTTGGGACGTACTAGTTTGTTCCATCCCCAAGCGTCCCCTGCCCCGCTGTTACCGTACTGGTGGAGTTGCCAGGTGCCGCCTGTGTGTGCTGGAGGGTCCTGGTGGACTCCATTGCTGACTGCCACTGCATCAGAAACACAGGGGATGTGCTCCCCTCCCTGCTGAGGGAGTTCCTGGGGTTTTTTGCTCTAGTCTCTCCCTTATTAAAGGGAAACTATGGGCAGCCCCTATGCCGTTACCTGGTTTGGCACAGAGAGGGGGAAAAAATCCTGTCCCACCTCGTTTGTGGGGAGGGGGTGCACGGGCTTCACTTTCATCCCTAAGAATCATTACATTTCAGCAGAATATTTTGTCTCACCTTTCCGTGTTTTTACAGCTAAAGCAGTTTTTACTTCCCAACTTTCAACATCTGGAATTCGGTTTCAGTTTATTAAAAAAAAAAAAAAAATTCAAAATCCGCAGTCTGGATGAAACACCAATGCCTTTGTATTTGCCCACAATTTTTAGCTTTAATTTTGTATCCTTGGCAAATGCCAGAAGTCCCAAGTAGTTGTATGTTGAGTATCTGCCGTTTTCTGATGCGTCTTAGTCTTAACTGGGGTTTGGTTTTTTTTTTTTTGATAATTTTTGCTGTTAGACACTTTTCTAATTGGGGATAATACCAAAATGATTAATCAAATTAAGCATGAGAGCAAAGTGGCTGATGCACAAAGCTGCGTATAGCTGCTGTCCTCTGTAGCGAGCTTGTCTCCCTGTAGCTGAAGTTGCTTAATGGGCCTCTTAGGCTCTATTTTTTTTTTCTGTGGGTTTTTTTTTTGTTTTTTGTTTTTTGTTTTTTGTTTTTTATAAGGTAGTGCGTAGATCCCATTGACTTCAGTTGTTGATTGGGATGCCTGACAGCCGGGAAATTAAGCTCCTTCTTTGTGACCGGGTTGAAGCCAGATTTTCAAGGATTTTCAAATGCTTAGCGCCCATAATTGGTGTTAGGGTTTTTTTCTTTTCTCTTTTTTTTTTTTTTTTTTTGGAAAAATTTCAATTCTCCATTTGGACATCTAAATAAGGGTGAGAGATTATGATACTTGTAGTGACTGGTGTTACTGGGATATGATGAAGTTTTTTGGAAGAACCTGGCACCTAATGAGCTAGTTACTCTACCGTCTAAATAAGAGTTTTGTTCTGCGTTTCTGCTTTGTTTGCAGAAATTGAGCACTTCTGCAAATTTTGATCTTAGAGGAGAAACTTCCTTGCTTCTGCCTCATTTTTCTGTGTTTTCTGTAGTGATTGTGGGAGGGAGGGGGGGCCAAAGCGAGTTGAGTAAATTAGACAACTGTTGGAAAAAAGGGGGACATGCAAAATCAAGTGTTCTACTTGCGTAATCTGTTTAACACCAGCGAGCTACAGAGCCTTGTGGGACACAGGAATAAAAGGAACATCTGTGCAGGCCACATGGCACGCTCCGGAGGAGCCCTCTGTCCCAAACAGCTCTGCTCTATTTGCAAATAAAAGCTCCAACCAACATCAAAAAGTTGAGGTGGATCCCAGCTGAAAGGGGAGAACAAATGTTACCTCTTGGCGCGGTGAAGTTCCCCTGCAAGCAGCCTTCGTGGTCTTTTTAATGATGCTTTGGGCATGTGTTTCTAATGGCAATGTATTTAAAGAAAAAAGAAAAAAAAAAAAGAAAACGTTTTTTCTGATATAATGGGAAAAATTGTATCTGTATTGAAAGATTGAAAGAAAAAGGTTTTTTGGGTATAATTGTAAAAATTATATCTGTATTGGAAGATTTTATGAAATTGCTAAGTATCTCAAGCTACAATCGAATACAGGTATATGAAATAGAAATAAAAATAGGGTTTGATTGTTTTTTTTGGAGGGGAGCATTTGGTTGTTTGTTTGGGTTTGTTTGTTTTTTGGTTGGTTGTTTTTTATTTTCTTTCACTTGGATGTAGACATCCTGAGATCCCAAGGCTTTCCCGGCCGATCTTACTCCCCTTATTTTGGTGGTGGTGGTTGGTAAACAGCTCTGTGGTTAGGCAGGGCCCTGGGGGGCTGCAGCTGCTCCGGCCCGCTCCCCCAGGACACTCGCCAGAGGGGAGGATAAACAAGGCAGCAGTACATTTTATTTCCACTTACAACCTGTTAGAGTGCAATAATTCTTGCAAGGACACATCTAGTTTGGGGCTTTGCATTTTCTAGATGGGCTGTATTGTTTTTAACAGAGTCGCGTATCGGCAAGATGGGTAGTCTGTAGCAAGAAGGCACGTATTTTTTAATATGTAAATAGGAAAGGATGGTGTTTCATCTTTATTCCAATGTACCCAGGGTGGCAATAACGCTTTTTAAATCCCTGGGAAACAGATTGTATATGGCAAAATTAATGTCTCGACTCTCCAAGTATTTTCTCTAAAATATTTGAATTTTTGCATTTATTATGCTGCTTGTTTAAAATAGCGAGCGATATCAGCCGTGCATTCAAAGCTTAATTGGTGGAACACAGATTTATTCTAATTTAAAACAGTCACTTAAAAACAGTTTTGTATGTATGTATACATGGGCACAACTTTTCATACAGTTGTCTGTTTTGGAGCGGTCTCTTAGGCACTGATGTACAAGTTGAACCTGTTTTCTTTTGTGCAACATGGCTTTGAGAAATCATTAGTTAAAACAGCATTCTGTAGTTTGATTGCGCTCAGTAAACAGCCTAATGCAAGTGGTGCATAAGATGATTGAAGCTCTGCCTTTGATCAGGCTTTGAAATGTGTTGTGCCAAATATAGTCCCAGGTGTATGTGTAGCTACGTATGTATGTGTATATATGTTGGTGAAAGCTGCTTTAATGAAAATCTGGCCAAGTAACAAAATAACGTGTCCAGCAGCAGTTGCCACTGCAGGATGGTGGCGGAAGAGCAGCAGCAGAACCCCCAGGCAGGGCACGGGTATCTGGAGATGCTTTGGGTCATTTTCCTCTTTTTCAGTCACATTTGTCGTTATTTCCTCATCCACTTTCCATTTTGTACTGCTCCTTACCCTCATTTCGTACCATTCCTTACCCTCATTTTGTAAGGACTTTTCCCCTGCCATATGTTTTCTCCTTGAAGCTGGGCTCTGTTACAATGCCACATCTGGTAGCAGCAGGGTGTTTGCAGCTCACTGTGGTGGCTTGGGGGGGTTTGCTGCAGGTACCCCATGCCGGATCCACGTAGCAATCCCTGATTCGCTCCAGTGGAGCACGGGAATTTCAGATACTTTCTTGTTTTGCAGCCGCCTGAATTTTTTCCGCACCTCTTCTCATTCCCCTGAACACATGGCCGTGTATCTGCTACCTGTCAGGTTTGTCCTGCCCATTGCAGAGAGCTCACTCGTGCCCACCCTTCGCATGGGGTGGCGTTTCCAGTGTGTGTCACCCAAGCCCTGCTGGATGTGGTGCACTGTGCTGTTCCTTAGGTCACAGTGTAAACTCTTGGCAACTCTTTAATTGCATCAAGTGCTGCAGCCAGTTTTGCAGTTTGATGTATGAAACGATGCTCTTGGTTGCTTCAAAAGCCCCGGGAGCAGCCGGACCCCCAGGGTGAAGATGAGCAAGGGGGGCTGGAAGCATCAGGGAAAGGTGAGGGTGGTAGGGCTGACCTCATGCTGATGAGATGAAGTCCACAGTGGTTTGCCAGATCATCTGAGCTGTGCGCCTCTGCCTTTGAGATTTAAATAGTGAAATATTAAAACCTGTCTTTCAAATCTGTTCAATATTACGAAGATTAATTTTTGTTGGGGGCAGATTAATAGGTTCCCTATTCTGATTAATACAGTGATAATAAAAACGTTGTGATTGCTGGAATTAATGAAGCCCAGATTCCTGTTTCAAGGTTTGATTGACTTTGTACTTCGGTTATGCTAAAGCTGCTGCATCTCATTGCCCCTTATTTTAGCTGTAGCTTTCGGAGAATCGGTATGGGAGCAAGGCAGCACAGAAGGAGGTCTGTGCTGGAGGTCTGCATAGGAGGTTGCATCAAAGAATCAGTCAGAGGAGAAGTTTTGTCAAAGAATGGTCAAGAATTTTGCTTATGTGGCAGCATTATTAGAGTTTCTCTGTCTTTAGCCCAGCAGGCTATTTTTGTGAAAGTTGTAGAAGAGGAGTGTCCAACTGAAATGTGTGGGCGCATCATTAAAAGCTTCAATTTGTCAATGCCAGATCGAACTCAAGTGCGTGGGCAGATCATTAAAGGCTTCAGTTTATCAGAACCGATCTATTATCTGTTCCTCTCCCTCCTCCACCCTTTCCCTCAGCACTACGTGTGGTTTCCCCAGGCTCTCCAGTGTTGAGGTCCATGGAAGTGCCTGAGCTGCCTCCGTGCCCTGGGGCCATGCTGGGCTCCCTCGTGGCAGGGCTCAGCCTGGAGCTGGTGGGGTACCGGTGAGCCAGCTGGCTGCTGGAGACTGCTGATCAAATGGCTTTGGAGGCCTCCAGGGGTGCAAGCCCCAGTCTTAATGCCGTGAGAATTCATGTCTTTGGGAGCTCTCTGCACCTGTTAATCCCAAGGGATTCAAAAGATGCGTGTGGGGCTGGGCACAGAAAGTACACAGTGAGTTCGTAAGCCTTGTTCCCTTGGGAGACCTGGCTGCAGAAATGTTTTGTGGAATACTTTGGTGAGGTCAGTTTTTGATGGCACTGTCAGAGTACAAGCCAGGCTGGGATGGGATGTCTTTACCTCCTCCCAACACTGTTGTTCCTTGTGTAGAAGCTCTCCCATCTTTCAAATCTGCTTGTTGGCGCAAAGATGCCAAGATATTCCTCATGTTTGAGGGGGAATGTGAAGGAGAAGAATGATTTGGAGGTGAGGACAGTGCTTCTGTACACCTTAGCCCTTGTCTGCTGCAGACCAGATATATTATTTAAACAAGTAATTTTGCCTCAGAAGTCTCAAAAGAACATGAAATCTTTCAAGTAAGCATTAGCCAAAATGAGCCTCAATTCCTCATCTTCTAAAAGGGGCTAATGATACTTTCCTGCTCTACAGGCATATCATGGATAAAGATTACTAAGCAGTTGAATACTGCAGTGCAGCAGGTCAGCTGGAGAAATCTTGCCCCAACACGTGTAGATGCAGCTTTCTGCTCAGCTCTGTACCCATCTGTGTGTCTGCCATCAAGAGCAGCAATAAAGCCAGTCTTGGATGTGTGTTTCTGACGCTGCTCAGCTGCTTCTCTCAAGTGCTCTCTTCTTCATGAATAAAATACAGCTGATGCCAGATGCAGGTCACTTGGTTTGCAGGTATCTCAGAGTCTCTGAGAAAGAAGTCATGTTTGGCATAAATGCTGTTTAAAATCCCCTTTTGGATCTATTTTTATTGGTGTAGCACAGTTTTATAATAGGCTCACATAATCCCTATATTTAGATTTCTGAACTCTTGTGATCTTCTTTGAGATGTTGCATTGCATTCAGCAAAGAATGGGAGAAAGCCCCAGGGCCAGAGAAGTACCTGGTTTTTGTCTTACGAAATTTCATGCAGTTGTTGCTAAGACAGAAGCTTCCAGATGTTCCTTGGGAAAGCTGCAGTGGGCTGCCAAAATAATTAACTGCATGAGGTTAATTTGGAGATGGCAGTTCTTGCCACTACCAAAGCACTGGTAGATGTGGAAAGGCTGGGAGCAGCCACTGCCTTGGGGATGCTGAGGAAGGAGAGGATTGGGGAATGAAGAGGTCAGAAGCACCACACGTGATTTTTGCTTTTGTATTTTTTCCTGCCCAGGTCCCGTGGGACATTTTCACGTGCTGCAAAGTTTGTTTTCCCCTTGGGGGTTTATTGCTGCAGGTCCCTGTTGCGCAGTGGTCCAGGGAGCAGAGCGGTCCCAGATGTTGGTGTATCCGTTAGGGCAGCGAGTGCCATTCCCCAGTTTGGGCAGGGACCGGAGCTGCTCTTTAAATCCCATCTGGTTTCATGGGTGTGATGCAGAGCAGCCCCGGGAACACCTCTGTTCATGTTCCCAAATAAGAGCTTTTACTCACTGTGGGTACTTTGCCAGTGAACAAATGATACATCTTATTTTAAAATATCCTTATTAGTAAAATGGATGTTTCATTTGTACAGCGAGCAGCTTCCTCTGAGCTAAGCTGAAACTCAATCTGTATTACCAATAGCTGGGGAAAAAAACATACTAATTGGTATTTCTTAACTGATGTTTGCAAATTTTGCCTTTTCACCCTGAACATCAAATAGTTTTTATATGTGTTTTTCCTTATCTCGGAGGAAAGATTATTGCTAACAAGAGATTCTACATTTTGTTAAGGTTTTATCAGGATGCAGTGAGTGAAGGCAGAGAGTAAATATTTCAGAAATTCAGCCACGGTTATATTTTGATAATGCAAAGTAGGTTAAAGTATCTGGATTTTGTGCACAGTGCAGTGTTTTTGAGCAGAATATGGATTTGGCTGGTGACACATTTTGGTATTTAAAAGGAACATAAGCTTGCCTGTCGGAGGAACACGTTGCGAATGTGAAATAAGTGTGTCTTTAAAAATCTTTCTTAATATTGTAAGTTTCAGTTCTATTTAAAGCTAAATAAAGTCTGCTGTGTGATAGAGTAATGTAGAAATACTCCTGTTGCCCCCCTCCAGCATTTACAACCACCTTTTATTTTCAAAGGAAAATGGTAGGCTTTGATATGATTCTAACCGAGTGAAGTTTTAAAACATGTTTTTGTCTTTCAGTCTGCTGAGAACATTTTTCCTGAGTGACTCCGGCTTCCAGACACATTTGCCATGATAAGGGTTTCGATCCTTTCCTATATTTGCCCTGAGTCATGAATGGATATGTGTGATGCCTGCAAGTAAAACTGGTGAGTCGTCAAACCTAAGTTTGCAGTCACTCTCACTTATTTTTTCATACAATCTCTCTTTTCTTCACCTTTTTCTCCCCTTTTTAATATGGCGGGATTTGGGGTTTCTTTTTTGTGTTGTCTGTGCTTAAAAGCAAGTTACCACTATTCTTTTTTTTTTAAAAAAAAAAAAAAAAAAAAGATGACCTTCATTGTAATGATGTAGCATTGATAACAAATATTATCAATACAGAAAAAATACTCCCTTTCTTCCTTTCTTCTCCCCATTCCCTCAAATCCTAGGAGCTATGAGGCCTTTGGTGGTGAAACCGGAGTTCAGTGATACAGGCGAAGCTGCTGCCCCAAACTGATGCCTTGAAGATAGACAGGGTCTAAACATGCTTATGTGGGCGAGTCGTGTCATGATTAAATATGAATATGGAGAGGTCTCCTCTCCATCATGTGTTGGATGATGGACTCTCAAAGGAGCCATTGCCAACAAATAATTAGCTCCACAGTTTGTTGCACTTGCGTCCCAGTGACAAAATGGTGTCACTGGTACACAGGAGAGCTGTCTCGTTGTGTGTGCTTGCCCGGTTCAGCGTGGCATTGGTGCTGCTGGAGGAACACAGAGACAGAACCCTTAATAGCCAGTTTTGGCCAGGGTGCACTTGGTCAAGCTTGAGAGGGTGGTGTGGGGCAACCCCTTCTCTGTTAACTAGCAGTTGCCATTTCCCTGTGACATTAGCCAGCCAAGAAGCCTGTTGGTCCCTTTTATGCCAAACGAGTGGCAGTTGTTCCTTTCTGAGCTGTCCCCCAGCAGCCTGGCATGGGGGGCCTTCCCATGCCCTCTCCTCTTACCCACCTGCTCCTGGTTGCCTCTCTTAATACCTGGGGGCAATATTCCTTCATTAATCAGAGGACTGAGGTTGGGAAAACAAGAATCATCTGATTTTACAGGAGAATTGGAAGGTCTGTGTAAGAAATCTTTCAAAACTGGGAAATCTGTGTAATTAAATTGTGTAGGAAATGGGAGAACAAATTGTTTTTTAAAATAAATTCAGGTTTCTATTATATATTTAATATCCCTCTGTGTGTTAGAAAGTGCATTTCAATTCAAAGATTATAAAACCCGAGAAATTCACACATCAGTGAATTGTGATTTTTTTTTTTTTTTAAGTTCCATTTTTTTCTCTTTTTTTTTCCAGAGGTAGCATAATTACCATGTCATTTAGCAAAGATTATAATAGCTGTTCAGTTTTTACCGACTGGTGTAGTAAACAGTTGAATAAACCCATATGGCAGCTCAAAGTGTGCACGCAGGAGAGGGATTCTTTCCGTTTCCTTCATGTCTGAATTATCAGCCTCACTGATGTGACTGAGATCCCCAAACAGGGACCAACTCCAGACTTCTCCAGTGATGCAAAAATTTCTCACCGCTCTGTTGCATATGAATCAATTGATTTTAATCACGCTGGTTAGCTAATTAATTATTTCTTGGTGCCTATGAAGTATGCATGGAAAACTTGGGGTTATATGCAAGGTACGTGCCTCTATTTAAAGCAGTCTGTGCATTTGCTTAATACATCTTTAATAACAGTAAATAATGCCTGGAGTCCCAATCTCGTTGTCCAAGTCGCTATTAAAGATCAAGGCCCTTTTAAGGCTGGCATAGGTTAAGTGCGACATCGCCGGGTCCTGAGATAGCCCCATGGCACTGCCTGTAACGAGGCTTTGTGTCTGGTCTCAGCCAGTGGCAGATGGAAGGACCTGGGTGTTTTGAAGCATCCTCTTGAAATACCAAGTTGAGTTACGGAGGTATGGAGCTGTGGCCAACTGGCATCCGGAGTAAAGACAAAGTGTTTGAGTAGCGTGCCCTCTGGATAGCTTCAGAATTAAAAAATAAAAGCAACGAAAAGGATTGTTAACTCTCTCGAAATGCTGACTTGAACAAAGAAAAGACTCGTGCTATTCCTCCTAAAATTCACTTACTTCCAGTTATCTTAAAATTTTCATGTCACATAATAGCTTTAAAATACCTTCTGAATGCATTAGACTCTCTAGGTGCTTAGAAAATATTGCAAAATAATAATATGAAATGGCCAAGCATTGAGCAGTCCCACTGGAAAGGAGCAGTTGGCCAAAACTGGTGCTTGTGTTCATCTTAACCCTGATGTATGACCAGCCCTCCACCATAATTCTATCAAGAGATGGTAAGTTGCCTAGCAATGTGCTGACTGCAGAGGGTACGTGTTGAGCTAATTCAGTTTTTGTTCTCGTTTTCCTTGAGAGTTCAGCTTAAAGGAGTGATCCTTTCTCCGGCTGCAGCAAGAGCCACTTCTCGGCAGTCTCTCTTGTTCCCGACTCGAGTGTCCCTGGTGATGTCAGGAATTCATTCACCGCCGTACACGTTTTAGAAGTTTCCAGCTTATTGAGTAACCAAATGTGGTTTCTGCTGATTGTGTTGACTGAATACGTAGGACCTTTTGAAGAGGCAAGGGTTTTATTTAAAGCGGAGCATTTAGTTGTATACCATTTTATTGCAGGCAAAGGTCATCTAGGGTAAGCAGCCAGAACAGTGAATTGCCTCATCGCAGCACCTAGGAAAATGAGACAGATAGACACGGTAAAAGGTTTTAACAAATTGCTCATCGTTATAAATTTTTGAAGTCGGAGAACTGGTGCTGTGTACGTTTTTAAATTGGAGATAACCATGCCTGTAGGATAAATTGAGTTAAGAACAGAACAAATCAAAATAATGGGGTGGTACTAAAAACCTGGTGGTGCGGCGAGTTGCTGGCGGTTCTCGGCACCGAGCACGCCAGGCTGTCGCAGGGTTAAAACCTGCTGAGTCCCTGCGTGGCCAGAGACACTTCCACCAGGCTTCGTGGTGACCTTTTCTTGCAGGGCTGCCCCACTCCTGCTGCAGTCGTCTCCTCTGGTGGCTGGGTCCTGGTTACACAGAGGGCTTTATCTGCCCGTGGTGCTTCTTGTGATAGCTGGGGAGCAAAAGCCGAAGGGTTTGTCTGCAGCGATGGAACAGGAGTGGGTTCCCCCAGGTCAGTGGGTTGTGCTAACCCAGACAGGTTTCGGTGGGATGGGGGAGTGGGACAGAGTTCCAGTAGCCAAGGCTGGCATCCCCTGGCAGAGCCGCATGGCGGGAGAGGTGGCAGCAGCCCGGAGGTGGCACTTCTGTCCTCGCAGGATCTCTCTTGCTCCTGTAGAGCATCAGCGGCTACAGAAAGACTTTGTTTTGATGAAACTTTTCTGTCCATGGAACTTTCCCTGTGGCAGGGGGGGAGGAGCGAAGAAGTAATTTTAACAATTTAATATACTACATAATATGTTTTATAAGCTGGTGTGAATGCTCCTAAGTATTTTGGTCTTTTTTCATAACACAATGAACCTAATATTGGTAAAAATACAGATCTTAGCTGCCACCATAAAGAGAGGCTAGATTTAATAAACAGTTATGAATGTTGGCAGCTGCCTATCAGATTGTATAACATCGGCTATAGCACATGAAGACAGTGTCAACTTACATTTTATCTCAGAAGTATTTTCAAAGCATTTATTTTGCTTTCTCTTGAGTCCTTAACCTAATTCAAGTTATATAATTGGCGGAATATTTTTCCACACCGCTAATTGGCTGGGTGCCAGCGTGGAAACCATTGTCTGACTTGATGATGATCAGGAATTAACATGACATTTGCGTGGTGGTAATGGAATACATTAGTAATGTAATTCATGACTGTAAGAAAGAGACCATCATCTCCCACCTCTGATCAGCAGGAGGGGCTGGGAGGATGATGAAATGCTCCCAGCAGGCACCTCATAGCAGTGGCTGGCCAATCTCGATGTCAAATTTAGTTTTAAATTCTTCAGACAAAGCTGTAATGCTTACCAATTAATTACTACAAATGTCAATTAAAAATCTACCAAATAATACAGTAAGATTAAATTTCAATTAAAAAAATTACATTTAACAAGGAAGATACAACATTATTTTAATGAATTCTGCTGAAGGTGACAGTTTATCTAGATATATTTATACCATGTAGGTGGATCTAAATTCATTGGATGATGTTAACCATGTTACTCCGTGTATATATTAGTTTTGAAAATTATTTCCACTTTGGCAATGTCCTGGAGGAGATGGGGCATCAAGGGGCATTTCTTGTCACCAGGAGAAAGGGGAATTTCACGCCTTCTAAGTACAAAAATCTTCTCACACCTAAAACGAGGGCTTTATTGTAGACTCCTACCCTGGCCGAATTAGCAGTATTTTTCATCGCTTGATATTTACGAAACCAAATACAGAATTTTTGTTGTGGTAGTAGAACAAGCCCTGACTTTGCTATGACTATAATGGTTGCTTGGGACAATTTTTCAAGTAATCTCTTCTATCATACAAATATCCATTATTCTGATAAATCACTTAACAGGAAGAGATTTTTTACTGTGTGGAAGCGGTGAACTGTAAGTCCTGAGCAGAGCTTTTATCCGCAAGGTTTCACCCTGGCTTGGTAGAGTTTTTTAGCGCATGCTTAAATTTAATCCCCTAGTTGATACTACGGATGCTTGAAGATGTATTTTGAACTAGGAGTGGCACAGCGGAGATGTCACGTAGCATCGTGAAGTTCTGAGTTGGCGTGGATCACAAGTGTGTGTATGACAACCTTGTAAAACACTGGCACCTCATCGGATGCAAAGCGTTAACAGTCAGTTAGAAGAGACTTAGGTGAAAAGTAAAATTTCTGAAAAGAAGATTGGCTTAGTTCTATCTCAAGCCAGGACACAGTACAAAGTGGGTTTTGCAGCTGGAGTTTTGTATTGGAGTAACCGTGTTTTTATTGAACAGGGCAGTTTTTACACTGCTGAAGGTGGAGATGCTGGTGCTTTGGGAAGGTGTGAGAGCCTGCACTGGCTGGCATGGTGCAGGGGCAGAGCTGGGGTGTGCAAGCGGCTTTCCTCCTGGTATAAAGCATTTGTGAGCCAAGGCCTCTAAATATGATCTGAATAATACTTTCTCAGCTTCCTTGATTTTTTTTTCCATGAGCTTTTATTATGTTTTCACACTATCACGTCTAAAATAGGTAAGAGGGAAGACATAATTGAAGAAACAGATTTCATGTGTCAAGCCAGCACTGAGAAAAGTCCCTCTCAGGGACCAGAGGATCCTTTTCCTTGGCACTGCTGTGTCTGGAGCCATTGAATTTCAGCAGGTTTTAACTTATAAAATATAAAAAAATACAACGTGCACACAGAAAATCAGAAAAGCCAAACAACTATTGATGGCAGG
The DNA here is from genome assembly GCF_028500815.1 of Rissa tridactyla. NCBI lineage: Eukaryota > Metazoa > Chordata > Aves > Charadriiformes > Laridae > Rissa > Rissa tridactyla. The sequence goes on along the minus strand of NC_071475.1, from coordinate 11,623,482 downwards.
TTAAAGTAATGATACGCTTTTTAGTAGACAGGCTTTGCTGGTCCCTTGGTTGCTGTTCAGGCTTTGCCCGTCGGTGGGTGAACGCAATGAGCATGATCTCTGTCTCACTGCTACTATTCAGATACCTTTGGGTATTGGTAACAGCTTTACAGGATCATTCCTGCTTCGTGCTCTTATCTGATAAAGCTATCATCAAAAAAAAAAAAAAAAAGCAGGAGATGGGAGACAGCCTTTTTTTTTTCCATAAGGGCCTCAGGAAATGGATGCTGTGGAAGTGTAAGAGCAGCTGAAACATTTTCTCACCGGTCCTCACAGACAGCAAGGTGATGGAGAGAAAGGTAGAGTAAGGCAGACTCATTTCCTCACCAGCAGCCAGAAAGCTTTAAACAAGGAGGCAGGGAGGGAAGAGTGGAAGCACGTAACGTCTTTCTGCCAGGAGATAATGGTGTGAGGAGGTTGTGGGCTTGGGGCACCCAGTGGTGAGACAATTAGGTGGCAGCTGGAGCTACTGCTCCTCAAAACCCATTTTGCCAGGGGCTTTCAGGTCTGCACAGGACCAGTTATTTTCTGATTTGAGCTTTGGGAAGAAGCTCTTGCTCTGGTGGTTGTTTGAGGAGTGGCGTATGTGGTATGGCAGGAACTGAGGACCCTCTGTATCCTAAGTTCTGCTGCATTGGGGTGTCCCATCTGGAGTTTATGCCCATCCCAAGTGCTCGTGACGTCTGGTGTCCTTGTTGGGGTATCCCACGTGAAGATCGTGCCCATCCTGAGAACACAGGGTGGTGTCCGGTCTCCTCCTGAGTGCTTACAGGTGAAGATACCTGCCTTTTGTAGGGGAATGCTTTTCTCTTTTTGTAAGAGCTGGCCAAACATCTTGAAGGAAGAGTGTCATTGACTTTGGGGGAAATATTTGTATGTCTTTGCATTGTGGGTTTTTTTCTTTCCTTTAGTGTGTAGGGTGATGTCAGCTATATTACATTGAGGGAACACCGAGCTGGGGGAGGAAACTTCAATAAGCTGTCCTCGTATTGCCAGTTTATTCCCAGCTTTCATCCACTGATTTACATCCCATCTGAAGTAAAAATACCCAGACTTCAGCAGTTTGTTTACCTTTGCTTATATCACTCTGGGGCGACCCGAGGAGATGTAAAAACTGTTCTCACTCTGACATTTGCATGAGCCGTGAGGTAGGGTGAGAGGAGACAGACGCTGTGCAAAGTGAAAAGGCAACAGGGTTTATTAAGTCTTCGTCGTACCGAGGTTTATAATATTTAGACAAAAGCAAACATCTCCAGGGAGGGCTTATGAAATGAGAAACTGGGGAAAGCTCTCTGAGCTGATGGCAGATCCTGTCCTCTTCAGGTGGTGGCAGGCTGGTGGGCTGCTGGCCATGGGGAGGGGGCTGTGATGGCTGTCATGGGGAGCGTGTGTACAGGGGGTTCCTGAAGAGCTGCTTTGGGAGGAGGACATGGACTTAAAGTACTTGCGTAGGACAAAGTCATTATATTGTCATCGTGATAATGCTCCTGGGAGAAACAGCCTGAAATACTCTTTGTCTTCATTAATACTCTTTCCCAGCAGAGCCTTAAGAGATCATTCTCACTTTCAGATACACAAGGAAACCGAATACAGAGTTGTTTGTCATGAAAATCCCATTTATATACAGTGGCTGTAAAATCCCAGATGCTGAGCGTAGAGGGAGGCAGCTCTGTCATCAGCGTGTCGAGGGGAGAGCTGACTATAAAACCGAGCTGTAACTCCCTCTTGACAGGGGTGTGGTGGTTGTGTCTTCAGACAGCTTCAGGAGTCTGCCATGCCAAGCCTTTATGGATTTTGTTCTCACAAGCTAGGTAATAGATAAGTCTGAGCAAGGAGATAGATAGATAGATATGAAAGGAAGACCTTTGCTCTACGAAAATATCCATCATTGCTTTTTACAGCATGGTTCAGGACTGTAGTGCAGAGCATCTGAAGCGTTTGGGGCCTTTTGTTGGGAAGGAGGTGCCGCGCAACCGGGGTTGCTCTTGACATCTCGCAAGCATTCAATAGCCCCCTGACTCTGGGTCCCCAGGATGTGACCCTCGCAGAAAGACAGACAGCATTTAGGGGCTTGATACTTATTGTTTTCAGCAGAGCTCTACTGGAACCAATAAAGTTGCTGCCACCGCTGCTTGGAGCAAAAGTGACTACAGCTGAACAAGAGAGAGACAAAATTATCAATTAAAAAAGCCAACGCCAAGCCCATAATTTTACTCTAGAAAAAACATCTTGCTTCCCAGTCTTTTCTTTTCCCACATGGAGTGAATCTTTGGGATATTAATGTTCCGCTGTCATGTTTGTTTAACATATTTTTTTGACAATGCCTTTTTAGGGTCAAAGCCTGAAGTTTTTCTCCATGTGTTTCAGCTAGGCAAAACTCCCAGTGTCTCAACGGGGCCTCTTCCAAACTAAGTGAAGATTAATTCTTCTCAACTTAATTGAGAATTTCATCTGAATAAACAGAGAAAAGGTCCAGGCTTTGTTTTTTTTGAAATACCATAAAGTAATGTCCTGCTGAACAGCTAAGTTGCTGCTGGGGGGGGTTGGCTGTCGCCTACGAATTTGATGGGCAGAGCCCTCCACGATGGCTCAGTACACTCCTGATGCCCTGGACCACCATGGCCCCATGTCCCCTGCCTTCCAGCCCAACCTTGCCTCATCCCTCGCTATGCCCGAACCACTGCAAGTGCTTGGGCACGGCTCGGCAAGCTAAAGATGGTGTCATTTTCGGAGATTTGGCCTTAACCTGGAATTTCCATGTTTTTGTGGGTTTAAGTCAAACCTTAATACTACTTCAGCGTAATGTTTTCGTGGTTTAATGTTCTTACAGTTTTTTACAGTGTTTCTTTTAAATTCTGTCACTGAAGTGTATGAGAGTTGACAAGTGTAAATATGTAGTTAGACAATTTCAAAAGTGTATTATTTACTGATCGACCATAATGGCTCCAAAGGAGCCATTATACTCAATCATATCATGTCACTTTGTGGCACTTATTATGATGGTAATATGGATATGCATATTATTTTTTTTTAAAGCATGAGAAGCGTTATTGTGCATGTGTAAAAGCTGTTTTTAATTGTCAGTAATGCTCCAAGCTTTTTTTAATATCAAGAATTTAAACCACCTATGGCTACCAGCCTGCAAATCACAGTAGCAAAAATCCATGTCTATAGGAGGATGGAAAAAGCCATGCTTGATATTTACAGCAATGTGACTATGCATCTCCTTAATAAGGCTCTTTTATAGCTTTATTAGATCCGAGGGCAACCTAGAACCCTAACCTGAGAGCTTGGCAGGTAAAAGCTTTCCATTTTATCTCTGCAGCTTTCATCTGCTCCTGTGAGCGCTTTCCCTGACTTCCTAATTGTGTTTGCGACATTAGCAAATGGCTGGTCTGAAAATACCATGCAGTGCAAGTCATGTTAATTCAGCGATCTTTTTTTTTTAAGGTGTCACAGAAGATGTCTTTTTGTAGCACTGAGGTAGAGAAAGAAGGAGGGAAGGCAGAATGAGAACATTGAACCATGTAAAATAAAAGAAAGAGACAAGCAGAGAGCTGGGAGTGCTAAATATGTTTCAGCCTTTCCGTAGAGCTGTCTTCGGTAGAGAAAGAGGTAAAGAGAGTGTAAGCAGTAGCTTGCTTGCTAGAAAATGTCTTTTGTGGAGAAGATGGGAGGAGAGCTAGAGTTTTAATGAGTACAGGTAAGGAACTAAGGTGTGAATCTGGCATGGGGTACGGCAAATCGATTGTGGAGCAATAATTAGAGAGAGGAGGAGGAATCAGAAGTGTTTCTTAACTTAGAAACAAGGATGTGACTGGCTGCTGGTTGTTGCTACTCAGAGGTAGGTAAAGAAGAAAGGAATCTGTTGGGCAAAGTCCTCACCGCGGAAGGCACAACTAAGGTGAAATCCAGAGATGTGGAAGAGGAAACCCAACGTTGGCAAAGAGCTCTCCACCATTGGGAAGGGCAGTGGTACATCTGTGGGAGCTGCAGGGCTGCTCCGAGGGCTTAGTCTTCCCTGGTGGGTCAGTGGGAGAGGTTCTCCCTGGCATGGGGCTTCGGCAGGAGAAAGCAAGGTCATCACTGCTTGTGTTTTTATTTTGGCTGTGGAGTGTCAAAGCAGATGACCACTTTGTCTTTTCTGTTTAGACTTTAGGACTAGTTCTGCTTTGTTGCTCTGTTATCACAGGAGTTATTTACCCTGCTCTGAATGAAATTGGGCTAATTACTGAATGACAATTTTCCCCCCTTATTCTAAAGAACCTTCTGTTGGAAATGCATTTTGCTTTAAATACAGAAGATTAACCATGAGATGGTAGAATGAGAAAATTTTGAATAGTTCTGGAGTGGAAGGATACATACATGTAATTTTGCAGATCTTGAACTGATAACAGTCCTATTTCCTCACAACACCTTTTAAATGAATAAAAGTAACAAGTTGGATTTTTTTTTTTAGCCAATTCTGTGTTAATTCTAATATGTCTCTCTTTCTGAAATTGTATTAAAACCATTTGTCTTCTTTTGAAATACTGAACAAGAACCATAAAATCAAGTAAATATGCTCTTACTATTTCTGTCCTGGACCTACATAAACAACTGTATATTCAGGCTCAGGATTGAGTCTTGTATTTGTGAAAAGGCCAGGGCAAGTTAAGCTTAATTATTTCTTTTGAGATGCTGCCTATTCAGAAAAGTTACTTGTTGAAGTCTCATCACCCATAATATGAAATATTGGTGCTATTTCTGCTGGGATCATTAGTTTAATATTCCGAATAAATTGTATAACTGCTCATTTGTGTAAGAGGATGGGATTTATGAAGCTACAGGGCATTTGTACACACACACGCACTAGCACACAACACTTGTTGATGATTCAGAGAAGGAGTAGAGTAATTCAGCTCTTGGACTGCCTCACGTGTGATTGGCTTCCTTTCTGGGGGACTTATTTTAGGGAAAAATCAATGTCAACTGAAAAACATTCCATTCTGAAAAGACAAAAATTCCCCTACTTGTGAAAATGTGTCTTGGCAGCTGATTTAACTTATGATACAAGATTTAACACTTTTCACTAAACATGAATATTTACCATGGCAACAGCTACGTTATGGGCCACATGTTGGAGACTTGCACATTGTTGCAGAAACTTGTAGCTCGCCGCATTTAGCCGAGTCCTTGTTTCCACCGGCAGAAGGAGCCCACTGCCGCAGCTGTTTGGGGCACAGACCTCCCGGCAGGGTCGGTGGGCATCCTCCGTGCCTCCAGCAAGGTACAGCTAATTGCTCCATCAGGCGTTTGCTGGTGATGGGCACTGCAGTGCTACGTATAGACAAAACACTTGACGACAGAATAACCTGATAAAAAGCATGCGTTCACCTCCAATTTGCCTTTCCAGCTGTGGGGTGAGGAGAGCTTTCTGCAAGTTTCACTTCTCCAGACTCTCTTTCTCCCCACCCCATTGCCCCCCCAGATGCAGGCAGATCAAACCCATTTTGGCCACACGGAGTAACAGGTCTGCCGTGTCCTCCGGCCGGTCTGCCCTCCACAGTGCCCCCCCTGCTACTGTCTTAACTCCTTGTCACCTTTCATTTGCGGTGTAGTGGCTTTTCAGGCGACGTTAATTGAATCACGCTCATCAGGGACTTAATAAAAGCGTGACGGCCAGGACAGAGCCCTGGCAGATGGCAGCCCCGGTTGACAGGCGGGATGCGTGGCTGGGGCTGTGCCGGTGCACCGGAGGCGATGGGCTGGCTCTTCTGCAGGGGCAGAAAGTTCGTGTCTTTGGAGCTGTGAGAAGAACAAGCCAACAGGAGCAAACTAAAAGATGGCTTCAGATGATTTAGGTTGCAGTTAAGTGTTTTTTTTTTTTTCCTGAAACGGGGCTAGGTAATCATTCAATAGAACTAAATCCTGACTACGAAGGACTAAATGTGAAACAATAAGAGGATTTAGCTGTGTAGGTAATCACAAACATCTGCAGATACCTTGAGTAAGAACAGTTTTGTTTTATGAGTAGGAAGAATATAAATTCTCTTGCTCTAGGATAAAGCTAGCAGAGGGTTAGGCAGAAACCCCTTTTCCCAGAGGTGAAACCCCTCAATTCAGATGTTTCTTGTACCTTTCTCTGAAGTGGACATCGCTTTCTCTTAGCCATTGTTAAGGAAAAGACCTTGGTCTGGAGGGGCTCAGACTTTTCCTCTTCTGGGCACTGATGGGAGCTCTGCCCTTTTCCTTTCATTTAAAATACTCCAATTTAAGTGAAAACTGCTATGCAAAGCATAGCTGAGCATGCAGCCAGGACTGTAGCCTGTGCCAGACAGAGCCCCGCTGCGGTGGTGGTCAGGCTGGGGATACTCGTCCCCTCCATCAGCGCTGGGCTGTGGAGCCACCCAGCTCCACTGTGGAGGGTGTCCTCTGCCCCGCTGGTGTTGCTGGTGCCGTGGTCCCTGGGCACGGTGGCTGCTCTTGGCTGCAAGGCTGGTTTAAATCTTGGCCTTTACTTGGTGCGAATTTGCCAAGCTGCGCTGATCCAGAGCTTAAATAATTTGCTTCTCTTTTTAGCATCATGTCTTTTAAAGGTGTTATATTTGTTTCCATTTTGCGTTAAATTAAAATTAAGTGGTTCTGCTTTGTAGATTTAATAGTGTACAAATATATCTATTTTTAAATCCTTTTAGCCTATGTGTATGTGACTAAGAAAAAAGCAACAGAGTAGGGGTCTCTGATTATTTTTTTTTTTTACTTGAATCAAATACCCTGTTGGGATTTCAATTATAAGTGAACGTTACACTTGTTTGTTACTAAGGTGACTACAGTGTCAAGGTTATGTGGATGTTGTAGTATTATAAATGCAAAGATAATGCAAAAAAGAAAAATAGTTGTGTTGGCTAAAATCATCCTATTCCTATAGCATAAAGTTGCACACTGTCCTACATTTCGATTCTCGTTCTATTAAATTACCTGTTTAATAATTTGAATCCAGTGTTATTTTTATATTATATTGCAAATGTGTGACTGTGAGGTTATTTTTAAGATATATTTATTAAGGGAATGAATACAATAAGACAAGTCATTGCAGCCCACATACAGTTCCTTGACTTCTCATTTTATGATGTTTCAATTGCATATGATTACCAAATGTAAGTTTTAACTTTTATGGGGGTTCATTAGAGATGCATCTGTGTAGAGAGAAATTCAATAGAATTTGATAATTTTTTTTTAAACCTCTAAAAGTGTAGTGAGATGGAGCAACTTGATGGAGCGTAATTTCAAGCTTCCTACTTTGAGCTTGGATGCACCGTTGTGGGGTCTTAGGGCTTAGCTGGGCTGCAGTGGCAATTTGCTGATGATGGGGAGAGGGAGGGCACTAGCAGGAGGTCTGTGTGTTTGGGGTGCGGGAGAGGGGAGTGTCTCAAATCAAAGGCATTTGACGTTTTTTTCTGTGTAGGACACAGAGGCATCGGTCAGGGCCAGAACTAGCATGAAACACTTTTGCTCGTGTGTGAATCGACCTTCTGGCAAAGAAATACCGTCTCAGTGAATCTGTGGTGTTCTCTTTTAATAGAGAATCTAAGTAAAATGAACTCCCCAAAAGCCAATATTGAAAGCAATCTTAGTGAGCGAGTGCTGAGAAAACAAATTTTGGGGCACATTTAAAGGAATAGATGTAGTAAATGAGTAAGTCTACCCTGCTGTTGAATGCTGCAGTGCTTTGGGTGAATACTAAACAGGAGCGTATCCAATCAAGTATAGTTTGGTTGCATAATTTATTAACAGAATGTGTTTCTTTTTAATGTATAGGAATGTAAACATCTATAACTGAATGATCATGTCTTTTAGTAGAAGGAACCCCATATTCAAAACTAATTGTAACATTAGCTGTTCATAGAAAACTTGTTTCACAATATAGACTATTTATTTCCAAACATCAACTTCTCATAAGGTTGCAAACCAAGATCCAAAGCAAAGACATCCTTCTCTGGGCATAAGAAGGGGAATTGGTTTTTTCTGCAAATTTTACTCAGTGATGCTCAGCCTTTGAGGTGCTGGTGCATTGCTGTGCAGCCCTTCCTGCTATCCCAGGCCAGGACAAGCATCTCATCTCCACTTCTGTTGCAGGAGTCTCTTCAATAGCTCTGTCAGTGTGTGGCTATCATCTTAGAAGTATGTTTTTCTCTTTGTTTTCCTTCCTTATGGGAAGGGGAAAGATTGGATGGTAACTCCTGAGGTGTGATCTTGCCAGGATGAAACCCGCTGAATGACAAGGAAAGCAGAAGTGGGTGGGGGAGAGGATATTTCTGCTTTTGGTTTTAATTTGGAGCTTTTTTGTTTGGGCTGAGATCTCTGAACCTGCGGGCAAATGGCTCTGCAAGTTCAGGCGTGTGGAGCCCTCCTAGGAGATGGCTTTCCTGTGTGGTGGCTCGGGTGGTGCGGGGCTCCTGCGCTCACTGTCCTTGCTGCCACTCAGGCGAGATGTTTGGCGTGTGCGTGGGAGCAAGGATTGCCGGTGACTTGAATGCGAGACTTCAAAAATCTTCTTTTCAGTGATTAAAGCCACTGCTGTGCCTGGCGTCCTGGCTTGCTTTAAGTATTTGCTGCTGATGGCATCTCTGAGTAGGGACAAGCCTTTTGGGGTGGGAAAGCTGGAGTTGCTTTGCCTGAGATGGTGAGCTGTCGGCTTGTCGGGAGCCTGGTGCTGGCTGTGGGGAGTGGAGAGGAGGGAAGGGTGATGGCACTGCATCTGAGCTGAGTGCGGGTGGGTTGGTTTCATTGTGCCCTTAGAACATCATCCCCAGAGAAATGGTATTCCTGGTCTGTGCCACCTCCCACAACAAAGCAGATGAAAAGCAATGAAGCACACAATTACATAATGAAAAACAATAAAATGCGTCTTCTAATATGTACTACTAGTGACCATATGACTTTATAATAAAAACTAAATGTGATTACATTTCCAGGTATTGTGCTGTGTGATAAACTCCAGGAAAAAGTGAAGAACAACTTAGAAGGAGAAGACTTCTTGTTTAATACAAACCTCAGACTTTGAAGTGACACATAGCGGGGAATAAATGTCCATCATCTATCAAATGAGGTTTGAACGGTTTAGGTCACACTAGACAAACATTTCTCACCCTAAAACCTTCTTTTCATCTTCATTCATCAACAACACCTTAAGCTTGTGCCCCTCTTTTTCTTTTCCACTCTCTCAAAAAATAATAATTTACTTGATGCCTACAAATCACTTCTGGCTGGCATTTGTTAGGCGAGTTATGAGCTAGAGCTGCTGCTGCTCCTGTCAGCACTGTCTCCCGCGTGGGGAGAAAAGGGGGTTAGAAGTTTGTGAAGAGGCTGAGGCGGGAGAAGTGCTGCAGAAACGGTGGTTGAAGGCATGGGAGGTGGTGAGCGGAAAGAGGTGAGAGAGGTGAGAGGAAGATACAACTGGCAACGAGGATTCCTGTATGGCAGATCCCTTTCTTGAGCTGCGCCGTGCAGTTTGTGTAGTTCATGTCTCGTTTCTTGCAGTGGTTTGTGCTTGCGCAGTGTAGAGCTGTGCGAGGCGGTGCAGCCCAGCCCCTGCAGACAGGAAGGAACTCATCCTCTGAGGGTGGTGGTGCTGTATGTGTAAATCCCAACAGACAGGGTTGGAGCTTTACAGCGGAAAGGTAAACCTTCATGGCCAGGCTGGAGACATTTGTTCTCTTCCGCAGATCCCTCAAGGTGGCCCAAGCTGCCCTGGTGGGTGCTCAGTCCCAGAATCTCATTTTTAATTTGCTTTCTTAGTCTGCAGACTAACCTACATCGTTGAGCCTTGTAATTTCTTCCTGCCGCCTTCTCTGAGGTCTTTGGCTGTGCCGTGCACGAGCCGTTCAATCCCCATTTCCTGGTAGGAAACTACCCCTCTTACACTAATCCTTGTCCAATAACTCCTAATTTTTATTCTTATCCTTTTCCAATTTATGGGACTCCTCTTGGATTAATTTCCCTATGGTACAGTTTTTCCCCTTGCGTTGCTTGCTTGTTGCTTCCTCACGGGTTCTTCTTTTTTCTTTCAAAGATACTTTTCTGGCTCCATCCCCAACAGCCTGGAAGTGATTTGTTCAGCAGCGCAGGCCCTTAGTTTTCAAAGGCCACAGACTGTTTTCCCTCGTTTTCTGCCTTCCTTCCTTTTTTCTATCATTCTGTGAAACAGTCTGACAGACATGGCTTCTTCACAGCCACCAATTACTGTTAATCTGTGTGACTGCAACAGGCACAGGTAGCAGAAAAGATCTGTTTGAAGGCAGAATTTTATGTGAGCGGAAATTTCTGTAAATCTGGCAAGGAGAACTTGTTGGGAGGACACAGCCATGCTAGGGGAGAGAAGTCAGCGTTTTAATTGCAATATAAAAGTTGATTTTTTTTTTTTCCCCATCTCCATTTTAAACATTGCTTTGTCTTGTTCTAATGTGGGGTTTGGAGCATGCCACCATCCATGGTGCTGTGGGACAGCATCAGGCAGCACGGGGTGTCTGTCACCCAGCCACCCTGTCACTGGCATTTCTGGAGTTGCCACCCTGTGCTCTGTACCCCCTTGAGGTATTTTGGAGGGAGCTTTGGGTATCATTACCCTTTGTAATTTGACACAGCGATGTACAACCGTGAGGGTACGGTTGGTGGTGGGGTGGGCAGGAGGGACCAGCAAACCTCCAGGCTCATTAACGGTGGAAGGAGGATTCACCCGTTTGTGGGAACTGGTCACACATCATGGAGTATCACGAGGTAAGCCAATTTCCTACCCCAATACCTTCCTCTTTTCCACTTCTCTCCTTCACAGTTTGAAAACCGTAAATCACTTATTTGAAATGTATTTAAGGAGAAGAATATTTTCCCCTGCATTCCCACTTAATGCTTTGTAGCGAGTACAGTTGGGATCATTCATGTGCTAAACCAAGAGAAATATTCTTCTTTGATACTGTATCTTCATTTTAGGCATTTTCCTCTTTTACTCGGTTCTTAGATGATAATTTCGAGTCCTTAGATGCTGCTCATTCTGCCACAAAAAGAAAATGCAAAACAGGATATTTTAATATTATTAATAATGAATGTTTACATAATTAGCTCAATTACTTTGTTCATTTTGACATTTTGTCATTGTGGACCTGTCTTCTCTCTTTTAAAGTACGTTAGCAGTGATGGGAAGCGCAGGGGTGGTGCTGGGATCCTGGTTGTGCCGAGCATCTCCCCGTAAGGATGAGAGCTTCTCCCCACCTCGCAGTGCCAGCCACCTGTGTGTCCTAGCCCTGTATTCTTAGGGACACTTATTTGAACCTCCTTAAAATATAAGTTCTTCAAGAAGTTCTACCTCTATAAGACCCTAAAAATATATATTTTGCATGTAAAATGAAGAACGTGCTTCTTCCATGAGGCCCTTCAGGTCTGTACGAGATTGGGTCATTCGCTGGTCTAGAAATTCTCCTTTGTGAATTGACAGTGTCGTAGGGGTGAGTTATTAATCCAGCCTGTAATTGCTGTTGTCTGACACACTTATTTTATAGATTTTAGGTGTACATAGTTAGGAAAAATGCTGTTCTGCAAAGATTTTTTTTTTGTCAGAAAGAAATAGAGAGTGTAGAGGTTCTGGCGATATTGGAAAAAAAACTAAGGGGGTTTTGTTGGTGGTGTTTTTTCTTAAAAGAAGCAGCAAGGATAACTGTGTTAAGCAGCAGGGTGCCACTGAATGATGGAGAAGCTGAAGGAATGGCTCGTTTTCCTGTTATGTCACTGCTTTGGCTTTCTCACTCTTGTTCCTCTCTTTCTTCAGAAAGGCCCTGCAGGCTGCAGATAACAGAAATTAAATTAGTATTGATATAACATTAGACACTCCTATTAATATTGACAGTCTGTCGATACTGTTGTGCTACTTTTGTAATACGGGATGTTAACGGATAATACTTTAAATAAAAACACACTAATCTTATAATCACTGAACATGTAGCGGGGTCTCGACTCGGCTCACTTCTCCTCCGAGCTCCTCCATCCTCGTGTTTCAGCCCTGCCTGCCTGCAGCTCCTCTTGAAGCCTACGAGGGTCAGGCACGTGGCTGCCTGCAGATAGGGAGGTGGGGTGGGACAGGGATGATGGCTGGAAGTGGCAAGGCAGGAGTAGAATCATAGAAATGTAGAATCATAGAAACGTAGAATCATAGAATTGTCTAGGTTGGGAGGGACCTTTAAGATCATAGAGTCCAACCATTAACCTAACACTGCCAAAACCATCACTAAATCATGTCCCTCAGCACCATGTCTACCTGGATGGTGATTCAAGCACTTTGCTGGGCAGCCTGTTCCAATGTTTGATGACCCTTTCGGTGAAGAAATTTTTCCTGGTATTCATCCTAAACCTTCCCTGGTGCAACTTGAGGCCGTTTCCTCTTGTCCTATCACTTGTTACTTGGGAGAAGAGACCAACACCCCCCTGGCTACACCCTCCATTCAGGGAGTTGTAGAGAGCAATAAGGTCTCTCCTCAGCCTCATTTTCTCCAGGCTGAACAGACCCAGTTCCCTCAGCTGTTCCTTGTAAGACTTGTGCGTCAGACCCCTCAGCAGCTTCGTTGCCCTGGTGTAGTGATGAGACTCTCTCTGTGGCCGTGATGGTGGTGGGGCCAGTCCTGAAGGCAGGTGTGTCCATTGCACTGAGCTCTGGGAAGCCCTTTGGGGCTGTGGGGTTGGTCCTGAAATGGTGGGGTTTTACTCCCGTGGTTGCTCATGGCTTTTGATGGGGTGCTGCCCGTCTTCGTTGCGTGTGTCCACAGAGTTTGGTGTAGGAAGCAGCACGAGGATGACTTCAAGTTCTGATGCAAGCCAGCAAGCCACCAAGTCTCAGTTCGACTGTGCTGGCAGAGCGTGCATGGGGTGAGAACAGGCAAGGTCAGAGCAGTGCCCTGAATCCATGGTGCGTGTCTCGATGCTTAGCACATGTTAGCAGCTCCACGTTTCTTATGAACTTTTTTTCCTTTGAAGTCTATCATGAAAATCACCATGTTCATCAGAGCTAAAGTTATTTGTTAAATGGTGTAAAAAATATGCATTAAACAATAATGATTACTTTAGTAAACACAGATGTCTTTGTATTATGCAGTGGGTTTTGTACACGAATTTGTACATGTCTGTGACAGAGAATTTGCCATCTACCTTGAAAAATGGGAAACACAATACATGTTAATTGCTTCTCCCTTAGCCCCCCGCTCCACCTGCTGTGCTGCTGCAATCTGTTGATGTAGTGCCGAAATTCGCTGTGCATGAGGCCGGGCTCGGCACCGAGCAGGTTGGCACTTGCAGATGTGCGCCCGTGGTAGGAGGTAGCAGGCAACAGTCTGAACTTCTGCCTCTTTGTTTTCTAACTAGGAGGATATTTTTAAAAGGGGGAGGGAAAAACCTTTTTCTGGCTGAAAACCATCTAGTGATGATCAGTTATTCACCGCATTATTAATGCTTATTTGGACGTTGCTTGGACTGCTGGATTAAACAGCTTTCCCGTTATGTATTGAATAAAATGAAATACATGTCACAACAGCAGTGCTATGATGCTGACAACCGTCCTTGGCTGTGCATCTCATTAGAAAGATATACATTTTTCTTTGTTGTGTATCTGTGAATGACAGAAGTTGACAAACATCTTTTAAGAAGTTGCTGTTTGGAGAAAGTTACATTTATGGCACAGAAACCAAGAAGAAACTGCTTGTATTGAAGGTAAATAATTATTTCCTACACATGCATTTTATAAATCGCCCTCCCCTGCCATAGTAATTACTTTTTACTTTATTGTTGCGTATATGTTGAAGGAGATCCTCATATGGATCACTTACTCAAAGAAATCCCAGAGGGTTCAAAGTTCAGTTTGTATTGAAACTTGCACTTAAAGCAGGATTAAAATCCTTGTATTTCACAGTTTTAAAGGCTGAATTTATTCTCCAAATGTACCACATGAACTCCCGGGGGACAGCTGAGTTTTTCCATAATGTTGTTTTTTTGGGAGCAAAGAGTTATTAACTTTGACGGAGGAAATATTCTTGGGAGCAGGAGTATCAGGTAGGGGCTCAGCTTGCTGTCAGCTGAACAGTGATGCTGTACTTCAGAACACCCATTTTTCCAGATTCAGGGTATGTGTGCATAATTTCTATCAGCCTGCATTTCTGCAGGTGGCTGGCACTGGCCCGACATAGTGGTTGCTTGGCTTCAGAGCAGGGACCGTGGCTCTGCTTGCGGTAATGGTGTGCGTGTCCTTAGGGGCCTTTGGACCATTGATCGGGACAACTGAGGAGCAATAAGAAGTCGGGATTATTTTTTTAAAAGAATACTTTCCAAAGTTAAGAAGGAAGACGTTTACCACCCTGGCTAAAATGGTTTCTGCCTATTCGTAGTGAATCAGAAGGAGACATTGCATATTCAGCTACATTTGCATGACTCCCCGGATTTCACAGGCGTCGTACGGGTGCCAAGTTGATGCCGTGTTGACCCACAGAAACTTGAGAACACAGTTGAGAAACCAGTGAGAAGAGGCAAGTGCAGACTTGTGGGAGGGAGAAGAGGAGGGGAGGAAGCAGGCTGGAATCCCCTTTTCCCACCATCCCTCCACCTCCAATGTGATGGAGCAGCCATGGCACAGCCCTCTCCTGAAAACTAATGTACATGGTGCAAGGAAACTTTGCTGTTGCTGGGGCTCCGTTGGTGATGCAGAGTTTAGGTATTATTTTTTTTCCTTTTCTTTTTTTCATCTAGACCCATTCACCTTTCAGCAGCCTGAAACAGAGAACACAATCTCTGCAAGAAATCATCATTTGGGGGGAAGTCTGTATTCAAGCAGTTCTCAGCTTACACTCACCCTTGTGTCTGAAATTGTTTTACTTTTGTTACAAGTAACACCTAAAATTGCCACTTAACCTTGCGGACACTTTGTTAAGTCTGTATTTTTGATTGCGGCAGCTGGGGTGGAGTTTCCTTTGGGAATTCAAGGAGTAGGAAGTGTTGTTTGTAGTTTTTTGTTGGGTTTTTTGCTGACTGGTGCTAATGTGTAGGTGGGGATGTGCTGCTGTTTTTGTAATACTTTTATTGTTTATGGAATTGTTAGTTAATTGATGGTAACAATGCCTGGAGCCTGGGAGAGGTATTCTTTTATGTTTGCTCAGATCAGAACAAGTAAATAATTTTATAACTTAAAAAGAGATTCAAGATTATTCTCTGTAGTTTATTTACCTTGCAGGTTTGCATCTGCTATTTCCATACCTTGTTATCAGGTTTTCCCCAAATTAATTTGTGTTATTTCTAACAAGACAACAGATGAGAAGAATGATTATACTTATTTTTTTAAGGATTCAGTAGGGTGTAGCTGGACCCCCACCCACCCCCCGATGGACCTGGGAGCTCAGGAGCAGGTGCTGCACCTGAACTTGCTCCCACCTAGTTGGTCTGGACATGGGGAGGTCTCAAGTTGACAGTGTCTCCTTTTCACTTGCAATGACTTTCATGGGAAATCTGGAAGGCAGTAGGGCATCTGATGGATGAAAATGTATCTTTGAACTCCTGTTAATTGCTTCACGGTTTACTCAGACTAAAACCTCCTTGGTAACTTTGTCTTCCACGTTTATCCAATGAAATAAAATTCAAACCAGCCCACAAACTAGAGAATGTTTTTTATTTATATGTGGTGTAGTTCCATCTGGTCCACGTTAAGGACCCCAAAAATATATGTGATTAGCTTTATAGTTCACTGCTAAAGGTAGCAAAGCTGGCTTTTAACATTTTTCAAATTTTCAGCTAAGCATCTCAAAACATTTGCTGGCATTTCCTGACTATGATTACCAACCAAAGATTTTCCTGGTTGTCTTTTCACTTTTTAAAGTATGTTGCATAGTTTTCCTGCTCAAAATATCACTGAGGCCTCGGGTGTTCCCTTTATGACTCTTATGCAAACTATCCATCTCTGTCAAGACTGGTCAGTCTCAAACCCCAAAGCTCAGTGTTAGGAAACGTCAGATAACATATACTATTAAAGTAGTAAAATTTATGCCTATCACCACCACTGAGCTCATGCTCAATAAAACGAAATGCCACGCATTAGAGACAATAGGAAAGGTGAGCTGTGCTGCTTCACAACAATTAAGGAGAGGGTTTAATGTATGTGCCAAAAGCCAGCTCAGAAATGCCTGCTGAGTGCACAAGGAAGACTTAGCATCATCAACTCACCCCGGTTTAAGTTGCAGGCGTTTGCTAATCAAAGTCTTGTGTTCCCACTAAACGAGTGGGTGAGACTTGGAGAGAAAAAAATAAAAATAAATCTTTTTCTACTGCATTTAAGCCAGGTTGTCTTCTTTTGCGGCCCTTTTGCAACAAATGCATGTTTGTATCTGGAGTTACTCTGCACTGGAAAGCACCCCAGTGCTCCCAGGAGGTTTTAGTGCAGCCTCAGCACCTCCACAGTCCCCCCAAAAAGGTCAAGAGACCCAAATTCCTGCACTTGCAGGGGTTTTTGTGCCCATGCCGTATTTACTCTTGGAATATTTGGAGCTGAAGTGGACAACTGCTGCTGCTTTGGCTGCAGCTTGTCTGAAACGCCACGGTGGCACAAGTCTCTGTGGCTACCTATATCTGAAATACAATTTTAATAACAATTTTAGCGATTGCAAGTTTTACTTTTGGTGCTTATTTCTTTTCACCTGCTCCTTCGGCAAAGCCATGCTGTCAACTGGCAGTAAAGGCCTGGAAAACCGCCCTGTTTTCTGTAGAGACGCAGGGTATTACCTTAATCCTCGACCTGTTTGCTGCACCTTAATGCTGCTGATGGAGAGAAAGCGTAAGCACGAGGTGTGGACGTCACTCCTCGTCCCCTTGCATTAGCAGAAAATACTCCCAGCATCTACCTCACAGCATCCACCTCGCGTAACAGCCTGGGAGAGTGTTTTACGTATGCAGTTATCCTGTGCATAGTAGTAATTTGGGGAACTTTTTCCTAAAAGTGCAGATTTGGACCTTGAGGAGGCTGCCTCTTAACCTCAAGTATGTCCAGAAGTGTGTAGCAAGAAGTGCCAGGGATTTTCAGGAGTTGAGCTGAAGGTGTTGTTTGAAGTTAACCATATTTTATTTTCTCAAACCCTTTCTTGGGACTTAATTTATATAGCGCTGTGATGGGCACGTATAAACATTGTGATCAGGTTACAGTATGAGAGAAATAGGTAGACTCATTTTCTTTTTCTTTTCTCACAATAAAAATCTAAGAAATTCAGTTGCTTACCCCGTAAAATGTACATTTCTGTTACGGATTAGTCTTATTTTAATGAGGCTGTTACTTATACAGTAGTACATTAGCAAAGTGTCCTTTGATTTTTATGTAGCGAATGTTTACCAACCGATTCAGAGAGGTCTGAACATTATTGCCCCCCGGTTCTTAAAGTGGGGTATTTGGGTCAAAAAGCTGTCAATAGGAGATGGGGACATTCCTGCATTACACGCAGGTGCCCCTGAGTCGGGGAGCGGGTGCGAGCTCGGCCCTGTGGGGACCCCCATAGCAGCATCCCAGCAGCTCCACAGCGGCACGGTGGGGACCGTCCCCACCCTGTTAGGTGCAGGGGTCAAATCCTGCCCAGAGCCAGGGTGTAAAGAGGTTTATAAGTTGCCGGCACCCTTTTATTGCACCTTCTCTAGAAGAAAGCGGGCGGCAGTGGTGAAGTGAAGCAGAAAGCCCGGTGGCGGGATGAAGACGTCCTCTGTCCATCTCTGCCTGTGAAGCTGAACTGAAGCCTTCCTGTGCTGCTTAAAATTGTAATTTTGGATAAAAGGCTGTGTAATAACTTGAGAAATGTGTGAGAAGATCTCGTGTTAATACTGTATAAACCTTCTTTAACTTCAGGAAGCTTAAAATCAAATTTGGCAGAGCTTACAAGGGCAGTGAATGTGGAGCCACTTGACTCTGGTAGCCGAGAGAGTCGGCTGACAAACCTGCAGTATTTTGTTGTTTTTTTTTTTTTTTTTTTTACAGAGCTATCTGAATTCTTGAAAGTATTTACTTCCTTGTGAATGCATGTAAAAAATATACATTTTGCTTCACATATATGTTAAAAATGTCAGTCTCATATTCTGTGCAAAGATATTTCCCATCTCTTTGGGGAAGCTGAAGGAGGAGAGTATTACAGTGCATTTTAGGTTCTCTGGCTTTCAGGTTTTTAAAAAAAGAGGTAATAAGGTAGGTTAATTGTGGAACTAGGAGGCTCCACTGACTCATCTTCTGAATAAAGAAATTCAGATCTGTTGTGACCTCAAGAAAGTGAATTTTTAGAGCAGTTGAAGTTAGAAATCTGGGATAAATTCGGGTATTTGAAAGTCATGGTAACAACCATGTGTAAGAGTGTATCATGCTCTATAGTAAGATTGCATAAGGGCACAGGATGAAGCATCTGATTTTTTTTTTATTTTTTTTCCCTTTTGGCATTCTGTTTGTGACAATTACATGACTCTCTATTAACTGTGTGTGGAAGAAAGCAGTGTTACGAAATGAGGAGAGATTTCCTTCATCTGTTACTCTGTAGGTAATTTTTGTGCTTTTTCCAGTATTTAAGTACCTCTTAACTGCTTGCTGTCCATCTGTATACCATTCATAGTACTGTAAACTAGTATATGTAGCATGACCTTGTAACTTGCTTTGTTTGTGCATCTGCCAGTACAATATGTTGTCTTTCCTTAAAATGCAAATATGCTCCACACAGTACAGAGCTCCTTAGTCAATAAATAAATGGAGGTAAAAAACTGTACCTAATACCCATTTAATTTAAATTCATTTTATAAACATAAAGACGCCTTTTAAGAGAAGCTTTAATTCAGACTAGCACCTTGATTTGTGGTTGCCATGGAGAATCAAATCTGTCATTTGACAAGAAAAGTCACCCATTTATGACAGCACTTTATCTTGTCTCTCCAGGGGAAGAAAATGTCAAAAGTGAGAGCAGAAAAAAATAAAGCCTTGAAACACCAGAATTTCTTGATTTCATTTTTATTATTCAGCTATCATATCCTTTCTGATAATAGCAAGTTGGTGAAAATAAATAATGTTCCTACAGTAAAATCAAATATTTCCTATTGGAATGGACAGGGCTCTTTGTGATTGTCAGTGCTGTGAAGTCTGGCAAGAAATAGTGTTATTAGATAAACCCACAGTGCCCAAATCCCATTTTCTTTTCATTACAGTGTCAAAATAATTATACCTGTGTAATTTGGGTAAGAAATTGTAGAATAAGTAAAATGGTCCATTGGAAGAGATTGCTTTAAGCTTGTGTTCATTACAGGGTGGGGTTTTTACATGCTGAAGAAAAAAAAAAGGTACAAAAATTTGTATAATTTCATTTGAATAAAAATGTCTGGTTACTCTTTCATGTGCTTTGCAACCAGAGGAGACGGCAAGTGCTGTGGTCTGTTGGGGTTTTTACATCCATGCATCTTTTACAAAAGAGAGTTAAAAGAGGCAGGAGTTTGAACACTTTTTGATTCTCAGGTGAAAATCTCTAAAGAGTTTCAAAGACATTAGATAAAACTGATTATTACCTGAAATTTTTTTTGAAGTGTTTTTATTTTGTGGGATTAAGAAATGGCAAGAATCGGGTGTTTTCAGGAATATAATTAGCTATCGCAAGTGTTTACGCGTGTACATTTAATGCATATAGACACGAAGTTGCCCCCAGGGGGGAAACACTTACCGTAGCATTGCATTACTTTTTACATAAATCTAAAAAGTGCTGTTGAAATAACGAGACTAAAATAATCCACTCTGCGCCTCTTTCTTGAGACAGCGTTTGTGCCTTTCACAGTATTGCCGGGTTTGATGTGGTTCAGGAGTAATCTTGTATCAATGAGATAGCATTATAATAGAAAGTCCTTTAGTGGTTTAGTGTAAATATTGGGCTGGTAGGGGAGCTGCTTGCTGGAGCGGTTGTGCCTGCAAGAGATTACAAAAAGGGAGAGAAAGGAAAGGGTCGGAGGCTCTTTTTTTTTTTTTTTTCTTTTTTTCTTTTTTTCCTTGAAATTGGCTGGTGGTGCCGGATCCATAGCCAAAGCTAGTTGGGATCTGCTGTGAGAAAACAGGCAGCACAATAGTTCCCTATTCCTGCCTTCATGTGGAGACTGCAGCCAAATCCTGCTCTTAAATACTCCTGTGTAACTCTGCTTGCCTTCACCAGGCATTTACCGTGCCTGGCCAGTGGAAGTCAGCGATGTGTTGTATCCTGGGGGTCTTTGAAAATACATATCGTTGCAAATACCACCTTTTTGGGGAAATAGTTGCAATTTATCTTTTTTTTAAATTTTGTTTTTTAACACATATTAACATCATGTCATAGGAAGCGTGTTCGCATGGGCTACCGGAGTGTGATAACGTAGGGAGGTTTTTTGTGAACCATCTGGAATAAAAGAGGGTGAATTAAAGATGCTCTCCGGGGTTATGGAATCTTAAAGATATTAGAGGGTCTGATTTCCATAATGCCTGCCTCTCCTTTTGCCCAACTGTTGATATAATCTGCTTTAAAATCGATTTGCTGTCATCATGTAATCAAAGCCTTAATTGCATCATCATTGACTTCAGCGGTTTTTGCTGATAAATTTGTGCGACTGATGGTGAAAATGTTGTGAAAAAAGAAACAAGCGTTTGAAAAAATTTCACTGGGTGTGCTGTCTCTTGCATACGGACAAAAAAATTCACAGGTAATCCAAGAGCCCCTGAATTTCAGTGAGAGATTTGAAATTATTTTCCTATGTTGAAAACCTTGAGGCTTGATACCATGAACTGTTAACTTGTTGAGAATATTCAAAGGAGTAATAAAAGATTGATGTTTAGCATGGCCTTGTCAAAACTATCTTTTAAAATATTTAGTCCACTTCCAATTGTAACTTTCTACAAGTTGTTCTTGAAAAAATAATCATTTGAATCTTGAAAAAATAATAATAATAATAAGGGAGGGTGGGGTAATGATGTTTGTTTGCTGTGAGGTTGTTTCCCAGAGCACTGAATCGTCTCCCATAATCTCTGTCTGAGGGAAGACCGAATAGAGTTCAAATGTTTCTATAAAACAAAAAATTGTGAGTAACTTGTCTCTCTAGTTTCCGATGGAGGCCGTCTGAAATGGCCGATATCCTGTCCTGAAAATCACAGATGGAAACTTCATCTCAGCACAGGGCTCCGGCAATAATGAAATGAAAGTAGCAGAGTCTCATTTACACTTCAGAAATAGTTCTCTGCAGTTTCCTGTTCAATCTACCAGATTTTCTTGTGTACGTGATGCTGGTCGTTACCCACATTTAAAGGGCAGCGTTTTAGGTTTGACCCTTGGAGAATTGCGAGTATGTAGGTGATGCTCTTCCGTTACCGAGGGATGCTGTTTGCTGCAGCGAGTCCTGCTACAGCAATAACTGAAGCAGCAGTGACTGTTTGATGCTGTTTTGACAAAGGTTAACTCCTTCCTTTTGGCTTTCGCGCTTCTCTTTAGTCAGAGCAACTGCAGCGCAAGCTTTTCTCAACGGATTTTTTATTTTTTTTTGGCTGATTTATTTAAATTGCATTTTTGTTTTAATAACCTGTTTCAGAAACATACTCCGCTCTGAAAGCCTGTGATATAAAATGGCAACAATCGCCTGTTGTTTCTGTAAGGGGGAAGTCAAAGTAAACGCATACTTTGTAAAAGCGAATCACATGTTTTGCAAAAGAGAATATATACCGGGTGCTAATAAGACTGTGTATTGACTGTAAATGCCTTTTCTGGGAGTCTTTGAAAGAGAAGAAAGCACAAATTACTGGGGAGGCTGGAGAATGCTGTAGATCAGGGTAAAAATGTGATACTTGGCAGTTTCTGTGTATTAGTGCAGCCCCTTCCCCAGCAAAATAAATACCATTTAAGTATTTAGCAAAACTGAGATATGCCACTTCTTTTGAACAAAACCTGTGACTTTCTCTAAAATTTAGAGGTCCAGAAATTAAAAGCAGAAATTAATAATGGGCATTTGGTAAGTCTTGTGAGGGCACCCATTGGTCTCACCAGGTCTCTGAGGCTGCCCGAGCAAACCCACACGGGCACATAATGGAGAGGAACAAGAGCGCAGCTCGTCACCGTGTAACAAATTCTTCTTTCTTAACGTATGGATGCATATGTATGTGCGTATGTATTTTTAACAGAGCTGCAGTGTCTCCATTTAGGCAGCGTGCAGGAGTTGTCACTAGCAAGGGGAAGGCAGGGCAGCCGCATGGCACTCTGCTGAGCATGGAGGGTCCTGCCGAGGAGCGGTGGGGGAGGACTAGTCCCACGGTACCTGAGCATCCTCCTTGTGCTGTGCCAAGTTGGGTACTGGCAACCTTGGTGGCACCCTGTATGAGCCCCCAAAGTATAAAAGGGGAAAGTCTTGCTGGCAGAAAGATTTCTGTCAGACATCAGGATCTTTGCAAGAATGATGGTGATGATAAAGTTGCAATGATGATGGTGATGATAAGGTTGGCCACCTTAGCAGCAGGTGCCCCAAGGAGCAGTGGGAGCTCCTGGTTTCTCACTGAGCCACACCTTGCTTTGAAGCCACTGGAGTCGTCAAGGTGCTTTGAGTTGTTTAAGGGCACTGAAGTACTCCTTGTGGTCTCATCATGGGAGAACCTCAGACTTATGGCTGTTGGAGTGATCTTCTCTTCAGAATTTGAGGTTGATGTCTCCACACTGCCTTGACATCAGTGCCACCCAGCAGCATGGTCCAGCGGCTGGTTATGCTGTTAGTTCTGGTCATGGAGACTTGGGGTGCACGTCTCTTGTTGGCCAAAGATGCATCGTGTTGTCTCCTTACTGTGCTCTCTGGTTATAGCTGCTTCTTGCTGTTGTTTCAATTCTCAATTCTTAAAGATAGCGCAAAAAATTCTCAAGAAATGACATTAAAAGCAGGTGTATGTGAAAACAACCTTCATGATCTGTCACATGACATTTGGGAAATGATAGCGTTAAGGTGGCATAGGCTACCTTAACCAAGCCATATATGTTGTGAAACTCTCTTGACACAATCATGTAGTTTTGGGGGGGGGGTTTTGTTTTATTCATTTCTTCCCAAAGAGCCTTGTTTGGGCTTTGGCACGTCATCCAAACCCAAGTGTTCCAAGTTTGCCATGTGGTTCCCTGTTCCTCATTTCTGCGTCCCCACCAAGACACACCTGGGGCCAGTTTTGCAGAAGTGGTCTTGGGTTTGCAACCACAGCTGAGACCAGTTGGGGCTCTCTGTAGCAAGTGGGATTGTTGGTATCCATAAAGACCGTGAGTCAGAGGGGGCTCAGATTGGTGCTTCAAGTTAGTGGGTAACTCAAAGCAGCAGCTTTCAGCAGCCTCCCTTTTGCTTTGTCTTGATTTCCCACCAGTGAGATGGTTGTGGCGGTGTCAAGCTTCTCTGCAAGTGGAGGTGAGGGGACTTTCATTTATGTCACAAACCCTGATGCTGCAATGAGGAAACTGGGGATGTTGTCAAAAGGAGCTTGGAAATTTGGTATGCAGCTCTGGGTTTAGATAGTAGGTGTTGAACAAGTAGTGGGTGCTGCTGGGAGCATGGGTCCTACAAGGGTAAAAAGAAACGCTTAATAACTGCACATTAGATGGGAGTCCCGTGGAAAAAATACAATTGTGTAAGTGAGGACTCGATCATAATACCCATTCCAAAGGTGTAAATCAAGATTGCATGTTGATGTTGCCAACTTTGTTGCCTAGTTTTTGCAACCTTAACGTTATTTTAATATAGCTTTGGATGCAATTCTATAGAGGATGTGCAGCAATATGTTAACATGCTGTGCTATACTACATTTAGGGCTTGTAATAAGTCTTTTTTTTTTTTTGTATTGTCTTTGCCAAAAAAAATAGTGACTTTTGAGCACTGAAGTATGTGTTCATCTTGCTGCATTTTTATTTGATTCTGGGTCCTGTATGCCCTGTCTTACTACAAGATCTCAAGGCTGTTACTCTCTTCCCTTTGTATCTGGGAGAAGCAGTCAGGGTAGTCCATGCTCTTCATCAAGATCCTTGCTCAGAGCAGAAGAGGAAGAAGAGTAAGTACTCGAGAGGTTATAAACCACTTAAGTCAGGCTCTTGCAGTTAAAACAGCTAAAATACAAATATTTGCTGGGGGTGGGGGAAGACATACCAGGATTAGATATTTTTGCCTGGATGTTATAGGTCTGTTTTTTGAGGGGGAGCCTTGTGAAGCTTTATTTTCTTATTGTCTGAGGGAAACAGCAATTCTCATGCTATGTGAAAAGTTTCTGGTGGTAGGAAATTTTTAATAATTGGAAAGATTATAGAATAGATTTGGAATAGATTTTTTCTTTTTTTTTTGTTGTTTTGTTTTTTCCCCATTGATGGACATAGCTTCGTAGTCTCATCCAAACTGAAATGAAGATGGCAAGAAGCGTAGAATTCATCTCTGCAATTTCAGTGTTCAAATATACTGGTTCAAGTGGACCCACAGATGACAAAATCGATCACATTAGCAGTTTGTGTGCCTGGCTTTCAGGATGATGGGAGATCGGTGTTCTTATTACTGACATTCTCACTGGTGCGCTGCACATCTTGGGACGACGTGTTTCAACTGTCTCTGCCTAAATTTCACCATATATAAAATTAGATAACCTTTACTGACTTTACAGGTTTTGCAACTATTATGTATGCGTTCAGGTGTTCCCGGAGTACCAGCACATGGCCCTGCTTTCCTCCTTCCCTCTGTTCCAGCTCTGCCAGCTGGATGGGAGCCCTTCCTGAGGATTGGGCAATCCTGATCCTAGTTCTCTTAATTAATTGATTAGTGGTCCTGATTGAACAAGTAGGAGCTCTCCCTGTTGGTGTCTGGGGAGGTGTTTTGGAGGGTGGTTCAGGGGGCTGTTGGCTTCTGTAGAAGCTGTCTGACCCCCTCGGATGGGGCAGTGTTTCCCAAGGCCAGGAGCTGGCGTTTCCCTCACAGCCTCAGGGTTTTTTGTGCTCCTCTCCATGTGAGGCCTAATTTAATTATCGGGGATAAGGTCCTCCAGAGCAGACCTTTAAAAGTCCTATATAAAGATGCTGCTCTTAAGTAATTCAATATTTCAACTGCTCTGTGCTGGATTGATTGATTGATTAATGGAGGAGTTCATTTAATTAATCTAGGGCTTCACTAAGTCACATGTGTTACAGTAAATACTGCGATGGTGGTGATAAAGGGGGGTGGTTGGGAGCCACGGCTCCTCGCTTGCCTCTCCCATCCCTTTGGCTTCACGGCGCAGCTACGGGTGCAAAGTCGCCATGAACAACTGGGTGCGTGTGCCGGGGCTCAGGCTGGATGAATCCCGTGGGTTTGCTATCTGTAGGTTGCTAAATATATTGCGGATGGCAGGCAGACGTGATACTTTGTCACTTCCTACAAGTCTGCATGTGGAGCGAGACGGTTTCCCCCCACCTAACCCCAGCACATGCCCGAGTGGTTTGCCTGAAATTTTGTATTCTGTCATGTGATACATCATTGCATATTGACAGGGACAATATCTGGTGTTCCTGAGCAGGGTCCCTCCGCCGAGTGCGTGCTTATGTTTTGTTTGCCCTTTGCTGGCCAAGTTTGGTCCTTGGCGGGGGGGCACAGGGACCTCCCTGTCCTGGGGGCTGGTGGACATGTGTGTGTGTGCTGTCGTGGTACGTGTGCACTCCCTGCAGCACCCCGAGGAGCTGTGATACTGGCTACAGAATACCCCAAACCTGCAAGTTTTGTCCCGAAGCCTTGTGTCTTGGCCACAGAGAGCTGTGTGTGGAGCTGCGAAGCCTGGTCTGCAGGCTGGTGGAAGTTTTATTGATCCTTCCCTCACCCTCATCGCCCTTGGTAGCCTTAACAGAGGGAAGCTTTATTTTCCTCTGAGGGTTTTCTGTTTTGGCTCTGAGTACACAAGGCATTTGGGGACAGAGCTGTTGTGGGGAGCTGTGCAGGAACTTCTCTGCGGCATTGGTGCTCCCATAACCCTGTCCACCTTTCATGGAGAAGTGTTAGTCTTGTGCAGAAAGATGTCTTCAGTGGATCTGTATGGGAAGGGGGTGACTGAAATGGCTGTGATCCTGGTACCCTAGGAATTGGTACAAATGTTCCCAAATCTGAGTGCTGGGGTTATTCAGCCTGGAGAAGAGAAGGCTCCAGGGAGACCTTAGAGCCCCTTCCAGTACTTAAAAGGGGCTACAGGAAAGCTGGGGAAGAACTCTTTCTCAGGGAGTGGAGCGATAGGATGATGGGTAATGGTAAACTGAAAGAGGGGAGATTTAGATGAGATATTAGGAAGGAATTCTCTGCTGTGAGGGTGGTGAGCCCCTGGCCCAGGTTGCCCGGAGAAGCTGTGGCTGCCCCATCCCTGGAGGTGTTCAAGGCCAGGTTGGACGGGGCTTGGAGCAGCCTGGTGTGGTGGGAGGTGTCCCTGCCCGTGGCAGGGGGTTGGAACAGGATGATCTTTAAGGTCCCTTCCAACCCAACCCATTCTCTGATTGTACAATAAATAGACATAAAGGAGACATGATTGTCCGGCTAAAAACCCTTGGCAGGGATGGGAAGTTGAAGCTGCATCTTGTGGGCCGTATCCCAGTGCCTGAGCTGTGGGCTGTGCCTCTGTACTGGAGAAGTGACAGTTGGTGACTCCAGGATCGGTCACCGCTGTCACATTTCCACACTTCCCTGTCCAGGCTTTGTACAAATAGATGTAGAAATGGATTGATAGACACACGTGTGGGGCGCACGCAATAATCCATGCTACTTTTAAATGAAGTCTATTAAAAGCCCAAATGCTGGACAGCCTCATGACTGGGTTTGCTTCTACATAACCAACGCATGGGCAGTTGCAGGGCAGCTGAATGTGTTTTTTTTCCTCTCTCTCTCTATTTTTTTTTTTTTTTAAAAAGAAATGAAGCCTTGATTCGTGCAGTTTAGTGCTGCTGTCATAGGTCGGCGGTTTGTTGTGTGGTTAGCTTGGTTCTCAGACCTGTGTGTTGAAAGGTAATGGGGTTCATCTCGAAGAGAGCTTTTTCTCGGCAGGATGTCTAACTATGTGTTGCCTCTGTTTTCTCACTTGCTAGTCTTACAGAATTTAGTCACGGTAGAATATTTGATGAATAGGCTTTGATAAAAGGCTTTTTTTTTTTTTTCATCTTCTTTTTTTCTTTTGATTTTGGTCACTGTTGTAATACTGTGAAATGCTGATGGAAAGCCAAGTGAAAATGATTGCTAACCGCTAATGCGATGGGCGATACGTTAACCTGTAGGAGCATCGCCTTGCTCATGCTGCTGGTGGAATGTTGTACATGCTGAGAAGGATGCTGCTGCCCACCGTGGGGGCTTTGGGCGAGTTTGCCGGTACGTGGCTGGTCAGGGTGCCTGTGGACCCATTCCCATCGGTTCATGGCTGTTGCAGCTTCCCAGCCGTGGTCCTAGCATGGGAGGGAGCCTCTTGGCATTCTCTTTGCCTCCAGTGGGATGGAAATCCTGCCCGGGTTTGGTGTTCTCCCTCCCTCCAGCCGGGCTGCACAGGAGCCGGCAACGCTAGCAGGAGTTTTTAAGCTATTGGATTTGGAGTCGCTGCATTTTTCATCTGATTAAATTGTATTTAATTAGCTTTGTGTTTTGTCCTTTTGTTTCAGTGTGAAGATTACATGGGGGGGGAAGAAAAGATAAAAATCGTGGAAATGAAGCTTCATCATTTAAAACACATATAAAAACTCTGTGAGATGCCTTTTATTCCCTGGTCCTTTATCTTCCCTCACAAGCTTTCCGAGAATGAGTAGTGCATGTTGAGGTTTATCTTTGCTTTTATGTGCAGTAGCCACATGCTTAACATCGAGCACGTTGGAGTTGCGTTTCATAGGGCTTTCGCAATCCCTTTATAAAGGGACTGATCTGCTAACATCACCCTCTTTAGATCTAGCAGGCAGGATGTTCCTCCATACAATGAAGTGCTCACAGTCTCTCTTGCCAGACCAGTAAGTGAATGATTTCAAGCCTGGTGGGCAATACTTGTGTCCATGCGTAACACAGACAGACCACAGTAGTAGGCAGCTGCATGTAATTTTGAACTCCACTCATTGAACTGTAATAAAACAATATAAGCACTGCTTGGGGGAAAGATTGGATGCAGTTATCCTTACACAGGGCTCGGGCATATGAAAGCAGCGCAGGCTGACAAGAGGATTTTGAGATTTGATTTTGATTGAATTGCAGAATTGAACAGGCCAGGAATGTCAGTGGAAGGCTAAATGCCTGTAGTGCCATAAAGTTTTATTCATGTGAGGCTTTCCAATATAAAGTAGATGGATTATTGGAGAAGGTGTCAAGGGACATGAAATAGAAATGCCCAAAACATAAAATGTGGGTATAAGGATAAAATTACTTCTTGCTTAGTATATAATTAGCTCACAAAAATGTTTTGGGCAGTTGTTTGTTTATTGTTCAACCGTTTTAAAGCTAATTCATTACACAATATAAAATAATAGTCTTCAGTTTTTACTTCTGACCTCTCTGTGGCTGGAATTCATGTTGCTTTTAGGAACAGGTTTTTAAAAAAATGGATACTGTCTTAATTCCTTTTTTTTTAATTAGAAAAGGAGTTTCATTTTTTTTTTAAAAAAAAAAAAAAAAGGGGGGGTAGGGAGGAAAAGTCCACAGGACAGAAAGGAAAAGGAAAAAAAAAAAAAAAAAAGGAAAAGTCCACAGGATATGAACACTCAGCAGACACTGAAAACTATTATGCTCAAAAACAAGAGGGGGATGTGTATTCACATACCACAACACACTGACTTATTTCATAGCTCAGTAATGCATACGTAATTAGAGTCAAATTTGCATAGGACAGCTGATATCCAAATTTGTATGGCATTAGAGACAGCTTCACTCGTTTGCAGTGAACTCTGAACAGTAAATGAAGTCGCACAGAAGACTGGATGCGGGTTAGCAGAAGTGTGCTGCATTTTTGTGCATGAATTCTTCATCCGTTTACAGACCTCTGTCTCTGTTAACGTTTTCCCTAAACATACTCTAAATCACATATATTATGACTGCAGCAAAATAATCATAGCTTTATGCTACATCCATTCACTTAGAATTATAAAATAAACAGTAAAATGGCCTTATTATTACAAGCCCTTTTTTCTGTTTTAAATTGCATTTTTTGGAAAAGGGTTTGTTCTGTTAATCTTGCTTTAACCAAGAACACGAATACCTTTCTATGTGTGTATTTTATAGGGAGGTGGTGTGTGGTGCGTACAAGACTGTCAAATTGGGATCTCAAATTACCATAAAATATAAACTTATGAAATTATATTTAAAGAACAGCACATACTTATGTTTTCTGAACTAGTTGCCTGTGAGCTACATGTTCTTCATTTCAGTCCTTCCTGATTGAGCTCACGTGTATGTTTAGGTAGTATTTATATTTAATTGGGTCTTTTGGGGTCTTTTGGGGTTTTTTGTTTGTGTTTTTTTTTTTTTTTTTTAAGTCTGAAGGAAACACCCAAATGGTGGTTACTGTGCAGATTTTAATGATTGTTTCTGAAATCTTCTATTGAAAGTCTGGATTTGTAAATTCTTGAGGAAAGAAATGCTGTGTTCAGTGTTGGTGGTAACTCTCCAGGGATTCGTTAAACTTTTATTTACCACATGTTCCACAGTATTTTGGGTTATTTTGTTGTTATTTAAGTTTGTTGAAAGTAAATGCGCAGAGAATTTGCCTAATTGAATAGCAGTTTATTTCTGATGAGTTTCTTTGAAGGAAAAGGATAAAAAAAGCTCCCTTTTGCCCCCCACCCCCCAATTCATACCGGCTATAGTCCTTGAATTATGTGTGGTAGAGATGCTGTAGTCAATAGAGCGACTTTTCTTTTCTTCCTCCCCCTCCCTTTCCCCCCTCTAGCTGCTTTTTTTCTTTCTTTTTTTTTTTTTTTTTGTAGGGTTTTACAGCAGACTGTAATGCAAGGAATTGGTTTGGGGGGAGCCATGTGTGAGTATTTTGGGATGCCAGCTGTGAGGATGGCGTGAGGATGCTGGGGCTTGCTGCAGAAGCCAGGAAAGCGCTGCTGCCTCCCCATCCCAAAATAATGCCCTTATCAAGCTCTCAGTCCTTCATTAAAAGTAACCCTGAGCAAACTCTGGCGTTTCTTCAGAAACATGTGGCTCCTAAGTTCGGGTTTTTGACTCATGGGCTTTTTGATTGATTTTACCAAAATGGCAGCTCCTTTGCTGGGGGGCGCAGGCTGCGGATGGGGCTGCCGGGGCTCGTGCTGTCCCTTGCAGCAAAGCCAAAATATTTAGAGTCACCCAGCAGCAGAGAACCAAGAACTTTAAACCCGAGACAGTAAACCAGCTTTTTTGAATTTTTCAAATTATGTCCTAAATTTTAGTAACTTCTTAAAGTTTAAGAAGCAGTGTTTCTCTTCTGTTCACTTTCTTTTGTTTTGTTGACCGTATTAATTATCTCCTACTTATTAAGGCAGTTGTAAGTTATTTAGTCCTGCAAGTTAAATAGGCAGGACAAAATGGTTGCGTTTTAGACAGCTGTTAAATATTATTTTTATTTAAATTCTGTAATGTTTACCTTAAAAACATTTTAAAAATACAATTTTAAACTAGTAATACTGAAACCTGCAACAAATGTATTATATTTTAAAAGACTAAATACAAAATAATAATCAATTATATTTTTCTGTTGACATTTTAAGGAGAATCAGCCCAAAGACCTAACTGAAGTTAGCTCTTTCAGTTACGTTAGAGTATGGGAAAGCTGATAAGCTTTAGCTGCTAATGACCCCTTCTGTAGATGAAGAGTTTGGTTTCAGTTTTCGTTGGGATGGAGATGAACAGTTAGTTTCAGTGATTCCTTTGGTGATTCGATAAAAACTGAGAAACTAGTATGGAGCTGAAAAGAGGAAACCTTGTTCTCCTTTTCCCATCTAGGAATAAAATAAAAATGTGAGAGGAGGGGATCTAGTACTGCTGAGAGCCTAATTTATTCAGTTTTCTTACAACAGATCATGTTCCGTAAATGTTTTACATGCATAAATGCATAAACTTATTACGTATCCAGCATATTTAAGTAACTTTCATTTAATAAATAAAAATGTTTTTTCATTTAGTTCCAGTTCCACTTTTCATCCAAATGAAGATCAATACAAATAACAAAATTACTAACTAATAAAAATAGTCATCGTTTCTAACATAGTCATAACCTAAAACTTAAGGATACGAATGAATGTGAAAATAACTCTTCTCTTGTTCAGCAGGGAGACAAGTTAAGCTTAATGAAAAGCTCATATTTTATTAAGTTGTTAACCAATTAGAATCAATCTTTCTTTAAGAAAATAAGTGTAAAAGTACAAATGTAAAACAAGATTAAATCAATGATTTAAACCGTGTTTCCTGCTTTCTGATATAAACCATGATTAACATCAGTGATTCAAATCGCTTTGATTTAGATCAAGCTCATGCTCAGGATGGATTAGCTTGTGGTCACCAACGTCATCTCTCTGAGGATAAAGGCAGCGAGTCCAAAGTGCCTCCTCAGTCACTTGCCCTCAGCTGTGTACAAGAGATCCATGCTCAATTAAATGGGCGGGATTCCCGTTATCACCCCTCGCAGCTCTCGGCTCCTTTCCAAGAGGATCCGTCCAAGTTTGAGGGCTTGTGGCAGGTAAGGTGGAGCCGAGTCTCCCTCTGGGGTGGCTTTAGGCCATCAGTTATGGAAACGCAGGAGCTCAGCCCCCTTCCCCTTGTGCATCACATACCCGCCCTGTGCAGGCAGCATCCGCACTGTGTTCTGGCCTCCCTGCTTGCTCCTGGAGGCATTTTCTCGCTGTTCCCAGTTGTGTTCAACTTCCCCCAGTGGCTCAGCAATCCCCATGTCTCTCAAGCCTCTTTGAGGACCTGGCACAGGTACCAAGTTGCTTTGGCTCCCAGAAAGTAATTTTGGCAAATCAGTTCTCCCAGCCAAAGGGCAAGTATTAAGGCTTCTGTTATCCTTCCCTCCTAAGCTCCTATGCCAAGGCTGTATCCCTCACGAGCTCTCTTTTTTGCATGGGAGCCATGGTCGTACTCTCATTCAGAGTGTGGTGAAGCCCTACCCTTCCCACCAGCTTTATCACCAGCTTTTTCTGGTTCTCTTCTAGGCATTCTGCAGGAGAGGTAGGAAAAGTGTGGGCTTGGCTACACAAAACCCTCAGGAAGAGCAAAACAGGCATTTTTTTGCCCAGAAGTTTTTGGCACGGGGGCAGCAGTGGGCATCAGTAGAGCCCTGCCTCGGTGGCTGGTGGAGAGGAACTCATCTCGTAACAGCGTAGATCACATCTTCCCTTGACAGGGTCTGAATGTTAAAGAAACCCGACATAAACCTCGATATGCTTTGGGTCAGAGATGTCAAGTAGAGCAGATTGCATTCAAGTTGGACATAAATTATTTAAAATGCCCATAAAGATGGGTCAACGGTCCTTGCATCGGTGGAAGTCAGTTTAAGCTTGTATGCTGTAATTGTTTCCATATGATGGCCTTTTTGAACGCACAGAGTGGAAATCCTTCGCAATGTGCAGAAGTTGAGAAAAACAGGTGGAATTTATTGTAATAATGTTTCTAGTTGTAAGTTCTCAAAATAATTAGCTTGATTTAGCTCTCTCATTTCTGTCTGTATTCCAGACTATGTCCAAGCCTTTTATGGAGCATAAATAGTTCCTTCGAGTAGTGTTGGCAGCCAAATACTCATGCTGTAAGAATAAGGCAGACGGAGACCTTCCACCAGCGCTGGATGAAGTCAGCTCTCCTGAAGGAGGCAGATGTTTTGGCAGAAGAACATGCCGTGTGTTTCTTGAGTCAACCATCATAAATTTGCAAGCAGTTGGTTCTTAAACAGAAAGGTTATTTTTTTTCTTTTTATATTTAGGGATAACTAGTAGTGGACTGATCCTATTAGTTAATGGTATTTAGACCATATGACTTAAGTGCACAGTTCCGAGTGAATGAAGTTCACGTCAGTATGTGTATTTTAACTCAGTCAAGTTTCCTCAGCAGGTTTTTCCCAGGCTTAATCCATGCTAATTTATTCTTCTTACATTCTGACTGTAGTGGCTATCTTGAGACAAATCAGATGAGTGGGGTCAGATTTTTAGCTTGTATAAGCTGAGACAGTTCCTTAATTCTGCAGTTGGCGGAGCTGTGCTGATTTATGCCAGCCGAGAGTCGAGGCTGGGGTGTCTGCCTAGATATCTGCCACTTAGCTTAACCTGGTACTAGCTGGTAACTAAGTTGGAAAAAATCAAATATGTTCATAACTGTAATCTGCTGCAACAGGAAAGCATCCAGGGAAATACTAAAAAATGCAATAAGGGGACCCAGGCATGTGCGGGACAGAAGTTGTGTAGACTGTAGGATGCGGTGATGTAGGACTGAGTCCCAGGGAAATGTAATTTATGGAGCTGTGATTTGTAACTGGAAAACATGCGCTGCTGGAAATGTTAGTCCATCCACTAGAGTATCCATGGCTGATATTTCAGATTTGCTCTGAAACATTTAAGATTTCTTTGCATTAAGGATGAATGCTGCTTGAGGTTTTCCTGTACATATGAATAGGTATGTAAAATAGATAACCCAAAGGCAAAATATAGCCGTATGGAGCAGGTCATAAGACGGCATGAGAGAGCAATCTCATCTAATCAGGGTGTGAACCCGTGTGATCTGTGTTTTGGGATGTGTCCCCTCGGGGAAGAAGATGCCTGGTTGCTTTGCAATGTGCTGTGTGCTTCCTATTCCTTAAGCAGATGGTGTTGCCTGGCTTGGCCCTGTCTGGAAACCACCCTCCAGTGGTGCCTGGTTGGGCTGTCAGAGCCCGGAGACGCTTCTGACTTTCTGGCTTGGCTGATATTTATTGATTCGTTCTTGAACGTGATGGTTCTTTCCTTGCAAATGGTTTTGTGTGGTTTGGTTGTAGCAAGGAGCTACTGTTAACTGTTGGGATGTTCTTATGCTGATATCCATTATGTCCTGGGGTTTTAGGGTTTTTTTCTTATTTAGGGGTTTGGGTTTTTTGTGGGTGTTTTGTTGGTTGGTTAGTGTGAAGTTTGAAATGAAGCTGGGCAGTGTTGTGGAGACCGTTTGAGTTTTCAGCTCCAGTGAGATATGAAGTATGTCAGCCTCGTTAGAGCAATAACTTTATTGTGGTTGCTTTGGGAGGCAGGCCACTACCTAATTCGTGTGCACTATGAGGGATGGGGTGGGTGCCCGTGGGTAGTAAGTGATTTTTGGCATTCACTCTTTGCTTTTCAAGCAACCCCACTTCGGTTCCAAGTTCAGAAATAATACACCTAAGAATAAATAACCACACTAAAACCAAAGATCATTTGAAGAAAACTAAGGTGTCAAACCACACCAGGTAAACTTTTGCAAAAGACAGGCAGTGCAGAAGTTCTAGTGCTGCTCTTTTAATATTCAAGATTTTATCTTGAAGAGTTACCTTTAGAAAAATAAACGTTCCCTTGGAATCAGCGATACAAAGCCTGCGGTACTGGCTGCAGTATGCGCATTTCTCTGGAGAGGCTGTAGAGAAGAGGGTGATGATCATCTGAGCAGCTTGAGACCCTCACAGTGTGTGTAGGTCCGATGCCGGTTCATTTACTGGAAGAAGCTGAAAACCCTGCAGCAGAGGAAAGCCCTGTCTGGAACAAGATTTCTTTTTTTAAAAAATAATAAAAAAAAAAAATCAAACTTCCCCTTTGTGATTTATGATCCCTCTAACAATGCCACTTTCTCAAAGCCATGCATCATACACAAACAATGGGCCACATAGAAAAGCATGCTCCCCGGAGTATTACCAAGCATGTAATTTTGTCTTTAAATTCTTCGGAGTGAATTGTAAGAACATGACTTCATAGGAACCTTTGAGACATTACGGCTTTTAATAATGCTTTGCTGCTACATGTAATACTTCATTTTTACTTTTATTAATTAAATTGCTGCTTGCGTGCGTGTGCAGCGGGGAGGCCATCCCGTGCATCCTGGCACACCCAGGCAGGCTGCGGCTGCCAAGGGCTTTTTCTCCCCTCCTGGTGGTGAGGGGCTGCACCCTGCTTTGGTCTGATGGTGATTCATGAGGGTTTTACCCCAGTTTTTGGGTCCTGGACAAGAGCACCCCTGCATGCTACCCGGTCCCTCCGTCCCTCGGTGCCGGTGGGTGCCAGTCGGTGTGCCCACGAGAGGGTGCGCATGAGAGGCAGCTCCTCTTCTTCTTCTCCATCGTCAGCTCGTTCGAAATACCGTGGGGTGCGCAACGTTCCCACCCGTCGCAGGGCTCACGTGCACGAGCCGGGTTAGCTCCTGTTTGCACTCTCCTGCCTGGGATTGCTATCCTCTGACATCTTTGATCTTTCCAAACTTATATATATGTTTTCGTAAGTTTTCAAGAAAATTGAGGTCAAACTTATTTCATCCTGTAATCCCTTCATGGCCCCCTCCCCTTTTTTTTTTTTTTTTTTTTCTTTAGCAGGCACATCTTGCATTATGTAAAACATAGGTGAAGAAACATCTTTGGTAAATCTGAGTTGCCTTTCTGTCTGCAGCAACAGGGTTTGGATCTGACTGCTTATCTAATAAAGGGTGGAAGCTGCACTTTTTACAGCTTTTTGTAGCGCAGTTTGTGGGCTTGCCCATAATAATACAATTATGAAGGTTAACAGGAAAAAACTGGGTCCAGGAGTGATTCCAGGCAGCTGGCAATGCCGACGAATTGGAAGTGCACCACCAATGAAAACTGCAGTGAAAAGCAAATTAAACCTCATATCTGCCATCTCACTCGCTTTTCTCTGCTTTCCTGTTTGGACTTGAAAGGTGATTGGAGCCAAGGCAGTGACAGTTGACGGAAGTGCTGCAAGGAGAGAGTATTTATTTACAGTGAATCGTGGTGATGCTTGTTCAGGATGCGGTTTCACGCAGGATGTTCTGTCCCCACCCCTGGTTTGATCATTTCTCCAAAAAAAAAAAAAAAGGGCAAAAAAAAAAAAAAGCTCCTTGATTGTTTGAGGCAGCAGCTAATGCTTGGAGAAACGTTGTGCTGCATGCCTGTGCTTGGAGCCTGCGGTGAGGTGCCGTCGGAGGAAGTTCCTGTATTGGGCACAGAGGCAGCTTGGGACTAACCCCTGCCCAGATGTGTTCAAACCCAGTGTCGGCCCTGCACGTTTAAGCAGGGAAGTGGGCTGGGGTGGGTCCCTCAGCTGCAAACGATGGCTAATGCAGGCCACCGGCTTCATTGCCAGCAATACTGCCAGCTGATGCTGCTGTATGTGTATTTTCTTGGGGAGGGAGGAGGGAGCAGAAGTCATCCCCCTCTTAAGTTTTAATATATCAAAGAAATGCAAAATTCAGTTTGCAGAAGCATACTGGGGTTTGGGTTATGTCCAGCATTTGGATGGCGGGTTTTGCCCCACTCTTTTTCTGTTGGAATCAAGACTTTCACCCTGTGAAATAACACTTCAGAAGATCCCCGCCTTGGGTGGGTGAATTCCTCTTCGGTCAATAACAAACACTGTGCTGGTCCAAGGGCAGGGTTTATCCGAAGTCCTCTTACTATCCTGGCTTGGCAGAAGAGGTAGGCGGTGCCTGTCCCCAGGGATGTCGGTTTGGGTTGGGTGCTCACCATGGCTCATCCCGGGCTGCCCAGAACCAGCTAATGAAGCTGCTGGCCAGCTTTACAGCCCTCGTACCTCTCGCTCCCGTATCAGCCCCAGCCACTGATTGGTTTCACGCGGCTCCTGACAGGCAGGCAGAGATAGTAACTTCTGTTACTACCAGACGGGGCTGGTGATTAGATAGGGAGAGTTTCTCTATCTCATTTTTTTCCAGATAGAGTACAGGGCTTAGGGACGTGCTCTAGCGTATACGTTTTCCTTCACGGGTGCTGAGCGGGGAAGCTATTGGAAACTTGAGGGATTGGGGGGAGGAGTGAATATGGGTTTTTTATTTATTTACTTGGGCACTTTCTTTTAAACTATTTTTAAGAAGTACATTTTTACCAGTTTTTCTGTCTGGAAGAAGGAATCTAATGTGGTTTTTTTTTTTCCACTCACAGCTTTTAATTACATCATTGCCATCATCGGGCCCTTCCTACAACTCCCACATTGTTCAGCAGACACAGTGCGATGTTTTTAGGAACCTATAAAAGACAGTAATTTGCATCCAGAGGCCATGGTTGTAGTCGGCATTCAGGCAAGCGAAGCAACTGCCTGGATAACTTTATGGCCAGTACATGTGCTGCATTGTGTAGTGTGCCGCAGCCGGAGAGGAGCGAGAGCGCGGCTGCTGTATGCCCCTGCCTCCCGCACAGATCGCATTGCGTGTACCGTTTAATTAAGTAATGAAGTTGTTAGGGCTCGTAGCCGGGAATCAAGCTCCCCAAAGGTCCATCATGCCAGGGAGCTGAGCCGGAGCCAGCCGCCTGCTGTGTGCCACCGAGCCTGCCTCCTTCCCTGGCTCCGCGCTGGCTTTTCTCAGCCCTCTTCCTGCCTTTTGCAACCCATTTGTGCATGCTTTCGGTGTTGGCTTCCCCTTAGTTATTGTGTGGTGTTTGGAGTTGAACCTCAAGATAAGTCAGGTTGTTCTCGGTTGGGCTGCAGCCTCGCGGAGTCGTGTGAAATGGTTCTTGCTGTGGGTGATTACTGACTTGGTGTGGGGCATCAAGGGTTCCCGTGCGTCCACAGCTCTCAGAAAATGTCATTTTCTGAGGCTAACGAGGGCTTCATGTTGCAGAAATATGTTAAGGTGTAGGATGAGATTTGCAGAATTGCCAAAGAAGTGGGGGTTTTCTTTTCGTATCTGTTTCAATTTGGGCCGTCAAAACATCTTAAGTAGCTCTGAAAATGTTACCGTGGAAGTTCCTGCTCTTGGCTGGTCTGGTTGAATAAAAAAAGGCTAAGGTGCTCCCGAAAGGAGAAAACATTCTCCCTTTATAAAGGTGATAGGATGGCTGTGGTTTGGTATTTGTTGTGTAAGAATCGTAAGTAATTTTTTAGCAAGCGAGAAAGAGCTGCCTGTTGTCAGCAGGTTGTGAAGCCATGAGATACAGGACCTCAGAGCATTCAGGGGCCAGGAGAGAGTTCTTTAAAAAGTAGCTTAAAAAAGCAGAAATATTCACCTCAAATAAAGGAAAAAAAGATAAAACAGGCATTTTAATTGAATTGGGCCAGATTTTTGGGGAAGGGGGAAGGCTGCAAGTTCTTGCTAGGCTGAATTAGACTTGTACTTTCCATCCATACGGGATTTGCATGCATTTTTATTTTAAAGTCGTGTGTGTATCTTTCAGACTGCCAGTCTTTTCAGTCAGGAGCACAACATTGTTTTTCCGTTATTGCTCTGTACACTTGTGCTTCCCGACCACCATATATTCTGCCCGTTTGAAAGCATAAAGCGCTGCTCAG
Organism: Rissa tridactyla; assembly: GCF_028500815.1. Taxonomy (NCBI): domain Eukaryota; kingdom Metazoa; phylum Chordata; class Aves; order Charadriiformes; family Laridae; genus Rissa; species Rissa tridactyla. Next base: position 11,584,993 of record NC_071475.1, on the reverse strand, counting down.
CTCCTTGAGTGGGAAATAACAGTAAGGATGGCGCGGGGTGTGCGGGATGCCTCTTCCCCCTGCGTGGGTCTTCTATCCCCAAGACTTCCCAGATTCATCTATTTCTGCTCCTTAAGTTATATCAATGTCAACAAAGAAATAAAGCCAGGTCCTTACTTTTAGTACAGACACCATGAACAGGCTATTCAGAGTGTGCTCGGCTCCCAGCAGGCACATTTCTGCCAGACAGAGGACTTTTTGATTCCCCGTTTTCTCCCTCCATCTGAGTAGGCTCTGGCTGGGGGCGAGATGCCTGTTGTCAGGCAAGGGGGACCAAATACCCGGTGGATTCGGGCTCTTCAACACTCATTGATGCTTGCGTGGCCTGGGGAAGAGAAGATGGTTTGGTGAGGGTGGGGGGGAAATGTTTGTCTCCAGGAGGGTTGACCCATCCCTCCAATGGGCACCCCGAATTTAGAGGGATGCGGTGCCGTGGTATGTCCGCCCCACAGGGCTACAGGGGAAGATGCTCCCTTGGGAGGAAGGGAGATGGGGGAGACAGTATTCCCTCTGGCCTCAGAAAGCTGTCTGGGAGTCAGAAACGTGCAGGGCTTGTACGTAACCCAGCCACGTCGTGCTGAAACACGCTCCCTGAAACGGGGCCGGGGTGAGCCGCAGTGACTGACAGTGCCTTCTCCTGCCCAGAGCCCGAATCCAACTGCTTTTCATGGCCTCAAGTGTTTGCCGAAGTGGTTCCCAGCCAAGACAGGAAACTATTTGACTTAAGGTGCTAGAGAGCTCCTCTCCTGGTATTTACAGATAAAAGGGGAGGAGTTGAAAACCTTAGTCCATATTCAGCCCAATCTGATAACCTCCAGGGATTTTGTTAGTTCAAAGAAATTTTGGATAGCAAACTTGTGTGCTTAACTGGAGCTGAAGCCCTAACCCTTGGAGGCATCCAATCCTTAGCAAAACCTTAAAATAACAAATGCTGCTTGTAACTCTTTTTTTATTTTTTTTTTTCCCCCTTTTAATGTTTTAAAACCACTAGGCCATTCTAAAAGTTAATACTTAGGTAAGAGTATGTCCCTGACCTTTAAAATTAAGCGTCTCTCCTGAGCATTGGTGGCACAGAAACCAATTTTGTTCAACAGACTTCAGTCTGTGAGGGGCTAAAAATAAGAAAGGTGAATTATATTCAGTAACTAGATGGGCACAATGTGTTTTATAGGAACGGATCAGCAAAGCAATAGTAGAATGACTGTTTTCTAAGATACTTTACTGGGTTATTGGATAGCTTAATGCTGTGTCCTCTTGTTGGCTGGAGATCACCAAGACCTCTCTACAAGCTATGGTTGTTCTGTAGATGGAAACATCTAAAGCACAGAAGAAAAGGAGACCCTGTGCTGCTCCTCTGCCCTGGGGTTAGGTCTGCCCCAGCAACTCTCTTGGTGTTGGGTTGGGGCTGCTCCTTGGACAACTTGTGTCTGCTGAGCAGAGCCATCTCCCACCCTTTCAAATCAGATGGGATCTCCCCCATGGTCTCTCCTTTCTGCTTCCTTCTATCTCTTACCTTTCTCCTTTTCCCTCGATTTTTTTTTTTTTAATTTCATCACCACCACCAGCTCTGGGAGACCTTGGGCAAGGTACAGGCTCTGTTGGAGGCAGTAAAGAGGGTCTGGTAGGACCATGAGTGCATTGCCAGGTTTCCAGCGTTTTCTTGTGGAGACTCTGTTCCTTTCTTTGCAAGCCTAGAGCTACCTTCCACTTCAAACAGGCAGATTCACTCGCTGATTAAAAAGCATTGTTAATTTAGAAGGAAGGCCACATTCTTTCTCAACACCATCATTAATTAAAGACTAGGAAATTGCCAATTCACCCAGCATTCACATCCTTACCAGCCTATGCTCACATAATTTATTGCCCAAATATCTTAATGCCCAAGTACATGCCGAGGCCCGTACACAAAACTTTAATTCCAATCTCATGTATTTTTCCTATGCATAATTAAAATGATTGCCTCTTAAAACCTTGAGTATTTTTGGTAAAACACCTTTGTTTTTCTGAGGTTGGGTTTTCAGATTGTGCCCAAACATGGGCACTGACTGTGGCCGCAGCTTTATGAAACTGTGTATAATCTTGTGTGTACGAGTGTGAATCATAACCCCCAGATGAAAACAGCTCCTTCGGAGCCCCATCTCCGGGAGGGGGGGAAAAAACCAACCATGATACCCAACAGTCTCTTAAGTCTCACAATTATTAACTGTTGCAGGTTGAACATAATAAGAAAACAGACTTTTATGTCGGTAAGGGTAATGTAACTATGCAAAACCCACTTACAGCTTAGACACATCATTCATGAGTTACACCATGACTCCTAACTCATGGCAACGACGAGTGTCTGGCAATCCCCACCATCTGGTGAACTCTGATGTGTATTTGAACACCACAGTGTGTTAGTGTGCCTATATACAAGACATATTCGCACACAACATATAGTGGCAGGGGAAAGAGAGAGAAATTATGTTTCAGCTGTGAATGACTTATATTTACTCAAGCAGCAAAGAAATAGCTGATAGCTCACGAGTGATCAAAGCTCGCGGTGAGTTATAGAGGTCTTTCCTCACCGGTGAGGAAGATACAGCACATTTCAACCTGCTGTATATCCTTTTAGTTCCAACACACACATTTTAATGCTTATTTTTATTTTGGTTTAGAGGCCTTTCTACTTTGCCCAGCAAGTGATTTTTTTTCTTTTTTTTTTTTTTTTTTTTTTTTCATCTCTTCTGCCTCTTCTCTGTCTGTTGCTGCTGATGCCAGAGACAGAGCAGATTGGGAAGCCTTTGAACACATTACTGGTTGAACTCGAACGAGATTTTTGCATTGCTTGGTTGCAAGCTCCTGTGATGAGCATAAGGAATTTAGTTTTGATTGACATGATGTACTCTTAAAGCAAAAGTGATCTGTCAGCATTCAGGCACCCACAACTTGTTTTTTCTTTCATGACAGAGAATAGTTATGTTGCAGTTGTGCTACAGCAATGAAGGTTGAATTGCAGTTTCCCTTTGAATCCTCTGATGGAGGAGGTAGAGAAGAATGAGTCAAAATGGGGCCATTTTAGGTCACTCCTAACAAGCCAGGCTTGAGGATCTTCTCAGTTTCTGTTGCTCTGACTGTTTTGTGTTCAGCCAGACCTTCCTCTGGTACACCAGCATTCTCATTCCAGTACAGAATACTTGTACAGATGCCACAACCTTATTATCTTCAGCTTCGGTCACTTTAAAATGAGTTTTTACAGTTAACACACCCGTGATCTTATACCACAAAGAGAACTTGTTTGGAGAAAAGATACGCTATATCCTGAGATGGAGTCTGAATGTGAGACATCCTCCCTCTCTCCTCCTTGTGCTCATCACTAAATGTGAAACCTCTTCGAAGTAAGTTGCCCTCCAGATGAGTTATTATTTGGCCTATGGTCGGTATAGAAGACACGTGAGCGTGCTCTGGGAGGAAATATAATTTTATAAATTAACCTTTGAACTTGAGAGAGTTGGATTGTGTTGTTTTTGGGGTTTTTCTATTCAGTTGCTTTGTAGGGCGCTGGGCAGGGTATTTGGCCTGCCTTTGCCAGGGCAATGGGTGCAGCGCTCCTTCCCCCACCACTGCCCTGTGAGCATATTGCCTCCTGCCTTGGGGGCCTGGGACATCAGTGTGGAAAGAGCCCTCGGAATAAACCCGTTTGTTATTAGTGACTTTATTACTATTTGCAAACATTTGAATCTGCACATAACCTTTCACAGGAGAGATTAAAACAAAGCAGTTTAAAGAAACTTCAGAAAATGCTGAAGCTTTTTAAGAGTCTCACGTTGCTGAGGTGTGGTGCTGAGCATCCTTATCACTCACCTGTGCCACCTTTTTCCAGCTAGCAAAGCCTTCTGAATAGGTTATTACTGGATAAATGTTGTTGTAGTTCCCATGTAAAGTTTGTATGGTTTGTAATGCCTGTTTAAGGGAGATTCAGGAATTAGCTGGTAAGAAACTGGACAGGGTCCTTACCCCCGGGGTGGGCTTTCCTCATCTGTGGCCGTTGTGGCAGGACTGTCTGGGGGGGAGCCTGGCATTCCTCTTCCCATGCTCTGCCTGGCGAGGAGGATAACCGAGGGAACAGACTGGTCTCAGTGACAAGTTTTACAGCTTCTCAAGTACAGTAGTAGTACTTCAGATGAATTTTAGATTTATTTTTTTCCTGGAAATATAGGTATGTGGGGTACTGACTGTACGTGCCAGGCTTTAAAGTTCAAAATGAATGATTAAATAATTTGTAATTAACGTAGCAAGCATGAAAATAAACATCTGAAAATGGTGATTTTTCAGAAAGTGCTGTTAAGACCTGCAGTTCTGCATTTTCCATTTATTTGGGCAGATTTTCCTAATTGTTATAGGAGGAAAAAAGTTGCATTTCACAGACAGCGAGTGCCCCTCTGCTGGGCATGGCCTTGGTTATCCAAGTATCCTTTGAATCATTCCAAGCATGGGAATTCAATATCTCCCTCTTTGTCGTCCTGCTCTTGCCTTTTTTTTTTTTCTTTCTTTCTTTCTTCCCAGGTTCCACTCCTGGCACTCTGCAGCTTCCCATTTCTATTTCAGTGTTTCAGGCACTGCTCAGAAACAGATGGATGGCGAGATTTCAACCCCACCTCCCAACTTCCACATACAGTCCACATCTCGCACTGCATTCGTGAGCACATACCAGCAACAGGGCGCTTGGCGTTTGCTTTTTAATAAGTTCATCCCCAAATCAGGGCTTCCCTATTTAGGTCAGGTGCTCTACCACAAGCAATTCCCCCTCTCCACCCCCCCAAAAAAAAATAGCAAAAAAGGGATATTAATGTGTTTGAAGCAGAGAAGGGTGGGGCACATGTGCTTTTCGGAAACGCGCTGTTTCCCAATGCCTATTTTGATGACTTTGAGCAGGTTTTGTTTGCAGGTGTGCCTGGTACTGTGTGATCGCCCGGGGAGTGATGCGATACGATGAACAAAACCTCAGCTCTACATTTGCTTTTCCTCCTTTGCTTTGCGGCACCCGGGTTTTGATGTCTTGCTTCTCAGAAGGCTTGACGGTAGTAATAACGGAAACAGCAAAAAATGTCAGCTTGACTACTGTCTGCGTGTCGGCACTAGTCCAGGGAGTTTCAAAGGGATGTTTTATTGATTCTGTAATTGCACAGTAGAATGGACAAACTGAACTGTACCTCAGGGCAAGGAAAGCCCCTGTCTGAACGGCATCTGTTGGATGTATGCGCTGCTGTAATTTGGGCAGGGAGTGCTCGCTGGGCGGTTCGAACCAGGGGACTGAAATCTTGGCTTAACCCTTTCGTTGTAGGCGATGGAAACTCCGGCTTTGCCTTCTGGGCACAGCCTGGGAGAAAGATCCACTTTGGGGGGGGTTGTCCCTGTCAGCACTGAAGCAACTCCTTGGGTCTTTGCTGGGATTTTTGCCAGCCTTGCTTTTAAAGGGAAATTTGGCCTGCAGTCATTTCCCTGGCATTATCCCTCCAAGTATTCCCCTTCTCTGAGATCCTGAGCCCTTGGTATTATAACCTGCAGCGTTGCCTCACTTGCAATATCCACTTCTTAACTGAAAAAACTGTTCTTAATCTCTTATGAAATAAGCCTGCGTTATAATGCTCGTGCCTGGGAGCTGGTAACTTCCTCTAGCATGAGCTGATTACTTTCCAAAACTGAAGGAGTGGACTGAGCTGTTTTGCTAAAACAATTGCAAATTAAATTTGTAAACTTTTGCTGTTGCCATATTTTTTCACTGGCATGCTGTCTGTGTGCTGTGTCTTTAATTTGGTGAGAACACAAATCAATTAGGCTAACCTACAGCAATTCAAAAACTGGGGGGGGGGGGGAATAAAATACACTGTCTTGACTTGATACGTGGGTGCCCGGGGTTTCCATCCCAATTATTCTCTCTTATTGCTTTTAGCCAGCTAGAGCTGGGTATCCTGCAAAGAGCAGTGCTTCGTCCCCAGGGCAGAGCTCACAAAAACAAGGGGTAGGAAGGCAGCGTGGGAGGAATCACTGTCCAGCCCCCCTCCCTCGGAAGGACTGTAAGTTTGCCTTCTGGATTTCACAGTTTCAGCATTAAAGAAAGAAAGAGCTGGGGATGGGGATGTGCCCGGATGGGGGTGTGCCGGGATGGGAGGGGGGCAGCACACCTGGCTGATGCTCCACAGGCTTCCAGGGTATGCCAGTGGCTTATGAACCAAACCCTCATCTTGGAGTTTCCACTGCTCTTAATTATGGCCACGATTAGGTCATTGTCTTCCTGAAGTTGAACAGGCAGGTGGGTCTGAGTTTAGAGGGTGAGGTTTATTTTTGGAAGTTGTGCAAACTTTAATGTGTTGTTTTGAAACCTTGTTTTTAAATGTAATGCTCTTTCAAAGCAACTTGCTGGGAAAAACCTGCAGTGCGGTTCTGTCCTGTACTGGATTTCAGTAGCTTTTACGAGAAAGTACTTTGTTAAATGAAAGAAGATGTGCACTCAACTTTATGATATTTTTTTGTTGATGCTGCTGAACAACTGAGTCTGGAGCCTTGCATGTTGTAATAACAGTCACAGACAAAAACGGGCACTTAATTAATATTAAGGATGTGGAGCACTCTGCCAGTTCCACAGAATGAAAAGTGAAGCCCATCTTCAGTAACGTGCACCGCAGAAGTCAACTGGGGAAGATCCTGCATCTGGGATCTGCTCCGTTCCCTTTTGGTGGTGCGGGGGAGTGTAGGTTGTATACTAGCAGCAACAGCTGTGCTTTGGGGCTTTTGCCAGAGGAAGAGCAGCTTTATTCTGCATTGGGAAGAGAATGCCAGAGATTTGTTGATTAGCAGGGGAGGGGAGCACTGCCCGGTGCAGCTGATACAGTGGTCTCAATGCATAATTAATCACAAGTACCCTTTGATCAACTCTAAAACTCACAGTCCTGTGAAAGGAGCAGTGAGATCTTGATTTGTCATATTTGGTGGTATGCATTTTAATAGGTAGGTGAAAGATAGCTTGTCTGTATCTAATTTTATATTAAATTCACAACCAAGGTATTGAAAGTCTCTAAGATTAGTGGTGCTGAGGTTAGTCTGGACGCGCTGGGGTGCGAGGCAAGGGGCCGGTGGGCACAGGTAGCATCGCTGCAAGGCTTGTTCTACGTCAACCTCCTAATTTGGAGGTGGGTTTAATAAGAGCCAAATGGAAATTAAAATATCAGACTATGAACTAATAGTTTAACAGTTGGCTGAGTCTTTATCACCTTCCTCCCCCAACTCTGACTTTTGTCAGATTGCTCATAATTTCAGTCTCAGTGATCTGACTCTCTGTTGTCTTTTTTTTTTTTTTAAATAAGAATGGTGAGGTGTGTGTGACTGAAAATACAGAATATGCACTAATATTTCCTGTGCCACATCAGATCACCGAGATGACTAAAGAACATCCTGAACGCTAAAATTCTCAGCACGTATTTTCTGTCAACACTATTGCTGAAGTGGAATTGCCCCAGCCAGACATGGGAAAAACACTGACTTACTGACCCAGAAAAGGCTGTATTTCCCAATTTTTTTGCAGCGTCTCTACTCTGGTTGGCAAGGAAAGGTGGCCAGAGTTGGGATCCACAGTAGCACGGTGTTTGGAAATCCCAAAGGCTCCAGGCACATTGATGAGCATGTTCGGAGAACTGGTGCAGAGTCCTAAGGGTAGTAGCCATGGGAAGCAGGCATTTTGCCAAAGCTCTGCTGAGTATTTCTCTGCCTTGCTGATAGGAATCATTCATGCTTTTTTTGGCAATGACTGTTGCAATAGTATCTCTAGCTGGTTTCGTGATGCCCTGAGTCCATTGATGACTGCTTGCAAAAGCTAAAAAAAAAATAAAAAAAAAAAAGGCTTGTGGAGTTTTCCAAGTAATTGCTTAACAGCTGCTCAGTAACGTTTTCAAGAGCATCCTAGTCCTGCCTTCAGAAAGATCTTTGATGGAGCTGTAGTTCTCTGGTGGTGTTTTAATTAACTGTGGGCTCCCGACAGCCTGACACTTCTGAAAACTGTACTTGGATGCCCGGGAGGGTTGTGGCCGAGAGCAGCCCATGGTGTCAGGAGAGGTACTGCTTGGCTGCCTGGGGCAGGAGCTGCCCGAGAGACTGAGCCAGTGAAGGCTGCGTGGCTGCAGGGGGAGGACATCACCAGCTTGGGCAGGCTAAAGGGTGCAAGAGTCCAGCAAAAAGCAGACCCTGTGCTGTTCCCCAATTTTCAGATCTGTTTTCCCTTCTTTATTCCCTTCTCCCTCAGGACTAGGCTGTGTGTGCCTTGGTACAAGGGAGTTCGGCTGCTCCGAGATGTCCTTGCTCACCCCTGAAACCAAAGGTGACCATAGAGCATCCATGTAGCATTCGCATCGCAGGACACCAGCATCTCTCTTATTGCGCTGGGAGTGCTGGTGATCGGGTAGATTGCTGCTGGCACCTTCACGGCTGCCTGGCATCGCTAAAAGCAGCAGAAGGTAACTGGTTTTGGGCCAGACACGCAGGGCGGTGCTGGACCTTGCCCGTGGTACAGCCTCAGGTGTCAGCATCTCTCGATGCACAGACCTCAGGTAGCTCTTTGAGCTCGTTGCTGGCTTTTTTTTTTTTTCCTTCTTTTTTTTTTTTATTAAACCCATATTAATTTAATTATTTCTGTTCCTGGAAATTTCTGTCCGGGATTTGATTGTAAGAGCTGGGTGTCTGGAAGATTAATTTGTCCTTTTGGACTGCAGATGGACCATCCCTATTTTATAATCATCGACAGTGGTTGTAAGGAGTGAGGAAAGATGCAGTAAAATACGGCGATGCTGACAGTGTAGGAATAGTGTATCTTCTTGCTGTTTGATATTTTGATAGAAACCTTTTATCACTTTAAAAACTGGCTGTGTATCAATACGATACGTTAAAAACAGAAGTAGGAAACTGTAGGCTTTTAATTTGTGCCATTTGAACCCTCTTACCTTGGATGAATGCGGCGTGTAAATTATAGTTCCCATGAGGTAAAAATCAGTCAAATGCTACTTAACCTTTACTCTGCCATGTTTCGTCTTACATTTGTGCTTAAGAGAATATGTGCGTACGCTTTCATCTTGCTACCATGCGAAATCATCCTTAAGGTTCCCGTAACGACACAAAATGTCTTTAAATTCGGATTTAAGGTGAGCAGAACTGCTGCCTTCTTTAGAGATCTTACGGATGAAGTGGTTTCAGAAATTTCGTTTGCCCTTCAAAGGTGAGGAGCTGGAAGAGGTTATTTTTCATTCAGCACAGCCACAGCGATTGCCGCTGTTGACAGCGTATCTGGCGGATAGGTTAATACTGGGGTTTTTGTTATAACTGGTTTATTTGCATGGTTTTGCTTGTGCTGGTTACGTCTGTGCTAGGCATTCACATCTTTGGTATTTTCCAGAGTTGGTCTCCTGCAAAATATGTTATTGGTTTTTCTTGGTTTGTTGTTTCAGGAAAAAATATTCAGCTATTTGAGGAGTTTAATACAGAAAGCCGCTTCCCTCCATGATAACTTCCTAGTAAAAGAATCGGAAATTTTTCATCTTTGATGCTTGACATGCAAAATACCTGACCCAGAACCCACTAGACTTCCTAGAAAAAGTTTTCTTTTGACTTACGTGTTTGGATCACATTTATGGTTCTCAGTGAAGCTTGTGCCCGAGACTGCACTTACATAATTTACTAAATTATATTAACGAGAGTCTGAAAAATGTACCTTGGCACTATTTAGAGACGTTAAACTGTTGTACTTTCGGAAGAGCAAGTTTTTCATAATAAAAAGCAGAAAAGAAATTCAAGATGTTTTCCCAGTGAACATTTTCATTTGAAAACAACCACAACAACCCACCAGCAAAAGAAGAAAATTGGGGAAATGAGAAATAATTTTTTCAAAAGAGCAGACTTCAGAGTCTGTACAATATTTGCATTCTGTTAATTCAAGGGTTCCTGAAAAATAATAATTTTAAAAAAAAAAGTTATCTCTTTGTTTGTGAGCTGCGGTGATTACAGTGGAAACAGATGTGCTGCTGCGCTGGGAACCCGGCTCGCGGCAAACTCGCCTCCAGCCAAACAGGAGCTGCAGCAAGAGACGGGTGTTAAACCCTCGCCCCCGACACCCCTCATTCTGCTCACCTACCTGCAGCAGGGACTTCAAACTCTACCCGAGTATTTAAAAATAGTATTTTTATTTTTAATTTTTTTTTAAAGGGGAAAAAGGAAATTGAATTCTCTCTAACATTACATGGTTGGAAATGCACGAGTTGGCGTGGTTTGTAATGCTCAAGTTGGCTGCACTGGATATCTTATATATTTAATTATATACATCTGATACCGTATAGAAATATTATTAAATTTCACACTTAACAGGGACAAACAACTCTAAGAAATTTATTACATATGTTCAGTGTGGTTAAGAGCTCGTGGAGGAAGTTTTTGCTTTAAACAAGCTTAGTTTTAATCATAATGATTCGTGTATACAGAATCAAATCCCATGTGTTTATTTTAATTCCCTTTTTGCTCACTTATAAGACAGAATTCCTGCTGATGTCCATGACTGGGAATCTGCAGGTGTTCACCTGAGTAGAAAACAAGTGAAAACGGAGGAAAGACCATGAGATTTGTTGTGTTTTTTTTCTTTTTTTTCTTTTTGCGTAAGCGCGCTTTGAATAAATAAAAAATACTTTAGCCCATCTAGAAAGAGGGAGTGAGAACAGTGTGCTGGATTGCGTTTCTCCTCCACAGCCTTTGTATGCTTTGGAGAGCTTTTGCAAACAGTCCGGCTGGTGTATTTTATCCCTAATATGGAGCAAGAGGGTCGATCAAACCACACGCTCCTTCTGGCCAGAAACTTCTTATTGTGGCCAAAAGTAAAAAACAAAAAAAAAAAAAAAGAAGGGAGGGGAAGAAAGTAGGAGAATAGGGGAGAGACTCGTAAAGCCTGGAGTATACTCGTGTAACTCTCAGGGAATGATGCTGAGATGAGTATTCTTATTTGCAGAGCTGAGAAGAAAAGTGAAAATTAAAGGCAAATAGTTCAGAACCATTTTGATTTAAAGAGCTTTAAGTAAAAATGACCCCCTCTTAAAAATAAAAAAAATAAAATGCTTGTAAAGTGTGTGTTTTCGGGGTTTGTGTTGGAAGCAAAAGCCTAGCTGACTCCATGCGGTCGTCAGATGTGTAAATAATGAAACTACTAAGTATTACTTTCACTTGTGGACAGTCCCTAATTTTCCCCCAACCTCTCCAAAAGCCTAAATCAGAATAGAAAGAAGTTTCAAATGTGAAAAAATGAAACTTGGTATTTACTGATGCTTCAAAAATGAAAACAGTCAGCAGTACGGGGACGTAGCTGGCTGTGGGGAGCGGTGTGGGACAGAGTCCTCCCTTCCCAGGGCAGCAGCTCCACCGACGCCCTTTTAGCAGCCAGGATAAACCATCGTTGATGGGGTTGGTACCGTCACAGCTTGGTCCAGCTCCTGTTCCAGCCCTCCCTGGCACAGCGCTGGGAGCATGGGATCATCAGGGATCTTAATAAAGGACTCTGTAGTTACGGGAAATCCTTAATTGTGGGGAGAGGGCAGGAGCTGGCTGAGGGGTGGTACCCGCAAGGTGCCAGGAGCATCAGGACACCTGGAGAGCCAGTCTGGCACTGTCAGGCTGTGTATTTCTGCATTGCTAATAATGTTTGCAAATGGAAAATCACTCACGAAAACTTTACAGTGACCCACGCACAGGTAACAGCAGGGAGCTGCTGAGCTTGTGGCGATGGGCTCGGAGGGGTGCTGTACTGGGAGAAAGGTGGTCTTAAAATGCAGCGGACTGGGAACCAACTGCTCCCTGTTCACCACAAAACTGAGTTTAAAAGTTTACTGCAGGTTTTTAAGAACCTTTTGTTGGGGATGGTGTAAGAGCATAAAGCATTTTTGGATGAAGAAGTGTCAATGGGGTTTTTTTCTTCTTTTGGACAAAGCTATACAATGAAAAAAATTATTAATTTTTTTGTCACATGTCTGAAAATAACCCTGCAGTGGAATGACGATGTTAAGCACAGATCAGTGATGAAGTGAACAACTTTACACATATTATTTTTCTCCTGTAAACATTTTGTTCTGCATCGTTAGTTGGAGTACCATTTCAGCTGAGTTTTGTATGCACAGACTGGATAGTAGCGAAGTTGGGAAATCCTTTGACCTTCTGATCTGTGTAATCACCAACAGGGACTCATTGCGATATTGGTATGACATGGCTTTAGGTGGTTTAGTAACGTAAATGAGGCTGGTAACATGAGCTCACTGTATTTTTCAAATATGCTTATTTTCTCTAGCAGTTTCCTAAGCATTACGCATACGCCAGCTATGCAGCTGGACTGGAAATGCCTTCTGGAGCTTTGCAGTTGACTGGATTTTGTATGTTAGAAAGCTGAGAAGACTGCATTCTGAATAGCGCACCCCCTATGAAGGAATAAGTACGCTCTGACGTTTAAAGAGCCTTTCCACGGCTGGAAGAGAAAGGTTATGGTGACAAAACTACAAGTTCTGTGGCCAGGGCAGTACCCCTTGGCAGAGGTGTGTAGTATGTACAGTAAATGCAGTGATCTTTGAGCATCTTGGTTATTTTGGGAAAATGTTCAGACAATACATCAGTCTAGTTTTGAAACAGCTTCAAACATTTTACCACTGAAACCTCTAAAGCAAATGTTACAGAACATGCAGCTTGTCTGTTTATCTTCTCTAAGACTATGTGAAGTCATATGAAAAGCGATAAGAATCACAGTATCTCCTTTGGTTGCTCAACATGAGAAGCTGATGAAGAGACAGTCATCTACAAGACATTCTTCAGAATAGCTGCAGAATAGAGAGGTTTGCTAGGCAGTCTCTGTAGAGAATCGAAGGTGGGGTTGTAACCCCAGTGGGTAGGCACGGTCTGTCTTCTAAACCTGGCCTAGAAAAAGTGGGGGCTTCGGTTCAGCTTAGCCATCAAACCCACGTTTCCACCATTCCTGGCACTTGATGTCCCTTTTTTACCGTTGCTGTTCCAGGTGGGTTCTCCTCCTCATTGCACATCTGGCAGCGCTGGGTGGGAGAGCTTACTGGTCCTGAGAGCTTTCTTGCTGGTGCTCCTGCACCCTGGCACCGCACCGGCCAGGTGAAATCAAACATGCATAAAGAAAACTTCCCAAAAGGTAAAGAAAGTTGATGCCTACTCCCTGCATGGCTCCCAAGGCAGACTAAAGCCCCTGTACCAGTAAAGTGGGTTTTATGGATGAAGTGGGTTCTGCACGAACCCCATGGCAGAGCCTGGCAATAGGAGACCAATATGTTACTCTCAGTCACTGCTGTTCCACCAGAGGAGAGATCATAGTCTTCTCTTCTGGGGAGCTACAAGGGTCCAGTGAATTCAAGTGGAAAAAGATTTCTCTGGTTTTTGTTTTTCCTACCCCTCCTAGAGTCATAAAACATCTTTTGTACATGAACTCACTTCACTCCTCCTGTGAAGGTACGAATACTAAGGATGTGGATAAGAGTGAAGTGGAAAAGAAGAGAATGTAAATCATTCTTCACAACAGAAATACAGACAACAAATGTTCTCGAGTGCTTGAGTGCGAACTAAACTGAGGACAGAATTTAGGCATAAAGCTGTACTCTCCTTCCTCGGGCAAGGAGAGCCTTGGGGAATGGGGTTTCTCCATCCCAGGAGGTGCCTTGAGAAGCTTGGTGGTCCCGTGAGCTTCGCAGAGCACCGCTGCGTGTGGAGCACAGGGCCTTTCATTGTGCTGGGGACCCAAGGCCGGGCCTCAGCCTGGCATTCAAATTCCCTTCGCCTGATGTAACGAGAAGTGGCTTCTTCCCCTTATTATGTATTTTAAACAATAATTTGAAGTAGCTAGCCTATTCATTACAGGACTTAGGGTTTTCTAACACTTTTAGAGGTGTGGCATATAAGCTGTTTTAATAATTTTAATAATAATTATTTATTACTATTATGCTGAATAAAGCAGTTGAACCAATTTTTAAAGTTTACTTTTGCGCTGCGCAAACTTGTTTTCGTTGTCTTGGAGCAGTTGAAAGCCCGGCTCCTTCTCCTGTGCGTGAGTCCGATGGATGGAGGGGCAGTTGTAGAGAGCAGCATTATGGGGGGGTGACTCTCGGCCCCGGGCCGCGGCGGCTGATGTGGTTGTACATAATGCAGTGGTGGGAAGAGGCATTTGCAGGACGTCACGGCTTGGCTGCTCCCTTTCCTGGCAGGGACAAAACGACAGTGATGGAGCTGAGGTTCTCCAAGGAGACCCTTAAATCGTGGAGTAACGCGAGGGATGGGATGGACACAGGCAGTGGGGAAAGATATAACCAAGTGAGACAGATAATCCTTCCATGAGCATCCAGGGGACTGTGAATCCTTTCCTTATACTTAACGAACACTACAATGCGCTAAAGCCAATGGGAAGTGATCACATGGAGATTTTTCTTTAGTGTTTCTTTCTTTTTTTTTTCTGGTACTATTTCCCTGGTGTTTATGATCTGACAGTAGTAATGAGTCACTGTATCAAAGTCGAGGCCAGGAAAGGGGAAAAAAAAAAAAAAATTAAAAAAATTGTATGTACAGAATGCTGAATGTTGTGGACTGATGCTGCGTATGGCAACACAAATAAAAGCACTGGATGGTTAATGGTGTGAAATTTGGCTCTGTACCTGTATTCGCAGAGCATACACACTTTTAAAAAATCTTAACTAGTAAGGTGATCTATTAATATTTCATTTGTAGGAGTAAAACAGGGAGTCGGGGGGGGGGGAAGATTCTCTTGGTCTTACCCACATGTGTTGAAATTTGTAGTAACCTGCAAAATGACGGGCTGGGGAGAGACGAATGTTTTGCAGTTCCTGAAGTTCTTAAGTATTGCCTCAGACCTATGATTTACAAGTAGAGATGTCTTTACTTTTTGTTGGCATGGCTGTAAATGTGGTCACTGTTTTATTGGCACTTTTTTCCCCCCTCGCTTCTCTGCCTTGTTGACAACCAGGGGGCAAACATGGATTCAAAATTGGAACAAATACTCCCAGGTGTTACAAGCTTCTCTGATCCTTTTTGTCCATATTTAATCTAATCTCAAATTAAATGGATACTATTGATTAGATTCCTTTCAAATGTGTATGGGTTGCTCAATGTGTGGCAAAATGTTATTCTTCTCCTGTGTGAGTGGAGCATAAAAGGTGAAAGTATACAATTAATTTGCCTGCACTTTCCTGAAAATTGTATGCTGGATTTCTGTGAATGCACTGTATGGAACAATATTTCAAGCAAATTATTGTTATTTACTGGGGATTTTGCCTGAATATTTAAAGTCAACAATTATGCTTCCTTTTGGTACTTAATGGCTTTTTATTTTTAGAAACCTGGCCAATTCTTTCTCTGAGTTGGTGGCCCTAATACTGATCTTCAGAAAGCATTAAGTAGTGCACAGAGTGTAACTTCATAGCGCTATTATTTTACTGCATCAATGACTATATATACATAAAGTTTAAAGTGTTGATAAATTTGGTGGGGACGTTAGTTGAAAGTTGCCAAGTCCGCCCCAGGGGTGGGCGTCTGTTGCAGGGTCGTTGCTGAAGCTGGATGGGTTGATGGTGGCTTATGTGAGCCATGCGGGTGGTGTTGGCTCCATCCTTTGTGTGTGCAGCCCATCGGGTAGGTTCCACTCTCTGACGAGAGCAAGGCTTCCAGTCTTGCAAGCAATGTTA
Organism: Rissa tridactyla; assembly: GCF_028500815.1. NCBI lineage: Eukaryota > Metazoa > Chordata > Aves > Charadriiformes > Laridae > Rissa > Rissa tridactyla. Next base: position 11,569,202 of record NC_071475.1, on the reverse strand, counting down.
TAAATCCCAGTAAAGGTAGAGATGTCCCCCCTGCCCTCTCCACAAACGCACAAAGAAAGAAAATCCTGAGCTCTTTGCAGGTATGGTGCTTTCTTGGGGCCCCTTTTCCTTCGCTTTTTAATTGAATAAGTGCCATCAGTTGGATGGTCCTTGAGCGATGGAGCGTTGCATATTGTGCTAAGAAAACAGAGAGGCTGGCGCAGATGCGTCCTTGTGTTTTCCTCTGCCTTGCCACTATTACGTGATTTTTCTGATCTCAGTCTTCTTTGGATCAGCATGGCACGCGCCTGCCCCAAGCTGCAGTGGTGACTATCTCTGGTTAAACATCCCCACGGCCTCCTTGAGGTCAACTTTGGCCTCTGCTGTGTACTGCCCCACCAAATTAAATTCCCTGAAAAAGCCAGCGGAGTGGCTGTATTCTGGTGTTCCTATCAGGGTGAGAATCTGTCACGCATTTTCAAGACAAAAGATGCGAGAGAGAGAAGGGTTATTAAGTAGGTGCGTGCATTATAATGGATGATTTATCTGCTCCGTATAGACCATCCCCATGGTCACTTAACCGCTGGTTCATTTAGGCTTTTGTTAAATGCATTAATTGGAGGAGGGAATGTCCTTGATTCATTGCATTGGATTAGACAGGCAAACCTTGAGGTAGTCTTGTCTTTATTTCTTGATTACCATTATATAATTAAAATTGCAGTTTCCTTCCTGCAAAGAGTTTCTTTCAACACGAGCTCTCTTCTCCTCGTGTGCAGAAAGCTGTGTTTATGGTGAACTGCAAAACAAGATTCGGTAAGTGAAATCTTTTCTACCTGGAGACTTGATCTGTATGTCAGAAACTGGTTTTCAAGGCAAGGAGTGGAATGTCAGATGGTCCAGGAGTCTGGAAAAAGCTCAAGGTGTGTTGCAAATCAACAAGTAAGAAATAAATGCTGTCTTGAAAGACCTTGGGTTTCGGTTCCCTTTTGAAGGGTAAAACAGTACACGCAAGGTTGAAAAATGTCAGAGCAGTCACCTATATCAGCAAGTAAATTGGAAACCAGTGGTGATAAGATATTTAAAGAAGCATGGAAGGTGCTGTCCTGGGCATAATGTAGTTTATCTGACCTGTCAGTCACGTTCACCGGGCAGTTTCAGTCGGGAGGTGGGACTAGCTAAAGAGAGAACAGATTTTTCTGTGAGAACAAGACCTTCATTTGAATTCTTCAGCGAGGCCTGGCAAACGTTGAGGCCGTCAGTGCTTCTCCTGGCTGCTTCTGCAGAAAACAAGAGATGGTTCCTGGGGGTTGGAGTCGGTGCTGAGAAGGAACTTGGATGGGGCCTTCTGGACTTTACTTCTGTCGAGGTTTCTTGTGCAAGACACCCAGAGCTCCTGTAGGGCCATGAACACACCTTCACTTCTTACTTCTTTACTTAGTTGTGTTTGAGAAGCTTGAGGGCCCTGGAGGAGCAGGCTGGGTCAATGCACTTCTCCCCCTCTCCCTGCAAGAGAGCACAAGATAAAATAAAATATTTGAAACTTGGGTTTGGGAGGTGAATCCAGGCAACACCATGGAGCTGGCTGTGCTCCTCGCTCTGCACCTTCTTCCAGTACAACCCCTCCAAGTCTTGCTCCATATTTGGGTTTCTAAGGTAAAAAGGACAAAAAAGTGGCTCCTTAAAGGGGTAATGTTAAACTATTAGTACTGGGAAATTTAGAAGTTACTTGTTTTTCTGGGGGCCAGGGGCAGTTCTTGTAGCACGTGCATGCTTTTCATTGACAGCTCTGACATTTTTGGAAATGCTTTCCACTCCAGGTCAGTCAGGCTGTCGTGCCAGGTCAAACGGAAGTCTGTCTTTTCACTTTTTGAAAGTGCCTAAACGTAAGCAAAAGGTCCCCGTAACTCTTGCTAAGGATAAAAATCCAGCCCGCGTTTTCCTGTGGAGGCACGTTTCTAACCACTTTATTAGTAACTTAAAGCCATTTGTCTTGAAATCTTCCTGTTTTGTCCAGTAGTGACTGTTGCTCACTTCATATTTTTCCAGACAAGGCGTTTGTAGGTGGTTCAGAGCAGAACAGGCAGTTTGGTCGATTCTCCCCTGCTTTCATACACTTCTAGTTTTATTTCAGTTTACAAAAAAAGGGAAGAATTTAAGGAGGCGAGAAAGAAAAAAATGGGGTTGAAGCATTCCTCCCTTTTTTTTTCTCTTTTGTTTTTCTCCATCGCCTCACGGTTTAGATGAAAGGCTTTCAAAGAGTCATTTCTCAGGGCATTTCTTCCACCCTTCTTGCACACCTGTGGGAGATGTGTCCCACCTCTGTGCTCTATCCATCAGTAGTGTGTTGCAAGTGCATCAGATACCTCCCCGGCAGCCAGGCAGCCAAGGGCTGCTCCCAGGTAGGCAGCAGGAAGCCCCGTTGATGTCAGACTACTGAATTTCTCTAATTTTTTTTCTTCCCCCCCACCCCCCCTTCCCCGTCTTTCCTTTTATCTCAGCCCCCGATTGCTTGTTGCCAAGCCTTGGGAGAGCGAGATCCCTAGGAGGGAAGGGTTAATGTTGTTTGTTTGTAGAAGAGGGGTGGGGAGTGCTGCAGCTAGGCTGAGATAAAAGGTACCACCGGGAAGTGGTTTTCTTGGCTGGGGAAGGTAGAAATGCTTTTAGCCTTGTGACCCAGTTGACTGGCTCCAAGCTCCAGGCTGCTGCCCAAGGGCAAGGGATGATTGTGTGATTTTCGGTGTGGAAGAGTTTCCCAGGAGCTAGCGTGTAATTTTCACTTAAAGGCTCGTCTTCATTGTTCACACCAAGAAAGTCCTTTTGTTCTGGCCCCTCGTCAACAGTCCTCGTCTGAAGTTTCCCCACAGTGCCCCGCCAGTGCTGCTGGTTCTGTGGGCCCATGTCTGACGATGTAAAACTTGCGTGATTTGAAGTTTCTCTCCAAGTAAGGGTAATTATTTTTGGTCTGGGTAAGCAGCATGCAGTGTCACATACTCCTCAGCCTTTGGGTAGAGGCATTGTTTTTATCCCTGGGACTCTGCACAATTCCAGTACTGAATGTGTTTTCACTGCACAGCACTTGGCGTGAACACAAAATGGGTGAGTTATCACCTTAAAGCACTAACTTTGGTTTGTTTGTTGGTTTTTTTTTTTTTGGAAGTATAAGAATTGAACTGGGTGGTCGTTAGGTTCGAGTGTGTGCTGTCAGGCCTTGACTGTAGCTCTCCCATCCAGCCTGTACTATGGCAGACATTTAATCCAGGACACATCTGCAATCATTTGTAGCATCTCTGCTGTCCAACAGTCCACTGCAAGAGGGATGGTTTGGTGGAAACTTTGCTTCCTCCAGGTTATGCTACCGGCAAGATGCTTGGTCTTTCTAGTGGGAATTTTGCCCTGCTGTGGAGGTACCTCGGCCAGGTAAGGAGCGGAGCGATGCTCACCAGGATGACAGCTAGAAGTAGGTGAAGTTTTGTAGTCACGGTTAACAGGAAACTGTGGAGACTGTAACAAACCAAGAACGAAAGCAGGAGTGGGTGTTTGGATATCTTGAGAGATGGTTTTCCTTTGGTGGAATGAGGGGGTGGGGAATACACCAGGCAGAAGAAGGTTCAGAGATTGAGAGATAAACTTTCCAGAATGGCACCTGCCCGAATTTGGGGCACTGTAGCTCTGGCTGATGCGACGGTGCTGCGTGTTCATTCAGTGCGGTTCTTCGGGGTCCTTTGTGCAACTGCTTTTCACAAATGTGGAAGGGAAATTGGGCCTCTCCTTTTGGGTAATACAATAACACTTTCTGAAATGATGTTTTTGTGTGTTACGGGTGCTTAAGGAGCCTCGTGTTTATTTGACACCGCAGGGATTCAGAGGCCTGGTTGCCAAAATACGGCGACCTGCTGGAATCCAAGTCTTTCTGAAAACTGGCCAAACCTGTGTTAGCTTCTGTGGGGAACGACCTCACTTAGTGTTGGAGGGGATAATAATCCTAAAGCATGTGTTCCAAAATGAGGAGTGATGGGTTTGGAAACCTAGATGAATCTCATTATCGGATTGGTTACACAAACGCAGCGCAATCGGCAATAGAAACGAGCATCCTTTTGGGTGGTTGGCAGCTTTCTTGAGCGATGTCTACGTTGCTCAGCAATGCACGGCAAAAGCAGTGGGTCTGCGGAGGGGAGCAGTGGGTGCTGCAGACCTGGCACCCACCCCATGGACTTTCCAGGGGTTTTACACTGGCCCAGGCTTGATCCCGTCCTGCGGATTGAGAGACCAGCTCCGAGCAGGGGCTCGTAGGGATGCTCCTGGAGTCGGTCTAGTTTCATCGGAAAAGAATCCAGTTGATGTTTGCTGAGGCTGCTCTGTGCTGTGAATTAAAGTGCATTAAGTGAAGCCTAATGCGCTTCGTCTCAAAATCTCTGGATTTGAACTGAAATGGTAAAGGCACCTTTGGAGCCTGTCAGTGCAGTCGGACTCCGGTCACTCTTCATGTGTGAATATTCCTGCATCTGAGCTGGTTTAAATGACACCTTTGTTCTGAGTGAACTCTTAAACTTCCCATGTTTACACTTTAATAGCTTTTAGAAAATTCCTAAATGGCAGAGGAGCTATTTCTACTTGTGGCGTGCTGGTTTCCAAGCCATACAGGGTATAGAGATGAGTCTCCTAAATTCTTTCCGACACCAAAGTTTCTTCTTCACTTTTTCTCTGCAAGTTTAAATGTTCTTCTCCGAGATCTTTGGTGACATAAGATGTACTTACATTTCAGAAAGAATCACTTTCATGAAAAGTTAAAAAAAAATAAATATTCTAATCGGTGAAGCATCATAAATAACTTTTATGTCTAAATCAAGCTATTAAAAGCTTTTTTATTTTTAAGTAGATAGGGGAATAAAATAGCTGCATAGTTCATAAAGTGGTATACTATTACTGCCTGCTGTGCCCATGAATTACGCCAGCTTTTTACACTTGTGAAGTAAAAAGCGGATTAGAACTGTGATCAATGTATTATCCTATATTTCTTATTGTGCATTATATTTCCTTTTTGAGAACCTTTGTAGACTAAATGGCTACTAATGACATAATTACAATTGTTTGTCACCACCATAATGTGTGATTTCCTATCTCATCATGAAGATGTAAGTTAGATAAAGGAGGAGTTTTGGCAGGAAGACAAAGTGCAGTGATTTATTAAAGACCAGATGTGGTTGTTAAAAGCTTTTCTGCAGAAGGCTCAATTGAGTGATGTGAAATAGGAACGAAAGCTCCGAACACCACAGTCAGTGGTTCTTGGTGTGAGTGACACAGTTGCTCAGAGGAGCATGACAAATTAGCGGCATGTGTTATTGTTGTGTACAAATTTATGTTTGAATTTAAACAGCATAAAAAGTTCAAAATTGCTTATGCCATTAAAGTGGATGTTTAAAGGAAATAATTATGCTGAAACGGAGTGGATGGCTTGAAAACCTTGAATTCCATGAAAACAGCTCAAGAATCATATTAAGTTGAAGAATCTCAGGTTTTTGAAAGGAGGGGGGTTACTGAGGCGATTGACAACGACAAAAGCAAGTGTGGTGGAATATTAATAAGCCTTGTTTTGATGTAGGCTAGATATCAGTGTAAATCAGCGTAACTCCGTCAAAGTCAGGGTGAGGACCGGGTTGCCTGTATCTCCTTGCAGAGGCTGGTCGTCCCGCATCCTTCCAGAATGGGTGGATGCTCCAAGGGAAGGAGGAGTGCGCACAAAGCAGCTGCCAAGCATGGCCTTAACGCCCTGTGCCGGCTGCGGGGAAGAAAGGGGCAAAGCCTAAGAAAGCGCAATTAAGGAGGAAATAATGTGTTCTTTGGCTCTGAACTTTTGCACTGAGCGGCTCGGGTGTGTTTGCAGAGGAGCTGCGGCCAGCCCCTGTCCCACGGGAACGGGGGTACAATGCTTTTCCCGGTCCTTACGCAGCACCGTCTCTTCGCTTTTTTCGTTTTCGTGTTGTGTCGTGCAGTCGGCTGTGGCGATGGCTGCTTTCCACCGCCGCCTCGTCAGCGCCCAGACCTCCCACTAACACGGGTCCTCCTTGGGACCTCGCGCTTGCAGGAGGTTTCAGACAGCGTGCACCCATGTTTCAGACTTGTGGCCGAGCGCTGCCTTTGGTTCACTGTGCTAGCTTGCTGTGTGTTGTGTGGCATGACTATTTTTGTCCCACTTGCAAGTGAAATTATGTACATCTATTTGTGCGTTGGATATAATACTGTTAATTTTCGATAGTGATTAACAATAAATGTGAAGAGGTCAATAGTGATGGGGGACTTCTTAAGGCAGAAGAGCACCTTGTCTTCTGTTGCCCTCAGCTATTACTCATATCTAAACTCACAGAAGTCAAGATACTGAGGGTGAGAGATGGAATGATAGCACCTACACCTCTTTTGCCCTTATTTATTTTAGGGGTCTTTATGCTGACTTTGTCCTCCTTGTGTCTTGCTTTGACATGTCTTGTGTCTTGCTAGATACGGCACGTGGCTGATAGCTGGTGGGGAGGGAACAGGAGAAATGTTCAGAGAACAGCTTCTGATAAGCATCTGAAATGCTTATATACGTGTCTTGTGGTCTGGGAATTCTGCTGAAATTTCACGAAACTGGTTTTATTTGAAGAGTCCAGTCCTGCTCTCAGTCAGGCATTTTCCTGGTTTTGCAGCTTACTGTGATGTGGGTTTCCACTGAAGCCGGTACAGCACAGGAAGTTTGGAAAGAATATTAAAATAGAATAAAACATAATGCAGCCTTTTTGTGAATCTCTCATCAGATTTTGGCCTAAGATATTTTTAAAATTTTTTTAAAATCATTATTTTATCTGAGCTGGTAAGCTTTTTATGAGTAGAGTTTAAGCTAACTTTGAATTTCCTGTCTTCCTGTTTAATCCAGGCCTTTATCATTGCTAGCAGGCTAGGAAAAATACTATTGTCTCAAAGTCTGGGATAACCAAAAGTCCGGTTTGGACACATTGAATTTAATGACTTTGAAGCAGCATTTTTCAAATGAATTTTTGTTTTCTCCTATCCTTTGTGTATGTGGGTTTTTTCCCTGCTACCAACACAATCAGAATGTTATCATTTTCCAAATGAAATGTCTTTTTCCTTTTCTCCTGCATCCTATTTTAAGCCCCTCTTTCTTTCTTTTCCCCCAGAAATACATCACAGTGTTACAAGCATCACAGACGCATTGTCAAAACCCCATGGTTGGTATTTTAGTGATAGGAATTAGGCTGAAATACCAGTTTTAGATTGCCTTGCACTGTTGAGCAGGAGCAGGCAAACTGATCAGTGTGGAGAGGTCTATACTAAGAGAGTACAACTACTGTTTCGTCATTACCTGTGAGACTTCTGCCTCCTTGACTTTGGTTTTCCTCAGGTGAATGGGCAATCAGAACAATTGATTTAAAGACATGGAGGTGAAGGCAGCATTGTGTAAGGTCTCTGGTGGCTTCTTGTATTCCCATTGGGCGTCTTGGGTGCTGCGGTATCTTCTAGGACAGTCAGCTGGAGGCATCTCACTCCTTGGATTCAAAAAGGTAGGGGTCAGTCAAACCATCTTCTCTTTGTAGTCAGGTTCACTAGAAAATGTCTTTTGGAGGGGATGGAGATCTTAATAGAATGAGAGAAGTTCCCTTTAACGTGAAAGATAGCAGAAAGGAGGCAGTGGTATTTGGGAAGTTCTCAATGAGCAAAAGGAATGAGGTGTCCACAGAAAAGTGGATTGTCTCTTTTAGAGTCATTGCCTCTCACCGGAGGTGGAGAGAGTCCACCTGAGGAGATGCAGCTGGAAGCTACTGCCTCACTGGTTAGAGGGGAAGGCTGTTGGGCCGCCTTGTGTTGCTGGAAAAGCCCAAGAGGCCATGATGCTCCTCTAAACAGAAGCACCACGGGTGAGTAACGTAGGAAGAGGTATGGTCCTCTCTTTGGCAGGACAAAGGGAACTTGTTGCTTTGGTAGTTCCAGCAGGAACTTCCTAATGGAACAGAAATGCTCGCTCTCGTAGTGCCATGTGTTGTCTCTGGGGTGGGTGGATGGATTCGGGTAGGATATCCCAGACCTTATGGACGAGGCCTAAATCTCAAAAACTCTTCAGTAGTTTTGTACAAACGATGAGTTTTATGACTGTCAGTGTTCCTTCCAGTGCTACAGAACTTTCACCTTTCTTATTTTGCCTGACGTGAGAAGAGATGGTAAGAAAATGCCACAACTGGGGGGAGTGGGGCTGTCACAGCTGGAAACAGAGCATTGCAGACACCGCTGCAATGTTTAACCCCAAATAATAGCTGCATAGGATTAATAAGGTCGGGTGAGAGTTAGTGGGGTTTTTTTTTATTTGTTTGTTTTTGGGTTTGTTTCTTTTTTGCCTGAGAGTGGTCATCTCTAGTGTTCTCACTGCTTGTTTTTGCTTTTTTTTGGTGTCCACTTCTGTGAATTTGGTACCGTGCTTTGTGTGTAGAGCTTCTCAGCCGCACTGAAGTGATTCTGTATAATTTGTATTCATTGTTAATTTTAGTAACTGCACTGAGATTTGAATTACACTAATCAACTTTTCTTGTAATTTGTATAATTTACATACTGTACACACACTGCAAATGCAGGACTCTGATGCAAAACAAAGTTTAATTAGTGTAACAGGGCTACATCAGCTTTCCAAGTGATTGATTTCTGAGCATGGAGGAGATCTGTAGCAACAGATCAGAGCACGAAAATGCCCCGTGTTAGTGTAGGCTCCCAATGGGCTTGAGATGAGTATAACTGGGACAATTATCCATAACCAGCACCGTTAATCCATCAGTTGACCCGCGTTCCCCAAATATTTGACTTGTGCAAAAGGAGGCACTGAGAAGTTTGTGGATGCCTTGGTTTCTGGTTGCTTACATAGCTTCTCATTGATGGGAGAAGGATTCTTCTCCTTGAGCGCGATGTTCATGCTCTGCTCTGGTCCTCCTGCCCAGTCCCCACCAGTGTATCCCATTTTACAGATGTTTCTCTTGCTCGGTGGAATCAAGTTCCCCTCCTGAAGGACTCACGGCCATTGATGTTCAAGATCTGTCTGTGAACAGAGGACTATGTTGGAGACAGAGTTTGAAATTTGGTAATTTTTAAAACACCGAGTTATTTGTGGTTTCTGCTTTTTAAACACTCACTTGGTACTTGTGATTTTACTTTCTTACTTTTAAAAGTGTATTTCTTTCTCTGATCGTCTTATGGAAGGACCTCTGCAGTGAAACTAAGAGGAGACAGACTGGTTACATAAAGGCAATGAAACTGTTCATTTGAGAAACTTTTGAGTGATCTAGAAAACAAAAACCTTGGGGAAAGAACAAAATAATTTTGCCTTTCTTGATTGAATGTGTATCTGTTCTTGTGATCTTGGATGGCATCTGCAACAAATGAGACTCTATTGAGCTTTACATTGAGTTGTGAATTTTTAATATTTTTTAAAAAAAGAGTATTGATCCCTTCCAGCAAATAGGTTTTTCTTAGAAAAGAAGTCCTCAGCTGAATTAACAGATGCAAAACTGGTGAGAGAATAGTGAATCTGAGAAAATGCTTGAGCTGGGGTGAGAATCCCTGCCAGCTGGTACCTGGCTATTAGACTCTCATTTCTACAGCTAGTTTGTCGCTAACTAGAAAGTCTCATCTCGGTGCTTGCTTTAACCTTGTGCCATAGTTGTCCAGTCGAGCTCCATGGGAATATCTCCAGGTGTGAAGCCCAGCCTGCTCATAAATCTCTGCAGACCTAGGGCTTTTGTGCCGTGGGTCGTCTCCTTGGAACGCTGTCACCGTGTTGGTTATGACTTGGGAGCTCTACTCTGTCATCCTTTCAGGGCCGTTAATGGCAGGGATAGGCTTTAATGTCGATTTTTGTAGGCATTATGTTAATACCATTGTTATCTAATTAGCATCCGTCGTACTTTTGTATATGACATTGGATGGGCAAGTGTAAATGAAATGGACTCTGAACATTTTATGAGGTGTTACTGTGAAACTACTTCACTCATCATTACTTAAAAGTCGGAGATTTGGCCTTAGGTATTACATCATGTGAAAACCAGTAGACAAAAATGGTGATCAATTTTTTATTATAATAAAGTTTTAATATGAGGCATTTTTAGATATGTGTCATGAATATATGAGTCATGTATTTCACACCAAACCAAACCTATTATGATTGTATTTCTACTTCAAGGGGTTTTCAGCATTTAAATACTAAATTTAATTCTATGGTTAAAAATGATTCATATTCAAATCTATTTTTATGCTTTATAATTAAATAAGAAAATATTGCTTGTACCTACACTTTTACTATTCTGGGTCGTATTATAATTATTTCTTTAATTTGACCCATAAAAACAGTCCATTTCTTCATTAGTAAATTACAAGGATATCGCAACAGAAAAATGAGTTTTGAAGGTGTCTTACCATATCTAATGGGAATTTCAGTTTGGGATTTTCTCATTTCTTTCATTTGCTCCTTTTGTAAAACATGAAGATACTTTCTAGGTAAATTAATCCCTTCAAAGGAGCAAAATAACTTCCTTTTCGGAAAGGGTTATTAGAGACTTATTCTTTATAATCTTAAATACCACTTGTGTTAGGCTGAACAATGCATGAAAAAATTACACTAGTTTTTTAAAAAAAAAAAGGGGGGGGGGAAGGAAAAAAAAGAATGATTACCAACCAAAGCCAAGTATATTACAATTATGTGATCATGGAAAAGTGAGCTTTCTGCTGGGAAAAACGTGATCTAGATTCCCATGAAATTTCTAAGTTTAAGTATTTTTGTAAATTAGGTTGTTCCTAGTTAAACAGGTGGCTTTAAAGGCTGGTTTCACTGTTGTTTTAATCATAGTTTAGTTACCATGGAGAAATATGCAAGTTAGCATTTATACACAGAAGTGAAATTTATGCTGCATAGATAATAGCCTAAATTTAGCATGACTTAAGTTTACCACTTCCTTAAGAAAAAAGATATACATGTTTTATTATTATACTATCACACTATCAAGAAGTTAATTTCTTTAAAATATTTTAAGATTTAAAAGTCAAATTTTTTGTCCTGAAATGAACACTCTTGCTTTTTTTTTTTTTCCATTTTTTTGAGCTCTAGCTTGACTTTTTCCCCCCCCCCCCCTCTCATTTTTTGGTTGACTTCTCAATTTTGAGTTTTAGAGGAGTGCGATGCATGGGCTAGAGCTGGTTCGAATTGCGCAACTGGCGTGCTGGCAGCCCCGCGAAGGACTTTGCAATCGGGAAATCTTTGTTGTACAATTCATTGAGGCATTTCAGCTGTTTGACCCAGAGTTTATCGGAATGGAGATTTCTGTTACTTGAACTGAAACAATACTGGGAGAGGGAAGAAAGTGGCGAGAAATCATAACATCGTGTCTCAGAGAGCCTGTCCTGGCTCGGCCGAGCCTCCCGAGCACGAGGAGATGCCGAGTGTCTTTGGCTGACCTGGAGAGCTTTTTCCTCTTCACCCAGCCGCCCTTCCTAATTTTAACAGTTTATTTTTTATTTTTTTTGCCCTGTGTTTTGAAGTTTAACAGTCCTGTCTGTAGGACCTCGCGGCAGAGCGAAGTTTTCAAGGACAAATGTAGTAAGAGTAGCGTGATCCAACAGGAGGTCCCCCAGCACACCGAGTGCAGCAGATCCCTTTCAACACCAGCTGTTCTCACAGATATAGATTGCTGCAGTGAAATTTTCTTAATATAATTCAGGAAGCTCTAGAGAATTCTCCAAAACAACTGTGCCAACAAGGAAAATGTTGAATTTTTCATCAGCTGCCCAACGCTGAGAGTTAGTGGGCAATCCGTTCATTCATGACCAGATGTTCAGTGTAGTAACGCTCTGCAGTTAACTTGAACCTTGTGGCCTGTTTCCCGTCGGTTGCAAGGACATTGGCAGACGCCCGGCGCTGGAGGATTGCGGCCCGAGGAGGTGTGAGATCCGCCTGCGTGGCCGGGGCCGCCTGGTTTTCCACCGGCGACCAGAGAAGGTAGGGAGTGATGGAGGAGGGAGGTGACGCAGCATCAATCATGGCAGGGGCCTGGCGAGAAGCATCTTTGCAGCTCCGTTATCAGAGGAGAGCTGACAAATTTTTATCTTTCCTTCTCGGAAAGGAAAGATTAGCTTTTTCTTTCCCCGTGCAGGGGTCTAATACTTAGTTTTATGTGTCGTAACTTTGGTTTTTTCCCTCTTTTTTTGGTGGCAAAATTATAGCATGGCTAACTTTGCGCAGCTCTGTGTGTGTGTGTTGAGGTGGGTAAGGTCAGGGTGGTGGGAGCTCCATGCCAGCCCCTGCTCGAGCTCAGCTGAAGCCCGAGAGTCGGCTCCTGAGTAGACTCATCCCTTCGCTCGAGCTCATGGTTTCTTTCATAAAGATGCATTTATGCCTTATGCCATTTCAGTGTGTTGTGTTAAGCACTAGTACACAGAAAAAAATAGTATTGAGTAGGAGTTCTGGAATAAACAGTGTGATTTTCTACTTTGAAAAGGATTCTTCCTTTAAATGATTAACTGTGTTTGATTCTGGGTATGCCAGCTGGCTAGAAGAGAGAAGGCAGGATTTGATAATGTTTAGTTTTTTCTTAGATGTTACAAGAATCTTAATTCCTTCCTCCATTGTATTTCCAAATAATATAACTATTGATTTCAAAGTGGAATCGTCGATGGAACTGCTATTATCTTACGCTGTCACAATAGCCACAGTTTCTCAGGTTTCTTTTATGAGCAAGGGGAAAAATCCCTTTTTGTAAATGCGATAGTTCAGGCTTTTAACTTTCAGGCATACTCTCGAGGAGGAAAAATCTCTCGTATACGTGGTTTTGAAAATGATAGCACTTGTAATACTGCGTGGAGCAGATGGGGATGCCACTACCGGCGCTTACCCCACAGAAACGGTTGTTCCCCAGCTCCGCACAACCGCTGCTGTGAGTAAACGCACCCCCCCCCTTGCGTAACAGCAGTGTGACCGTCACCGGCCGGGGTAGGACACCCAGCTAACTGTCATCTTCCTTAGAGCTGAGCCCTCCCAGTAATTATGTTTGCTTTGGCACAGCTTTCTGGCTCTAATTTGTCAAGTTGCAGTGAAACCCTCCCTTCGCATTTCCTGCTCAGGGAGAGGAACCTTGTTGCGTATTGTGTTCAGCCCTGGAAATTCATCTTTATTGTGCTGATGGAGTTGAGCTTGACCTGTCCTCCGAAAGGGCAGGGGAAAGTTCTGCAAACAAGACCCCAGGCCTGTCCACTTAGAAACAGCAACAAAAAAATACCCTAAACAATAAACTAGAGGATTAAAATGAGGGTAAATACGAGGTCGTTTCTCTCCCTCTCTTTTTTCTTTTTTTTTTTCTTTTTTTTAAAGGAAGGATGGCAGAATAACAGTCTAGTTTCCATTGATGATAACTTGCTGATAGAAAAATGAGACCAAGTTTACAGTAGCTTTGACATTAGTTACCTTTATTCAGCATGCTCCAGCTGCATTGAGCCCTCAGGAAGCCTTCACCATGCACACAGTTTGTTCTTGGGTGTGAAAGCAAACAGTATTTGAGTTGGCAGTAACTTCCCTTTTAGAGAAGTTTGCTGCCTCGGCAAGAAACCGCAGCGTGAGCTTTCTGCTGTTGAATGTTTCCACTGGCAGGATGGCCTTTTTCCACATTTCCTTGGTTTAAGGAAACAGATTTTGAACTTTTTTTTTTTTTTTCTTTTAAGACAAAATGCCAACATTTAACAGCTGGAGTTAGCGTATAATTTATGGGTTTTCACTTTTATGCTCTTCGGATATATAAAAATTAAAAATCTGCAATTATTCTGAAGTTATGCGAGTTATTGCGAAAGAGTGATTAAAAAAGTTGAGCCTCCGTTAGGCGGATTTGAAGAAAGCCATTGTTATCTAAACAGTTATTCTTAATTACTCTCTTTAATGACTTTTAATTGTTATAATTTACTTATGTTATTACACCTACCATATAGGTGATATTTAAGGAAGTTCTTTGTTTCCCCTCTTTGATTAAACAAGGAGGAGTTTGTGCGTTTGAAGCGCTTTATTTTTTTTATTTTTTTTTTAAATTATTCTTGCATGCGAGCTTGTTAATCCTCCCTCTCCTGTGAGAGTCTTCCCGCTGCGGCAGCTCCTTTCGGAACATGGACGCAGGTACAGCTTCAAAGCTGCACCTTGCCAGGTTGCGACTCGCTAGCAAGAAGGGCTCTTAAATCTGGCAATAAAGACATCCAGATGCCGAACGGACCCGGATTCACCTCCGTTTGCTCCCTTTTGGGATGGCCTCTTTTCTTCCCAGCTGAAATTCACCGTACCCCGCTCAAACTTGAAAATGCCTCGTGTTGGCTACGAATTTCAGAGCCCAACCTCAGCAGCTAGAATTAGAAACAGATCAGATGCAGGAAATTAATGCAGTCAGCCAATAAATTATGGAGCAACAGTCGCCACAAGTGCTGTGGTATTTGCGTTCTGTCAGTTCAGGGATACTCGCGGTGTTTTGCTGAACATCACTCAGCTCACATCTGTATAAACACTGCGAGTACAGCGGGGATCTTTACGGAGCAAATCAGCCCAAAGGAGGCTTCGCTGAAGGAGTTTCCCTGGTTTTGCAAGCTAAAAAAGAGGGGAGGGGGGAAGGCGAGGAGGAAATGAGAAAGTAAATATATTATGTACAATGCTGTTCATATTAAAATCACTTAATTTGTATTTTAGATTTAGGGGCAAAAATATGTTGCAATGATGAACAGCAGCGTTTGAGAAATGTATATTTTTTATTTTCAGAGACAGTAGTCGTTTGTCATTTTTATCTGTGCGACTTGTAGACTTGATTGGATTTATTATGTATGCTGCATGTTTATGGCGTTTTTATTGTACGCTGTTAATTTGTTGTAACTGCTGCCACTTTCTTGCCAAGGACCCCTTGAAAGCAAGTATGTGTCAACAGTTACCTTCCAGTTTAATAAACTTAATGCTACTTCTCTTAAGTTTGGTGGAGGCCCTGGGTGTGCGCTGTTCACGGTGAGATTTTTAACTCTTGTTGTTGCTGAAGAAAGTTGATGCAACTCAGGCACAGTTCTGCTGCATGCGCGTTTGACGATAAAACACTGTCTTTTATTATCGTTCTGCTTTAAAATAATAAAGTTAGAGTCACTGTAGTCTATGGTAAAGAGAGAAAAAGGAAAAAAAAAATCTCAAGCTTGTTTCAAGCGGGTCAATCAGCTCTTAAAAGCAAATATAAAATAACTTCTAAATAGGATGCTAATGGTGAAAAAATAAGATGATACCCTTTAATACTTCTGAAACCTAGAAACGTCGATAAATTATCCAAACAGGATTAGAGTATAGTTATTGGTAATAAAACTGAACATATTTATATGATGAGGATTAAGCAGGATGAGACTTCATTTTCTGGGAAAGATGCAAAGACAAAAATAATCCCAAGAAAAAATAATGTGCTGTGGATATATATTTAAAGGCACAACTGGAGGTAGAATTAAAACAGTGGATTAAAGGTGCTTTGTGGTAAAATAATGCATAAAGTTGATATGTTTCATTTTCATTCTGTTTAATTTATTTGAGTTTATTATTGTCTGCCGACGAATCTGACTGATGATGCCTATTCTGAGAGGTCAGCTGTGTTATTAACTTTCTCAATAACGAGGCAGAGGGATGCTCTGGAGAATGAGCAGGGGTTCTTCACGTGGATGGCCGCTGCTACATACTGCTGCTGCTGTTGTGACCATGGGAGTGTGGTTCTCAAGCCTGTGATACAGAGCGACGCGTGGTGCGAGCCCCTCAAGAAGGGATGCTCTCGGAGAGGTGCAGGGGGTACCTCTCGCCATGAGCGATGGCATTTGGTGGGACCAGATTTGTGAGGTGGCTGAAATTTAACGTCCATAAAAGTCGTCATAAACCCGAAAAAGCTGCACTGTGAGACAGCGCAGTCTTAGTGCGGATGGCTGCAACGTCTCTTCAAACCTGCAGATCCTATCTTGTCGTGCAAGAGCATTGAAATCCTCCTCTCCTGGGAAGGTCGTGCAAGTTTCGCTTTTGCCGTTGGTGAAACCTGTCTGTTTTCACTCCTCACGTCTAAAGACTGGTTTGCTCAACAGTGCCGTACAAGGAAAACTGAGATTTTGTTCAACTTGTTTCATTTGTGGTATGAGCTTGGTTTTGTTAGCTCTGCCCGTGTTTTGTCTCGGCGCTATTGTATTCACCTCCCGTTCCACCTTGCCCATCACCATGTGCATATTTCATACTGTAATGCTTGTCCATATGCATACTTGGAAATAGCACCTGCTTTCTCCAGAGTCACAGCACTACCGAGGGAGATACCTGATTTGTAATCCTGGTTTTATTAATGCTGATGGGCCATACACTGGGGATTCAGAAAGAGAAACCCCCCTCACTGAGTGATTTTGATGTGCATTAAAAATAGCCCCTGTTGCTAATACGTGCATTTGCGCTAGCGTACACGTGTGCGTGCGCGCATGCCCTCTGCCATGCTTTGACCAAGTCTTCTGCACTCATATACGAAGGGTGGAATTTCACCTGTGACAATGTAGAAAACTGATTTTCTTTTTCTCCTCCTTTCTTGCTTTTTTTTGGTCCATTTCCTTTAGCAAGAGTTGTAGTTCCAATGATTATAGACACTCTTCTTGAGCACTGTTTAATAAAAGATGTGTTCGGCATTTATAGTACGGGCAGAGCTACTTTGGTGTGCTTCGATGAATCAGCGTGCAGACAGAAACACAATTTGTTGACTAAACAGATTACAAGAAATAGTTTATCTGAAGAGGGGATGTTCCTGGTGGGATGAGAGGACCTGAATCTGTGCTCAGCTTTAAACCACGGGGCTGTAATGTCTGCCCTGGGGTGTCCAGAGGAGAGTTGGGGCCTGACTCTGTACTTTGCTGGTTTGTATTGCAGTAGAAAAAAAGCCACTTGTACAGTTCTGTGATTGCTTCCCCGATTAAGTTATGTTTTATGTGTAGGTGACTTGTTAAATACCTGGTTTCTTCCACCTTTAATTCCATGATTTGCGTTGGCAGGAATGTACCTTTAGAAACATCAAGTTGTATAGGGTCTGATCTGGAGCCCATCCAATGGAGGAGATTAAAGCGTCTCCTTGCGCTTGGTGGGTTGGTGATGCTTTTTGTGCTCTTGGATTCATCCTGTGAATCCGTGAAGAGATGGTTCCTCCTCCCGAGCTCCATGTGGGCGTTTGCAGAGGGTCCCTGTGTCTCGGTGGCACGGGCGCTTCCCTCCCTTTCCCTGGGGCCAGACCCTACTGCTGGCTGGATCTCTGCTTCCCGAGACGTTACCCCATCGAACCAAACGCAGCACAGATAAACCGAGAACACAGGTCTCGTGTAAAACGCACAACTAACAAACATTGTTTGTTTAGTGCTTCCCCACCCTCGTGTTTAATTGTATAAATTAAATGTCGCGTCAGTCTGCCCGAGGTGTTGGCATCCTATTCAAATTTCAATTACCACCATTAAAGTATATTTACGCAGTGAACGAATATAGGGAAAACGTATTTATAGCAATCTTTTATTGCTAGTTACGTCCTAGAAAAATAACACTGAAGTGCTGAATCGCTAAGTTTAAGCAAGTTTTAAGTTGAAGGAAAATTTCTTTTCTCAGGCGGTACAAGTCCTAGGCGGAACAAAACAGCAATGAATTGTATCACCGCTCAGCTCATGTCTGTGTGACTGTACAGCAGTAATAATATATTGTTACTGGAACGACCTAAATAATTAATTGTAAGAAAACAACATAGTTAAGGCTCAGGAGGGGAGCAAAGGGGAGAGGTGCAAGACTGAATTTTCTTACTGCCTGAAAACATCATTTGCAATGATTTAGCAAAACTCTCTTTAGCTACTGCTAGGAAGAATATAATTGAACTGTTGCTGAAATTATACTTCTGAAAGAATGAGCTTTTCTGTATATTAAACATTTCATACAGTAAAACAATGCTATACATGATGAATAATTAAAGTACTGGGGGAAAAAAGCATTTCTCCATGTATAACTTACGCGTATGAAGCGTTTTTACCCTTATTGAAAAATGTAAGGAGTGACTTTGTTTTCATCTCCATTCATTGTAAGAGAGGCTCTTTCTGTAAAATACGGAGTGTTGTGGAGCTCCATGAACTTCTCAGTCACTTTCCAGGATTGTCCTGCGTGACCTTTTAAGTGTTGGTGATAGATTCAAGTGTGGTGGTGGGTTGGTTTTTTTTTTGTCTAAAGCAATGGGTAAAAATATTTAAGAAGAGGAGAGAGTGCAAATGGTAGTACTGCTTCTTTGTGTATACAAGACAGGGTTTGTGAGAGAGAGGATTAAAAGATATCTTTATTTCATATAACGAGAGAATAGTGCTAATTTTTAGATTTACCTGAGTGTATATAAACTTTTAGATAAAGCTGCAGCCTCTCTAAAGTATTCTTTTCTTCCTTATTCTCTTACACGAACATGTTTTAATTAAGTTTTTCTAAATCTTGCTAAGATAGGAGCTTTTCCAACTTGCCTCTTCAAGCCACTTTGGACCCACCATCCACGGGCCTCCTGATGTTCCCGAGGCTCTCGCACCAGCAGTGCGAGTGCGCCTGGACCAGAGGCGGGTACTGGTGTTACCTCCAGCAACTTGGACTGGGGATTACTGTAAGAGACCAGCGCATTTGTGAGCTGTGGGGAGCTCAGATTCACCAGTGTGGTTGTTTTACAGGTCTCCTGTGATTATGGGGGGTCTGTTTCTCTTGCGACAGGAGTATGGGCTGGGAACGGTCTTCCACCTCATCCCATCCCAGCCCCTCGTTGTGCGCCTGTATCCAGCGCTGCTGCACCTGGATGACTTTCCCTGTCCGAGTTCAAGGTTGGCAGCTGCTCTGCTCAACCAAGAGCCAAGACTCTTTAGCCTGTTGAATCGTTCAAATGTGTGTCCCTCACAGAAAGCACTCTTTTTCTTTCCTTATTCTTTTTTTTTTTTTTCCCCTCAGTTTAGTCAAATATCGGGTTTTGTTTCTCACCTCCACAAAATAAAATCAAAACTATTAGTAACAGAAGAACCTGTAGGAGGTTCTTCTGTTACTAATAGGAAAGGAGAAGTTTTCCTCCCTTCTGCCACTTCATGCCTGGGTGTGAAAGGAGCCGGGATCACGTTTCTCCTGGCAGGCGCCTCGCTGGGCTCCTGGGCACAGGGAGCGAGGAAGGTGAGGGGGAGAACCCTGGATGCGGCTCGGTGATGCTGATGAAACCCATGGTGTTGTCCGCTGGGCACGGAGGTCCGTCTGTGTCACTCGCTGCACCCGGGAGCTGGGTAATGAGCCCTGCTGGTGCCCCACCACTGCATCCAAGGATGTGAGTCCTGTCCTCTACAGCAGAGCAACAAGTGCTATGAAGTGGGTTGCATCTGGTTAAGAAGATATAAGTTAATGTTCTCCTAAGAATTTCTTTGGGGTCCTTCTTCCTCTGAAAGTACTTTTCTTAGTCTCTTTGAATTAAGGGTGGGAGGATATTTGTTTAGCCTTGATACTCCTTGGTACTCATTGTACAAGCCTTCTTTTTTGTTTGGGAGGATTTAAGAGTTTTTCTGGTGTATGTAGCGGTTATTGCAGTGGAGCTACATCTAGTGCAAAGGCAGAGCTGCTTAAAAATGCCCTCAGCCAGAAGGTCCTTGCTGCATTTCCAAGGGTTCCAAGGGCAATGAAGATGATTTCAGGGTAGTGTCTGGGTTTTCTTGTTAAAAGGTTACTGAGGATACGGTCCATAAGAATAAAGATAGGAAATTCTTAAATATGGCATTACAGATTGAATACCTTTGCGTCTAAATCACTTGGGTTTGGTATGTGGATGCTTGTGGTGTTTTCTTATTCTTTGTTAGTCTCTCTGTGTATTTGAGATCATTTCAAACCATAAACTGTTTAGGACATTCTAATGTGAAAACAGCAGTAGTAGAGATCTGAGCTGGAAGCAGGTATTAATCCTGCTTGATAACTCGGGGAAGGTCTTGGTATAACCACTGAAGGTTTCCGATTTGGTTTTGGGCACTTCAGTCAAGAATGTGTTTTTATTTTCTATAGGCCCAAGTACGTGGTCTGAATGTATTCTGTACTTAGGAATATTTTACTTATTTAGCGCTAGTAATATTTATGGTATTTACTTTGTTCCTGTTAGTTTGTATTTAGCTTTGCACATGGGTTTTTGACTTCTCCTTTCCATCATTGCATGCTTGGATGGCTTCATCTAGAGACAAAGTCATCAGAGCATTTAAAGTGATTGAAATTTTTCGAGCATCTTCTCAGTGATGCTGCTGGCTTTCATTTTCTGAGAGTAGTGCGGCCCTTCATTCCAGGTTGATATACCTGACGTGTTGGAGGGGAATTTCTGAAAAGAAAACATTTTTTCAAGGATATTTTATTCTTGAGCCGTAAGCAAACATTGACATCAAAGTCTCAGGCTTTTCTAGCTGGGGTGTTAAAGATCTCAAAGAAGTTCTGTCCTGCTCCTGGAAGATGTTGCTAATTTTGTTTCTATTTGTTTTTAGAGTTCTCTGGTCCTGCTAGAGAATGTCTATTGGGGTAGGAGCGTATTTGAAGCTGAAGGTCAGCCCATACGCTTTCTAGATGACAGAACGTGCACAGCTGGGAATTTTCCATCGCTTTCTTTTTCTTGTGAGCAGAACAGTTTGCTAAGCAGACACATGTTTTAATGATAGCAAACTAAATTTACACATTGTACAGTGGTATTTTGCCACATTAATTACCTTGTCAAATGTAATAGGTAATTACCACATCAAATCACCTTCATATGTTACGTGGAGGCATAACTTGCTAAATTATTTAAAAAAACAAACAAACAAAATCCCAGAAGCCTAAGGGCAACATCACCACAAACCTGTCTCTTTCTCTTCTAAAATAGAACACTTTTTGTATGTGAAGGTAGGAGCTTTGCTAACCTCAGCCAGCATCTGCTTTGGGTTACGGCAGAGGCTCTTCTGTCCCCCCAGCGCGATGTTTGTCCTGGGGCTGGTCACCAGGTACCCCATGCCCTTGCCGTTGGGCTGTAGCCCGTCCACTGTCTAT
Organism: Rissa tridactyla; assembly: GCF_028500815.1. Lineage (NCBI taxonomy): Eukaryota > Metazoa > Chordata > Aves > Charadriiformes > Laridae > Rissa > Rissa tridactyla. Next base: position 11,548,114 of record NC_071475.1, on the reverse strand, counting down.
CTTGGAGAAGACTAAAAAAACAGAGGAGTTTTGTCAGGGAGGGGAGACTTCTGGTCCTCTTGGGGAATTGATGTTTTGACTCTTACTTTAAATGTCCCCCCTACGTAGACGGACTCTTTATCAGGGAGTGTAGGGATAGGATGAGGGGTAATGGTTTTGAACTGAAAGAGGGGAGATTTAGATTAGCTATTAGGAAGAAATTCTTTACTGTAAGGGTGGTGATGAGACCCTGGCCCAGGTTGCCCAGAGAAGCTGTGGCTGCCCCATCCCTGGAGGTGTTCAAGGCCAGGTTGGACGGGGCTTTGAGTAACCTGGTCCAGTGGGAGGTGTCCCTGCCCGGGGCAGGGGGTTGCAACTCGATGATCTTTAAGGTCCCTTAAAAGCCCACACACCCCACCATTCTGTGGTTCTGTGTGGTGTCATTTGGTGGTGCCCAAAGAAAGATGAGGAGAAGTGGCAAGCGGAGGTGATGCCTTTTGAAGAGGCATCAAGAAGATGATTCTTTTACCAATATTTCTTTCTCTTTCACACTTAACACATGCATTCACTTTAGCCCTTTTTCTCCAGGGAATCTCTGTGGGCTTTCACAGGACCAGTAATCATCAGTTCCCTTCTTCATAGCTTGCTTGTTGAGATAAAGGAAACCTTCCTGCTCTTTTATCTAGTTGCCGTCTTGCAGTTGTACTTTGTCTCCTTCACCAGGCTGGGATCCGGCAGTCGTGTCCCTGGAAGGGCAAGCAGGGGGTTGTGAGTGATTGCTGATTGTTTGGATCAGTGCAGTTAAAACCATTACTTACTTTATTTTACCTAGTGATTTATTCCTGGCCTGAAGCTAGTCTTTTTAGTGAATTCATATATAGATTTTTGCCCAGTCTAGGCCACGCTGGAAGGAGCACTTCTTCCATGTCACCAACCGTAGTATGAGAGAAGGAAGAAAAATAGTAAACTTTGGTTATTCTTTCTTATTCAATAGTTAGCTAAACAGCATTTGTGATAAAACTCTGCAACGAATTTGTGAAACTATTTTAATGCTTTACTAGGCAGAGAGCACATGCCATAGAGAAGTACACACGGGGACCAGTAGCTGAGTGACGCAAGTCCTTGTCTTTTCTTGCCATAGCAGAAGAGGGAGGTGGGGAAAGGGGGGAAAAGGCTGCTTTAAACTGCAGTTTTGAGCGAGTAGAGAGACATGGAGGGCTCAACTAATGCGGACTGAGAGGACCTTTCCCAAACCACATGTTTACTTCAATCCTGATCAATTATGGTCCTGACATTGCTTTTACCAACCTGCACGACTTCACCAATGTTAAAGACCTAAATAATTCCCAGTCTGTTCCCATGTGTTTCAGTTCATTTAGCAGCTCACTTTGCAGATAAGTTATACTGCTGAAGATCCTCCTCACTTTGCTGCCTTTGAGACCTAAGGCGGGTCTTTGGTCTTCTCTTTGGAGAAGAGGAGACTGAGGGGAGACCTCATTGCCCTCTACAACTACCTGAAAGGATGGTGTAGAGAGGTGGGTGTTGGCCTCTTCTCCCGGGCGAATGACAGGACCAGAGGAAATGGTCTGAAGTTGCGGCAGGGGAGGTTTAGATTAGATATTAGGAAGAATTACTTTACTGAAAGAGTGGTCAGGCACTGGAACAGCCTGCCCAGGGAGGTGGTTGAGTCACCATCCCTAGAGGTATTTAAGAAACGTCTAGGAAACGTCTAGATTTGGCACTTCAGGGCATGCTCTAGTGGCAGAGATTGTAGGGGTGTTTTTTTGTGTGTGTGGTTGGACTCGATGATCTCAAAGGTCCTTTCCAACCATGAAGATTCTATGATTCAAGGCAGGCTGCTGGGGCCAGCTGGCCACAGAGAGTCCCTGCCCGTGGCCCGGGAAGCCAAGTTGTGGTGATTGAACCATCTTGTGTGGAAACCTTACCTGAGCACCAGGATCGGGGAGGTTTGTGATCTGAATCCATCCTGAGAGCCGCTCCTCGTCCTGGCAGAGGGTGAGTCTCTCCTCCGTTCATGCTCTCATAGAGAATGGCATCCTTTGTGCCTCACCTACCTCTGAGTCACCTTCAGAGGCAGAGAGAGATGGCAGGGAAAGGAGGGCGCTTCCTCGTGGGTGCTCCTGGCCGCCCGGGCTGGCCTGGCCCCCACACCACAGCTTCTCTCTAGCCCCGGGGCAGACCCCGCGTCTGCAGCCAACCCGTCCGGGTTGCAGGGCTGCTGCCATCCTCCAGCTGCAGATCCAGGGGGCAGCAGGAGCCCTCCTGCCTCCTTTTCTGAAGTTGTGGGTGAGATTTAGTTTATATTTTTTTTTTTTTTTTTTTTTTTTATTTAATTCTTTGGTGGTTGCTGCTTCCTCTTGCCCAAGATTTCTTAGCCAGCGCTCAGGGAGAACTTGCCTTAAACGGGAAGTGTAACCGAATCCATTGCAAATTAGCAGTTAAACTGACAGAAGGACGTTGGAGTTTTTAGTTGTTGTGTTTTGAAGTTGGCCAAGTCATGCTGTGGATATAAAAGGATCGTTCTTCACACTCCGGCATGCTGGGCGAGGAGGCTACTGCAGCGTGTCCGCACAACGTGGTTGAACGTGGCATAATCTGGTTTGAAATAAACTTGATGACTCTCTCTTCTCATCCTCTGTCTGAATTAATACTGGGCGTTTATGAGAAGAGTGCGAAATGCATCACGTCTTCATTTTTCCAACAGCTGGCAGGTAGAAATGCTGTTGTTTAGGAGAAGGCCACTCACCAATCCATCCCCAGCCATGTGGAAAATGTTAGCGGTGCTGTATCTTGGATACAGCACCTCTATTTTCCAAAGAGATGAACGCTGTTAAGTGTATCTTTCTGTGGGAGCTGAGCCTCCGTTTATGATTCTGGGTTCTGGGATCTTTTTTTTTTTTTTTTTTTTTTTAATCTCTTCTTTCCTGCTGGGTGCTGACTGAGGTATTTCTGGGGTAGGTGCCAGGGTTGTTCTCTTGCTAATGATTCATGTGCCCTTCACATGTTGCGCTGCAAAATGACATGTACCAGCGTGTACCCAGTATTTACGTTACATCGGTTTTGGCTCTCCAAACGTGTACTTTCGCTTTCATCTCAGAAGTTGTGCCACTCTAATAGATCGGTGGTGCTGCAGTTGGTAAAAAGTTACTCGTTACTCGAACGTTAATTTAACTGGGATGTTTGGGGCCACGAGCGAAGTGCCTGGTGCTCTGCTGCACCGTGATTTCTCCAGGTGGCACGTGCTTTGCCGAGGGACGCCAGTGCCGGGCGGAAGGGACCCTCGGGTGCTTGGCTCTGAGCGTGGTGGGCACGACCTGCTGCGCCCTGACACAGCACAGCAGCCCCTTTGCTCTCCTGCCCCCATGAAAAAGGGGTGATGAACCATAACAACACGAGACCAGTAGGCATCAGGCTGCGTGTAAATGAACCCCCCTCCTAAATGCAGGCTGAGGAGCAGCCAGGAGGGCGAAGGCAGGGGAGGAGGGAGAGCCCCGAGCCCGCTGGGTCTGTGCCATGGGACCCCCCAGCCGCCGGCTGCCAATATGTTCTTAATACAGTTGTGGCTTTTCCAGCGCAGATACGGCATCCGAGGGGAGACCACTGATTGAATTCCTGGAGACCACTAGAGAGCTATTAACTGGTAATGGCTTTCAAACTGTCCTGGGGTGGTAGAGGAGCGCGTGTCTCCTTCACCTTTGTGTATAACACTTTCGAGTTTATTACGTTTTTCTAAATGACTCAGTAGCGTGTGCTCGGCTTTGGGTGGCCCACTTGAAACGCTCTTAGAAGGGTTTGCTTTTCAGAAAGAGCTAAGTGTTATCCTTAGAAATTTAGGCTCTTTTACAGGGTGGTAACGTATCCTCGGTCTGTGTATTTAACATACGACATAGGCCGGTAGGTCCGTTGGCCTCTCTGGGGGTTGCAATTCGGCATTGCTGCAGAGACTTTTGAAAATCAGAGTTGTAAATAACAGTATAGATAGGAAGCTGAAGTACACTCTGTAGTCTGTGCTGGATCCAGGACCTAAAGTGAGGAATAAATATAGATTCTAGAAAACATCATTTAACTTTTCTTACTCTTTTTTTTCCCTGTTTTTACATCCAGATCATTCAGCGATATGTAAAGTCCTTATGAGCTTTCAAAGTTCATCTTGAGGAAACAGTTCTAACAATATAATCTAGAAAGAGCAGACACTTGTTTTGTTTTTTTTCAACCTGTGATTTGTCTGGTACAAGTTTCTGTTCAAGAAAATGTCATTTCTCATAAGAGAAAGAAAAGAAAATACCTTCTGAGCCACCCTTTGTCCACAGAATTTATGTCCTGACTGATCCAGACAGTAAAACTCCATGAAGATGTATCTGTTGTTTGAGAAGTACTATTAAAAATTAATCCAATTTTCTATTCTTCCGGTGTAAATAAATGACAAAAAAACCAGCTTGAAACCAAAATGGCCACTTTCTGAGTTTTATGCAGAATAAAAGGCTGTTTATCCTTTCTGCTTTATTTTAAGCTGCGGTTTTACTATTCAGGAAACAAATTCTAATCAGGCACGGTATCAGACAAATGGGAGCTTTAGTGAGCGGTTCGTATGTTGGGAGGGAGCACTAAGATTCTCATTATAGTCCATGTCTGAATAATTAGTAGGACCACTCTGCACTTTTTTTTTTTTTGGCAATAAGAAGAAACTTGCTTTTCACTGCAGCGACAGGCTGACAGGAGCATCGAGCAGTTTGGTCATTAGTGTGTGCCTGCCATCAATGTCATGTTACGGTGTCAAATTAGTTAGTGCCCCCTCCGGAGCCAAGCTGGACCTGCAAATTATCCTCCGATGTCCCAGGAAACCGTGTTTGCTAAACCTCAGATCAAATGGGAACAAATGATTAACATGGCTCATAAATTAACTAGTTTACAGGCTTATAACTTTTTACAAGTAGATAATAAAGACAGAAGTTTGAGGGCTGCGTTGTGCTTAGTTCAAAGCTGGGATGCTTTTTGGGTGCTTTTTATCCTCTTTGCTTATTTGTTGTGATGGATTTGCTTTTCTCTTGGTGGAGGGGGGGAATTGTACGTAGCCGAGGAAATAATGTTTAGAAAAATCTAGTGTCCTAAAGGAAGCAAATGTAAATCCACTGAAAACAATATAATTAAGTTTGTTATCTCATTGCCCGATAAGTCGCTGACAATAGTCTTTCTTCTTGTAGTGGCAGTTGTTCGTTAATGAGTTCACCAATTAAGTTTGAAAGATTACAGCCTTTGCCAAGAGGATTTATCTGTTAAAAGCATTATATTTTTTGTGATACATTCTTACCATATTGTAAGCCTCTTTGTTAAAGAGGTATAAGACTACCTCTTAAACACATTAAATCCTATTATAGGCCCAAAAATAATTTTACAATCTGTTTACACATTAGCATCTACAAAACTGTAACAAATCTGTCCAGAGATGTCTGTTTTGAGACTAGGATGCTAACAGATAGTGCACTTTCTTGAAGCCGGATTGCCCTTGTGAAACGAGTGCTTTTTTGCTACAGAATAATTGTTTTATAATGATTTATGACTATGCAAATAATATTCTTTTTATATCTCCCCCTTTTAAATCTCTCCTCAGCTAAGTTTTTCAACCAATGCAGAAACAGTACAGAATTATTAGTGCTCTTTTACGGCTTTCGAATCTAAAATAAACTAAAAAGAGTAAGTTTTGTGCTTTCTATATATTGAAGTCTCGTTCACCCACGTGCAAGCTACTGCTACCTTTCTTTTGTACCTTCAAGGGGGTGAGTAAGCCTTGATATCAGAGATCAAATCAGCATTTTGGAAAGGGCCTAGCATGCAAAAACATGCAAAATATATCTATTCATAAGAAAACGTCTGAAAATGCCAGAGGTTATGCTCGGTTTATCTGTCAGCAAATTTAACTTAAAGTAGGTGGTAGTCAATTTAGTAAATACTTTACTAATATTGTAACTATAAAGAAGCACAAATGCAGCCTCAGCATCCTGACCCGCGCACGTTTTAATGACTTTGCTAGGGAAACACACGCTGTATCGCAGATTAGCAATAACGTTTAAAATGCAAGTAATTTCTGCAAGCAGGTTTGCTTTTACACAGTCATATTGAAAAAAAGGAGAGAAAATTGCGCTCTTTAGTTAATCCTGGGAAAGAAAACTTTGTTGTTGTTCGCTATATATCCAGTGTATTTGGGCAAATCCTGTTCTGAGTAATACTCGTGTAAATCTTTATCAGGGGTAATACTGTGACATGAGTTTTTGCTGAAGTTTCGGTGCCTCTTTGCTGTGTCCTCCCCGTCACTGTGTGCACCTTACAGTCTTTTACGTGCAACTGAAGAAAGGGGCAAGAGTGATTTCACACATCAGAGTTGCCTTAAAAGTTCGTTACTCTGAATTCCCTGTGGCCGCACGCCTGCAGACCCACTCGTAGCACAAAGCCCTCTCCCCTCAGCCTTGGGGGCTCCCTCCAGAAGCAGCATGGGTAGGGCAGCACCACCTTGTTGGGTTATTTTTTTGAGCTGGGCATTTATTTCCCTGCCATTTTGCCTTTCTGTGAAGCCGGGGTCCTAGGCAATGCATTCCCCCCGGGCGGTTTCCCAACCCCTCTTAGGAAACGGCAAGGCCAAGGCTTGGATATTTGCTAATATTATTAACCAAATGCATTCTCTGTGCCCCCGCTTCAGTCCTGCCTCAATGATTCTCATTGCTTTCTTAAATATAAAGTGCCTGCTATGAGCTGATGGCTCACATCTGAACAGTTAATAAATGGGATCTAGCCCCAAAGCGTGGCACCAGAAGCCCAGCAGCTCTAAAATGAGCCGAGCAGTGCCAGGTCTGGTAGCTGGGGCTCTGGTCCACATCACCTTCAAAAACATAAACCTCTGAGCTTCTAGAAGCAGAGTTAAAGTTGGGACTTGGTATTTAACCAGCCACCTTATTGTGGTTTAGATATTTCAGCATTGGAAATAAGACCACCCACTACCTCACACATGCTGTGTATGTGGCTGCCCTGTACGTGGCATTTAGAGAAATAATGAAATTATACCTGTGGGATAGTGCTACTCGGTGCCTGTTTAACAAGACAAAATTACACACCCAGTTGTGGGGGGGGGGGGGAAAAAGACGTGTGAATTGAATATACTATGAATTGCTTAATTGTTCAGAAAAACGTAGGAGGTTTTGTCACGATTTGGCCATTGTCAGAATCAATCTTATGGTACTTCTCAAAAAGTTAGTGCTTTCTTTTCCCCCTCTTGGTGCAGTCGGTACTTGTGAGAAACACTGCTGGATGTTTCTGTTTGTTTTTGGTAAGTGGAGGTCGCTCTGGGGCGCAGTGGGGTTTTGCCCATCACGTCGCTGTCTGCTGTGTCCCAAGCAGCCATCTCCAGGCTGCGACTTCTGAGGATGCTGCTGTAGTCCCGAATCAGACTTTCCCTTTAGTTCCAAACCCCCGTAACTTCTCCTGTCTTTGCTCCCTTCCTTACCTTCACCCAACCACATAATTGCTTTATATTACTTTAACACGCCAATCTGTGAAACTGCTCCATTTTCTCAGTTATTGGGCTATTTTCCTTGTTCTTTTGCGATAGAAATCCTTAGAGATTGTGCCTTTCGCAGAATAGCAGATTTATGTTTAAGGAGACTGGCAGTCCTTGGAGAATGGGAAGTCTCATGTCTTTATCCTCAGATGATGATGATACTGAAGAGAGGATTTCTAGTACCAGTAGGCTTGGATGTAGGCATGTAAAAATGATGCCAAAAGCCTATTTGATCTAAATATATGTATTCACGAGTTGGGGGGGGAAATGCTGATTCTGATAGTGAGCACTGCAGTCTGCTTTGTGTTCTAACCTAAGTGTAGCAAGCTGGCTTAAATCATCAAATATTTTTGAACTCTGCATGGAGGCGGATGTTGTCTTACAGAGTGAAGGGAAAGCTGACATGTACTGGCATGCTCGGAGCAGACTTTATAGCACTGAATAAGGATCACATCGTATTTAAATCACAACAGGACAAACCACCCAACCTTGCCTACCCTCGGGAGCGGGGAACACCCCTGGCACTTCCTTTTGGGGTGGGAAAGCTCCCTTCCAGATACGTCCCAGGTACTGATAAGGAACTTGGAAGCTTTAGTTAAGCTGAGTTAATCAGGTTTGTTTTCATTTTTATGGTACATGTTGATGTGTTTGCAGTGACACCCTCTACTATTTTTTTTTTTTCTTTCCGTGCTGTTTAAAAAGAAAAACCAAGAAAACAATGTCCTGTCTGCAGTCAACCAGGAACTTTAGGCTACAGCATGGAAAATGAGTTAGAATTTGAGTCTTGAGAAAAACATACAAATTTTGTGCTGTGATTTTTGATACTGAATTATCAGGTTCGGTTTTTATTAAAGCAAAATACATATATTGTACAAGAATAAGCGCTATGTTTATAAACACTTCCCTGGCTCCACGAGCTCTTGTTCACCGTACAAAAACCCCTCTTCATGCTGCACTAAAAATACATACATTTAATTCTTAAGCAGCAAGTTCGTGCATTTTACTCTTAACTCACAAAGAAAGTTTGGCTTAACAGAAACCTGCGGTTCCTTTCAAGGCAGCTGTGTGAATTTACACAGAAAATACCAACTGGCACGAGGAATAAACCCCTTAAGCCCGGAAAGCTCTCTGCTCAGCATCCCTGTGCAGGGATACCTCGTTCGGAGGTGTCACGGCGTGCGCGCTTTGCGTTTTCCTGCGCTGTCCTTTTGGTTTTCTTGTACCAGCTTTAACTCTGTTTTTGGGAAGTTAAAGATGCAGCAAATGTGGCAGAAACTGCTTTGGGGGCCGGGGGGGGTTGAAATGGTGCTCGATCCAGGCCTGAGACTGTGGGCAGGCATGCCGGCTAGTTGAGTAGCGGATAGTTAATCCACTAGTTTGAAAATAGTGTTTCTAGGTGGACATCCATGGGAAGGGTGAGGGGGAAATTGAGCAGTATTTCAGGTTCGTTGGCTTCCGTGCTGGTGTGGGCTGTGCAGAAGGCTCTGTTTCTGCTGGTGTTGACGCGGCTCTTGCAGGTTGGGATCGGGGCTGGCCATGCCCCGGCTGCTATTTCAAGGGTAGGGTGAGGGCAAGGCATGTTCTGGACTGAACCCTCTCCCCGCCATGCTCTCCAGCTGTGTTTGGACGGGGTGAGAGCAAAGCTGCAGGTGAGCATGAAGGGTGTACTTTGTGCCACCGGGAAGCGGCGTGGTGTCCCCAGGTGGTGGGTGGGATCCGGGTGGCCCCTGCCCAGCTCCCCATGCTGACGATTATGCATTTTCCAAAGAGCTGGTGGCAAACCTTCAGCTGCTGGCAAGCTTGCGTGCTGCCTTCACCACTAGCTTTGGTCTGACCACAGGCATGAAGAAAATGGAGGTCGGGGATGAGCCAACAGCTGGCGAAACCTTGGGTAATCCTTCTGTAACCATGGGCAGGAGCGCGCTGCCCATGATTTGTGAATTCATCTGCTTTGAAAACATCCCGAGTGTGACTGTACCTCTATTAACGCAGGGATGTGCTTTCCAAGCTAAAGAGTTAGCATGACCTTTGATGGGCTCAACTGAATGAGTACAGGGATTACGAAGAATCAAACCCTTTGCTAAATTGAATGTCTCAACTGAATAATCCTTCAGTGGGCACGCAGGACTTGGAGAGCCAGCAGCAAGGCAGCCCGTACCAAAAATTTCAGGCTAACTTACTTTGGGTTAACTGGTATGACAAAATGATGAATGCTGAGGTTTTGCGATGCAGCAATTGCACGAATGTTGAAATGTTAATTGTGTGGGCTCAGCTGCCTCGGGCTGGACGTGCTGTCCCTTGTACACGGCTGCCCCGGCAGCTGCCGACCAGGGGACGGGCGCTCGGCGAGGCAGCGTGGCTGCCGGAGAGGAGCTGAACCATGTCCTCAAGGCCGTCTTGCCCCTGGTAAAAATGGTTTCTACCTTTTCTTTTCCTTTCTTAGTGTGCTAATGTGCCCCAGAGTGATCTGTGGTTGTTCTACTTGTTTGTGGGCACAACGCTCTGCCTTCGCATGTGCGGTGTGGATGTGGAGAAGCAGGGTTACCCAGTCCCGTGCGTTTTGATCCAAGCACTGTGACTTTGCAAGTGAATATGTGGGGCCGTGCAGTGGCGCTGGGAGCAACAGCTTACCTGCCCCATCTCTGCAGTGGGAATACTGTTTGGAACAGAGGTTAGGGGACAGCTGTGTAAGAGGGACGTGCAATTTAATAAGTCACCTTTGTTGGATGGTGTTAGATGCATTTTTCCATAGGCTGCTTTTGAAAATCAAGTCCTGCATAATTTGCCCAAAGAGATGGAGGGGTGGAAGCAGACTGCAGGCCTCCTGGTTTCCCTGCATCTACTTCAACCACAAGATCATGTTTCTCACCAGTTTCACACATACGAATGCATGGGTTTGAACACACAAAACTGTAGACGCACATTTAGATGCTGTCTTGAGGCACCTTTGGTCCTTTCTTCTGTTGTTTCCCACATTTGGGGCCTTAGGGGAGGTATGATGAGATCTGATTAGCTGTAAGTCTGTTAATTATAACTTCTAAATTAGAGCATCAGTGCAGAAGCATCACTTTCTGATTTGGATTTAAGAAGCCCTTCATCTCAACAAAGCACAGTCAGTGCAGATGACAGAGTGCCCTGAAATGCATCAGATCAAAGTGATGCACTTCATGTGTGATGCCAAAATGGCTAATGAATTACTTTAGCCTAAGATTTATTACCCACAACTTACTTATGCTCTTGCAACTTACTACCCAAAGCTATGAATTTATGTGTAAACTCACCTGCTATTTTATCTTTCTGTTCCACCGAGAGGCTGCCTGTATGAGGAGCCCAACCTTAAATTTAGTCCAACCTAGTGTGGTCCTTCCTCTGACTCATAAATTCTGAACTTGGTAGAAGTTCATTCTCGGGAACTTGACTTGAGGAACTGGACTTGGAGGCGTCTATCCAGAGCACTTGTAGTTCCCTGGCCTTGTCCACTGTCACCGTCCCCGCATGTATTTGCAAAGGAGGGCAAGAGATAACATCTCACTATCAGCTCTCCTCTCTTCTCCCTCTGCCCTCTCCTCCTCCGGTCGCTCTCCCTCTCAGACCCCCAGGTCAAGGACCTCTCCCAAAATACCTCTGGGTCATTTTCGCTTGTCAGAAGGTCTCCATGTGTCCCCTGGATAACAGGAAGGCGCTGAGGAGCATTGCACAGAGATCACTGAACAGCTTCTGACCATCTCTCTGCTTTTGACAAGAGGTTTTGGGGGTGCAGGCCCATGACATGCACTAAGCTGCAGATAGGGTGGGTTTTTCTGCTTTTGTTGCTCCTGTGCCAAGGTTATATCGTGCACGAGCGAATCCAGGCTCCTGGAAAATGTTTAGGCTGTAGATTTGAGGGCAGGAGATGTTGAGACGATCTACTTAGTTTGTCGTGAAGCCATGAAAGATGGGAGGGCCATCTGAGACCTGAGTTATCAGGCCTTCCTCTCATGTCCAAATTCCTTCACACCAGGAGCCACTAGCGAGTGGTACGGCTTTGTGCATTACAGGTTTACACAGCTGTCTTTCGTGGGAAATTGTCTAAAAATAAGGTAAGCCAAAGCACCTATGTCTGCTGGGGTGGAAGCCTGACCCAGGGAGGTGAAATGTATGCATTTCACCTGTATACAAAGATGCAGGAACAACCTTTTTTGCCTTCAAGACTTGTTGGGCAGAAAATAACTTTGTCCTACTGAAGCTAGGACATCTGGTGCATAACAGTGTGTGGTGTTTTGTAATGAATTGGAAATGGCATTACTGCAATATATATAATAACATGGAGATAGTGCAGTATGGTGTGAGGAACTTGTGTAGAATATATAAAATGTCATGGTTTTCACATACATTGTGGAAAAGAGAAAATAACTTCAAGTGTAAAGGATATGGAAATTCGGTGAATAAACATCGGTGCATTCGAGGATTTTTCATGCAACAAGCTAGATTTATCTTTCACAGAAAAAAAAATATCTATAAACATCAATGACTGCAGTTACATGAGGAAGCCTTGGTGTGCAAGAAAACCTACTTTTCAATAGATCTCCATTTCCTTAAATTTAAGCAATCGAACATTAGAAGATCTAAGATCTGATTCATTTCTCATTCGTATCAGTTTCATCCAGGACACCTCCTGAGATTTGAAAAAAGCTGTGCTGTTTAACACCTGAGTAAGCGAAAACCAGGTTCATTTTTCTGTTTGAGATCAACGTTTCAACAGCATGTTTCTTAACAGGCAAAATGAACTAGAACTATCGAAACACTCGGTTCACTTTGGGCAATAATTCACCAGGGCTGTGCAACTTGTAAACACGTTGAGAAATTGCCCTTCCAGATCTAACTGGGGCTGGGCTGGAAGTACGAAGGAAATCCAATGTTTCTTGAAAAGCTAGGATTTTTCTTTCTTTCTTTTCAAGCCAAAAAGCTCTCACGAAAATGCAGGTGCAGCCCTAACTTACATCTAGGCAGTAAATGACTCAACAAAGAACATTATCTCCTAGTTCAGAAGCACATGTGATGCTCTTACCTATCCTGTTGCGTGGGAGAAGACATGGAAACCTGGAAATGCAAGACCACCTTCATGGAATATCACGTATTCCAGTATTTTTGTTAGCGCATGTGTTCACAAACTACGTCCACATGGTAAAACACCCCAGAGACATATAGCATAACATGATGCAGTTTACTTCTAAGCCAGACCCCTCTTGTATGGCCTAAAAGCTTTGTAAGAATTTAGCAGCAATATCAAGAAAAACCAATATAAGTGGTCCATTAATGAATAGGTCCTTGAGTGTCAGGAAGCAGACGTTGTTGGAAACTTGGGTAATATTACTGTTGGGTTTTATTAATTAAATATAGCTATTAATATGACCTTGGATTTAAACACAATGACCTCTTTTGTGAGTATGATTAGCAGATGTTTACCATAATTCTTCACTCTGTGAAAAATGCTTGTTGCACCCAATAAAAACAACCGTATTTACTTTGCTAAATCAAATATTTGGAACTTGGGTCTTACTTTATATATCATGGCTCCAGTGTCTTAGACTTTCCAAGTTTAAGATTGAGAGCCCTTGGAGTAACATATGTGGTAGATCTCAGAGTACAATCACCTATTGTATTAGTGACCGCTTTTTTCCCCCCTCCTCTTTGGCATTGTGTCTTCTACAGTGAAAGCAGTGTGCTCTACCAGCCTCTGGATTTTATTTTTACAGAAACGCGGGGAGAACATTTTTGAATCCACAAGGTTTTCTGTATTTTATCCGTTACGTGCGGGCAACTTCCTTTCCAGAAGAACTGCAGCAATGGAAGCTGGAAACACAATTCCAGTTCTTAAAATAAAGCTGGAAGCTATTTTCCTTTTCAGTAGCATCTCACCTAATTTTAGACTTTAAATAAAGTCTGTTCCCCCATAGTTTTCCTTTTCTCCTACCAAGTCCAGAATGTAGAAGTGGTAAGTCCCATTAACAATCCAGATGATCCCCCCCAAATGGCCACCTGCTGCCCCCAAACTGCAACAGGTATTTTCTGTATATGTGAGCGTTGTTTCCCGGCTGCCGGGGCCAGTTTTAGTGGCGGGTCTGCTGCCTGCTTGTCTGCAGTGCCGAAAGGAAATAGCAAGGGAACAAAACTATGCTTTTCTTGGGAAACCACTCCCTTTGGAATGGAGAGATATGGCTTGCCACTTCTATTTTGTTTCCCCCTCCAAAGTAAGCAACAACATCGCAAGGATCAGGGCCAGCGAGAGAAGAATATTATTTAAAAGGCGTTATCTATCTAGCTGGTGTGTTTCAGGAAAAGGAGTCTCCTGCTTCATATTTTAAGGAGTGTAATAAAAATAGCAATCGGTTTAAGAAAGGGGCTGACGGACCGGAGAAAGTGACAGCAGCAGCACAGGGAAATAGTACTCCATTTATCTGAGCGAGCTAGCACATTGATAACGCTGCTCTCCGCAGTAGGTGCTATCAAATCAGAGACAATTTGTATCCCCGGTGTGGCAGGTTACTTACATGGTAACAAGTCTCCCCGACGTTATTGCAGATCATCATTAACTAGCTACTGCTGTTTGTTTGCCGTTACCTGCTAGACGATGGTCGTGAGTCATGTCATATCATTTATATATCTCGCCCAGCTCAGGGACCTACTGCTTCTAAAAAGCCACTCAGCCTGGGATCTCTTCCCTTGCTTCGTTTTACATGGTGGGGAAAAAAGTAAGGAAAAAAAACACTACTGGTTGCAGCTTTCCTTTTGCTTCAACGTCAGCAAAATGAAGGTTGTGTAGCATACGTTAACAGGCTGTGGTGAGCAGCAGCAGTGGGCATACACGAAAGAAAGGGACAGAAGTAAGTACGGAAGAAGGATGGGCCGGCTCTTCGCCATCCTCAGATCTGATGTTGGCAGGGGTGTGGGTGTGTGTAAGGATCCAGATAAGGATTAACGGCTCTCGGTGGGATATCGTGCTTTCTGAAGATCTTTAATCAGCTAGACTGGCATCCTATAAGCACATTTCTTACTTGATTATCTTTCTCGGCGTGTTTCGGTTTCCTTTTCCTTTGTTCAGTAATATTTGTAATTACTGCCTATTTATTAAAACATGAGATCCTTTTCAGCTCATGACCTGAAGGCTCTTTAGTTTTGCCAGTTTTTAAAGTTTTATTTGGTGATTTTTCTAGCCTGCTTTGTTTCCTTTCAATAGCACATTTCAGCCCTTTACTGAAAACGTGGGGTCAGATCGTCACTTTGTAAGTCTTTGGAAGCCAATTGCAAAATCTCCATTGAAGCCAGTGCATCTCTTGATTTGTAGTTGACAGTATGCCCCATTATATCTACCCTAAATAGTTGCAGGTTGGGTCACTCAGGAGGGAAGGCTATAATTTTGTATGAAAGCACAGTTTGGTGAAACTATGATATCAGCACAACTGTTATAAAACATGAAGTGCTTTGTCTTCTCCCTTATAAAATGGGTAATTTCTACCCATTATCAGAATTATTACAAGAGTCCTTGCAGTAAAGTTGTCTTTTGATAGGCAGAAACTTGTCTTTGCTGGGAACGAATACAGTGAAGTGTAACTTCTCTTTTAAAGGAGAATAAATAACACGAGTGAAGTTTACTAGAACACAATAAAGCCGTTTCCAGGAAGGCTGCTGCAGAGGCAGGTAGGATATGCTGAAGATTTATACGTAGGGTGAACACGTGCAAGTACCTTAATGATGCTGTAGAGAACATTGGAGTAAAATATTTGATCAACAGATATGCCTAAAGAAGATACATGGTTTGGCTTTCTTACTAGCTTTCAGATTACAGTAGGACTGTTAAATGAGTGTTCCGTTGAACCTATGCATGAATAAATCATCGTGGCTGGGGGCAGGTCAGATCTAGCACCGTTACCTCTTTCCTAACAGAGAGAATTTTGACTGCCCAGCAATCTGCCAAATTTTGTTTAGTGTGTGGATTCAGGGATGAGCACCAGGAGAAGGGAGAAGCTAAAAAATAAAAAGTTGGTCTCAACAACATCACGCAACTCACTGTGCAGCTGCCACCACGAGACGGGTTTTAGAACTAAAGCGTGGCTTATCCTGGCTAGGTGTGCAATTGTTTTGAGCTAATTCAATCAAGATCCAGGAGATTATAGTGAAATAAAGCAAAAAAAGGAAAAAGATCAATAAAAAGGGTGGAGTAGCTGCTGTGATTAAGAAAAAAGATTACTGTTGATTTATGGATTTGGTCTTCAGCTTGCCGTCTCAATCAGGGTCTTTTTTTGGTTAATGTTATTAATATTTATGCTTTAGTACCATGTGCCAATTAGAGAATAATGTAATTAAGTCTCCAGGCCTGAAAATATTAGGCCCCACGTAGCACAAAGCCTTCACATCGTGTGTTACTGGAAAGAGAAACTTAAGTCTGGCAATCTGGTGCAGAGCACAGAAAAAGGCCCGTTCTCCTTTCAATGCAAGAAAGAGGCAGTATTTGTGGTTGCCCTTCCTGGGAACATCAGAGGGAGATGGTTGCAGAAGCCTGTTGCTCAGCTTTTGAGTTTTGAGGGAAGTCACCCTGGCCAAGCCCATCTTCTCCTGCATCAAGTGAGAAACGTTCCTCAAGCTCTCGGTGACTGTCACCTTTTTTTCCCTGCAGAGAACTCAGTTTTGGGGCACTTCTGTCTTCAGGCAGCATTTCGTGGTGCTGGTGTCTGTTTGATGGGTCTGGGGCTCCTCCAAGTTAGCGCAACACCTTGGTGTAGGGTCTTCTCTGCAACGAGGAGCATGAATTCTAGGAGCTCTCAAGGTCTTTCCTTCGGCTTGAGCTGAAAACGGGATAGTTGAAGACTTACTTTTTTTCTGTGCAGAGGGAAACATGAGAACTCATTGTTGTGAAGCGGCAGAACTGAGTCACTGAGGGTTTAGTCAAAGAAGAAATGCATCTCATCAGTGCAAACCAGAATAAAAAACGTGCTTTCTTCATTACTCATTATACCACAACGAGAATCAAAATCACTCAAAAATTGTTGTAACAGCTATATGTTGCTTAGATAAAATAGTCTGGAAAGGATAGATTTTGTGGGAATCGCTTCTGATTTATGCAATGCAATATGTGGAGCCAACTTGCTGTGATTTTTTCCAGTTATGTGCAATTATGTTAGATTTAATCAAAGAAGTTTGAATTACTTGCACCATTCCATAGCGCTTGCATGGTACCTCTGGGTGTCACTGAACAAGTTGTGGCCATTTAAGTGTACTGCTCTTGCAAACAACACAGTGGGAAAATTAATTTAAAAAGTCATTGTATATCTGGATGCTTAATTTTTAGAGCTGTGCTATGTTCTGTGTTGGTTTACTGTATTTTAGGCATAAATCCTATTTAATACAAATGGTAAGCAATTCTATTTTGCTTTTACAGTGTAAAAAGATTTCCTGTATGGTTTACTGGGGGCGGGGGACTGAGTTTAACCTATCGTGTCAAACCCGGTCCTTCAACTTCCTTTTCTGCTTCCATATGGGTAGCCAATGTGGTCAAGATTTGGTCTTGAAATCAGTGTGGTATAACACATCCCAACGCAAACTACCCAAATCACCCTGCTTCAAACAACCTGCTGGGCCGCCCTGCCCACCAGCCCCTGGGACAGAGCCACCCCCCACTTAGGGTCCAAAAGTGATGGAGCCACCAAACCTTGGCTGGTTGGGATCAGGGGGACAAGTCAATGTGCATGTTGGCTGCCAGCTCTTGAGAGGAGATAAAGCTCTGAGGACGGGTGTAAGCACACATGAACAGTTTGGTAGCTGCTTCTTCATCCGTGTACCCCACCTTGCTTGTCTCCCCAGTGGGATTTTTTTGCCTGTGGAGTTGAAGCAAGTGTGTTGTCCCCATTTTTTCTCTGTTCAGTCACACACAAGCAGCACTTTAATATTATTAGAGGGAGGGATTTATGAGTTTCTACTATTTGAGAGGGCTTAATTGGTTCCTGTAATATTCCACACTTCAAGCATAGGAGAATCACAAATGGCTATTGAGGAAAACGGAGCCGGCGAGAAGTCCCTCTCCATATCACGAGAAGCCTTTTTAAAGGCAAAAAAAAGAGGACAGTCTTGTCAGTTCTGTGTCTCCCTCGTTTATTTATTTATTTTTGTATATAACGACTACCTCAAGCAGTTGGAGTTGTGTATGAATCTTCTTGGCGTGAACCCATGGGTTGTGGCGACAAATAGAACACGAAAAGATCTGTGCCAGTTCTTTCTACCACGGCAAACCCGTGCTGCCTGCGCTGGTTTGTGCCGGGGGTGGCTACTGGGAAGCCCTCCCCGGTTGGGTTGGAGTGACGGCCAAAGCTCTCTTAGCAGGCTGAGCATCGGGGCTTCAGGAAGCTTCGCAGCCCCTGAGTAGTCAAATAATGGAAATACTTTTTATATTATTTCTCAGAAAGACTGTGACTTTTTTCACCATCAATTCAACACATTTGGACTTCAAAACTAGTTATTCTTGCAACAGTTGTGAAAGAAATGCACTCTATTTAGTAAATCTGTGTCTTACAAAAGACAATAACTGACATTTAACTATACAAAATAAACAGCTATATAAAAATGAGCTTCCCCCCCCTCCCCCCTGCCTCCAAAGCAATAGAACCTCTAACATTTATTTATTTCTCTTTAATCTTTGCCTGCCCTCTCGCAGCCGCTGGAAAAGTGGCTTTGCATTTGGAGAGCTTGGTGTGGTGCACAAATAAAGGAGTAAATAAAAGGGTTTGCTGACGCAAGCGTCGCGAGGTACATGTGACACGTGAGTGGAAAACCGGGCAAATGGGCAAACAAAGCGATGTGCTGCCTTGAGTGTCCCAGGCAAAGCTAGGAGGGATGGAAAGCAGTAGGGATATTTTGTTTTTTAGCGTGAATGTTTTTCAAACATTGCTGACTGTTAGTGTCAACAAAGAAGTACAGAGGAAGAAAAGCAGAAATAAAATGCGTGACTGGAGAGGTGCATCAGAATACAGTAATTATATAAGCTTTATTTTTGTTGCCTTTGACGCCAGTGTAAGTACGTGAAAACTAATGCACTACAGAGGACAGGTTTGTGGTTGAAATATACTTGATAGATTTTGACAAATTAAACAGTTGTAAAGATGTTTGGAAGTTTTCCAGATCTTTACTGTTATTTATGTCACTGAACTAAAAAATCAGTGGTTAATTTGCAGTTCTTATAATTTTTATGATACTTCTGTTGTTGTAAATTTAGCAGCGTGCGGCATCAACTCAGCGGGATACATTTTATGTTGTCAGCTACCTTTTGACATCATAATAGATTTCAGTTGCCAAAGCTTCAGGGAGAGAGAGAGAATAAAATGTAAGAGCTGCGCGAGTGCTTGGATCAAACCCAGGTAGGAGAAGAGCTGGTCTGCGGGGCGGCCGCTGAAGCCAGGCTTGGTCCTTGGGGACAGTGGGGATGCTCCAGAGCCCTCGTGCACATGGTGATAAACGTGTTTTAAGTGGCAAGGATGGATAAGATGCAGATAGGATTGGGCCCCACGGTGTCGTTGACGGGCCTTTGAAGTCCAGCTGGCAGCTGCTTGTAGCTGATAACGGCAGCAGTGCTGAGCTCCTCGGTTCTCGTCCCACCACGTGGACCTTCTCCTGACCACGTGTCCCAACGGCACCCGGAGTGGGCTGTGGCTAAAGGGCAGCAGGTTGAGATCTGGTCTTCCAGCAGTTGTCAAGCTCATGTCTGTCTCAGCGGGTAACCTGGTTTTGGGGGGCTGTCCACCCCCACATTATTTCTGCTAGCGACTTTCTCCTCACACAGTGGTCCATGGTATGTTTCCTGGGTAAATACAAGAGAGAGACCAACCAAGTAAATGTCCAGCATGTCGTACATGGGAGCAGCTTTTGTCTTATGGGACAGCATTGATCAAAAAGAGAAAGCCCAAACAGGAGTTTTACAGAGTGCCTCTGATACCTGAATTCATACATTTTGCAAGCTCTTTTATTAGAGACTTTTTGCAATATTTTTCTTTTTATAGAGACTCTCTGTTCTCTCTATTTATAGACTTTTCTTCTATTGTCTCTTGTCCTGGAAGAGGGAGAGACATCTTAAGTTTAGGTGGCTTAAAGAACAGATGTAGCTGTTTCCCTCTTGGGAGGCTTATTTTAGTGGGTTAAAAATTATGGGGTTTTTTATTTTATTTTATTTTTTTTTATCTGAGGAGTGAGACCTGCCTTGGGAACGTGTGACACATGAAATGGACTTCTTATAAAGCGTAGCCGTGCCCTTCCCATCTTCTGCTTCTTTCAACATTTGCCCTTTGCCTCCTAAGCCTGAAAATGGAAGAATTTATTAACGGTTGTTTCCTCGGTGTTTGTGGCATTAGCCATGTTTCTCAAGGGCGTTTCACGTGCTCTTTCCACTCTAATGGGATTGTCTATTGAGTTCAGCTCTGGCGCATTGGGGATCCATTCGCACAGATAGCTGATTAAGCTGAACCTTCCTCATCCGTAGGTAATCCCAAAATACGCAAATTGTTAGCGTGAGATTGGTTTTCTAACATTTTTGGGTTTATAATTAAGCGCTTTGTAGTTGTCCTCCTCCTCCCTCCTCATTGGAGTCTTTAGCCGTGCTGACTCCAGCTCTACCATTCCTTTTTTCTTTCCTGATCATATTTTTTGTCTTTTCCCCTGGAGATAGTTTTATGTCCGACGCTTTCTCTGCGTACCGCTTCAAAGCTGCACGACTTGGAGTAGATTTGGGGCACAAAGAACATTTGTGAAGAGAGCATTGTGCTGCTGCTTGGGTTTGGCTGGGTCTTGCTCACCAAGATCACAGCAGCCACCGCTGGAGTGAGCATGGACGTAGCTTCAGGGAAAAGGCACACATTTACTCTTGACTGATTTTTACCATCTCCATCTCTTGACAAAGGAGAGCTTGGAGATGGGACAACGTGCAGATAGATACCTGCACCACCTTCCTTCGGTGCTCTTCAGGTGGAAGGTGCTGCCCTTGTGTGTTGGAAGAACGAGATCCCATTTGATTTTGCTTCGCAGCAGCAGACTAGTATGTTAGTCTGTGTTCGCTGGCTAGACTTATTCTGGCTAATGTTTGCCAGATTCTTCTATTACATATTAAAATAAGATCTTATGAGTGGGTTTTGTTTTTGTGCGTGTTTCAAAAAACTAGGCCAGCCCTAACAAGCACATTTTTCGTGTTTTTGTTTTTGCATTTTGTCATTTTACATATTGAAAAATGGAAGGCAAAAAAAAAAAAAAAAGAGCCTGCTAACATCAGAAAGAAATAAAGCTTTGCATTATTCTGCATAAGTGTTAAAATCTGACTGATAGTTTGTATATACAGACTCCGTTTTTTATGGTGTTTCCTTTCCCCACCCAGAGATCACAGATGCTACGATAAAAATTAATGCCCTTTTACTAAATGCTTTTCTTTTCTGAACTTGGCCTAAAGAGGGTCACGCAGTGCTTTTGTTACTGATAAATGTGGCAAGATTTAGGTACAAATAATAGGCAGACATTAATTTGTCGGGGCAGGAACTTCTAAAAGAAAATGCGGAGCGTTTCTTCCTCCTTAAATCCAGCTATTTCAATATCATAAAGTTTTTATTTTAACCATCAGGAGAGTAGCCCTGTTTGAAGAATTCAGCTTTAAAAAATGTCTTTGTAAATTGAGATTTTAGGACTACCTATTTGGAGGACGTTCTGTATGATAAATGACCCTTATAAGACAAAAAAAAAAAGTAATTTTGCATGTCTGCTTCCTAGGATGTGTGATAATAATAAATGAACATTTTATATATCATTATATATATATCATGGCAGAACAAAAATCAGAAGATATATTATTCATTATTCCTGTTACTTTATATTTAAAAGGCAAAGGTTTTTGCTTCTTTGCCAAAACAACGGCTACAGAATATATTTGTAATAATCCCCACAAATACGAAGGAGATCTTCCAGGTTGTTGGCACTGGAAGAAAACAGAGATGCCTTTAATTGTATTCATTTGAACATTAATACATTAATGCTGAGATTTAAGTACTGTTACTATTAAAAATTAAACTGGAGGGGCAGTGTGCAGATCATATGCTTTAGTGTAAGTTGTCAGGTGCAGTGTTTGCATATTTAGCCTGCCATTCCAGCAGTGAAATGGATGTTTGAGGCTGGATTTGGCTTTCTGAGGGACATTTTTTTTTTTTTACACCACCTCCCCAGTTCCATTTCTAGTAGTAGTGTTTCCTTTCATGGATGCATTTGCAGCACTTGAGCAAAAGTTGCACTGATTAAAATCAGAGAAGGCTGAGGAGTAACTTCTTTGCTGTCCTGAAGTCCTCTTGTTCTTCTCCCCGTCCTCCCCCTGCCGTGTCCGCAGCTATTTTGCAATATGCAACCCCCTCCGAGCACCGCCTGCGGAACTGGAGTAGCTCTGGCATGTAGATTTCCCAGTGGGAGAACTTGTGTGGATGGTAATTTTAATGAGACCTGATTTAAGCAGTAGAATAGATCCATAAAACTAATACAAGCAGACTTTCAAGAGCTCTACTATTTGTCAGGGCAGTGAATTTTAGAGGTGCATCCATTGGCTTGGTAAAGAATATTATAATCTCGAAAATTTAACCGGTATTAATTCAGGTTGTTTCTATGCAAAGTACTATTGAGAACTGCTTGAATCCGGGGCAGGCCAAATATAGACTTATTTATTTTTGGGGCTCAGCTTTCTTCCAAAAATCATGCTGGAACCACAGGACCTGAAAGCTGTGCTCTATATGAATGAATGCAAAGTCTGTACGAGGGCACACAGCTGTGTGTCTAAGCTGTGACAAACCCTTCGCTTGCTTTTCCCCCCCCTTTCATTTAAGGCCACCGCTTGGTCCATACGTATTTCAGCCTCTCCCACGTTGTCACATCTGTTTAGGTATGGCAGCAAGGCGGTTTTCTTCTGTCCTGCGGATACAGGCATCATACCATCCCAGAACCTGGATCCCATTTGAAGTAATACGCTTGGTCTGGGGCTTTTCTTTTTCATCCTGGTGCTCAGGAGCGTCTCTTCCTGTTGTTGGAAATTGGGTAGTTCTGCTTGGTGTTATTAAACTGTTTCCTTGCCCTCACTCTTCTCTACAGCCCCTTCCTTCTGTCCTATTTGGTTTTATTTTGTTGTTCTTCTCCCCCTCCCCCCACTACCACCCCCCAACTGGCGTTTTTCACCGCAGCTATCTCAAATGGCAGTGAGAAAGAGAGCAAGTCGGGGGAAACTCAGGGCAGGAGCTTGAGGTGGGAATGGGAACAGCTGGAGCACGTTGATGAAGATGGGGACCCCAAGCAGCAGGGAACGAGGGGGAAGAGGGAAGGAGAGCATCGCAGGGTGGGGAAAAGGGGAAAAGCTCGGAGGGAGGAGTGGGCAAGGAGAGGGAGGCTGGGGATTCAGTGTTCCGGCTGAGCGGGGGGATGCTCTGCGCTGTGGGAGGGGGACCCCAGCTCTCCCACCCCCTTCTTGGGCTCGGGCATCCCACCGACTGCACAGATGCCGGGCGGAAGGGAGGTGGCTTCTGCCAGAGCCAGCGGTAGCGGTGACATGCATTTAAACGGGGAAAAAGTTTATTTGCTTTTTCTCGCAGGATATGCTAAGTGATTTTGCAGTTTGAGTGGAGTGGCATTATTGCACTTAGCTCTGCATTTATTAAATAAATTTGTTCTCCAACTCAAGTGTTAAGTGTGTATTATGAAACCTCAGAGCCAATCTTACTGGTTGCAGTGTGCAAATATTTTTAAAATTATGTAATTAAACAGGGCTTGGGCTGCAATGTCCACTGAAGTGATTTATTTAATTGAATGGTTTGATTAAATTTAATGTTATTTTAGTTTATACAGAAAAGCTTGGTATCTGTTTCACAGATAGGGACATCTTGTGGGGCTGTCAGTGATGGTTCAGAGGTCCTTGGGAGGAATCTTTAGCACCCAATTAAATATTAACCAAGAAGATGTGACTCGTTCTTTCTCTGTCCCTGAAACTGTGTTTTGACATCTAAGGCTGGTGATAAAAATTTGCTCGGCAGAATCACTCGCAATGCACTCTATTTATCACTAGAGTATTTCTAAATTAATCACGCTAAAAATCTTTCCGTTGTAATTGTGCTGGGGCTCAGTGCTGTACGATATGTGTAAATAAAAAATGCCCTTTTAATTTCACGTTAACTGTATCTAGCTGCTGTTGCAGCCAAACTGTATCTCTTTTTCGGTAGAATGTCATGTTAAAGGTATTGTGGTTACTGAGCGGCAGCTGTGATTGAAAAGTATGTAAACTAATCTTTAGTTGCTCGTGTCATTTTTATATTCTTATGTCAGAACACAAGAAGGCTGCTTTAAATTTGTCTTTCACTGTGTATTAATTTTCAAGTCTAATTTTTCTTGGGTTAAAGCATATACTGCATTATCTACTACACATTACCATTCAGTGCCAAAGTAAATGGCTACTTGTGAAAAAGTACAAAATTAGTTCCTGCTTGATTACTGTAAAATACATATTTATTTTCATAGGGAGAGTTTTTATTACCAGTGCATAAAGTACAATTATCCTGCATGGTATCAGCGACTTAGAAGATGAAGTAATCAAGCACCATGTATTTATTACTGTGAAGAGCAATAAGTTTTAGGGCAGTGTATTGCTTTCCCAAAAAAAGAATGAAGGTGCACAAGGCATTTTGGTTTTTGTGGGTTTTTTCTTTTCTTCTAGGCTTGCACGATGCGTTGTTCCTGCTCTTTTAAATGCAGACCATTTAAAATTAAATCCTCAGTTAATATGTCTGCATAAGAACTTCTTTGTCTCTTGATGCCCAACCATTGAAAATTAAATGTGGTTGCGGAGAAGTATTTATTCATACCATACCTCACACCTGATCTTGTGTCAGTATGACATCATCTTTGCCACAAAGATTTCTAGTGGTTTAAAAATGTTCCGTTGTGAAATAAGTGGGAGAGGTAGAAAAGGGGCAAGGAAGGCAACAAAAATAAACTACTAGTGGGATTTGATGTTTTGCCAGTTAAAAAAAAAATAAAATTAAAAAATCATATTCTGAGGTCCACATGCTGCCTTTGATCCGAACACAGGACTTCCATTTGTGCCGGTGGCTGTTCAGCCTGCAGAGGGAAGGCTGTATATGACTTAATTTGTATGTTGTGGGAAGTACATTTTCCTAGCATGTGGTCTAGCTTACTTGAAGAATCTGAAATGCGTTATAAATGTAAATGCTGTGTTTAAGTAAAACTTCATTATGTTTTGGTGGTTTCCAAAAATTCACAGGATTTGACCTTAAAGTGTTATTTCAAGGTGTTATGATGTATGAGCTAGACTTTGTAGTCTTCTAAATTAAATCTTTGAACATGTTATTATTGTATTTTGGCATCGGCAAGATGTAGTTCTTAGCTATTTTCTGTCACAGCCTTCATTTTTCTAACAAGAGTAACGAGACAGGGCCAGATTCTTGTCTAGGAGGCGTGCGCGGGATGGGGATTACCCTGCGTTAACTGTGGTGTAACTGAGGACAGGTCTGCCCTTTGCATCCAAGTCCAAGGTTGCGACGACGACTCGTCTGTGTCTCGCCATCGCGATGGAGCCAGTGCTCCCACAGAAACATGGGTGCAGCCGCCACCCACCACTGCTCCCCTTGACCATCGCAGAGCCCCACGTAGGATGTGGTGAAGGGTTTAGCGTTTGGATCCAAATCTGGTTCATATATAAAAGGGGTTGTGTTTCTGTTTGGAAAATATGAGCCCCTTTTACGTAGCCCAGGTGTGGATTAGCTCTCTAAACCATTTGCCCATTTCTGTGTTTGTGGGAGACCTGTTTTCAATTCTTACAAAGAGGCTGTACAAGTCAAGCCGTAGAAACAGCAGAAGCAATCCAAAAATGGATTTAAAAAAAAAATTTAAAAAAATAACAAAGTGTTTGTGATCTCAGGTTGGTAGTCTGGATGTAGGAGCAGACATAACTGCTATACGTACACTCATTTCCAAAGAAAATAGTTGCAAAATGTTTCCATCTATGCCATGAGTGCTCAGGGCTTGTATTTCTCCTTCCCTATGTAACAATCATATATTCGTGCTACAGGAGGGCAAGAAGCGCTGCCGGCCGTGAGCCACCATCCACACTGGAGGGACAGGGAGGGTGTCAGCCAGCCACTGCCATGGGACAGGCCGGGGTGTGTTGTTGCAGAAAAGTCGATTAAGAATAAGAGCTCTGAGTCAGCGCCCGGGGCCACAGCCGCCGGTCACCAAAGCGCCAGAGAGAGACCGTCTTTGAAGTGTTGTTTTTGGTACCAGTTTCACGTCGCGCACTCGCAGTATGAATCATGATGGTTACGCGGCTGATTTTCCCTCAAGAAGGAAGCCAACCCCAGACAATGGTGGGGCCACCCTTTTGGTCACTTTGCATGGCTGGCTGTCCATCCTGGCGTGGTCTCCTGCTGTGTGCTTGGGGTGGGAAGGGAGAGCGGCCGTGCAGCCAACACACGTTGGAGTCTTGTCCTCTGTCCGTCACCAGGAGCTCCCTGTTTCCTCCTCCTTCACAAGCAGGCTGGCTCTTGGATGGGGGGCAGCCTGAAATAATTGGTGCAAATATTCAAAATCCTAGATGGAAAAAGACACGTAGGATATCCCGCTTCCCCTCTGTAATTCCTTCCCTGCATCCCGAGTAGGGCAATACTTAGAAACGCATCCAACCTCGAGTTCAAAACGGATTGCTTACCCGTGTTTCTTGAACAGCTAATTTTGCTGGCACATTATTATTCACCCTCTGCTATTTTCACACTGTGACACAAAACTAGAGAGAAGACGAGATTGAAATTTTGACCGGTACGTTATCCTCATACCTGAGACACTGTGTCGATATGAGAGTATCTTTACCACAAGGACTTTCTTGGTGGTTTTACAGATCCCGGTGTGAATAAGTAGAAAAAGCAGAACTAATAGCTCAAGAAGCAAAAATATTTTTTTCTTAAAGAAATTGATTAACATGCAAATATGTACTGTATGCATATTAAATATCATTTCAAAATGTGATGGGCAGGAAGCATAAGTGATGCCATTTGGTTTTGTGGCATCAGTGTGGGTTGATTAAGGGGGTGGGGATAAATTTTGGGGATTATTGATATAGCATGAGTAGAGCCAGATGGTTGTATTACACATCTTTTGTGTTCTTGTTTGCTTCTTAAAGCAGTTGCAGAATTTTGCCCTGGGCAAAATTTACTCTTTGCTCGTATGTTCCCCTGTGAATTTACTTTTGACAAAGTACTTCACAAAGAGGGGAAACGCTGTGCTTTGTGCCCGCAAACTCATCTCTTCCCTTCGCGTTTGTGAAGCCAACAGCCCTCTACTTATGAAATATTTTGTAACTTGTGAAATAAATTAGCAGTAGGTGCAAGTTCAGTGCATGTGTGTTGTGTATTGCTACCCCTCGGTATGTGATATTGATTTACAGAGTGTGTCATTTTTTAAAAAATTTCCTTGCAGTGTTTTGGAGAAGAAACGGTGGAAATGGCAACCAGTTCGGTTTAATGTGCTACTTATGTAGTATTCTTCCATTAAAGAAATGTTGTCTTAAAGATTAATGAGCTAATTTTTCCACTACTTTTTTTTTTAAGTTTTGAGATTGTGGTATACCTGATTCATGTGATCAAAAACACATACTTTGTGGTATTCAGGCTGAGTGGGAGAAGGTTGTGCTAGGTAGGTGGTTCTTCACTGGGTGTTTGTGACATTTGTTGGAACTGCTTATCACTGGAACCACCAAAATTTACATGTATTTGTTATTTCCCTTTCAAAGCAAATTTTTATTTCCCATAAAAAGATGAGTTTTTGTAAAGGCTGTGTAAGAAAGAATTTATGTCTTATTTGTGCTTCACCAGTTTTCGTGGGTGCAACTCCATTGACTCAGCTGAGGTTACTCCTCATTTATATTGTTGTAGGCCACTGGATGATGAGGTCCCATCTACAGCAATTATAGTGGAAACAGCCATGCTTGTAAATATGTTTTGTCCTCTGCCTTTGTCCCCATGTGAAACGGCATGCTTGCAGAAGGTGAGGGGGCTCGCCTCGCTCATGGCAGCAGGACTTTTGTTGGGGACCACCAATTCATGCAGCTGCTGACTCGGTGGCCCCATGCCTACATCCCCTCTCCAGGCAAAGCCACCCCATGTTTTGCCCAGGCTGTAAGCAGCATCTTCGGGCGTTTTTTTGGAACTGGTACTTGATGTGAAAATTGGGAATGGGCAGCTCTGGCCCTATTGAAATTTCTGACTAGTTTAGTCACAAGTCTGAGGCCGAAGCAACTTAGTCCTCATAATGATGCCATTGTGCTCATCCTATCTGATCAGTTCTTGAAATGTTTTAGTAAGTCTATCTTACAACATTATAAGAAGATAATCAGCTGCCTTAGAAGGTCCCCATCTGGAGTATAGAGTTCTTTTACTGAAAGATGTTTTGCCTTTCCGAGATAGCTCTCGCATTTCATCATCTGTTGTGCAGAGATGAAGTGCATATGAAAAGTCAGTGACTCTGAATCCATCTGTTGTTATTATTTTCCACTGATAATTGGCTTGAACAATGAAATGTCTGTGTCTGTAGCCTTTGAAACTGTACACCCTGTTTATTTTCTGGAGGTCTTGCTCCACTCTCACCCCCTCGCCCCCCCCTCCCCTTTTTTTGTTTTATTTTGGGGTTTTTTTGTTTCATTTTTCTCTGAAGCTCATAACTAGTGGAGCTTGCATGAAGATGACATCTTTGACTCTGTGCATCAGTATGTGTCACTCAGCATCTAAAGCTTGCTTGCCAATTTTTGTTAGGGTCCTATGTCTGTTCTGTGTGAGTATAGAGTAGGCTTAGAGCAGGAAGGCTGGCAGATCCAGAGTTCATAGATATCTTACCTGAAATGTAGTATTTATTTCACTTTCTCTATTAAAATATTAATTTAGAGCCCAGTATCTAATACCTATGGAATTAGATACTACCTTTAATTGTACAATATATTCAGTTGCATCTAGTTTTGCACGATGCAGGGTATTAATATTGGATTCCACTAACAGCCGTTCCATTAGCTTGCTCAACCAGTATGAGATATATATGAGCAGGGAGGCATAACTACCAGCCAGAACTGCCAAAACAGTCATTAGAAGCTCCATTGGGATGGACAAAGGCTTTTACACAGTGATATACTGATTAAATTTTGTTCTATGGTTTATTTGCATCAAGGTTAGATCACTATCTTCTATGTGAACCGTATTATCTGACACCTTATTTGGAAGGTCATTTCAGTGCAAAAATAGTGAATGATACAGGGGCTCTAAAATTTCTTGCAGGATTCTTTGTGGAGGATTTTTATCCGGTTAGGCTTGACTAGCTCATGTTAGCTATTTTTTTTGTGCTTTAACGTGGTGAGTTTATCCAAGGAAAAGTAAAACTCCCTCCGTACCATATGAGTGCTCAGTGGAACCGAACATGCTTGATCCGCATTGAAACTGTGAGTTTTATATCCAGTATCCTTTGAAATAATCTGTGGCACATGCTTGAGAATCCAGTAAATATGTGTTGCATCTTTTAAAGCCTGAATCTTCTTGTGTCTGCCTGTGTGTAAGTGCTCTTTACGAATGAAATTTCAGTGCCGGACGCAGTCGTGTTGTCCACGTTACGCTGTAGTCTGGAGCGCAGGAGAGTAAGGCAGAGGAGTATAATCTTATTTGTGTTTCAATGGCAATCATTTAATACTGCAAGTTATTAAAAAATAATTAAATTACTAAAACCAACATGTAGCTAGGACTCACAATAAGAGGTCAATGTGATTTGACTCCTTAAGTTAGGAAGGGACACTGGTGAATTCCAATTGCTTCAAAATTGTGCTGCTTCATTCTATTTCTGTAATGGAAGGATAAACGAGACTGAAAAATAATTTATTTCTCTAGAAGCAAGAGTAAATCACAGTATATAATTATGTATATTCGATTATAATAATAAATGCTTAGAGGTGCTTGGTGGTTATCACAGTCTCTAATTTAGTTGTTTTTTGAAGTAAATATAGTTTGGAGGGGTCGTTTTATGAGAGTAATATTTTGAAAATACCGTTTTTAAGGGAAAGTTCAGAAATTTCTTCCTTTTCCCCAAATAAACTAGTAAATAGGTGTGCATTATGCAGTGATTCATAACAGCTAAAATAGGTCTGTGTGTGGAATGTATTTTATATAGTAAACAAAACAGGGACAGCATAAGCAAATTCAGATTTACTCTGTCAACCCAACCAAAAGTCTCTGTGTTAATTTTATATCCTCGTTAAGAAAAGACTGGGCCAGAAATGTATTGGATTTCAGTACAGTTAATGAAAATGAATTTTACAGGTGGTGTTTGGTTGTGTTTCTTCTGCTCTGGCGAGATGGGTGGCTGAGCCAAAGCGGGCATAGCACACGATTCAGCTCTTTGCCAGAGCAATGCTTAGATTAGAAATGAACGTTTGGTGTCGAGTTGTTGGTGCTGTTGTTATTTACTATTATATGAGCAGAGCGTTTAGCACTATGATTTGATTTGATTTTGCAGTTCCTATCCCCTTAAACAAGCTGTGTAGCTTGTCAGAGATCAGGACAGGTAGAATGCACAGCAGGCGTCTGATTTGAGCCAGTTACTCATTTGCTGAGTGTTTGTGTTTATGCAAAGGGGCCTCTTCCTGCATATTTAATCTAGAGTAAGGCAGTGGCTTTTGTTGTGTTTAGACCACATACCTTCAGTCCTTCCTTACACTGCAGCCAGTGTTGAAGCACAGAAAGGCTGGATAGTCAAAAGTGCTTTAGTGTTTTCAAACTCTCAACTTTTCTGCAGTTAGTTGGGAATTACTGTACAGCTCTAAGCCTTTTTCTTCCTCATTAATGGGTAAGTTTTCTCTCCGGTAGAATAAGATACTTTTGTTTCTGTTCCGTTTTATAAATGCAAAAAAATGTTTGTTTGTTTGTTTTTTTCTAATTTTCCAAACCTCCTCAAGCAAACCTGGTCCGCTGAGGGAGTTTGTTGCAGGGAATTAGATCAAGAATACAGGTGTTTCTGGAATATACTTCTGAATAAAGTACTAAATGCCGTATTGCAATAGGCAGGTATTTGCGGGGGGGTGGCAGCGGGAGGGGGAAGAGTTCGGTGTGTTATTATTCTTTGTACTAACAAATCCTGTTTTGTAACTATCCTGAAGATAATGCTTCCATTGTTAGCTAAAAGCTTTCAAACAGTGTGCAACGCAGAACTGCAAAAGCAGCAGCGCAAAAAAAAAAAAAAAAAAGAAAAAAAAAAAAGAAGGAGGGGGGAAAAAACCCAACCCCAACCCTCTGGTCTTTATTGTTTCCTTCGCAAGGGTCCTCACTAGAATGTCTGTGCTGTAATAGGAAGGTTTTTCTTATGTGGAAATTGAATCGTCTCTTCATTGATATTAATAGCACACTAGAGATGTTAGCCATGATGCAGAGTACCAGAACTGTAGAGTAGGAAACCTGATATTGCAGGGGGAAAAAATGACAGTCCTATTGCTCCTCAGTGTGGGAGACATCCCTCCCTGAGAGCAGAGTTTGCATAATAGCATCCTGGCTTAACTATTTACTTATAGGTATTTTAATCTCGGGCTCTTTGCCTTTAGTATAGGCGTAATTACTGTCGCTCGCTCTTGCACTTATTAACTGCACGGCTCGGTTTCTGATTCAGTCTGGACGAATTAGTTTTAAAAATGACTTTCCAGAAAATCTGTGTGATGTGCCTGCACAACGTATGTACTGTGTATGTAACGTACGCCGTATGAGGAGAACGACAGAGTCCGACGAGCGGGAATTGGTATCAAAAATTAAAGAAAAGATGACAAAGGGCACGTCTTCAAGGCAGGCGGTTGTAGCACAGACAGCGTTGGGAGAAATGTGGAAAATGTGCAGCGAGGCCAGAAGTAGTAGTTTTGGTTACCAATTAACTATTTCCTTCGTTTGAGTAACTCCTCTCAAACAGAAGAGTGTGCTGTTCCACCACATGTTGGAAAGTGTGAGAATCTGAATAAAATTTCATCAACCTTATTAAAATATGTAGGGACTTTGGTCTTCTTGGGTACAAATCAGCCTACAGACTCAGAGGCATTTATTAACAATAAGACTGCTGAGGGTTTTTAATAACAAAATTACAAATACCGTATCTAATTGTAAGTGTATTACTTTTATGCACCAGTTAAAAAAAAAAAAAAAACTTTTTATGAGGAAAAGTACCTCAGTCAAAGCACCTTGTGTGATTAGTGCTATTGTATTCTTAAATTTTGATTGATAGAGATAATAGTTTTCACTTAAAAATACAGACAGGTACTTTAACTTTCCATGACAATAGCTATTTGCATTTCTTTTATCTTTTTGTTTAACATTTGTGGGGGTTGGGACGGATTTGATTATTAACTCTTATTGCACACCGAGGTAAATGCTAAAACAAAGCTTTTGTTGAAGCTTCAAAAGGTAAAACAGCAAATATTGTTTTTAGGCTTCAATATTTAAAGGCTGTTAAAGGATACCTCGAAAATATTTTCACATGACCATGACCAAGAGTGTCACTTGCCTGTCAGGTAAGGAGAGGCGAGGCGAGCGGGCCGCCGGCGCTGCCCGCGCTGAGGGGAGGCGGGCGGGGGGCGGCGGCGGCGCTCAGGGGCTGAGGCGGGAGGGCGGGAAGGCCGGCGGCGGGGCGGGGAGCTGCGAGGGCTGCTTTGGCTGGAGGGTGAGGCAGCCAAGAGCAGCGCAGGGGTCATGGCCGGTGTGTGTGTGTGGAAATTGGCATTTGGGAATGGTGGGAGAACCGGCAGCCCTGCGCGAGTAGCGTAGGAGTCCTGGAAAGTAGTGGGTCCGGCGGTATGGGCTCTGTGGAGAGGCCAGTAGTCCCCTAAGCCCTGCACCTACAGCGGTTGCTCCAGGGTGCTCCGGGAAGGGGATATTCCTCCTTGTTGCTTTAATTGGGTGAGGTCAAGTTTCAAGATGAGAGTTCCAGCACAGACATAAAATGGTTAAGGCTGCCATTGAGGCACGGTGGGTTATTTTAAGAAACGGGGAAGATCTGGCGGGTATAAAACAGGCGGCGGCGTTTGATCTCCTGGCTCTCAGCGTCAGTGAGATGGCCTCTCACCATTTGATTGGGCATTTGACAGGTTTGATACTTTCTGGGAACGTGTTATGGTCTTTACGTCTGATGAATTCAATGAGGGCCAGCTCTGTTATGCAAAGTAATTCGTGTGAGGCAAATAACCAATCCATCATTAAAAGATGCAAGACTTACAATCGCAGTTCAAATCCTGTATTGGAAGCGAGCTGTTCTTAACTTGTCTATTAACTGTACCCATATTTCCTATAAGAGCTATTAAAAAGCGGGGGAGGAATGGATCGTGATTAGTTTCGTAGCACTGGCTTACATCGAGTGATTCTTTTCCAAGGTTACAGTGGACTTGAAAGGTAATATTATTTTGAAAGAGAAAATGTGCTGTGCATAGCGTTGTCCTCATGATGTTATTTATTTTTATTTTATTTTATTTTATTTCTGTTTAGAATAAATAATAAGCACCAGCCAGAGATTCTGAACAGCCTGCTAATGACTGAAAATGAAAATACAGTATGATTTGCTCCCTCCTTCCACTGAGAAGCGGCAAGGTAGCGAGCATTTAATATCCCTGTGTTTCGGCCTGTACCAAATCCCTTTCTCCCTCTTCAAAGCGAGGTGGAAGAAGTGCACTTAGTCGCTCCAGTTTTACTGTTCACCTGCATTTCACTTTCTGAGGAGGTGATAATGACTCCTGGTATAGAAAATCTCCTGTACTGCGCCTCCTAAGATTTAATACAGGCTGCACGATAAAAAGTAGCCCCTTTAACAATGGTCAGAAAAAATATTGTTCCCTTAGATTATTGAAAATAGTGTAATATATTTTGAATTTTTTTTTTAGGTTAGGGATACCTCTTTAAAAAAAAAAAATAGGTACAACAAAACTGAATAGATGACTACTGATCATCCTCAAAGCAATTCTGTGCATGACCGTGTGTATTAGTGCAAGTAACTCAACCGACTGCACTGGGTGAGAAAAGTAACCTGTACGCAGGATTGGGCCCACAAACATGCCTGGTACCAGACGTTGCTCTTCACGATCACTGTACATCCTATATTTTCAGGATTAGCAAAATACCAAATGAAAAACATTATTTTTTTTTTCTCCTACAAATGTACAGTTGAGAAAAATCATCGACGGCATCTATTCCTGCACAGGACAAGAAAATAATAATTATGAGAATAGTAGGACGTATTTCAGCCTGTGTGCAGCTGAATGTGACTCAGGGAGTTTTGAAGGGAAAGAAACAGCTGTACTAGATGGTTATGGTTCGCTGTATTGAGAAGAAATTACTGCACAGAAGTGCTTATTTTGATGATCAAGTTTTGGTATTTTAAAGCTTTCAGGAAGCCTTGTAGTAAATATTTTAATCAGACATGTTAAATATATTTCAGCTGGTCTTATATAAGAAAAATGAATCAAAATCAAATTTCAGAAACAATTTTTTATTGTGCTATTGGGTATGTGTTTTCGCTCTCTTTTTTTTTTTTTTTTTTTTCCTCTCTCCAATAAAACCTGTGCTTTCTAGGTAGTGAAGGGGAGATTCCTTCGCTACTTTAGGTTTCCAATAATGAATTGTAGGCTTCTCAAGGCTGGGGCACAAGCAAAAAAAAATGTACATGTGTAATTCTAAGCAGGGGAGCAGCTCAACTGGTGTTCTACTTTCCTGTGCAAAATTACTCACAGCCAGTTTGTGTGGGATCAAGGTCTTTGTTAATCTATTTTTGGCTGTACCTAAGGCTCTTCTCATTTAGATATTAGTAAAAATGTTACTGTTTTAAGTACACTTTCATTCTGCAATGCTCTCTATTTCTGCATATTCTTTATATTATTAAATTTGGCTTTGCAGTAATCACTTTGAGTTAGGGCTCCATCCTGCAGCCTCCCTGTAATGACCTCCCTGCTCTGAAGGAGGAGACCACTAAATCGAATAAGCAGTGTGGGATCAAGAGAGTTACAAGGTCCAACCCAACAGTAGGTATAATGGCAAAGCCTCTGATCTTTTTGTCTGGTCCCTTGGTACCAGGTAAATAGGTAGGACCTGATCCAGAGCAATAGGGGAGTTTCTGTACAAGTCGACTGAAAAGGTTATGGCAGTGGCTCAGGTTGTGACCTTTTTAAGATTATTACCAGTTGCCTTTCCAAAATCCTGCTGAAAACAGATACGTTTAAAAATACCTTTGTATTCAAGGACTTAAAAACATATTACAGAAGCATTTATCCATCTTGCCGATAGGTAAACTGAGGCACTCAGTGAGTAAACCCAGTGTTTTTGGGAATATCTGGTTAAATCTGAGCGGGGTACATAGCGTTTTGCACAGACTGTTCCTCATGTGGGATGCCAGTTGAGCCGAGGGGACAGTGTCACGGGTGCTTGGAGACCTTCCCTCCACTCGTGAGACAGCAGGACCACTACTGCTTGCAAAGTGGATTTTTTGTTTGTGGTTTGGTTTTCTATTTTAATCACCTCCTTGGGGGAAAATATGAGTGTAGTGAAGTGTCTTGCTTTGGTAGGATGGGATTTTTTCTTTGTTTGCTCCACACGCACACTTACCGTGTTGATGGTACTTTGTGTTTATCTTACGGACAGCATGATGGAAGGAATGTGTATTGCCTACATCAATTCGCTCACCCATATAAACATTTTCAGGAGGAAAGTCTGTATTTGTGTTTCTATGTTTTGAGATACTCAACTTTTCGACTATTAATGAGAAATTTTCACAGGTGGCAACAGCTGTCTCTGCCGCTCATTTTAACTTCAATGGTACATTATCCAAATTTTTGAAAGTCAGGTAGGATATAGTGAGACTTAAATAACCAGAAATGAAAGCGGCCCAGATTTCAGTTAGGGAGTAATTTGTGAGAAGAGCTGAAGTTCTCCTCAGCCCTCCATGTGTGTCGCCCTCGGCAGATATCGTTGCTCTCCCATCAGCTAATGGTGGGCCAGTGTTACTGGGTTTCTGTGGAGCATGTTCAGTTCATATATGACAAATGTGTCTAGAAAATGTCACCTGCCTTTTACAGCACTGCCAAAAGAGATATTATATGCACATTTTATGCAAACATGTAATTTTCATCAGTTTCCTTAAAAAGTACATTTTAAGATGGTTCATTTGCTATCATGAAGACTCAGGGTAGAAATGAAGTCTGCTTGCAAAATACTGCCAAAATAAGGATTTGACTGCCAAATACCCAGAAAATTTATAAAACAGATAAATATGAAAAGAGGTTTAAAGTGTCAAATCCAAGATAACCCCCACAGCAAAGCAGGATAAAAGCCTTTATTGTTGCTAATCTAAGAGCACATCGTATGTCAAAGGTCACGTATTTTACATAAAAGATGTATTGTCTTACGTACTCTCAGGAAGGTGAGACCTGACCTATTATGATGGAGTAGTGTTATGTCCTCTACAGTGCAGAATCAGGAATGTCTTATACGTGTACCCCAGCGAAGCACATAGGGCTTCTTATATAGCAAACCCATAGAAATTTTGGCCCCTCATCTTCCAGTACCTCATTCCAAGAACTGTGAAAAGCTTCTCACTCAAAATGTGAAAAATGAAATAAAACAAAATGCCATTGAGCAACAGACAAAACCAATATTCATTTTGTCTCAGGGTAACCTTTTTTTTTTCCTGGCTAAAAAAAATCAGGTTTCAATGGTAAAGAAGTAATGCCTCATTCTCATTGTGAAAACATTTTTCCTTCTGTAATAAATGGCATATGAGCGTGTTTTCTTTTGAAAGAGCTTAATGAAGATTCTGATTTTTTCCCAGAGGTTGATATTTTACTACTTCAGTAAAAAGCTTCACCTACTGATGTAAATAACATAACTTACCATTTGATGAGTTTCACAAACACCCCCAAAACTCCACATCACTGTGTGAAATTTATGAAATGGAGTTTCACGTAGCTGTCTTACACATCCACATGTCACTGACTTTCCGTTTCGTATGATGTCATCTGTGTCACCAAATTGCATATTTCTTTCTGTCTTTATTACGTATTATTCTGCACCTCTGCAGCAGAAGATCAACATTTCAGTGAAATTATGTTATAATTTTACTCTATTAAGGTATTTGGTCAATTGATGTGGAATTAATTCTGAATGCTGTTAGTGGTTTGAGTTAGTAACTTGATCTAAATTAATAAACAAATGTTTTTCTTTTCTCTTGTACCATATGTTGATCCCAATTACATGAACAGAAAGTGGCAGATTGTCATGTTTCTTAAAAGATTACATACTCTTTTGCATAAGAGAGAGTACACAAGATGCAGTAATATACAGGGTAAAAAAAACCCTACACGTGCTGTTTTCCCTCTCTTACTTCTTATAAAGATACACTTTAATTATTTTTCTTTTTAATACCCACTGCTCTTACCACCTCAGCATACTTGGTGTGCTCTTGGTAATGCTTAATGAGATGATAGCCCAAGACAGTAAACAACTTTTGGAATTAGGCATGGAGGATGCAGCTAGTTTTAAAATCTCATCTAGGACTATGTCTCTATGGAAAAGGATGAAAAAAAAAATAAATAGAAAGGATCCAGAAGCTAAAATAGCAGTGGTTACAAATGGTCTTAAAATGCCTTAAGTAAGGAGAAGCCATTCAGACAATAGTCAGATTTCTGAAACAAAGAACTGAACTCATCTATTATTCAAACTGAAAATAGATTGATAGACATCAAGATTAAGAAAGTTTATGCTAGAGAACAAAGAAGTCTCATCTCCATGGGTTTTTTTCTTCTTTTTTTTCTCCCAAAGACCAAGTTGTTCGTGCTGAACTGAAGAGCCTCACACTGGCTGGTACTGATAAGCAGCAGTCCTGTGACTTGCTTGTTTTTATTAACTCTCTCTGAAAGTCATTCACCATTAAACACGATTAGATTCATTTGTTGCTTTATTTATGTTTGTACTTGCAAATGTGGTGCCAATGAAAATGCTTTGGGTGTTGTTGCTGACACTGACCCAGCAGTCACGTGTGTTACCTTCTTTCTCTGCAGGGTAAGAAGAGTGACCTTTTTGGGTGGCTGTAACTGAAGATTGCTTTACTGGAGCATCTGAAGAAGGTAAATACAAATACTGTTTTGCACACGGTTTCCGAAGCATGCCTGAAGGAAGGATCTGATCCTGCAAACCCTAGAAGCATGCCTTAGTTGCACAAGTAAAGGCTCTTCTGGCAACATGGTTAAAAAATTGCAGCGTTGGCTTGGAGCTAAGCTTTTGGAGCCATTGCTGTGCCTTAAAACCCATGTTGTGTTTTTTTTTTTTTTGCCTGGGAAGCCAATGGTTTAGGTGTCCAGTTCCATTTTAGGAGCAAGTCCACAAAGATGCACTTCTTTGCTTTCAGCCGTGTTCTGAGAAGGCTGTTTGGTAACCGGACAGAGCCTGTGCGCAAATGGGGAGACCTTGCTCTGGCTGGTCTTGGTGGCCACATGGCCAAGTCCATGGCCTAGCATCCATGGCTGCTGGGCTGGGAGCTGCAGTGGCACAGCCCCACAGCAGAGGACCCCTTATTTGGGGCAAATCCCTGGAGAGTGGTCAAGTCAGCTTCA
The DNA here is from genome assembly GCF_028500815.1 of Rissa tridactyla. Classification (NCBI taxonomy): domain Eukaryota; kingdom Metazoa; phylum Chordata; class Aves; order Charadriiformes; family Laridae; genus Rissa; species Rissa tridactyla. Next base: position 11,509,886 of record NC_071475.1, on the reverse strand, counting down.
ATGCTGCTTCATCCCAGGCTGAGACACTTCTGGATTTACAGCAGCACGTCGAGCAGAGCAGGAAGGCAGAATTTAGCTGTTAATTTGATTGCTTATTATCACTGGAAAAACTAAAACACATGTTTTTTAGTCTTTTGGAGCATAGCAAAAAGGAAAGAAATATCACTCTCTGCAAAATTATTTTTATTTAAAGCAACGTGAAAGTCCCTTGCTTCTAAATTAACTCCTTGCCTCTCTTCTGGTCCAAAGTTTGAAGTTGGAAAGGAATATTAACATCACAAAAGTGGTGATTCACAAAATTAACTTGCAGAAGAGAAGAGTAACACAGATCAGTGTTTGGTACTGAAGGGTGTCATCTGACTGAGGTTCATATGGCTGCTTTATAATCACCTTCTTTCAGAAATTAATAGTCGGTTAAGCACCATAGCAACAAGCAACACTGATGTAAGCGTTGAGCAGTGGCTGCTGTTCGCTGTGATGTCAGTGCTCGTTAGTGCTGTTCTCTTGACCTTGTTTGAATATAAAATGGTGATTTCATTTTAAACTTAGAATTTTACAGAATGACTAAATGCATCGGAGTGAATTAGAGCTATTTTTATTTTTAATTTTATTAAAATGTACTTCAAGGGGAAAAAAAATGTCCCTGTTCCTCTTCTGTTTTAAATTAAAATAGATCTGAGGACGATGTGGGGTTTTTTTCAGTTCTTTGTTGCCAAAAATAGCTATTTAGTGAGGATGAAATTCATGAAGTTCAAGTGAATATTGCAATCCTTGGCCACGCCAGTGGTGTGTGTCAGCTGTATGGTATATGCCCCTCTTCAAGATTTGAATATTACTGTTATTTTGTGGTGGAGCCCATGAGGTATTAGATACATTTCGGCTATTGAAGAGGAAGCAGCAGATCCTGCAGTTTAAGATGGTGGTTTCTTGCCCTGCAGTTTTATTTCCCCTTTGAGTTTTTGTGAAAAAGTGAAAAATTTTAAATCCCAGGTACATCAGATGGCCTCAGAATTAATGGGATTCCTGTGGAGCCGCAGTTCATGCGTGGCCATGATGCTATGTGACCCAGAAAAATTAGGAATTTTGGTTGTGATAAATGCAAAACACTACCTTTAGACTCACCTTAGAAGTTTGTAGGCTATGTCTCCAAAAGCAGACATATTTTGTATTGCTGCCATCAGGGTACCACGCATGCCAGACATACCCTCTGGCATGCATCCTTCAGCAGTAAGCAGTTTGGGTGATTGGTAGAATATATCACTGGAAAAGACCATTAGATTTTTCAGTCTGACCACCTGAGTATCATAGGTTATTGAGCCTCACCCTGTACCCCTGGGCAGAGCTGGTAAGTAGGGTTCAGCCAAACTCTTGTCTCCTAGAAGCTGATCTGGGCTCAGTGGGAAGACCCTGACGGCTGGAGAAACATGGGTCAGAACCATGTATGCAAGCGGGATGCATGTTCAAGCACATGTTTTCAAACAACAAAATTCAAAACTTGATGAAAAATAAGTTGTTCTATCTGTCCTTTAATAATAGGACTTGTTTCTGTGAGAAGGTTTAGCTCTGTCCTCCTTCCATTGCAGTGAGGGGTGCCATTTTCAACGAAAACCTATTTGCTGCAGGATCAGTCCATAATCTTGCAACATATTTCATAAAATAAAGCCATAACGAATGATATGTGGTCCAAGAAACTGGATGTTAAATTTCAACTGGGTGAGAATTGAAACTACCAAGATAATAAACCATGAGAATAGGAGATAGTAATGGAAATAGTGATAGAGTCCTAATTAGAGCAGTGCCACTGAAACAGGGAAGGTTAAGGGTTTGGTTGATTGAGTTTGAGCTCAATTGCTCGATAGCTTAATTTCAGGTGAAATCCCATCTTCTGAGTTAGCGGTTAAGCTGCTCAGTGCAGTTACAGAGCAGGACTCTCTACTCCTTGAGGAGTGGCCACCTGGCCCCAGGCGTCCCAGCACTGCATGCGAGCTTGGCCTCGGGCGTGCGGAGTGGGATACAGCACAGAGCTGGTAAAACAGATTTTTATATTGTGTGTTTTGTTTGCTTTCTTTTTTACTGTGAGCTCCAGAGCTCTGAACAGAGGCGCAAATAACAGAATAGATATAGCAAGGGGCTTTGATGGTTAAACCTTCAGAATTAAGATGTTTACCTTCTCCTTTATTTAGCACTGTTAGGCATAATGCCTAATTATATGCCATCTTTTCCTCAAAGTAAGAATTTGAATTGAAATGTTTGATTTGGGGAGAAGGGAGGGGAAATGTATTTTTACAGAATTATGGACAATAGTGTTAGTTTTCCAGGAGCAGTCATTTGTTTAAATGTATGTAAAAGCATTTTCAATAATCAAACACCATTCAGTGAACATTGTAAATCAGGGATAGCTTGCATGCTGAAAAATTGAAAAGTACAAAACATGCTACTAAAGTTGTACATTATTGATAACAAAAGACACATGCAGACTTTTAAGATAGCAAAGATAGAATCCTTTAGAAAACCCTTAACGGGAAAAAAATCAACACAAAGGATTTAGCAAAGTTGCACTTAGTTTAAAATTTCAAATCTTAATGCTTGTCTGAGTTAAATGCTGATTAAATATTGATAATAAAACAGAAGCTGCCTGCTGTAACTCAGAACTGAATTAGATGATCAACAGATAAATCTGTGGGTTTGAGCTTTAACTTTTTTATATATGTGTATTTTCTCCTCCCTTCCCTTTGAGCCAGGAGAAAGGTCAGAAGGACTTCCTTTCCTAAGCTTGGTACAAAAAAATGGATCATGCAGTTTGTCTTTGTGGAAAACAAAGTGGTTCTGAGGGGGAAAAAAAACACCCAACAAAATGTTTTTTCCCAATAGTCCTGCCACTTGGTTGCATCAGGAAGACACATAGTTCTCAAACTGGGTTGACACGTCACTGTGCCATGTCTTCACTGGCCGAAGCAGGAGGAGCCCCTGGCAAAAGTTGAAGCCCTGAACAAACTTTTTCAGAGAAGTTTCTTTTTGTGAAGGGCTCAACAGTTTGTGCAGTTTCCCCCCAGCATTCTTCCTTGCTAGTGACTTTTCAGAAGATGTGCTGGTGAGGTCCTTGCTCCTGTTTTCTGTACCGGCTGGGTGGCAGTGGTGCTTGCATGTCGGGCAGTGTGAAATTAGTAGCGTGATGTTTACCTTACTGAGTTTGGCATCTTGACTTTTCTTGCTTTTCACCTAATGGTCTTAAAGCATATTACAGAGCAGAAATAGGCGTCGTTCCTAGAAGATGTGGTATGCAGCTACTTCTGAATATGGGTCCTGTGACTTGCGTGCGTTCACAAGAAAGTCTGTCATGGAGCAGACAACCTGGTTCTTGGACTTTTTCTCCAATGTTTTCTCTGCAACAGGCCCAAATTACATGGAGCCATACTGGAAGCATTTTTCATGAGTACTTGTATCACCCCCAGCAGGAAAGAGAGATCTGTGAGCCCCCATTGATGCCTGCTGTTCACTTGTTGGTGGGGTGGTAGGCCCATAGATGGAGTGGTTACTGTCTGTCAAGCCACATCTAGGACTGGATTCTTTCACCTTTGGATTGTTGGGAGAGGTTCTAATATTCTACTTGTTAAGACCTTTGAGTTACTGAAATTGAAAGGTACAGTGCTGTGCAAAGTGTTTCTGTAATCTGTAGTAATAGAAATGACAATATTATCTGCATATTTTGGGGTAAACCCTAAAAAGGTTGCATGTTGGCCTCTGTCAACACAAACTGCTTGAAGACCTTACCTACTTGAATGAAAAGTTTAGTCCAGAGATGGGTGAAGCTGTGACTTTCCTGAAGCAATTGGGTCAAGAAGATACAGAAAATAGATTAAGACATTTTGGAATAATTTAAAAAGTATCTGAGCAAATCTCATTAACATGGACCACTAGCATGCTGTATTGAAGACTTCAAAGATCTGTCAGAGGAGTTCTTTCTGTGCTATTGTCTGGCAGCATTAGCAATCTCAAGAGAACACGTTTCTTTTGTTTGCTTTTGGCCCATTTAGCTTTTCTTTTTCTTCTTCATCTTAACGTTCCTTAATATATTATAAATCTTCAAGTGGGCTGGTAGAAAAATATGTTTCTCGGCTTTAAAAAAGTCAGTAGCAGGTTTTGATCCTCTTATCTTACGCTTCGGGACCAAATCCGTCTGGTCTTCATGAAGACTGCTAATGTGAGCAAGGTTTGGCCAGTGTTTTGTGTAATCCTGCAGTGTTTCTTCCATTATCTTAGGTAGATTCTTGATATGATCATCAGTAAAACGCAGGTGGTGATTTGCATTACTTAACATGCTCTCACAGTATCATCATCTGTTTCGAATCTGTGAAGAATGTGAAGCACGAGGCTGAGTGGTTCATGCACACCTCTAGGTTTGGAAACCGCTTGCCTAACCTGTACCCACCGATCAAACGCAATTTCAGATATTGGAAATGGCCCAACCTGTACAGGTTGTAAGCAGTTGCATTAAGCAACTGTAAAGGGTGCACTGATGTCTGTCAGTTGCTAAAAAGTGCTGTGAGGTCCATTAAACCAAGCTGTCGTTGCAAGAGGCCCAACCTGCCTCATCTAATGAGTTTCATGCAAAAATGGCCATATTGACAGGTGCCATCATGGACCTCAGGGCTGCAGCATCCCTGTTGTGGGCGTGTGTTTGAATTCCTCCCACCGGTCTTCTATGTACCAAGAAATTTAGTGATGTGCATCTCAAGAGGGGAAGACGCGACATCCCTTGCTAGGCACCGGTGTGTCTGTGAGAGATTTTTTTGCTGCAGTGGTGGGCAGTGCTATCGAAGCTGGTTGGAGTCACCAGCCTGAGCTATTTGTGAAACGGTGCTGTAAAAACTGTGTTCAGAAGGTTGGAGCCTGCTCTTGTGCCATGAACAGCCTCTCTCATGCTAATTGTAGCTTTGCTGTGGACTGTGTGCAACAGGTATATCACTGTGTTCATCTTTTAACTTGGCCCAACGCCAAGGGAACAGCTCTTAATACACCATGCAATGCAGACAATGTGATTTCTAGCCTTGTTCTTTGAGTCTTGAATCTAGTGGTACATTCATGTGTTTAATCATAGCTGGTTAGGAAGGAATTGTGAATGGCATAGGTGGGAGCGGCATCAGTCCTCATTACTCCAGAACCTAGGCGTGGGCCAGTTAGAAGCTGACTCATGCTCAGAACTAACACATGAACCTCCATTTCAGGTTCCTGAACTACAGATTCAAGTTTCCTCTGATGCGAAGCATGTTCCTAATAACTCTGAATTAGAATATATCTGATAGAGTTTGTTCGATCTGGCTTCCATGATGCAATGTGTGATGCCTCTGCGTTGGAGTGCAAGGACATGGGCCTGCTGATGGGCCTACATGGAACTGTCTGCCTGTTAGCATCTCCCAGCCATGCCTGCTTCTCTACAGAGAGAAGAACCTTTTGTAGATTTGCAGCAGGCTGAAACCTCCCTTAGAAAACTCGTGTTGCAAAGATGGTGCACGCTCCTATGTTATAAAATCTAGAGATGTGAAAAAGTGACACCAGAAATAGATTCTTGTTGCATATTTCATATTTTATTTGGTCATCTCTTAGGTCACTGCCTGTTGCCTTCTACCACGGCAGAAGTCTGTCTTCCGGCATGCTTAAGTTATTGTCCTGCAGCGGTAGCAACCATATTTTACAGTGGCAGTGTTACAAGACCAGTGATGTCAGTGGGCATTACAGGAGGCCACCCTTTTTATTTGGTAGCTTGTACAAAAGCCAAGACATTAAAAAAAAAAAAAAAAAAAAGAGTTTTTGGCCTTTGTTGCCTGCCCATATTTCTCATTGCAACATATGAAAGCGTTTTTCACTGCTCCTAATGGCAGGAACTTCAGACGCCACCTCCAAGATGTTTAATTGCTAAGTGTTTCTCCCAGTGCAACCTGTGAATTTTAATTTGGGGCTCTCCTACCTCTGCTGGCCATATACTTTTCAGTGTGTTCTGCGTAATACTGCTTAATTGCTGAAAAGGGTCATTTCTGACTCTGAGATCACTGTTTATTTTTTTAGTAGGGTAGCACAAACATTTGGACATTTGTAACTAAGACTCTGACGTCATTTCCATTGCAAACCATTAATATCTGTAGTTTATAATATGGCTTTTCAAAATAGATTTTTGTTGAAATATGATGTTCTCTATTTTGTTTAAAAAAAAAAAGTGCAATTGTTATCCCCTTTTTAAAAAAAACCCGAAAGATAAATTGACATCTTTTGAGTAATAAGTCTATTCTCCTGTCATACCTTTTTCGTTATTTTTGATAGCCCCTGTGTTTATCTGTATTAGTTGTAGTACAAGCGTTTCATTTAATCCTCTGACGTGTTAAGGGTTAGTGGATCCCACTGATGGAAGGAAATGTCTGTGGAAGGGCACAGCATTTCCTGCTACTGGGGCACTTCCACCAATGGAACAGTGGTACACAGTCGTGACATTAATAATTGTCTGTGAAGATCTTAGAAATAGAAAGTGCTACATTTAAAAGCCAACAACAGCATAAATCAGTAATATAGGCAATGAGACCGTTTCCTTTTTGGGGGAGAGGGGGATTTTTTTAACCCCTTTTTAATTGTAAAAGTGTCGTGGTTATTTTTACGGTTTGTTTGCTTCATTGCTGTCATCATTCTCCATTTAAATTTTATTCCAATAATTGGGAAAGATAATTTTTATTGGGATAATTTTGCTTTTTAAAGCTTTACTGAATGCAAATTGAACATTGTTGAAAATGTTATTGGAAAAGAACAGAAAAATTGTTTCTGAAAAAGTGCTAATTCTTCTGTGTCTTAATTCCTCTTTGAGATCTGATGTCAAGCAAGAAAAAGTGTGTGCTTTTATTGGTTGTTTCCTTTTGTTTTAAGGAGGGAGAGATGATTGCTTTTGTTGCTACTTACTTAGAGCATTCAAAGCTCTAGGCTCAGTTTTGGAGAACGTTAAAATAAGCCCACAGGAGGTCTTGTAAAAGTTGTAAGAAATTGTAAGCATGTCTGCTGAGTCAATTATATGAGACAAATTGCCAGGGTAAGGCTGCAAGGTTCCAAACTTGTTATTTACTCTGTGCTATCTTTAAAACAATTCATTTCTGCCTTTGATTTCACAGCAGATAAATACATGTTTTGGAGGGGAAAAAAAATATTAATTAGGCAAAATATTATTTAAAACTGAAAGAATTATCTGGATTTGTGTTCATGTAGTTAAAAGGAGAGTCTGGCCTGTCCTTCTTTTGAAAGTTGGGTAACTGAAAAAATGTAATTCAAAAATGCAGACTTTGGCTTTTTAAAATTTCTCCTCAATGAGACTCAAGTGGATGAGGCAATATTTTTTTAGATAATTTAAATTTTAATATTGAAGTTGTTATTTTTTAAAAAATTATGTATCTTGAATCTCTGAGAGCATTCATGATTTTTTCAGAGTTGTAATAAGTTTCAGAATATTGCGTGAAGAATAGTGCAAATCCAGCATGTGCACAGTGTAAATCCCACGTGTATAGTGTGTGCTCGCTCATTTTCTCAAAGTTTGTGTAGTTAGTGTGTCATATGTTCATAATAAGCAGGCCAGCTGGAGCATTACTGCTTTCTAAGCTGCCATGGTTAACTCGGTTTGAAATACATCCAGATCAGCCATAGTATTTTCTAGATACTTGATAAGGTCAAAAAGTCCAGTAAAGTCCTTTTCCTCCTTTCCAGCACAGTTAGGATGGAAAGCTCAGAGAGGAGCTGCGTAAATAGTTGGGTTTTACTAGACCCGTCTGTGTTTGAAACTCGTGCTAAACTCCTACAGTGATTTCCAGCTGGGCAGGACAGGGCAGCGTTGTGGTGCTGTGCTACATCACTCGCATCCCAGTCTCACAGTCTGCCACCTGAGGAGCCTGTCTTTGAAGTTGCCCTGACAGAAGCTACTGGAGGGGGAAGGCTTTTAGTTACAAGGAGTCTGAGCACCCTCAGTGAGTCTTGAGACCACCGTTCAGAAGAAACATCCATTCTTGCTTTCCTGTCTGCAGCACAGGTGTTGTTGGGCGAGTACTAGACACTTCAGGATCACTGACCGTTGCTGGTTTGGAATGGAAGTTTCCTGTGCTGCAGAGGGTTTGTCATAGACAGTGATCAGGCAAACATGGAGGCTGTCTGCAGTGTCTTATGCACTGCTGTGTCAGCACACATCTCACTGCTGCCTTGGAGGTTTGGGTTGTCTCCAGTCCCATAGGTGTTTAGTGTGGGCCATGAGATCTCCTCTGTCCCAGCCCACCTAATCTTACCCACTTCTTACATCAAAAGGGGTAGTTGTGCATTGGTCTGTCCAACCCAGACACCTGATGGACTGCCGTAAGGGAGTAAACTTTCTGGTGGGTATGTTGCTTGGGAATATTGGCAGTTAGGTTTTTGTTGATAAGTTGGGTTTTTCTAGAACATTAGGAAAAGCTGTTTGTCCCTTAACGTAAATCTGTGCCCAGCTCCTCCCCTCTGTTTCTTGCTGTCTTTCCTCAGCTAGCAGTGGCCTTCTCTAGGCATCACCATACCAGTTGACTGCATGCAGCAAGGGGAAGCCCTGAGCACTCCCACCAAACCCTGTGTGCACTGCCGTCATAAAGCCACATACCCTCAGTGCCCCCCACTTGTGTCTCCCTCTCCTGTGACTCAGTCTTCCTTCTTAGCAAGAGTAGGGCTGTTATCAACTGTATTACGAGATACCAGGTATCTGCAGAGGGCAGATACCAGAGTGCCTTCATGTGTGGTTGGGCAGTAGCTGGCCTGTCCCGAGTCTGTTTCCTTGCTGCTGTCATTCCTGGTGCAGCATGTAGTTGGCCATGCATGAAGTCTGCATAAAACGAGTGGGACCTTGCTCATCTGTAAAGATCTGTCCCCAAAAGGAGCAGGAGCATGGAGTAAGGGGTCTTCATCATGCTCAGCCCCAGTGCCTTCATGAAGCGCGATGGAGGGTGGGCTGCTGGTGATGTGGGAGGAGATTGTGTGGGAACCTGTGATGTGTAGGAGACAGCATCAGTGGGATAAGAAATTCTTACCCTAAGAGGATGGGGACAAAATGGCCCAAACAAGCTTTGTAGACATTTGAGGAGACCTTCTTTTTAAAAACAACTGTAGAGAGATTTCCCAGGTTTTGTCCTCTGACACTGACATCTCATCTGGTCACCGCCTATGAAGAGTGATCTGTGGCATTATCTGGGTAAGACCTGAGTATATCTCTGCGGGAGAACGAGAGTTTATCATAGTTTTATATTGGGTTTCCCTCAGCGTGTAACTGGATGCATTAATAGTGACATGATCCCAGTGTGACCTGGACTTTAATGGGTTTGAACTTGGAACTGTTCAAACATTAAGAAAAAGTCCTCGCTCCCGGTGTGTATTCAGCAGCTGCTTTTTATATGCAGAACCCTGATCTGCAAAGGTTCAGTGGTATATTTTCAACTTTCAGATGAAAAGGACTAAATAACTGCCAAAAAACCTGGGCTATTTCTCTCCTGATGCAGATGTGTGACTGCCAGGACATGCATACATCAAAAAGACAACGTGCCTCTGAGCAGTTTAAAACCTACTGCTTTGTTTTGTTTTGCTCAAAGCAAACAAAATGTCAACCCCCTCAATCTTGGGAAAGGGTTTTTGCTGTTAACATGTGCTTCGCTCAGAGCCTGAGCCCGCGAGTCAGGATTTGGGGTTCGTTTCCTACCTCTGCAGCTGACTCACTCTGTGGCATGGGTACTGTTTGTTCTGGACAAAGCTTTCTTGTTTTTTCTTGACTTCGTATATTGCCAGCTGTGCATGATGTACCGTCCAGAATACACTCTTTATCCTATGTCAAACCTGAACGGTGGCAACAAGGCTGTAATTTGATTTTCCCATCTGCAACAAGAGCCAGATTTGCCCCTCGCCCCCCAGAGGGACATTTCAGGTTAGGTTATCTGGCTGCTGTGTGTTTAAGCAGCTCATAAAGGTACAAATTGTTCCTTTTTTTTTTAAAAAAAAAACAACAAAACACAACAAGAAAACAAACTCTGCAAGGCCTAATTTTTTCTGCAGTTTTGGAAAGTGTGTCCTAATTCTTTTCCTGCCTAGCCACATACCTAAGGCAGCTTCTTTACCAAGTTTCCGCTTGAAAGGAATTCCATTTACAAAGTCATCAGCTACCTGCAAACAGATGGGCATAAGGGAAGGCCTAATACCAGCTTGGTGTTAGTGTTTCGTGTGGAGCTCTGCAGTAATGATGGAGAAGGTAGTCACCTGCCACCAGAGTCATTCCCCTGGAATGATGATAGAGCGACCCGGAGTAAAGATGTCTCTTTGGAGAGCTGTTGACAGATTTACTGACCACCAGGTCAGACTAGATTGCCCTTTCTTTTTGGTATTAAGAATTACTGTGCATCGAGTTTACTTATTAAATTGTTAGCAAGTTGTCGCGTTGTAATGTGTCCCCATAATGTCAGCAAAATCACCCTGCCTTACCCTGCTCCCTCCTCCTGAAAGCCAGGGCAGACCTCTGCCTTGGGGTATCCATCTCCAGCTCTTTATGATCATAGAGTCATAATGGCATTATGTTTCATGTATAATACTTTTCTTTTACTAGGGATGTAAATCTTTGGTCTATAGACCTTTGGTTCAGATTTTTCTTTAAAACATTAATGAGCATTTTAGTTTTGGGGGGAAAAAATTTACAAGTAATGATGACATTGTGTAAAAATGTAGCAGCTAAAGCATATATTCTGTTGGTTTGCCTTGTCTTATAGGAACATCATTTTTGCACATCACTATTAACAATGCAAACACCCTGAAATGCTAATAGCACTAGTAAGCTTTTAATTCCATGGAATTTATTGCTTGCTGTATTTCCATGAATTTATAACGCTTTGATTCTTAAGAGCCCCATTTAATCAGTTTTGCCTGGCACAGAACATAATAAACAACTTGCTGGTGCTAAAGTGCCACATGGGGGAGGCTGCTAACAAGAAAGTTAAATGCTTCTGCCACTAGCAGTTTCTTCGCTGTATTTTTCATGAGCTGTTACTACCAGTAATGTACTTTGCTAGCTTTAGAGCAGTGGTTAAACACAGTGACAAACCAAACAGCACTCCAGCGCTGTAAACACGCAAAGCAATACCATTTTTGTTCAGAGCTACAGTTTAAACCAGGCTTGAGGCTCAGTATCATTTTATGGTGATCAGTGATTTTTTTTTTTTTTTTAATTTTAAAAAGGCCTCGTTTTTCTTTATATCTTAATATAGGACTTCTAGGAGTAAGTAGTGAGTGGTATTTATCAAGAAAACTAGTGTGGGGACAGAGACAGAAAAAAGAATTGAAGTATCTTGAATAACAGTTCTTGTTTGTTTATGCTGCTTGACTATAAAAGCACAAAAAAGACTGTCTTAGTAGAAAAATACCAGATTATCAAGTGCTTTAAAGCAGAAAATGTCATTTGAGTCTCAAAACTGCACCAACTTTATATAATTACCCTTTTAATTATCCCCAGTGGCCCATGAAATTTGTAAAATAGAGCATTGAGAGTTTGATTTACTTACATGTTGCACTTTAGTGTTACGCTCTTAATGAATATTGTTTAGCACTAATGTCAAGTAGAGATTGCCGAGTGCTATAGAGAGGTGCATGCTGCAAAGCTGTGTATTCAGAGGAGAATTGTGTAAACTCCACCTTAAATGAAGAGTATGTCTGTATGTAAAGCAAGATGCTATAATTTTTGTTGCCTGAGTGGAAACCATATTGATTTTATCCTCTGCATGCAAAGTAGTTTACTATATTTTCTTTATTTAACCATGCCAGAGAAATAACCATTTTTAACACATTTATTTGGTTCTGTGTCAGTGTCTTCCTCGTTACGGAGAACAGCTGTGTCCTTCTTCTCAAGAACAAGAACAAGGAAGCAAGCTCTTTACTTTCCTCTTAGAACCTAACTGGTTTAGCCTATGGTAATAGAAATAACACTAATCAATACTTGATGTGGGATTTCTGTGGGGTATCCAAATACCACTTATTGACAAGAAATTGCTAGAATAAGCGTGGGTAAAATGTAACCCAAGGTGTGGTCTAAAAATCCAGCTAAATTAAACAGGCATCTTCAAAGGTGAATGGAAACACCAGTGAAGAGTAACAGTAAAAAGAAATAAAGCAGAGTCTGAAGGGTTAGATAATAGGATGTAATAGCTGGTGACCTCTAAATTATTGGTACAAATGTGAGCGAGGTGGAGACTCAGCAGAAAGTATTTGCATGTGAAAATGGTCATAAAATGCTTTCAAGTGATGGTCTGGTCCTCAGGATCCATCCGCTGACAGGTTGGGGAGATTTGATACCATGGGTGAATGACTCTGAGGGATGGCTGCTTTCCTCTTGCCTCACGTGCCACTTTTTCCTTTCACCTCTTGAATTTAGCAAGTGTTAAGAACAGCATACAAGTGCTGGTACGGCAGGTTGGACCAGTGGTATGGCTACTTTGGCATCTTTAATAATGTACATGACCAGATGCCTCCAGAGAAAGTGGAAAAAGCCTGAGCTTTTACTTCACCTTCTAAAATATTTGTTCATGTTCTCCTGCATTCGCTACAGTAACGTTCTCGGTATTGGTCTTATCTAGCTACGTGCTGCTTCGTTATCCTGCTGAACTCATGAGATCTTAGCATGGCTTCAAATTTCGTAGACCGATTCATATAGTGTTGAGTTAAATTCAACTCTTAAGTTGTTTTTCCAACTTGAGAACATTCCTGTACATTTGTGGTGTACATCGTTGATATATAAATATTGTAGTTGAAGGAGAGAAACAACAGAAAAACAGTTATTTTGCAACTTTCACAGAGTTCAGAGAAAATTTGAGTTCAAATCCTAGCTTAAATGAATGGCAAAAATCTATTTACATCCTGAGGACCAAGATTTTATAATACAAATTTTTCTTAAAGTAAATGAGTTACATGTTTGGTGTACAGCTGAAATTTGGAAAGGCAAAGTTGTTTTACTTGTTTACAGAAACAAATTTCAGGAAACTGATTTCTGGAATTTTGAAATTTGTATTTATTTATATTTGAAAATATCTTGTTTAAAAGAAGCTCGAGGGAACAACCTATGAAGAGGCTAATTAAGCATTTTTGTAAAGCGTTGAGCTCAATGGGGCTCTTTTTTTGTTTGTCTTGAGGCCCTGCAATAATAAACAAAATTACTCCTAATAATTGGGAGCCTTGATTTGAAGTCGTGCTGACTACAGGACACAGGCAGTGTCAGTTTTCACTAAGTGCATCAGGGCTGACCTTGAACTTGTATCTGCTGATAAGAGCAGTGCAATAGCCCAGTCGTATCTGAGAGCATGTCGTAGTGCTCAGCGCTGCTGGTCAGCTTTGCCGGTGTTTCTTCTCTCCGTGTCTCGTGCCCTTTCTATAGCCAAAGTCTGGACGAGCCAGGATCTCCTGACGCAGAGAGTCATCTCAGCAGCAGCACTGCAGGTCATCCAGGTGCTCCTGGTGCCAGGAAAAGCCATGCCAAATTTGGTAGGGGGCTATGAGAAGATAAATTTGTTGTAACAGAAGTGGTTATTTTGGCTCCGTTTTATTTCATGTGGTATGTTTTCTGTCTCCTATATTGCTGTGCATGGGTGCGTCACTCCCTTCCGCTTGTACAGCTTCTTAAATGTGTGTGGTATCATATCACACTCTGGTCTTAATACACTAGGAGATGGTAGAAGACAGTGTATTTGTCTGTTTTTTTTGCTATTGAAAGGGTTGGAAGTTTGCCTGAAAGCCAAATTGTGTGGCAGGAGATTACAAAACCTTTAGTTTCCAAATCTGATTTTTTCCCTTGAGATTTTTTCTTGCTTGCTCAAAGACAAGATTCATCTTGAACAGCCCTGACTGAAGTGGTGCTTGTAACCACGCTGGAAAATGTCTTGTGGCCTGGAAGAGCGGCTCGTTGGAAGGAGGACAGTTTTTCAGGATCAGTTAGGGCGCTTTCAGTTCCCACCCCACCTCACTTCACACTCACACGCGTTGGTGGGCCGTGGTGACAGCATGGTCTTGGCACCGGGCGTTTAACGGAGCTACTAAATAGTCATGATGCTGCCCCGCCACAATGGATGGTTGCAGATTGCAGTCACAAATCTTGCATCTAAGTGATCATCTCTATTTCATTTTGTGTCTAGTGGTCAAAATTTGGGCAGGGGTTTATGGTGCTTTTAGAGCCATTGAACATTTTGACCGTTCTAAAAAATAAATAAATAAAAAATCCAATGAAAGTAGAAAAAGGCTAAACCCCAATATATTAACTCTGTGTTGTCCTGTGTATTAATTCAGCATTGTCCTTCTGCAGTAGTCTGGATCCATGGAAGTGGACAGAAATGTGAACTCTCACCTCAGAAGTAACTAAGAATAAGTGGAATTTCTGAAAGGCGGCTTTACTCCTGTCTAAAATTAGAAGCATGAAGTGGAAGGTTAATAAGAAGAGAACCCTCTGAACCTCATGGTTAGACTCACATTTAGCCACCCAGCTGAGGAGGGGCGAGGGAGCTAAGCCAAAACCATCACAGAGAGTCCAATCAGCTAACTGTAGGCATTCTGTAGGCATTCTTGTTTTCAAAGTTGGTAGGAAATGGTTTTCTTAGGAAAAAATTGATTTGATGTTCTTTTTATACTTGAGGAGACAGTTTTGTGATCTCCAGTTAAGATGATGAACTTGTACGGGCCTTGAAATTCGTGTCTCTTTTTCAGTATTTTTCAGGAGCTGTAGTTTGTACTTGTGTTGGCAAATTACATGTTTTTGCAATCCTGCATGCCTCTTGCTTTTAAGGAAAGAAAGGAAGAAAGAAAGAAGCTGCGTTACATTTAAATGCTCTTTAGAACCTTTTGCATATGCTTTTGTGTATTCTTGACCGATCTTGCTTTGTTTTATGTGTTTGTAGCATTTTTCTTACACTTTGTGCAATCATTACCATTAATGGGGATTTGCGAGTGTAACAAGAGGAGAACATACCCCAGAGTGTATTACTTAATTTCCCTTTGAAGTGGAATGAAGTTGTCCAATTGGCCATATGCTGTGATTTGCTATCGTTACGAGTAGTTTTTGACTCCTTGTAGAGTAGGTTAATCTCTTCTAGGGAGGCTACAATTAATCACGTTGGATTGTATATGGCATAGACAGATAGTTGCCACCTTTAAAAGAGCCAGTAAGTTTCTGAGGCACCTTTTCTAAGCCGGGAGCAAGAGGTGCACAATATAAATGCACAAGAACCGTTTGCCCCTGCAAAAATTGTGCACTCACATGATTAGTGAGGCGTGGTATTAAATTATTTGAGCTTTGTGCATAAATATATACCAAGAGAAGCCTGGTAACTGGGGATTTTGATTCTTCTTCATAGGCCAAATACTCTGCTGTAGATGAGGAGTATTTTGGTGGAGCTCTGCCCGGGCATAGCAGCTGAAGAGCTGGTCTTCCTTGCGTGCGTGTTGCACTGTCCCACACCCAAAGAAATGCCTCCCCATGTTTTATGAGTGGACTTTGCAGCTTGATTGAAAATAGAAACACAGTAAACAGCAACTGTGTCTCAGAAATATCCTCAGCAACAAAAACTGTCGCTATTTCAGCTTCTTTTCAGGGCCCCTTCTTGGGGGGCTGCTCTGCAGCTATATTACAAGCACTGTAACATAACCTGTAGCACCAACCCTGGAAAATCTTGTAGTACAGCTAACAAGTATCTGCAAAACCTTGTCTGTATGTATGTGTGCTTACATTTAAGATGCAAACTTGTATTTGAGTGTGCTCGGCTCCCTGCAGTATATCGCTGCAGAGCTATTTCTGAGACCTTGGAGGAGATGGGTTTGTAGTCTGATATTTATTTTTTTTTTTTTACTATGTTTTTCTCACCCTGATGTTTATTAACATCTTCCCTGATGTCCAGTTACAAGGGATGGGCGCATAAAAGTTTACATGAAAATACATTTGTCTGTAAGTGCTCTCTCCCTGCGATTCCTTTGCAGCTTTATACCAAAACCAGTTTCATCCTGTTTCACCCTTTACCCCTCAGACTGATAGAGAAGAAGGGATACTTCACTTTTGTGTAAAATCCACCTTGTCCTTTCCACTTTTCACTTTAGTTTGCTTGTTGATTAGAAGTAGCGGGTGTGACCACCCATCAGAGCCCTGTTGGGAGCCAACTGGCGGGGGGGCATCCTGGCTCACCTTTAGGATAGTAGGAGGCGCAGCCCTTGACTCCTGCTTTTTATTTGTGCGTTTTCCCTCTGAACACGCCAGCACATCCAAAAGTCTCCTTGCTGACCAGTAGTGACTTGAAGCACTGAAACAGGAGCTTAGAGTCAAGGCCGATCATTTTCTTTTCTGCTTCGGTCTGCCTGAGCTGGGACCTGTAGCCAGGCTCTCTGGATGTGGTTCATTGCATTCAGGGACATGCTGGACATGAAGGATTTGCCTATTTGCTAAAAGAGCTGCCAGCGCCTGCAGCAGCCGGCAATGCTTTGGGCTGATTGTTTTCCTCGGCAAAGAGCAAAAAGAGGGCAGATGGGAATATGGAGGACATCTCGTTAGACTGAGCCAAGAAAGATGGAAGGGCTGAGCAGCGACCCTGATTCTGCATCCCTGGGGCCAAGAGACATGTGTGTGTGTGTGTGAGTGATGCACCTCCATCTTCTTGCTGCTACCCCTTTTTCTTAAGGGTTTTGTGTTGCTCTGTCTGGAGACACACCTGCAAGCCAGCCACCTTGCAAGGGCTTCATGGTGGACAGGAGTTTTGTCAGGAGTTTGTTTCTGTCCTTTCTTGTCCAACTTACTTTAAAGAGCGAGCTAACGAGGTGCTGTAATAATTGTTTCAAAGCAGTTTTGGAAGAGAAAGTCCATTGTAATGGTTTTAGTTTTACTGCACAGCCACCCCCTGACCCTGCCTTGTTTTTTCTACTTTAATTCTGTTCCCTGCCACAGCTGGAGCATGTAGGGCAGACCTTCATGTCCTTAATAAAGCTGTTTAAAACTGATGAGCAGTTTTGGAGTGCCTAACTTATAGGCACTGAGATTCCATAATAAATACACGGCTTTTGGGCAAAGTCCTTGTTCTTTGTAGCAGGTTATTCTGGGTGGATTTGCTCTGGTTTGGTTTGCAAAGGTTTGACAGGGAATATCTTGATCTCCCTTTCTAAGGGTCTTTGTCCTGCCTCTAAAAGACAAATGTACCAAACACTACAGTAAAAACTGGCCCTTACCCAGAATTATTTGTCTGGTTCCTTTCACTAGTGGAGCTTTTCACCTCTGCAGTGCAAATATGTTTGCAGCATTGGATATCTTAGCTTGAATACCAGATCTTTTAAAAAAATGGTTTGATACCACGTCCAGTGGTTAGCAAAAAAAAAAACATTTAAAAAGTTTAAATGTAACAAAATGTAAATTGAGCTGAAGGGCTGTTTCTTGTCTGTTCTCCCACCCCATCCCGGTAGGGTCTGTAGGCTGATGCAGTGCTGTGCTGGAGCTCCAGCAGGTCCTTGAGTAGGCTGGGAGGAAAATGTGGGAGTTGCATTAAACCACCTGAGATGGAATTTACTGCCAGTACAGCCAACAGCCACATTTAACCTTTGGTATGTCATTGTAACACACAGTGTTTTAGGAGTGTTAATTATTATTTCTGGTACCCTAATCAGGGAGTGTGTCCTGTCAGCTGTTGTGGAAACAAATCAAAAGACAGTCCTTTCCCTACCCAGCACAAAAAGAAATATGTTTTCTGCTTCATTTCTACTTAAAAGGGAAATGATTTTGAAGAACTCATCTTTTTGTGTGTGTGTGTATTGTTACATTTTATTTTCCTTCATCCCCTGTTACGAGAATCTTCTGTGTATCTAAATCCTTAAAATAATGGTAGCTGGGAAGGAAAGAGTAAGGCCAGGAATAGGTTTCAAGCGCATATTTACAGCTGCCTTCAGAGCATCCTGTTTTCTTCAACACCGAGTCTGTTCTCTATGAATCAGACCTTTTGTAGATGGAGGGACCTCTCTGAAATGTCCAAGGTTGAGAAGGTTTCTCTGTGTGTGTATGTGTGTATGCAGATTGTCCATCAAAACTGTGACTTTTGTGATTGTTTCGCACTACTGCTTTCCAGCGATTTGTTTTTAAAAGGCTTCTTGTTGCAAACCATTAACGTTGGTGGGCTCAGCCACTGCTCCTGTGCAGTGCGGAGGAGTGGGAAGAGGGTATGACTTTGCAGAAACATAGGGTTACCTCCAGCCACAGAAATCAGGCTGTAAAAATGATGAATACCTCTCTTCTGTCATCCATAGATCTGACAGTTTTGTATAACTTATGAATTAAACATCTGGGAGGTGTATATGTATTTTTTTCCCTTTAACAGTCACCAAAACCGAGGCAGATAAGCTGTTGAATAATTTTCAGTTATCCAGTAACATTGCAGCAAGTTTTGGGAGCAGATCCCTGGAATGTCTCTCTTAACAGAAATGGCAGAATTGCCATTAGTGTTAGTGAGATCAAGGTGGCACCTGGTGCTGTGCCTTAACCACGAGACTTTAACCTTCAACTCCATGCAGAACAGACAGGACCTTTACCGCAGAGGTCTCATTGGAAGGATCCCGACAAAGTAAACAGCATGACACTTAATTTATCTACCCCAGAAACATGAAGGGCTCAGTCGACCTGATGGGATCTGTGGTTCCAGGGAGTCTAGGTATTTAAAACCTGATGCTCAGCCTGCTAAGCCATCCCCTGCAGCTTTCCTTAGTGCATAAGATATGAAAAAATCTCCTGTCCTGCAAAACAGATATTAAATTGGATACTCTTTCACCCTGCCATGATAAGAAACGCGGCAGAGAGAGGCAGGAAAATGGAATGCTGCTTAGAAAGAAAATATATTTGAATCTAACATAGAAATTGTTGAGATAGGAGGATTTTCAGTGCTAGTAGCAATACCCTCCGCAATGAGTTGCTGAAAATTCAACTCTCCCTGTAGTTTTTGCACTGGATTGTGAATAAAAATGGTTGTGATTGATGAAGCGTTTGGTGTCTCACTGTAAGTTGGTCAAGAGGGACTTCTAAATCACCCAAATGAAATATTGCATTATCATGAACAGTAATATGTAACTGTTAAGTATGCTGTTGCTTATCATAAGCTCAGGCTCCTTTGGAGCTCTACCCAGCGAGAAATCTCTGCGAGCGTTGGAGCAGAGAGCCTCTGCACGGCCCGGCAGCGCCACGGGGCTGGGCCCATCCCCTCCCAGGTGGGACATGCTGAATTTGGAAGGACCATTCTGCTGTGCTCGAGGCATTGCCTGCATCTTCACAGGGAGTTTGCAGGTCAGCTGAGGCAACAGGGGGAAGGGGAGGCTGCTTTGGGGTTTTGTTTTTTAGAGAGGCTGGAAGGAGGAAAAAGCAATATACCTTTGTTTGCTGATGGGCATGGACCTATTAGATGTGGAAAGCCTTAGCGATAAATTACTCCCACCTGTATGGGACCTGTTACATAGTTGTACTGCATATGGGTTGTTTGGGTTTTTTTGCATAAAGCTTTTTACCAGTACTGTGCATAGGATAATAGACAAGAAAACAAAGTTGATGTTTCATGGGAAATCAGCAAAATAGAATTAAAAAAAAAAAAAAAAGTAATTTCTACTTTCTTTACTGACACAAAGAAAGAGACTGATGTTGTTCCTATTTAGAAGTCTGTTTTGTTTGTGTTTTTTTTAAAGAGTAGAGTAACCCACACCTGTTGAAAAGCCCTGTTGTTCCCAATACAACTAAATGCCAGCCCAGTTGGACTGAAGTTTTCTATGTCCAGAACTTTCCACCAAGACCTTGCAGCCGTTTCTCAGAAAAGGATTAGAGAAATGGATGCTGCCTGGCTGTGTGAGAACACACTTAACACCGGTTAGCCAAGCAGCCATAGGATTTTCCATGTTTTAGGGCTGAAATGGGGAGGGAGGTCACACTGAAGTTGGGGATTTTTGCTTTGGATGTACCTGCACAACTTCATCTCAGGTTGGCCAAGATACGGGTCTCCAAAAGTGTCCCAAACTGGACTAAACACTATTTCCTCTGTAATGGACAAAAAATGTAGGCAATCCCCGCTGTGAAATAGGTGACATGCTCAGGCAGTTATGGTTCCTTTCTCTCAGGCCTCCTTGTCCCTGTCTGCTCATTTTCCTGCTACCTGAACTGGTGATGTCTCCTCTCTATTCAAATCAGGCAGCTTCCTCTGCCCCTGCCTGCCAGCTGGGTGTCAGAGAAGAGGAGGAGGCAGTAGGTGGGGAATGGTGCCACCCACCTACCTCCCACTGAAGTCTCTTACCTGCTTGTTTTCATGTCTGTGCTCCAACGCTCGGTGGCTTCTTGAATAAGAGGTGTGGTCAGGGTTGCTCCCTATGGTAGATCAGTGATGTTCCCTGTCTGTTTTCAGGATTATCTTCGGTATTTTGGAATAAGCTCTTTGCCAGAATTTGGCCTGTGGCAGAATGTTCAGCACGGAAGAGTTCCATGCAAATGGTTAAAATTTGGCAAATTTACTAGTCACTGAAAACAAGGTAATTAGGATGGGACATGCTACCTTGAGTCGTGTTAGAGGTTGCACCTATAGGATACTACTATATGTGTGCATGCATGTGCACAGTGCCAGGAAGCTCTGTACAAGTGTGCATGTATCATATTATAAAATACTAATATTTTAAGCAGTGTAAAGTTAGAGGAAAGCCTTCCATGTGTGTTAGAGGCTAGGACCCTGCTGGGGTGAAGTAATATTGCATGGGGGTTGGAGAAAGAGGAAGATGCTCTTCTCTTGCGCTCATGTGGGATGCACCTTGCTGGTCGCTCTCGAGCGAGCATGAAGTCCTTCGATTTGGCTCCATGATGCCTCTAAGGTACGTAAGAAATGGCTCCTGTTCCTGCCGGACATATTGCCCGATCAGGTCAGAAAGTTGATCTTCAGCGGCAGAGGAGAGGGAATTTTGTGGGCGCTAGCAAAAGGCACTGTGGGAACTTGCAGCTGCAGCCCTGGTTTTGCAGCTGGAGTTTTCATGCTAATGCAGCGAGGCTCAGCAGCACGGTGGCCTCTGCGTGGCCGTGGCCGTGGAACCTCCATTTGACAGTGTGCAGTATTTACAGTGCAGAGCAGCCAGCCCCGCCGTCAATCCCCCCATCAATAGTGATCTTAACTCGTGCACCCTAAACTGAAACAGTCATCGAACTTTTATCTGAATAGGAAAGCTTCAGGTTTTCTTGACAGAACAGATTCTGTGGCTACTAATTTATTACTGCAATTTAAGAAACAGACGTCTGTCTGACATGTGCCATGTAGTTCAGTAGGTCACTAGTGACATCATACTTAAAATCGTTATCTTTGCAAACTGTGCATTTTGTGTAAAAGCTTTTATTTATAGTCAGTCATTAAATTTGAGACCTGATATTTACTTTTCCTCTGATTAGGTTAAAGAGTGAATATGAACAAAAAGTACCCTCCTGTTACCACCAAGCAGTTTACAAACTGTGCGATTCACATGCAGCCTTTTTAAAGGAATTATGTTAAACCATTATGAGCTTAAATGCTATGTGTTAATAAATTTGGTTTTTGCTCTGCTGAGACTGGAGTCAACACCGATTTATATCACAAGGGGTATATTTTATTTCTTTCTGGTTCCTTATAGGTTCTTGTCCTCATCATGGAGCAGGTAAAGCCTGTGGTTAGTGCTGGAACTGTTAGACTCGCAGAGAAGTGCTGCGTTACTGGGATGATGAGACTTTTGGAGGGGTTGTTGAGGTGCCTCTGTTGGTCTGCAGTTACAGTAGCAGGAGTACCAAGGTAGTCCAGGTTCTTGTCCATGTTTTGAGCATTTTCTTGGGCCAAATTCTGAATCCTGTTGCCCAGCCGTTGACGTGATGCGTGTTTTACCCGAGGCAGGGGCCTGCTAATGTGGTAAGGTGCTTCTCTGTAGAGCATGAGCCACTGTAAGCCCCATAGGAGGTCCCCAAAGGATGTACTAAGCTGCACCGTAGGATGTCATCGCCAAATCACCTGTGATCTGCTGAGCCATAAAACCTACTGGCCACATCTTATGTGTCAACACAGAGCCAAAGAGCCAGAGACAAAAGCTCTCTTCAAGGAACAAGTTCATGGGGTGTGCATGAACTCTTCTCCCACCTTCTCCCATCCTCCCCTCTAGCTATCTTCTCTTTGATGTCAAATGCCTCTACCCGCAGCCATGCTGGATATGATGTTTTATGAGTGCTTAAAAATAGTGAACATGAGTGCGGGTAACTTTTCCGCACTTGGTTTCTCTGTGGAAGTACCAGAGCGGTTCAGGGTTGCCCCCAGCCCAGCAGGATGGGCTCGGACCTGAGCCCCCTCCCTGGGGAGGCCAGGGGCTTCTTGCTGGGCTGCAGAGCACTCTCCCTCTGCATGATGGTTCATGAAGGGAGAGAAGAACCCTTCAAAATGGAGTGGCTGTTTAATAACTGTAATGAAAATGATTTTTGACCAAAAATTATGTATTACCAGTTGGCTAAGCTGCATGGTATACTTTCTTAATATTAGATAGGGCTGAGTTGTTTTTTTCCCCCAGACCTTACTGCTAAGATCACTGGCCCATTTCAATTTTTATTGAAACAAATAAACCCAATAAAAACACTTATGCTGAGAGCTGAAGCTCCACTGTAAAAAAAAATAAAAAAATTACTCTGTATTGAATTTATTGATTTATTTATTTACTCCAACTGGAAAATTGAGTATTGTGTTAATGTATTTTATAAGAATCACAGTGCTCGATGAAATGGCTAATTTATTTTAGCGTATACATAAATAGCGAGCAATTTTCAGTGAGACAGGCTAATGAAAATGATGCTATGAAATTGTCTATACTATGAGGAGTGATGGAGTCAAGTTATTATTGGTTGAGTGCTACGACGTAGTGAACTGGCCATCATGTCTTTGAACTTTTGAACTGCTACTTGGTCGTGTGATTTATTGATTTTGATATTGGCCTGTTAAGTTAACTTTTTATTTTTGTTGGGGGAGGTTGCACATGCGGCATAGATGAGGAAAGCGCCGTGTAATTTTATAGATGTTAAACAAGATGGTTGAAAAATTTAAAGCGCGTTAACAGAGCAGGCTCACGCCACGTGGGAAGGCAGAGAGAGATGCTTGTAGGTACCATTAGATGTCAACACTGATGTTCTGATTGCTGCGGATTAGCTGAGTACAAGCGAGTTTGGCAGGGTAAGTGTGCATCATATTTGTCAGAGAAACGTTGCCTTTGTTCTAAATTAAGCGCGTGATCTCATAGCAACTTTGTTTGCCTATCTACCTTAAACCTCTCCTCACGGCGTATCTTATCACGCCGGTGCCTGGTACAGGCAGAGAGCATCAGCGATCTCTTTTGTCAGCCCTTTCCAGAGGAGCGCTCCGTTTTGCCAGCCATTGAGCGGCAGAGGATGCTAACTGGTGGTGCAAACAGTTCTACAGCCTGCGTTGGGCTGTTGCACCGGAGAGCTGCCCCCGTCTGCCCTCACCACAACGTGCAAACTCATTTCATCTTCAAGCTGTAATTCCCTCGCAGGCTGGCTGCTAGTGCCGAGCCTCGGCACGCAGCGCTCGCCAGCAGCTGCCTCATCCCTCCCTGCGAGGAGATGCTACACTTGTTGTTCTTGGTAATTTGCTCAGGACGTGGAATCGAGGTATTAAAATAATATTCTTTGACTTAAAGAAGAATACTGCAGAACTTTTCTCTTAACCGCGCTGGTAGGGGAAGCTTTGTATGGTGACTGCTCTGAGCTCTGTTTCTGATTAAACCGAATAACTTGACACCTGCATTTTACAATTTGCTTAAAGTGCTTTATCCTGTAAACCTAGTGATTTCAAAGCTTTAAAGCCAGCAGACTTGCAGGGGTTTGCACAACTTAGCTCATCCCACCAGTTCGCCGCAATTGTGTAAAACACCACTGGACTTTTCTAATCTATTTGCTCCCCTGCTTTCAAAATCGCAATTTTCATGCCTATCCTCCCCATCCCCACTCACCCCGTGTTCTGCCGTGGGGCTCGGAAATGCACGCGGGCATTATTGTATTCTTTTTTTTTTTTCAGTGATTAAACTGGATTTGGATGTTAAAAGCGCTCCCCCTCCCTCTGTGACCCAAACCATTTTCAGCAGCCTTGCATCTGAGAAACTGGGAAGCTGGTACTACTTGCCTCCTCCCCACCCCAGTTTCTCCCCCCTCCTCTTTCTATTTAATTTTTTTTATTTTATTTAAAAAAAAATGATGGCCTGTTTAAGCCAGAAAACAAAACTAGCGGGAAAAGGCTAAAAACAGGACTGACACCAACACTATTAGCTGGGGGGGGGCGGGGGGGGGGGAAGAAAAATTTC
This sequence comes from Rissa tridactyla, assembly GCF_028500815.1. Classification (NCBI taxonomy): domain Eukaryota; kingdom Metazoa; phylum Chordata; class Aves; order Charadriiformes; family Laridae; genus Rissa; species Rissa tridactyla. The sequence goes on along the minus strand of NC_071475.1, from coordinate 11,485,490 downwards.
CATTTCATTGCAACTATGTTATTGTTTACTTTGCCATACACATCCTAATATGGTTACCTCCCTGTCAAAGCGGCCGAGCCGGGCTGAGGGGCCCCCTCGGGGAGACGCTTCCAACTGCTGCTCAGACAATAAGAAACAAACGGCGCAACTCCACAAAAGGGCTGCCCGGAAAATAAGTGTCAAATAAATCCTGCAGAACTCTTCCTTCCCAGCACCCGGCCCCCCCGTATGTAACCTGCGCGCTGCCCGGCGGGGCTGGGGGGGGGCGGCGGGGCGCGCTGGACGCGGGCGGCTCCGTGGATCATCCCGCGAGTGGGGAAGGGGGCGGTGGGACGGTTGTGGGGAGGGGGGGGGGGGTGGGGGGGAGAAGCGCGGAGGGGCCCCCGCGGCGGGACGGCTCCGCGCCCGCGCAGCGCCAGGTGCCGGCCGGCGGAGCCCCCCGGGCCGCCCCGCTGCGCGGCGGCGGCGGCTCCCGCGGCGGTGCCGGTTGTTATCTGCAGCGCCAGAACAAAGGTAGGTTGTTCAACTCCGCGCTCCGGGGGAGGGACAAGTTATTTTTGGAGGGTTGTCTTCCCAGTGCATGACTGGTTGACCTAAAAGGAGAAGGGAGGAAAAAAAAAATATATATTTAAAAAAAAAAAAATCAAACCACCAAACCCCTCGGTGGAGTCGAGGAATGAGCGGGCGTGCAGGGGAGCAGCTTTATGGAGCGTAGTTTTATTTTTATGCAACTTAAAGAAGCCGGATCCCCCTCCCCCCGCCCCCCCCCCCCAAAATGCCCTGCTATTTCTAGAAAATTTGCGTTGCTAAAATATCTTAATCTGTGAGCTCTATTTTATTCTTTTAAATATTGATTTTTTTATTTTATTCTTTTAAATATTGATTTTTTTTTTTTTTTTGCATTTGTGATTTTATGTGCACGTATTCCTCCTAGCAGTTATGAATTTCTATGAATTCTAAATAAGCTTTTCTAGGGATGAAACGTGAGGGGTATTTTTACACGAGGATTTCAACTTTTCGGTTGACATAATCTGAAGGTGCTGCAGTCTTTTCTGCGACTGTCCAAGTGCTTCCGTGCCCTGCAAGGAGTTATCACATTTCTTAAACCATCCCTTTATGTCATCTTTTTTCTTTCTTTTTCTTTTTTTTAAGCCTATATGTTATTCAGCTTCAGTGGATGCTTTTCTTTTCCTGCAAACTGAAAGGCTCTTAGGTTTTGCTGTGTTTCTCGGTTTGTTTTGAAAACATAGGAAAATATTAATACAGAGCAGTAAAAAAGAAACAGTGGTGCGCCTTCCGTTCAGGGGAGTCGGCAAACCTGTCCACTTCTATGCCACGAAGTACAGAGAGCAAATCCATAATTCAGTGCAAAAGCAAATGAATTCATGGTGATAGATACGATGGGTATTATGTAACTTAATAAGAAATACATTTTTGATCGCAGGAGCGGACGCTGTGCTTGTAGGTATAAATATCAAATCTAGGTAAGTCTGTGGAAGAGCACTTTTCTTCCAGGCTGTATTACGCAGCATTGTCGTCAATCCCTAATTCTTCCAGGATTTTGGAAGGGAAGCAGCTTCTTCTTAAATTGAGTATCATTCACAAAATCTTTTAAATACCTGTTGTGTGCTCAGTTGCTTAATTGGCTCTCCCTGACTCTGCTGCCTGCCTTCCCCATTTGTTATGGGATCTCTAGTTTTTTTGGGTTTTGTTTTTTTTTTTCTGTTTTTTGTTTTTTTTTTTTTTTTTCCCCAGGAAGTCTCAGTTCCAGAGCAAACCTGGATAGCTAAGCTTTTCTTTCTTTCTTTTCCCCTCCCATTAAAATATTATTTTTTACATATTCATGGAGTTTTCTTTTCTCTTTTTATTTATTTTTCTGTTGAGCTGTGCAGCCTGACCTGTGCTAATCAGAAGCTCTTTTTAAAATGTAAGACCAAGTCAGATAATGTAAATAAACTTCTGTGCACCTAAACTTTTATCTTATAAAACTGGGATTGATTTTTGTTTAAAAAAATACATTGCAACTCAGTAGTGCTAAACACAAATAAACATGTTTCATAAAGTCAAAAGGTGTCTTTTTAAACACATTTCTAGTTTTTGCTTTTTGGGCCGTGTAGGGGATGATAGGAATTAGTAGCCTTTAATTAGACGTGGAGATATTCACATTTTACAGGGATTTATGTTAGAACATGGAATGGCGGGTGGCTTGTTTCCTCATTATGAATACTCCCTGCACATAATGAGGTTCATCATTAGTTGATGGAGTGAATTTGCCCTAGCTCTACCTTGAAAGGCACATAATTTACATACTACTTCAGAGCTTAGGCTTTAATGGATTCCTCGATGAATAAAATGAAAAGCTACTTTCTTTAAATTTTTGAACAGTGTTTTGATAATACGGATTTAATAAGACATTCAATTTCCTTGTTAAGTATATTTGAAAGTGCATTCCCAATTTTAGCACAAGATACACTTCCCCATGTCGCTTCCTATAATATTGGGTAATACATAATCAAATATATCAGTGTAAACATTTTGGGGGACTTAGAGGGATTATTTTACTGTGCGTGTGCAAGGTGGCAGTGGGCTCCTCTGGCCTGGTACTTTATGGTTCCTACCAGCCCCAGGCGTGCTAGAGCTCACCTGTACTGTTGAAATACCGGGGAGCTGGCTTGCTCCTGTCTTAATGCTCATTCTGTCAGAGGAGTGTTTTAACTGTATATTTACTGTGTACCTTTGCAGTGATGGATCTATGGAAATGTGTTGCTGTCTGTCAGGCTGACAGTGACAAACCCGCCGGTCCCACCTCCCTATTTATTTTAATGAGAGGAGAACAGCAAAAACTTCTCTGGTGCAGTTCCACCTCTGAAACTGCTGTGTAGATATGATTAGATTACAGTAAATTGAATTGCAGGCTGCCTAATGTGTTATCATGTCATCGGCTTACTCCAGCCTGGGTCTACAGGGTAGAGTTAGCAAGACTACTTCTTCTTCTTCTTCCTGTCTCACCCTCTCCAGGTGTGGGGGTGTGGGTGGGTGGGGGCCGTGGTGCCATGTGTGTCCGGTGCAAGGGGCAGGCTGGGCACGGCCAGCACTTCTCCCTCTGACACTTGCCACTGCGGCAGAGGAGTCGGAGAGGCAAAAAATACGAAGCGAAGGCTTGTTTTGATAGAATGTTTTATTACCTGAAAACGATGAGCATATATTAACATTAATAGAATAGTCTGTGTCATTCTTTTTTAGGCAATTTACCTCCGCTGCAGACCTGTCTGCTTCAAAATCTTTCTCTGTTCTAAAACATATATTTGTTTAGGGAGTTTTCATTGAAGTGTACATGACAATTACAGCTGTTCATTAACAAAATTGGGTATTTGTTTTAAACTTTAACCAATCACTTTGATATGCTAATTATGGTGTAATTTAATTTGAGCCCTGTAATGATGATGCCGTTATTATGGACATAAATGATGCAGTTAAGCTGAGAGTAATCTCATTTGCATACTGTACATGCCAGTAAATTAAGCCCTTTCTTCGACTGCTTCAGCTTTAATTTTCCACTTCTTTTCACACAGCGCCTTTTCAGCCAGTCTCTTATAAGCCCACTTTGTAATAGTGCTGATGACTGTTTGATGTGGAGAGTTGCCGCACCACAATAATGCAAGACACAAGATGTAACATTTAAAGGATTCATTATCTTACTGAGTGTTGCTTTAAGAAGCTGGGATTAACAAGGGTGGAAGTGTCCTCTCCATGGAGCGGTGCAGGTCTTCCCAGAAACGAATGCAAGCTTTATTTTTCCCCGTTTTTCCTGGTGCACCTTAATAGTTGAAGGGGTTCAGTAAGGCCTCACGGTGTTTTTAGCCAGAACGCTGACAGAGCCCTATAGTACAACACAGAGGGTTTGACCTCTGTAGGATATTCTATGATGCTCCGCTGTTGCAGAAAAGTTATCGGATGTGATTTACGGTATTATAGGGATGGGACATACCACATTATTTCTCAGATTGGGTATGGAGGCTCCAAATCTACCTATGTGAAATACAGCAACACAAAATTGAAGTCTGCATTATTGGTTTTTTTCATACTATTTAATCCCCAGTTTCTCCTCTCGTGGCCCCTGCTTGAGCTGAACTTAGTATCAGGTTAATTTTTAATTTAAGTATTAAAGAACGGCATCCATGTGTTGTTACACCAGCTGATACTAGTGAAAACCTGGGTTTTGAAAGCATAAAGTCACCAAAATCAAGCAAAAATGAATTGTGTAAGTGCTGATTTAAACGGTTAATCTTTTCCGATTTACCATGTTGTCATTGAGCTGAAGTATTCTCATAACACTGTGGCATACAAAGAAATCATGTGAAATAAACAGGGCTCTTTTTATAGCTGCTTACTATTATGGTTAGATATTTTCATAGTTTAATACCTCTGGAAGTAAAGCCTGTCTCAAGTTTTTAGCAGCAGTTGGCCTCTCAGAAAGCCATTGTTGTGTGGGTAACCGAGTTAACTAAAGATCATTATTAAAACCTTGCAATCCTTTCCTTACACAGGGTCCCATGACCAAAAATAGCTTGTGCAGTTGCCCACAAACATGCAAGTTAATAACTTCCTGGGTGAATAGTGTAAAAACTGCCTATTTCCAAAGCATGCACGTCACCCCTGCCTCCGCCCCTTTACGGTACGCAGCAAACAAATGGGAGGGTCCGCTGTTTACCAACTGTCCAGCATTTAATGAGACTTCAGTTTTTATGGTTCTCGCCTACACTTGGTCTCAGTTCTGCATTTCTCACATGCCATTTTGTTTTCCAGCAGCCGTTCCTTGGTAGCCTGACCATGCACATGTGCTGGTTGTGGCCATGCTGCCTCATGGCAATCTAACTGCCCTGCTGTATTTGTACCCTGCATTTCTGAGTCAAAACCAGGATAATCATTCCCAACAAACCTACTGCGCTAGCCACCAAGTATGCTAGCATGTAGGATTTCAGTTCCCCATGTATACCTCTTCCACACATGGCCAGTGCAAGGAAGAGCATCCATGGAGACAAGGACAAGTACAGAGCATGTCATGGTTCTTGGCTTTCACGGAGCCCTTGCTTTTTACCCATAACACAAGAGTTGAGATGGTGGCATGTGGCAGATGGTTCTTCAGGGTGGACTACATCAGAGTGCAAGGCCACAACTTGGGGTCCACCTCTGAAGGAAAATGTGCCCAGAAGAGGAAAGGCTTCCCTAGTTCCTTCTCTGAGGCAGTCAGCCTAGACATGGGGTTCATACATGAGTGTACATGGGAGACAAAACCCCGCAGCCGTTCCCTTGCCCTTTGTGCTCAGAGCCCTGAGCTACTCAGGTAGCTGATGAAACTGGGAACAAGCTGACTCCACCCAAGGGCATGGGGAGAGAAAGGGTTTCTCACAACACAGGGCAATGCAGACCAAGCTCTCCCCAGGAACTTGGAAGGTCAAAAATACTCTAGTATAATGTTGGAAAATTTCAGCCTTTAAAGTTAATGAAAAAAGAGTTCTTGACATTATCTATTTTAGCAGCATCCCTATGGTTCAACCCTTTCTCTTTCTTCTAAAGATAATATATGTGTTGCTTTAGGATGTTATAGGCTGCAAAGGTGTTGTGTCTTCAGCTTCCATAGGAATGAGTATGCTGAGCATCTCCCTCTTGGGTCGTGGAGAGATTTCTGGCCCAGGCAGATAGATGACGGTAGAATGGACTGAGAGGTGGGGTAAGAGAATCTTTATTGGTGCTTTTTAGCGTTCCATGGATGTAACGGCAATACAGTGTACTGTGCAGAAACTTCAGCGTTAATCTTCTTGATAGATAAAACTATTTGTTCCAAAGCGATTTCAATACCTTGCCCTTAAAGAAGCTATGTTGTAAGGGCTGTCTTCACAAAGGAGGTTTCAGGCATAGTTTTTCCTACCCTCCTTGTCCTAATGAAACACATACCCTTCCTCCTTTCACAGGACCTTTTAAGTTTATTCTGGGTAAAGAAACTCATTTATGAAGAAGATTTTCCCTGTATCATCCTCCCTCTTTAATCTGATCCTGGATTGCAATTTTCAGTAAGTTTCTCCTTCCACACTTTCCAACCCATGAACCTTTTCAACCCAATCAGGTGGGAAATTAAAAGTGATACCCGTTCAGATGATGTACTGTGCAGCCCTGTTTGAGCGTTTCTGTGTAATTCAGGATTGCTGGTTTCAAAGAAGTTTTTCACATTGGGTAATGGTAGTTCTTTGCTGAAAGTTATTTCGGAGAGTTTTGAGCTTTATGGGAGATGGACCTCTCATTTTACAGCTTTGTTTACAAACAGCTTTGTTATTGTTATTATCCTTTTCCAGCAAACAAGTGTTTCTTCACAGAAATACTTTTGGTTGAGAGCAAAGCCACTGAACCTCTCTCTAGAATTATAACTACAACAGATTAAAGAGTAATTTATCATATGCTAATATACTTACCCCATCAAAGTCATGAGCGTCGACACACAGAATCAAAAATAGACCTCTGATCTCTATCTCTGTAATGCTTTTCAGCATAGAATCTCTCATCCAGAGACAAAGCTCTAGGAAGTTATATTTACCAATAGTTAAGGAAAAGGTTGTCCGTCACTGAAATTACCCAAGTGCCAAACCGTTGCCCTTCCAAGTCGGACTGAACCAAGTTGACTGCAAGTTTCGGAGTGTGAAGATTCCCTGTTCTGTGCTTGTCAGTTTGTTCCTATTTGTAAATACATCTTTTTGTGGCTGTATATGGCGGACGGATATCTGTGATGAGAAACCATCAGATATCTGTGATGAGTATCTACAGATGCTTTGCTTTTCCAGCATGAGAGACCTTCCTAGTAGTTCCTAGTGGCAGGCAGCTAGCTCACCTGGAGAACATCCTGGAAAAGGTGATGTTTTGGAAGTCCAGGTGAGTCTGCCCATTGCTACTGGTCCTGAGCGTACGCAAAATAAAATATTACAAGTCAAGTAGCTGTCAGGGTTTCTTTAATGTGTAAGCCTTTAGTTCTTTTGGCTGCACACGTCCTCTTCCAGCAGCAGTTTTTCCTATGACTGGAGAATTTGAATGTCTGTCTAAACTGGCTGAGTGGACAAAGCAATGTGATGAAATCGCATTGAACAAACATGCTTCAAGCAGAAGAGTGAAGTCTATCAAGCAAAGCCATCAGTAGAAGGACACGGGACAAACCACGTGCTCAGCCCTTTACTTTGCTCCTGTTATCCCTGTACCACCTGGGGACTATATGGAGTAGTGGTGTAGGTGCACGCACGCTGTGTGGTCACTGGCTCATCCCTGTGACGTATGCCTGCTTCAGGTGCGAGTCTTCAGCTCTGGTCGTGTTTAATTTGGCTTTGCATTGGCTTCTCCTCCAAATAAAACACTTACCCTAAGGATGGCCTTTCAAAAGACCATGTTCTTTTTCCAAAGAACTGCAAATTCTTGAGCTGGGCTGCTTATGTAGTTTCCTGAGACCATCACTTTGAGGAAGCTGACTGAAACAAATGCTGCTTTCAGGTGCATGGCCTAAATCAAAAGCAGCTCTGTTTGAGTTCTGTGAAGTTCGTCAGGGTTTTACCATTATTAACAACCACATGGTCCCAGGCAATGTTCCTCTGTTTTGCATGGGTGAAGGGCAGTGTCTGCTAGCCTGTGCTCTTCTGCCGCAGGGATACAGCGTGCAAAGGCCAGCCACAAGCGAGGAGAGTTCCTTGATGTGGCTCCAACAAGTGCATGCTTGGTGGCCGAGGCTAGAGCAGTCAGCGATGAGGCAACTTGTATCGTCCTCCTTGCATGGACGCCTGTGCCAGCTGGGGAGACTCGCCTGTTTCTTTGCAAACAGAATTTACCCTTGGACTCTGGGAGGAACAAGAAGGCTATGTCTGAAAAGTTTCCTAGGCTTCACACCAAGGTAAGGCTTGCCGTGTATGTTCAGCAAAGCTTAGAGACCCATAGTTCAGCTCTTCCAGCCGCGGGGTGTTTCTCGTGTTTGTTGGTGCAAAGACAAGACTGCAAAGACAAATTTCGTCTTTTGCAAAGACAAGATTGAGTCTGGGTGGATGCACTACGGGCTGGATGAAGGAAGTCCATGTAAAGGAATGAGCAGTCTTTCCCAGCAAATGGGGAGCTTTATATTGCTTTTACAATGAAACAAATATAAAAAGGAAGAATGAAATGATAATAAGCTAAATTGGTGCCAAATGTACAGGATTCCATGGGTGTGCCGGGAAGGGAAACCCAGCTCCTGTAGTTTTCCCTTGGAAAATGACTCGTTCTGTATTTAGAACCCCTGTGCAGGATAACCATATAAATGTGGTTAAACGGCATAGGATTCTGATCAAAGGGGCAATTACAAGTAATAAAATAGGAAATATAATTATTGGTACCATTTCAGATCTTATAGCCAGGGAGAATCTTAGCAGCTAGATGGAGAAAAAGCCTTAACATTAAGAGGAGAAAAGAAAAAAACCCGCCAGATTTCAGCTTTTGGGGCTATATAGAAAAAGACAGTTGAAAACTAAAGATATATTTCCTAGAATCTTTGAATTCCCAAATAATAATTAGGGGTGTTTTGAACAACCTAATTGTTGTCTGAGCTGAATCACAGCAGAAACTGAATTACCAACTTCTGCACAGGAAAATTTACCAAAGTTGGAGCTGTAGCTGGGTTATTTTCACCAAATGTCCAGCACATATGCTGTGCTTGCTTTTATTGTTCACCGTTATGGTGTCACGTCTCGCTAGATTGTGCTTTGCCACACACCTCCACCCCCTAACAAACTGGCCCTATATATGCATGTAGGCAGAATATAGGGAATTAAGCTGTGTGACAGTGAACTTCTGGGGTTTTTTATATGCTTGACAAATGTTTTTTAAACATGGTATAAATACATTGTACAGTAGAGTTGAAGTGTTTGAGGGGCACGTTTTACTCCCAAAAGAAATGTGTGTATTTTGGCTTCGTATTCCTCTGTATTTTTTTTTTCCCCTAAAAGAAATATGTAATATTTTAGCAACACCTATGTTTAGATAATGCAGGTTTGGACAGTATTCTCCTCTGTGTGTTGTAGAGTTCCTACCGACACGCCTGGACAAACCTCACCACCTAAAACCCTCAGGCCAGATTTTGGCATTTGGTGTCCTCAGAGGGAGGGATTGTAGCTGTTAATCCTGTAATAGTCAAATTCTTCAAGGTAGCATCTTCTGTCCTCCCACGGGTTAGATCCTCAGTTTTACCTGACAGCGTGAATATTTCTCTTCAAAGGCAACATAAGCCCTTCTGCAGGCTCCACTCATCCTCACTTCCCCTCGCTGGATCTTGCCCAGGCACTTCTCTTCTTCCTCGGCCTTTTTTGTTGTAGCCATCTTCTTCCTTTCAGGTTCCTTGGAGAAAATACTGTATTTGTAAGGGTCCGTCCCTCCTAAACCCATTCCCTGTGGTCTGCCTGCCTTGCTACAGATGCCTCTCTGGAGAAAGGGCGAGGGCAGCCAGGCTGATCCTATTGCTCTTCAAGATCCCGAGGTCATGTGTTTGGTCCCCTTGCAGATACGCTGAAGCCTATTTAGAGTCAGACATGTAAATATTCCGCTCAAAAATAATAATAATAAAAAAAATCTCATGGCTGAGTTCCTCCGAGGAATTGGAATGTCAGCGGGCATTGGCTCTCACCTGTTTTGATAAGGCATTGCATTTTCAGCGGGTGTTTATAAGCTCCAGATACTTGGGATGAAAATAGCTTCCCCATCCTGTTCCCTTTCCGTGGGTGAGTGAGTGGCTCAGAGGCATGGTAAGGGACATGGGCGCTTTATCCCACCTCCTCCCTGACTTTTCCAGTTATGTTAGCTAGCGACCAGTAAATGCTTCAATACGCACTTGGCCCCATCAGACCCATCCCTGTGTTAAACTCTGCGGTGAATGGGGGCCTTAGCCTCCCTGTGCCCTACGAGCTCCAGTGGTAACAGCTCATCTACTTCATAGAGCTGTTGTAAGCCCTACTTAACTCATGGTTGTGAGGTGTCCCTCAGATATATGGGCCATAAGAAATGTTGTGAGCTTTTGTTTTTCACCTGCAGGGTAGAAGCTCTCCTTCCCCCTGTGCAGCCGAAGCTCCTGCCGCGTTTAAGCGCAGCATCGCACCTGAAGGCTACAGGCTTTGAAATGTACTCGGGTGAACTTTACTTGCACGAGAGGCTTTGATATGTTGGAACACCCCCTCCAGAAAACTGCAGGAAAAACGTTTCGTTTCATTAGTATTTGGGGTGGAAATACGCTGTAGATTAATCCTCTTTGGAAAGAGATTAAGAAATGTTCTCTCCTCCTCCCTCCTCGTGTAAGAGTAGGTAGTGTTTATCCTTTCTTTATTAACTACAGACGTCAGAGAAAAAGGGCTGTTGCCCTTTGATTTTATTTACAAGGCAAAAGTGAGAACTTGTTTGATCATATCATGGCTGTTTAGCTTCAGCGTAAGAGTGGAAGGGAA